>NC_142515.1:18504375-19136250 GCF_057876585.1 Rhinolophus sinicus | reverse complement strand
CAGCAAAGTTGAAAGGAAGATACAAAGATTCCCTGCATACCTCCTACCCTATGTACTCGTGTGCATAACCTCCCATTATCATATATGCCAACAGAGTATAACTGATGAACCTACACGAGCACATTATTATTCTCCAAAGTCCATAGTTTACATTACAGTTCATTCACTCTTGGTATTGTACGTTCTTTGGGTTGGGGCATGTATTCACCACTGTGGTACCATATAGAGTATTCTCATTAACCTAAAAAATCCTCTGTGCTTCTTCTATTCATCCTTTCCCATTCCCAACCCCTAGAAACCACTGAACTTTTTACTATCTCAGTGTTGTCTTTTCCATAATGTCATATAGTTGCAATCACAGGTTGTCTTCTTTGGCTTAGTAATATATTCATTTAAGATTCTTCCATGTCTTTTCATAGTTTGAGACCTCATTTCTTTTAGCGATGAATAATACTTCATTGTCTGGATGTACCACGGTTTACTTATCCATTCACCTACTAAATACCATCTTGATTGCTTCCTAGTTTTGGCAATGATGCATAAAGCTGCTATAAACATCTAAGTTTTCAACTTCTTTAGGTAAATACTAAGGAGTGTGATTACTAAATCATATGGTAAAACCACCAAATTGTTTTCCAAAGTGTTCATACTATTTTGTGTTCTCATAGTGATTAATTAGAATTCTTGTTGCTCCACATCCTCTCCAGTATTTGCTGTTGTCATTGTTCCAGATTTTGGACATTTTAACAGATGTATGGTGATATCTTATTGTTGTTTTAATTTGCATTTCCATGATGATGTATGATATGGAGCATCTTTTCATATGTTTATTTGTCATCTGCGTATCTTCTTTGGTGAGGTATTTGTTAAGATCTTTGGACCATTTTTTAATTGGGTTATTTGTTTTCTTACTGCTGAGTTTTAAGCCTTCTTTGTATATTTTGGATAACATTCCTTTATCACATGTGTCTTCTGTAAATATTTTCCCTCATTCTGTGATTTTTGTTTTAAATTAAATTTTATTGGGTGGCAATTGTTAGTAAAATTACATAGATTTCAGGTGTACAATTCTGTATTACATCATCTATATATCCCATTGTGTGTTCACCACCCAGAGTCAGTTCTCTTTCCATCTCATTCTGTGGTTTTTGTTTTCATTCTCTTATACTGCCTGTTACAGAGCAAACGTGTTAGTATTAGTGAAGCTCAGCTTATCAATTATTTCTTTCATGGATCATGTCTTAGGTGTTGTATCTAAAAAGTTATTGCATCCCCAAGGTCATCTAGGTTTTCTTTTATGAAATTTCCTAGGAATTTTATAGTACTGCATTTTACATTTTGGTGTATGTTCCATTGTGAGTTAAATTTTATGAAGGGTATAAGGTCTAGGTCTTGCTTCATGTTTTTGCAAGCAGATGTCCAGTTGTTTCAGTACCATTTGTTGAAAAGACTGTATTTACTTCATTTTACTGTCTTTGCTGCTTTGTCAAAAATCAGACTATATTTTTGTGGGTCTATTTATTAGCTTTCTATTGTGCTCCATTGATCTATTTGCCTAGTCTTACACTAATACCTCACTGTCTTGATTACCTTAGCTTTATAGTAAGTCCTGAAGTCAAATAAACATCAGGCCTCCAATTTTGTTATTCTCCTTCAGTACTAGGTTGGCTATTCTGGGTCTTTTGCCTCTCTATATAAACTTTATAATAAGTTTGTCAATATCTACAAAATAACTTGCTGAGATTTTGATTGGGTTTGATTTGAATCAAGTTGAGAAGAACTGACATCTTGATAATACTGAGTTGTCTTATCCATGAATATGCAATCTCTCTCCACTACTTTGACGGATCTGTTTTCAGTGACTCATCTTTCTCTTGGTTATAGAATGCATTTACCTGCTTTGTGGCATGTCCGGTAATTGCTGGATTTTGTGAATGTTACATTGTCGAGTGTCTAGATTTTGCTGTTGTCTGTTAAAAAGACAGAGCTTGGTTGTGCCTGGCAGTTAGATCCACATGATCCCTTCATGGTGTGACTTAAGCTATTTTTAGGTGGGTCCAGATCTAAAGTAGCCTTTATTCTAGGATAGTTCTGCCTTATGCCTACAGTATGACACTTCTGGGGACTTTACTCATTGTTCTGGTGCATCACAAAGGAACCTCCATTCTGGCTAGTTAAAGTTTGAGCCTCTTTACCCCCTGTGAGGTTTGAGTTTTGTTCACCTTATAGCTCTGTGATACTTATTTGTTCATCCTTATAGCTTTACCCTATATGTGGGCTGCTTATTACTCATCAGTAACTTAAACAGGACCCTTATGCAGATTTGTGTAGTTCTTTTTCTACACTGTTCTATCTTTTCCAGAGTTCTACCTGCACTTACAGATGCCCCAGTCTCCTTAAATTTTGATCTTTATCTTTTTCATTCAGCAAGACCACCGGGCTCTGTTCATTTGCCCTTTACTGCACCAATAGTTTAAAAACTGTTTCTAGGCATTTACCTGCGCAAACTGTAGTACTTACTTCATTTATTTCCATTCTCTCAGGCTTCATATTGCAGCACTTCCTAGTGTCCAACGTATAAATGCAGTTAATATATTTTACTCAGTTTTATAGTTGTTTATGGTGGTCCTTTATAATATAGTATAGCCAGGAATGGAAGGAAGCTCTTTACCTCCCATATGCACTTTACATTTTGATAAAGTATACTATGTTTGAGTATGTTCAAACATACAGCTTGATTTTCAACTTTCTGGATCTCATATAAAACACTGGGTTTTGTATTTATGTCATGGCCAATAGCTAATAAACCACTGTCTTTATTGTTTCCAAAGCCACAGAGAAATTTCATTGTTAGAAGAGAATAAAAGGAACATTTAAGTTAATTTTTGCACGATGTCTGGATGACCTTCTACAGAATTCCTCTGTTTTATCAGCAGCTTATATTTGAACATCTGTAATGGTGTGGAACTCTGTCCTCCCAGAGGAATCTGATCCCAGGATAAGACAATTCTGTTACAAAGTGTCCTCTTAACGTTCACCTATATTTTCAGTTATGTACTTTTCAATATCTGACCCTGATGCTGGCCACTGAAATCATCCAGAATTTGAACCATTCACATCCTATCTGCTTCCATATCAGATTTGAAGCAGTGTATTTAGAAGATATGCATAGCAGACATTTGATGTGCGAGAACAGATTTCAAGTCCCCTAGGCATATTCTAGTCCAAATTAAGCATTCCTGGCCCTTCAATTGTTTCTCACATGATTAGGGATTATAGCCCTCATAAGAAGAGACATCAAAAAGCAGAATGGTGGTTGCCAGAGGCCGGGGGAAAGAGGGGTAGAGTAGGGGAGGGGAGGGAGAAAATAAAGTTGTTCAATGGCTATAGCATTTCAGTTTTGCAAGATGAAAAAATTATAGAGATCTGTCACACTACTATAATGCACATTAAAAATCATTAAGATGGCAACTTTTCTTATGTCTGTTTACCAAAAATTTTAAAAATATGATAATAGATACATGTAATAAAGGAGTTGAAACCAGAAGCAAAAATTAAGTTCTCTTCCAGAGCTCAGGACAATATTTTCATTTTGTTGGCTTCAATGCTACACCTTCTCATCAATGAATATGCCATATTAAACCTTATTGTAGAGCTCTGTTGAGTGGGAGAGAGAAAAAGAAAGGAGTTAGGACCATGGTAAGGGCTCCAAAAATGAGGCTATCATTTAGCCATCAGTCTGAGGCAGCTAAGTTTGCAAAATGGAAAATGCAAACTCTGCTGTTTCTACTACAGTGGCCAGGGATTTAGAGGTTTTACATTGGAATAAAATCAACACCTTGACTTGAACTTGGAAGCTGAGTGAGAGCTAGTGTAAATTTAAAAAGTTAATGTCCTGGGCTGGAAGTCAGCCAATTGGCTATGGAAAAATCTGCCCACTAGACTCAGACCAAAGAAAGCTTCCATGTCATCGGCAAGTGAGCATACAGTATGAGGCTAATGTTATGCTTCAGGCTAGTGTGACAAGCCTGAAGTCACTGAGTAGGGCCACATGATACTACAAACCATGGTTCTGAAGTCATATGAGAAGATTCTGTTATGCCCGTGCAACATCCACTGCTCCCTCATCGAGTTAAAGTACCTGATTTTCATTTTGGGAACTCCCAACCCTGTGCCATGTGGTTTGGGGGATGCTGATCCACTTCAATACCAGGCTAGATAAATGACCTAGGCCTTGTCAATCAGAGCATTTCTTTCTCCTTGTCACAGAGATGGATTCAGGGATGGTACATAACCCAAGCTAGGCTTCACAGACTCAATTTTTCTGGAATTACTGAGAAAGATATCTTCCTTCAGCTGTAGTTACTAACCTGAAAGACGATGAGATTCTAGAGGCCATTCCAGACCCACAGAGTGAAACAGAACCAAGAGACGGAGGCAATTTCCGGGTGACACATTTTGAACCCCTGGATTTGGCCATGACAGGTCCAGGGGTTCAAAATTCTCTTTTGTGCCTAAGTCAATTTGAGATGGTATTCTGTCATTTATAACAGAAGGTGATCTGAAAATAACACTATACCAAGCTAAATAATTCCATAGATATTTCTCCTCATTCCATATGTCTATATTTTGTGCCCTAAAATGCTTACAAGTTCCCTGAGGGCCCTCAGAAGGCCTTGATCTCCTTTGTGATTTATCATAAGGCATAGCACTTTTCTGAAATACATAAATGATAATTGGGCTCTGTCTTTCTCAGTCATCCTCAGGTCAGGGCATCATTTCTGACTTTGGAAGTTCAAGGTTCTAAGTGGAGTACATACTGGTGGTGTCTGAGTGTTTCATTTGTTTCTGTTTTATTTGTTCGCTTTCTTTGTCACAAAAGTGGAACTCTGAGTGTGTGTTGATAGAAAGATATATTGTGTTTCCTTTGTATCAAAACCAACTCTAACCCCTCGAGAACAGCCACACAACAACAAAATCAACCTTTTTAGACACCTCTGTATATCAGTAACCCGTTTCTCTGCTGAAAAGCTCAGGCCCCACAGCCAAATCTCCTGTTGCCAACATGACCTAAATGCTGGCTTCCACGTCAAAGATTCAAGCAATCCTGACACGAGTACTGGATACAAAGTTCAGTAATTACTCTTTAAGTGTACTGGGTATTTTAATTAAATGCTTCGACTATTGAAGATTAACATGCTTTGCTTTCTTATATCTCGAGGAATAAGTAGGAAGTGATAAATTGATATTTTAAGATCCAAAGGAAAGAGACCCAGAGAAGAAAGATGGGTCAGGACATAACTTGAGTTTATGTACTGGCTCCAATAGGATTTTCTCAAAAACAAAAGATTAAATAAATAAATAAATAAATAAATAAATAAATAAATAAATGCAGCACAAAAGACATGCTGGTCATCTTAGGTAAGTAATGATTTTAGCTATATAACTGTGGTGGGTGGGGGTGGTGCTTGTCTGGTCCTGTTCCACCCTGGTGGTGATTAAGAAGTTACATTGCAAGCTGCTGGGGTTTAATGGCTATATCCATTTGAGTAAAGCATGTCACCTCCCTGTAACTTTGTTTTCTCATATGTAAAGTAGATTCGTCATAGAATCAATCTCATGGAGTTACTGTGAGGCTCAAGTAACCCAATCTACATCAAACATCCAAAACTGCACAAAGTAGGTACTCAATAAACTCAGTTGTACATTGTAAGGAGGATAAAGGTGAGTAAAAGTTCTTCCTTAGGGGACAAAAATCCTCCTAAACAAAGGGCAATAAAACAAAACAAAACAAAACCCAAAAACATTATCTCATTTCCCCCAAACTTCGTTTCTCTTCTCTTCCTCACAGGCTGGAGAAAAGCAAGACAGTTCTGAAAACAAATAACAGGTGATAAGTCTCTGTGTACAACTTCTCCCCTTCATCTTCCCTAGTTGCTAGTGCCCCAGATTGTGGGATGTCATTTCATGTTGACCCTGACGTGTCATGTATATTTTCTCTGCTGACATCTTAAAAGAATGGTGAGAGTGATTATTGATGGAAATCGTATACATTTTTCTCATTGCTCTGGTAACAAAATGCTATTCATTACAGGCTAGAGAAAGAACCAATTCTGTTCTTTTAGTTTGAATACCAGGATCTAATGGGACTGGCAGGAAACTAGGCAGCACATTAAGGCAGGAGAGCTCGCCCATCAGTGCCAGCTCCATGGCTGCCAACAGACCAGGAAAGCACCTGTGCCACTCTGGAAATGTACTTGGTCCACTCTTAGGCACTGATGGATAATTAATTTTGGTGGAGCTTGGCCACTGGAAATCATCCAACTACCACAAAGAATCAGTTTCTGCCCTTTCCCAAATTGATCCCATCAGTATCACTGCCTCCTTTCATTTGTCCCCAAACTTGTACTTGCCTCTTTACTGTCCCACTACTTATTTGGAAAGCCAGTGCCTGCATTATCATTTCTCCATCATTCCTTTTTCTGTTTTATCGGAGGGAAACAATAAGAAAAAAAATAAAGAAAGAATTTAAGGTTTTTCTAGGAGAAAGCATAGCAAGTAGTATTCAAATGTACGTTTTAAATGGGCCTTTTTCTCTTGTAGAAGAGATGCAAAAAACATCTCTTCCAAGTCCCTGAGAAGACATCTTATATCTCAATGTGAGAAACATTAATTGGAAGGGAGTGGTTAGGGGCACAGGAGTTGTGTACTTCAAAATCAATAGCTCTGGTCATATTCAACATGCAGCTGTGGAAGCTTGAACTCCTGATTTGTAAAATGAGGACATAAAAAGGACCATCTGAGAGGTTATGGTGACCAAAGATGTTAACAGTCGAAGGACCTATATCTTGCTAGGCAAACCACAATTGTCTTTTCCTCTCTCCCACCACTTATTCTCTCATTAGTGAAAAGATGATAATTTACCTGAGAATAAATTTCATTCGCATTCCACCCGAGGATTCTCCTGAACTCCTACACGATCATTTTAAATTTGCATACATTAAGATTCACTTTTTGTACAGTACATTGGTTTTGGAAAATGCATAATGTGATGTATTCAAATTGCAGTATCACATGGAATAGTTTTATCACCCAGTTCAACCTTCCTTCCTCTCCCCAGGATCTCTTGCAACCAGCTTTCAATGATTATGAATGAAGCCAGTATAAATATTTGTATGCAGGTCTTTTGTGGGGACATAAGTTTTCATCTCATTTGGATAAATACCTAGGAGCGTGATCATTGCACATATGGTTAAGAGGATGTTGAGTTTTGTAGAAAACCACCAAACTGTCTTCCAAATGGCTGTACTCTGGCATTCCCACCAGCAATGAATGGCAGTTCCTGTTGCTTTACATCCTCACCAGCATTTGGTGTTGTCAGGCACTGGAATTGGTGTGAAGTCTTAGCTCATTGTTTGATTTACATTTCCCTAACGATACATGAGGTTGAACATCTTTTCACATGCTGCTTTTCAACTTGCGTATATTCTTTGGTGCGGTGTCTCTTCAGAACGAATGTTCCTGTTTTGGGGTTCCTATTGGCTTTGGTTTTTCCTAAGAACTCTTCCTTCCACAGACTCTGTATTTGCAGCTCTCTTAGTTGTAATCCACTATTATTAAGCTGGAACCTTGCTGGTATAGTGATGATGTGGGGGGGACAGAACGTCTTATGTCTCAGTCTTTTTTTAGTGGACCTGTGTCCCTGGGCTGTGACCTTCACAAGTGTTGCTTAGCATTTCTCCTCTTAGGTGAACAAGAAAGCCAGAGATATATGGAGTGGGGAAATCCCCTACACCCAGGTCAGTTAAGGTTCTAGTAAAATATGTTCCTCTGGAGAGTAGGCCTTTGTTATGGAGAAGGTTCTGGGTGTTTTTTCACAAGGATTCTTTTTCTCCTACCCCTGGCAGAACCATGAAAGTGTTTTTCTTGGTTCTTCACCATGAAAATCTGGTGTATTTTCTGGAGGCTAAATCCCCCAAATTTGGGGCCCCCAAAATTGAGTACCTCAGGAGTTTCTCATTCTCAAGCTAATCCATATTCTCTTCAACAATTCATCAAAATGACCATTGAAGTGTTCCTACATGTTTATGACTCGAGTAGATTTTCCTCCAAGTTCAGCTATGACTTTTGGGATTCACCTGTCTCTTCAGTATTTGGGGTGGTGGTTTGCCCTATGACCTCAGTACTCTGATGAGTCCAAGAAAAGTCATTGTTTTTTTCAGTTTGTTTAACTTTTTTTGATTGTTTGTTTTTGTGTTTTTTTGTTTGTTTGTTTTATTTTTTTTCCTTGTTGTAAGGATGGGAGTGACAACTTCCAAGCTCTTTCTGTGTCGGAGCTAAGATCAGACATCTCAGTTTCATTTCCCTCACTCTTAGGAAAGCCCTGATATATATCTAGCTTTCCCCATTCCTACTTGTATCTGAGGGGACAGAATCTGATCCAGGGCAGCCGAGAGATTAGTAGTCAGTTTAATAGCAATTCTCAAGTCCAGGTTTCAAGATTCTCACTGAGTGTTCTTTGTAGCACATTTCATCTTCCTCGATACCCCTTACCAAACAGGCTAGTCATTCATTTGTTCCTTCTATAAATACTATTGCTTGCCCAGTGCCCACCACTGTTCTAGGGGCTGTGTTACAGCAGTGAACAAAACACACAAAAGCCTCTGCCCTCATGGGGTTCACACTCCAGTGAAGGAGACATGTGATACATTTTATTTTTTAAGTCTTTTTTTGTTTGTTTGTTTTTATCATTGTTGTTTAGAGAACTATACATCCTAAGAGAAATAAAACAGGAAGAATTTTAGGATAATTTGTAGAAGACTTTGAAATGCACAAAAAAAATGACTGGGTATCTTTCCAATGGAATGCTGGTTTTCTCTAATGGACTCTCTGGGGAATCATATGATTCTACAGGAGTCTGAGCCTCCCATTGACCTTGACTGTGTGGGGGACAGATGCTAAAGTGCACCCCAGGGATCTAAACCTCTAGTATTAATGATCTTGGATAACCTCCTCCTCTTGAGTGTGACCATGAGCTGTAACAAGGTGACAGTGTCACTTCCATGATTACTTCATATTATGGAAGCCTCTGACTTGCTAGCAGGCTTGCTCTAGAGGCTCTTCTTGCTGGCTCGGTTGAGTAAGTGGCCATATTGTTGAAACCCACATGGCAAGGAACTGCAGTCAGTCTCTAGAAACTCGCAGCTGATGACAGCCTGTAGTTGACACCCAGCAAGAAGCCAGAGTCCTCAGTTCCACGACCACAGGAAAGAATTCTGCCAACAACCTGAGCGAATTTGGAAATGAATTCTTCCCCAGTTGATATTCCATATGATAACATAGCCCTGGCTGATGCCTTGATTGCAGCCTGGTGAGACACTAAACAGAGATTAAGCCATACCCAGACTCCCGACTCACAGAAACTGTAGGAATAATTTTCATCAGAAGCTCTCTTATCTTACTGGTTCAGTCATTAGTTAATCAGCTATATAAAATAATTCACACTTGTTACTTTATGTTGTATTAATTAGAGTTTTCCAAAGAAACAGAACCAATAGGAAATCTGCATCTATAGCTATCTATCATCTATCTATCTATCTTTCTATCTATCTATCTTACATCTATTAGTATTTATTTTAAGAAATGGGCTCATGCAGTTATGAAGGCTGGAAAACTCAAAATCTGCAGACTAGAGACCCTGGAGAGCTGATGGTGCAGTTCCAGTGTGAAAGTAAGCAGTTTGGAGACCCAGGAGAGCTGGTGGTCTGATTCCTGTCCAAAGACAGTCTGCTCTAGTATTCTCTCTAGCTCAGTCTTTTATTCTATTCAGGCCTTCAACCGATTGCATGAGGCCCACCCACATTAGGGAGAGCAATTTGGTTACGCAAAAGTCACCAATCTAAACGTTAATCTCTCCAAAAGCATTGTCCAAGTTAACATATAAAATTAACCATCACAGATGTTTATATGAGACTTAAGAATATTTCTATAAAGTGTCTTTTAATAAGAAGGAGAGAAAATGCTAGCAATAATGAAGTGTTGAAATTTCAGAAGACTCCACCAACATTTAAGAGAAGCGGCAAGTTCTGTAGAAAATGAGGGGAAGCATATTCCAAGAATAGGTGCCAGTGAGCATAGAGGGCTAGAGTAGGAATGCATCTCTGAAAGGAACAAGGAAGAGACAAGTGTAACAGGAACAGCAAAAGCACAGGAGAAAGAAGCAGGAACTGAGGTCAGAGTGGAAATGCAGAGTCAGATCATACACCACTGAAAGGACCCTGGGTTTTAATCTGATGAAACAGCAAGCTACGCCATGGTATGAGCAGAGAATAACACGAGTTAATTTTGCAGTATGCTGTTATTGATATTATTTCAATTAAAATAGGCCTAAATGGTAGAAAGGCAGACACTATTTCAGACATGTCTCAGATGTCATTTGAATTGAAGTTCAAAGGATTTAAGTGAGTTATTGAAAGGCACAAAGCTAGCAAGTTACAGAGCCAGATCTGATTCTCTTTTCTATCCATAATATGTTGAAATCCAGGTCACTTTGAACCCTCCCATAACCTGTAGAGCCCCCAACTTATTATTTGGTGATCTCGAGTCATGATTTTTAGAGCCATAATTTAAAATTCTCATAAAGAAGAGCCAAATTAGTCTAAGTATGAAAAGATCCAACTCCTCTTTTCTTTTGTGTGAGCTCAGGACAAGGGTTTGTATGCAGTGATGGGAGCCATTCCTATCTTCAACTCATGCTCTTTTGCTTAAAAATGTCAGCTTGTTCATTCTCCCAGATTTCAATCTCCTCAGTGATAAAAAGAAACATGTTTTTTATTTCCCTTTCCTCCAGTCAGAAGGGTAAGAAATATTTCCCTGATGGTGTTATTATAATATTCAACAGCAACTCCCTGGGGAGAAAAGATAATTCAAAATCTTAAATAAGATATTCAATTTGAAATTAGTTAAGTGGTTATTTGGCTGAAAGGGATTTGACAAACAAGGAACACTATATCTTCAGGTAAAGGAAATACTTAGTTGGATTTAATTAGCAGTGGGATTTGTCTGGCACCTTTCCATTATGAACCTTCAAGCATTGAAAGGATAATTAAAATTTCTGCAGGTTAACAGTCACAATAAAGTTTCATTTAAAGCAAGTGAGGATTCAAAGCTCAAGTGTAAAATACTGGTGTGGGATTCCCAAGTGTATTTCCTCCAAGATCACAGTTAATATACAGACCATTGTCATGCATTTTATTAACAGTTGTGGTCTTGATCAATTTGCTTTAAAAAGCACACAGCTTTCAAGTCTGTAATTTTAGGCTTGGAAGAACATACATCATGAGTAAACGTTGGCACTGAGTTTTTCAAAACTCTCCGGTAGCACATTATCTTCTGGCACAAAAAAAAATACTTAGAGGTTAGAAGAGAGCTCGTGCCTTTATCTTGTCTTTGTTGAGATTCCTTTGTGGAGGGGTGGTGACTTGTGACCAAGGACACTGCTGACAAAAACCACAATAACGGGGAGAAATACGAATGTTCCAGCAGAGGAAGGCAGGGGGCATAGTGTTTACTATGAAGTGTAATTTTACATATTTTAAGTTTGGGAAGACATGATTCTCTTCCCTCCTCTTTCTTTATTCCTCGCTGTTCTTATCCCTTGAGTGGGAGAGGGTTTGAAGCATCACATCGAAATTCTACTGAGAGATGACAGAGAGTAGAAAGTAAGACGTCGGCTTGTTTTTCAGGTACTTCATCCATGAAGAATGTGAGTGTTCAAGGCAAAAGATTCATACTGGAGAAATATCACTGCTGTGAGGTAAAGTCAACCCTAGGGGAAGGAAGAGTGACGGGGAGGAAAGAGGGAGATAAACTTAAGGAAAGTAAACTCCAGGTGGCCATGGAACACTGGTATAAAGTCACTGGGAGTGGAGCAGAAAAAGATTTCCTCTGTCCTCTGGATACTGTGAGGATTAGTGGAGGGTTTCTGAGAGGAAGCCGTGGGCTTCTACATGAATAGAGTACAAGTATAGTTATAATGTTTGTTTCCTCAAAGTTCAAAAGAATGCCTTACATATGCCCGTCCATCTTTCAGTTCTTCCAGTGACGTGCAACCAGCTCATACAGTCTCATGAGAACCAATTGATACATTTTTAAGAATCTTGTGAGGCAATTGTTGAATGACCAATAGCTTGAAATGGGCCACAATGGAAGTATTTACACCATGAAATCCAGCAAATGCTACAAATCAGCCCCTCATAACTCCCTACAATCAGAGAACTACTTGTTAAACCTTTTTCAGAGTATCACTGAAGTTTTCCAGTCACTATTCAATTTTACACTGTGTGGTTCTTGCCTCACTTTTCATCCCACTTATAACCCTTCCTTAGATGTCATAGATGGCGTAATATCCAGATTCAGTTATTCCTGCAGTCCGTATCCTTTCTGACCTCTGAGCATTTGACAGTGTAAACAGACTCCACTTTCTCTTTCTTCCCACAGTACTGTTATCTCTTGGATCCCATGCAATTCCTAAGTCTATTTTTGATCAGTTTCAATAGTTCTCTTTCTTCTTTCCTTCCTTTAAATGCAACTATTTCTCATGAGTCTGAACTGAGCCTCCTTCACTCTTTCTCTCTTGGCCTACCCATCCATTGCCTGGTTTATGTTACTACTCAGTGCAGATCATGACCACATCAGCCCTTTTTTCCCAGACTCACAGTTGAGTTGCAGTATTTCAACAGCCTGCTAGTGTTTGTACATGGTAGGCCCACTGATAACACACACTCAACCCTTCCAAAAGTAAACACATTCTCTCCCCATCTTTCCTCAGCTTACCCTTTGACTTCCTTATTTTATGACATCATCACAAAACTAGTCCCATCTACCCTACCTGATGATCACAGATAATTTATCAATAAGAAAATTTTGAATAATCTTTCTTTTTTTCTTTCTATTAGGTTGGTGCAAAAGTAATTGCAGTTTTTGCAATTATTTTTAACCTTTTAAACCACAATTATTGTATAACATGCTCTGTACTTCCTACTCCATTCCTATTCTGAAACAGGAATCTGGTGGCTTTCTTATATTGATTACAGAGACTTTTTGCCCCACCGTATTTTCAAACCTCTTTCCTTAAGGAAATGAAGACCGTGCTTCTCCTTAGTACACCAGGATAGAACATTAGTAGGAAGATACAAGTAAAAAAACACTTAAAGTCATCTGTGTTATGGTCTTTCTGTAGCTAAAGACACTGGAATCATTGTGTTTTGGTTGGTCAGGAATGTGACTTGGTCCTCTCTTCTCTGCTCAGATCCTCTACCGCCTTTGGCCTGGGCCCAATTCCTCCAGTGATGCTGCTTTCTGGAGTACCCTGTGTGTGCACTGCCCCAGCGCCTGCTTGGTCAAGACACGTTGTTCCTACCGCCCTAATATTAGAGAATGGCCCTACTCCCAGTTTGACAGTAACAGTGACCACCTTTTGTTTTCTTCACTTAGCCATGTTCTAATTCTATGGCTCCTCCATTTAGACTTGTAATTAAATTTACTTTAGCACCTTGGTTTCTTAGAAGGCAAAATATACAATGCACCACCTCCTCCTCAGATGGCCTCCCCACCATGTCTACCCTGCCTGGAGGTTCCTGAACGATGGAAAGAAAAGTGGGTGTCCCCTTCAGCCCTCTGGATGCGTCTCACCATAGATGGGATGATGGCTTTGTGGGCTTAATGATGATCATTTCATACATCATCTGCCTAGAAACATTTCTCACCACTTCCTTTCCTTCTCTCTCTTCTCTTTCTCTGTGTTCTTGCTCTCAACTTTTTCATCTTTCTCCTCTGTCTTGCCTTCTCTCTTGCTTAAGTGCTATCGCTCATGCCTTTACCCTGTGGGAAATGTGCTTATACAAAAACAGCTAATATTTTATTAATTTTCGTGAAACAAAGCAAGAAGAAGCAGTAGTCCAGTCCGCATGTAGCAGCAGCTGCTGCAGAAAGCACTTTTGACCTCTCGTGCCTGGTGCCTTTGTATTCACGGTGGGGACATCTCAAGGCGTGATGCACACTGTCCATTTAAACCATCTTAATTTATATAAATATGAATAAATTAAGGCCTATTTTTGCTCAACTCTCCCATAAGAACAGAGGAGTCAGGCCTGAGTCAGCTATCTGATATACCCTTAGAGTGGGCAGTGACTTATAAATACTTCTAACTTCCTGAAGTACCAGATTCTACTAGTTTTATACTCAAAAAAGAGAAAAAATTATATTTGTTTCTTCAAGACTGTCATATATTTGTGTGACATTTCTCCTACAATGACCATCTACCAACTTTCCTACATGGGAATTGATTAGAAAGGGGCCTGATAAATTTTAAGGACAATATCTTCTCTAGGAGAAACTGAGGCTCAGAGAAATAGGTGGCTTGACCAAGGACACTACGATTTCCTCTTGGGATCAAAGGGACAAACACACAATTACCTAATTGCCAGACCAGTGTGTGTTCCAGGGACTTACACAGATCATGAGATGATTAATTAATTTTATGTGTCAAATTGGCTATGGTACCCAGTTGTTTGGTTAAATGTGGTCTCCATGTTACTGTGAAGGTATTTTTTAGATGTGATTAACATTTAAATGAGTGGACTTTGAGTAAAATAGGTTATCCTCCATGAGGTGGGCAGGCCTTATCTAACAAGCTGAGAGCATTAAAAGACAGCTCCCTAGAGGAGGAAGGGATTCTGCCTCCAGATTTCCTTAGGAGTCAATATTGTAACATCAACTCCTCAGAATTTCTGCCTGCTGGTCTGTCCTGTGGATGTCAGACTTGCCAGCTCTCATAATAGCGTGAGCCAATTTAAAATCTCTCTATGTACATGATCTGTTGGTTCTGTTTCTCGGAAGAATGCTTACTAATACACGATAATGCTACTTTGAAGCCATGCTTATCATCTATGACCTGAAATAACCAGACACAGGAACACTTGTGCCCTTGAAATGCTACTAGTACTGCTCACCATGATTAGAATTCCTGGCCAGCACCCACTGAGTTCTCCTTACACAAAGAATTCTTCACTAAATATTTTTCATAGATTATATATTTAAACCACACGTTAAGCATTTGAAGTTGCTGCATATTTCATTTCATACAATTGGGTTTAGAGAGAAAAAGAAAAAGAGGAAAAGAAAGGAGAGGAGAGGAGAGGAAAGGAAACACTCATTCACACAATCAGTAAGAGTAAGATCCAGATCTAACTCCAAAAGTCACCTTGATACCAGGACACTGATCTTAGGTGCAGGGAAATCCATTAGTAACTTGAACTCAGGCTCCAATATTAAGGACTCCAAACACATTGATGGAAATCCAGCTTAGTAATCCTACCGCGTTTCACCGAAAACAAGACCAGCTGGACAATCAGCTCTAATATGTGTTTTGGAGCAAAAATAAATATAAGACCCGGTCTTATTTTACTATAAGATTGGGTCTTTAATAATATAATAATATAATATAATGTAATGTAATATAATATAATATAATATAATATAATATAATATAATATAATATAATATAATATAATATAAAATATATAATACTGGGTCTTATATTAATTTTTGCTCCAAAAGACGCATTAGAGCTGATTGTCCGGCTAGGTCTTATTTTTGGGGAAACACAGGATTCACAACCATTACTAAGGCGATTTCTAAATAGCTGGCCCTGGATAGAAATGTGTTAAACCTGAACTGAAAACAATAAAGATGATCAGTCATTATCAAAAGACAATCTACAAATCAAACCTCCAGATTTGCCGGTTTCTTTAGAATAATTTTAATAAAGAAGTTTCACACCCCATTGGTGTATTAGCAGTTTTACATAAGTGAGGTTTTCTTATTTTCATTTAAAATAACTGAACCAAATCATTTTAAATGGCAAGCTATTTTTTTAATAATTGTCAATGGATCTTTCTAAAATATACTACACTTGCCACCCCTTTCCCCCAAGAGACTCTGAACATAATTTAAAGGCATCTTTCCAACATGGGATCACCGTTTTGAATATACCCTTTGTTCACAGAGACATCTTCCAGAACTAATGATATATTTAGGATACTTTTTCCTGCACTAAAGAGCCCTGGATGTCTGAGATTTTATATTTCTGTCTACTTCTTATAATGTTTCAATTTCCTTATACTGTCTGCTGGCACCACTTACCACTTTTGTCAGTGGATTCTTACTGCCTTTTGTATGCAAGGTATCTAATCTGAAATCATTAACTTTGCAAAGATCCTCTTTTTTCAAATAGCATTATTATTCTCCAGGCTCCAAATTTCTTACCACTGTTTAATTCCTCTTTATCTCGTTTTTCATGTTTAACATATTGCCAACCTGTACTGAATCTGTTTCCGCCAAATAATTTTTATGTGACTTAGTATTACATATAGTTCTCAAACAAGATTTATTAAAGCGTGAGTGTTCTCCTGCCTTCCCCTCATCCACTTGTCTAAAAGAGAGATCTTTTGAAAAGCAAGTCCAAGTGAATGGGTAGAGACCTGGCCAGAGACTGGACTGAAACAGCAATCTAAATTGATTTACACCATAAAGAACTCTGGGAAATGGGTGCATGCAGGAGTGGAGAATAAAGGAAGAGTTAGAGTTCAGGGTTGGTTGTGAGACCGTCCTAAGCAATTGAAAAGGAGAACACTGGTCATGTAAAAAATGCTCTTGGGCACTGTTGCTAGAGTTATGAATCATATCTGTAATAATATTCCTTGAAACATGGAAGTAAAGGTTAGAATTTCTTTTTTTTTTTTTTAATTACTGGTTGATGACTAGGCTGCTTCTTTAAAAGTTATACATCTCAGATACTGTTTTGTGATTCATTATTCAGATTGACTTTGTTGAATAAATGAACAAATGCTTTATTTTTCATGGATGTAGGGTCATTCCACACCCTCCAAACCTGAGTTTTATGGTTCTTTTCTAAGTTCTCCTGGATCCTTTTCTATTCTTTCTGAGGATCTTGGGATGAGGAGGGAAGAAGGTATCACAGAGGTAAGAACAGAGACTAACAATGTGGCATAGGAAAGAAAATTTAATCTGGATACATAAGTCTTTGCTCTGCTACTAACTTGTTATGTGGTCATAGAAAACAGCTGATCTCGGTGAGATAAGGTTATTGGCCAATTTCATAGTCTAGCATGATATACAACACCTACTCAGTTCTCAAGAAATATTTAGAACATTTTATCTAATTTCTCTTCCTGTTCTGGAATTCTGAGTCTATGATTCTAGCAAAAACAGTTCTGGCAGACTTGTTATTAGAGATAATTTGTTATTAGACTTGTTATTAGAGATAACTGTCTTATTAGAGATATCTTCTGAGCTCTGAAAATTTGGACTTGGGCTGAGCTTTCTGCTTCCCACAAGTGGATGGATGGCAGTCCCAATTGTAACGCCTCTGAAATTATGCTTAATAAACCATCCTGGCATTGTCTTTGTTTATTTCTAGAAACTACCTACCACACATTATACCAAGAAAAACACTTCTGCATATACACACAGTCCACAAACCTGCTTGTTCACTGAAAAGTTTTCCCTGCAATAGAGTTCAAGTTCAGTTGGTTACATACGCATGGGCTTTATTTGTTGCCCCCTGATGCTACACATACAGTTAGTACTCAGATTAGTGCTGATAACAAAGGAAGAGGAGTAGGGTGGAAAATGTGGAGGGAAAGAAAGTGGAGACAAAAATCTATTTGAGCCTGAAAACAAATGGGAAGTTAGTCTTATTTATTTGGCTTTTTTTCACTTTGTAGTAGAATTAAATAGTGAATCTTTCTGACTCGATCTTGCTTGAGCCTACCCAGTTCCCATCACATGTTGGTGAGCAACTTCTGCCTAGTCTTGTACGTAGATATGCTTATCATGAAAGGAATCTAAGCTGTAGTCTAGAAATTACTGAAAAACACCTCCCTGCTTGAAACTACCTCCCCAAGGAGATAAGGAACATATTTGCAAAAATAATGATTGTCTATCAAAAGATTTTATAGGAAACTCATGACTGGGACCTTGGCAACTGGAGTTTGTTGACCAAAAGCAAAGTTTCACCATGCCCCTTGGACCCTTGCTGGTGTCCAGATGTCTGCGGTTATCAATCACTTCCTGATCTTGAGCCCCTTCTTTTATTTCAGGGAAAGGAATCCAATCCTTCCCCTTCCTCTGAAATAAAAGAAGCCTGAATTCTGTACTTTCTCACGATGTTTCTTTAGGACACTTGTCCACCGTCTTCTCGCTTTACTGGCCTTCTGTCATGCGGGGAGGCCTGCGGGGTCTCTGCTCCCGCTCCCCACATAAGAACGCAGGACATGGTGAGGCCAAAAAGGAACACCCATGGAGCCATAGGTAGGGGAGTCACACCACTATATTCTCGCTGGAGGCTGGGTTGGAGACACAGGAAACAGGAGCCACACGATCCGCAACCCTCCGCCGCTTGCAGGCTCAGCCACCATCTTCTTGTTAGCCTCCATTTGCTTCTAGCATAGCCACAGCAGTTATATTAGTGGCCAATGGCTCACTGGTTACAGCTGATGGCCAACTAGCCACAGTTGATGGTGATCCAATCACAGTTGATGGCCATTTACTACCTGAGCCAGCACCTTTCCACGTGAGGCCGAGAGCCTGGAAACTGCACTCCTGGCTCTGTCCCCACACCTTCCAAATAAAATAGGTTTCCTTGCCCCAACTTCTTGTCGCTTGACTTATTGGCTGAATAGTTTGACCTTTCACTCAATTGCAATGCTACTTTCTGAGAGACTGTCAAAAAAAACTCTGAAATTACCACCCCATTCCCAGAGGGTTTGGAGGAAGTGGAATCCACACTGTCCCAGAACCAATGGTACTGAGATTGAAGAGTATATTAGGAGTCACCAGCTCGTCTTCAGGATGGGAGAGGTTGGGGCACTTTTAGCTGAGGGTCCGGGGTGCTTGGGAGTAGCTCTGGATGCTTGAGTTTTCTGAGTATCAGCTACTCTCTTTTCTCCACCACAGAGTTACACCTAGGCCTAGGCTTTCACCTCAGTGTTTTGCTTAGACTCAAGACCCCTTACTGGCCCTGCTAATAGCGCACTTAAATAGAAGCCCTGGTCTCTTTTGGCTACCCCGTCCAGCAGGTCAGACCTTGCTGACCTCCCAAGCTCAGGGTCCTCAGTAGAATCTTATTCAAAATAGACACTGATGATTGAGGATACCCAGAGACCACCTAGGCTATGGCCATCAGCCTGACTTCTGGTAAAATCACTGTTTGGAATCTTCAGATGATATGTTCCACATGTGGGATTGGGCCTCACACACTCTACATGTTTTGTCTCTTTGGATATCCCATTAAATTCAAGAGCAGCCACTCACCTGGGTCAGTCCTGTCTCACCCATCCTGTCAAGTCTAGCTTTCTTCTTTCTTCTCACTTAAGTCTGACGATGCATCATGACTGAGCAGGAAATCCCAAACCAACCAGGTTTTTCCTATTTGCAATAATACTGTTATTATCTCATCAGTTAGAAAACAAAAACGACTCTTGGTCAAATGTGCTCATATATGATAGAGGTTCAAGGCTTCATTCTGAGTTACTACAAACAACTTGTGCACTCCATGGAATGGAGTGGGGAAGGAAGGGCTTGCTCTGAAATTAGGCCCTGAAAAGATACCTCCTGCAGAGGCCCGGGAATTCCAATAGGGAGTCTGCCCTCCAATGGGCTAAGCTATGTCTGTATCTATGGTTTACATGCAGCACTGTGGGTGCTGGATGAGATGCTGGGTTTCATATCACTTAGTCTTAGTATCTAGAAAACATTCTCTCCATATCCATTTGTTTACCAAACTTAGTAGGAAATATCAGTTCTTTCCACTGGGGGGGGGGGGGGGGGCTTAGACGGCCTATGTTCCCATGGACCAAATCAAGTAAGGTCAAAAGGAATAGGTCTTCATTTGTATAACTCATATTCTGTGCTTTCAAAAGAATAATAACTCTTTTCCTTGTGTAAACTCTTTCCCAAAACTATGTTTGGAGCAGGGAACTGTGTGAACATGAATTTTCTTGTTTTGAACCATCACCAATTTGCGGCTTACCTGGAGAAGTGGAAGGGAGGGTGGTAGAGTAGAAACAGGAGCAGGCATTTCCATTAGGAGTCCTGGGTTGAAATTCTGACTTTACTACTCTACTGTCTATGTGCCCTTCGACATGGTGACTTAAACTTTCCAAACTGAGGTTTCTGCATTAGTAAATGAACATTCCTACCTTAAAGTATTTGAATACTAAAATCATCTATTCTTTATAACATAACAAATGCCCCACACATCACCACCTTTTTCTCCTCTTCTTTTACAGCTCATGGCCCCCTACTTATAGCAAACCCTTCATATCCTCCTGTTCCAGAGCCCCAACACCTTGTAATATGTTACATATAATCAAGATGCTAAAAAGAATAAATAATGTTAATACCACATTTGCAAATGCCTATAGAAATTGAGAATGATACACGAGGCAAACCAAATAACTTTCTGATTTGTTTATCTGCTATATTAAAAAAAAAATCAATATTTACCTGCCCTTCTAGATTTTCTGGGAGCATTTTCAGACTATTTCTATAGGAAAAAAAATCTCATCTCATATTAATTATTTCCCTTGTTCTTGCAAGAATTTCATCCAAAAAAATGTGCACGTGTGCGAGAGAAACCCATTTTACCAACGTATGTTCATTCTCCCTCCCTGAAAGCCCATTTATCTGATGCCATAAATCCCCAGGTACATCAGTTCAATCCCAACCAGGATAAAACTTCTGCAGAGCGAGAGGGAAGAGTTGAGTCTTTTCTGGGTATTTTTCCAGACAGTAACTTGGCTAAGTATATCACTGAGGACGACGGTGTCTACTTTGTTTTGAGTCATCTGAAATGCCGCACACGGAAGGATTCAGAAAGTGGTTCTCATTGCATTGAGCAGCTTTCACTTATTTAATCCAACCCACAAGACAGATATGATTTGGAACCGAACCAGTGGTGTTTCTAAATTGTCCAAGCCCTGGCCTGTCTATTTTTGAATCTTGACCCACCCTTTGAATCAGTCATGACCATCAATTAAACAGGTACCTACTAACCATAGAGATGAGTGTGAAACATTGTTCCTCTTTAAAGGAGAAATACAGCACAGAAGAAAAAGCAAACGTTTTGGTGTCATACAGACTTGCTACCCTGTGATCACGGGAGAGTCATTGTACTTTACGGAGCCCCGCTTTCACCAAATGTACAAGAAGAAAACCCTTCTCACTTTGGGGACTTGACTGGATTCAATGAGATAATGGGTAAATGGCACATTAAATAATGACACATAATGTTCAAAAATGGTAGTTCCTTTATTATTTTTGTCACTATTTTCCATTCACAACTTCCTCATTCTCTATTTTTGTTTCATTCACATTTTTATGTAACTATGAATGAACTCTTGGCTTGGGACTTAAAATTGTGAGAGCTGGTGGCCCTTTGGACTTAGTGTTCATACATACTCACACCAATGCTTGGACCTGGACTTGACCCTGTGAATTCTGTTGGCTTACAACTCTGTTTGTCAGGGTTCCCTCTGTGCGTTAGCCCTGGCCAATGAGAACATCCTGCCCCCAGTTATTCAGTGAACACTTGGCTAAGCCAGTCCCATGCTTTGTTCTCCTTTAGAAGTAACTCTTCTGTTTACACCTCCCCTTCCCACCCCAGCTTGGGTGCTGACTGTCAGTACAAAAGGACAACATCTTCAGAGAGAACTGGCTTGATATACTCAACACACAGTCTAAACAAGGGTCTAGACTCACTAATAAGATGTGTTTCTGGCCCATCACTAATCACTGTTACCTCGTATGTTTATGTCTGTGTGTGTGGATTTATTTCCATGTGCACATATCCAAATAATGTGTCAATGTATATGTAGGCATATTTACATTATATTTAAACTTTTATTAATCATGTGCATGTGTAGGTATGTGTGCATACACACACACACACACACAGAGATACATATACAATGGTTAGCAAAGTTACACAATTTAAAATTTTGAAACTTCATGAATTAAATACGCAGGTGCCATAATAGCAAAACACTTTCACCTCAATATGAATTTAAATTGATAAAAATGACATTAAAATTGTATTTCTTATCTAGAGAAGCTATTTTTAATTTGTGGAAGGAATTTAAGTACATACTATCAATAATTTTGAATTTTTCTATAAACTTTACATATTATATTAAATATATTATTATTTGTAATAATTTTTTCATTAATACAATAAGCAAATATATTATTTTAGATTTACTTCACAATATATTTTCTATAATTTTAATTTGAAATGACATTTTTTTCCCTGACCATACAAGTAATATATGTTCATTTTAGAAAATATACAAAACGACAAGAAAAAGAATTTTCACAACCTGCAATTTTATGTGAGAAATAACTAGTGTTACTATAGTTCAATCTTTCAGTCTGTCAAGTATTTTTAAGATAAGTGTTTTACTTTTGTATTTCTCAACCATTTAACATGCACAAAACTGTGTTATCATTTTTATTAGGTTTTGCTATGGTTTGAATATTCCAAATTCATGTTGAAAACCAAATGCCCAAGTTGAAGGTAACGGTAGGTGGGGCCTTTGGGAGGTAATTAGGTGATGAGGGTGATGAGGGTGGAGTCCTCAAGAATGGGATTAGTGCCCTTATAAAAACTTTATTAAAAAGCAAAACCAGAGAGATCTCCCGGCCTTTCTACGATGTGAGTATCAAGAAACAAGGCACCATCTAAGAACCAGAAACCGGATCCACTGAATCTGCCAGCACCTTGATCTTGGACTTCAAAGCCCCCAGAAGTGTGAGAAATAACCCAGCCTCTGGTCTTGTATTATGACTGTGGGCTAGGACAGGTTTGTATCTTTATCATGTCACTGACATACTGCACATGATGCTAACACAAGAAACATTTTTTGTGTGTTGTGTCCTGGTCCCACTTTTGTTTTCTAAGCCTTGTGGTTTTTACTGCGCTATTTTGCATAGTGAGGTGATTTTTTGGAATGCGTATGTCAAATAGTAGAACTGACTGTATACATGATTCCCTGGGGAAATTCATGTGCATGAACATTGTGAAAGCTATTTTTCCTTAAACTCAGAAGCATTTCTCATTGCAGTGGAGGTCCAACATTGTTTGTTTTCTGGGTGAGGTTGTTCTAAGATTGACTTTGAATAAGTTGTGATAATGTGTCTCCAAAGGGCTGTTTTCTTTTCAGCTTTCAGATCTCAGAGAAGCTAGTGACCAACTCTCCCCTTCCCCTCGCCATCCCTGGTCACTCTGTTCCCTGCTATGTTTTGTTTTATTGTTATCCTTTAATATCTTAATTTTACCTGATATGTATGATTGCACTGTATATGTTACATTAAATTTCATTATTTGTTCATTGTTTCTAACAGAACACATGCTCGTGAAGGCAGAGATCTTATCTGCCTGGTTCACAGTTGTATTATCACCACCTAAAGAAGACTACAACACATTTGGATTAATAAATATTTGTATTCTGCAAACCACAGATCCCTTTGCATGTGCTCAAAATGAAAACCATAACAGCTTTGTCCTTGTGTGTGCTCATCTGGAATTATTTGGGGATTCCCCCACTATGACAGCCTCTGCCTAACACGCATTTTCAAAATACTATTAACTCCTAAGAAATAGGTAAACAAGCTACACAATGATTCAGAAACCAGACTTACACCTTTGTTTTTCCTGTTACTTTCTAGTCAGTTTTTTTTCCCCTAAACTGCAATTATTTCACTTAAATGAATATCTAAGACTAGCTTCCCGAATCCAGCAGCTTGAGAGGTACCAGAGAGGAAGGGCAAAGATGTGTTGATTCTTGACAAACACCAACTGGACATGAAATTCCAAGCGCTGGCTGGGCAAGGGCTGCCCGACCCAACATGATACCTCAGAGACCACTGCTAAATAAACAGGGACTTACTCACAACACCGGAACCTGGAAACCCAGAGTTGAGTTTCAGCAAACATTTATCTAGTGCCCCCTAATGGCCATGTCCAGTGCTAGAGGCTAAATAAGTGCAATGAAAAATAAAAATAAAGACTCTCCCCTAAATGAGCTTAGAATCTGGTGAGGAAGGCATAAAGTGACACACATAAACATGCCATATTTTAAGTATGTGTTGTTTAAAGGGAAATATGTGAAAGAATGAAACAGTGAAAGGAGCACTTACTATTTAATGAGTGCCTTTGGGTTGGGGGAGATTTGTTGGCTTCACTGTGGGTTGAACTTGAAAGAGGTGCTGTACCAGTCACCTGCCTGGGCTCTGGTGAGTCCACTCTCTACGCCTTCCTGCTTTGCTTGGTATTTCAGGAAACTACATTTCCCAGGGTCCACTGCCCCTAGCTTGTGGCTAGGTTTGGCCAATGGGAAGCATGGGCTGGAGATGGGAGGGCCAGGGCAAGGGAAAGACAACCTCCCTTTTTGTCTCCTCACCTTGGGCAGCATCACTGACTATGGCCGGGTGTCCTCTCTGGCTCCAACAACAGCCAGGCGCATCCTCTGTGACGTCAGCTTCCATCTGGTGGTCATGGGTCCCAGGCTCTGGGAATCCTTGTAGCCTTCCAGCTCAAGGAAGGTAGGGGTTTCCTGTTGGTACTAACCTTGGGGCCACCTCACCTTCCCCTATTTGGCATCTTGGCTCTTCAGTTACTTAAGCAAGAAATCCCCTGTATTAAATCCCCTCTGTTTGAAATCTCTAGCGATGGTTTCTGTGTGACTGCCTGTACCCTCAATGACACAGAAGACAAACTGCTCCTGATGGAGAAAAGCAGCATAGGCTCTGGCCTGGAAAAGAATGAAGCGGTGGAAGGCAGATGGAGCCTGTGGGAAAGGAAAGGTTAAAGGCCACGTAAAAACAACAGGAATTCTCATTCATGCTGAGTCTTGCTGGTCTTTGGGAAGGCTAAGGAGGGTTCTGTGTCTGCACAAATGCTTCAACCAAATATAAGGGCAAAATGCCGCTCATGAAGAGATGTCTCTTATGTAGGAAAGCCACGAGGCTGAAAATATTTGGATCCAGTCCACTTCTTTGTTTTCTACCAAGTTTAAATCAGCTGTTTGGGACTCTGATTCACCCACTCAGAATACCAAAGCTAGGAGGTGTCTTTTTCCTTCAAATTACAGGCATGAGGACACTAAAGATTTTGTACGTGAAAGTGCTTTGCTCAAGGTCATACAGCTGGTATAGCCACAAGGTGAACTCCACTCTGTTAATTCCAGGTTCAAAGTCAATTCTATACCATCATCCACACCTTTACCACTCCCCAAGTTTCAGTTCATCTCATACAGGTTGGGTCCTTCACTAACTACAAGATTATGAACAAATTTGAATGTGTTTGTTCCATCTGAATCATTTCTAATTTGGAACCAATAATAAAGAGCATGTTACTTATTTTAAAGTAACCAGTTTGGAGTGATTTTTAAATAGAATGAAGAACAGACATTATGCAGTCAACTGAAATGTAGGTAGAATTCAGGTAGTGGAATGTATTCTACTTTGCTAGCACACAAAACCAAAAACAAACACAAAAACCCTTCCGGTCTGTGGAGTTTACTATATTCTCATACAATTAGCCATTATGAAATCCTATAGAGACATCACTTCTATATCAGCACTGAACGCCAAGGTTTGGGATAAAATAAACACTTGAAACCAAGACTTTAGAGACATTATCTGTTTAATAAATATGATTGTAAAAGCAATAAACAATAGCAATTATACATTACACTACATAGTATTTAACCAAAAATACATCAAAAAGTCATTTTAAAATTAGAAGTAGTTCCAATACTATAAGAAAACTTTTATTTTTTTAAATTGGCTTCCTATAAAAATAAGTTGGCAAATGAGGGATTTCAGTTGGAATCCTGGAAAACACAGAACAGCTGCCAAGTACCCCATTGCTCTCAAAGTTGCTATTTGGAACTTCTGGGAAAAAAAGCAAAGCAAACCTCTGCATTTTGGATGGGGAATCCAATTAGGAATAAGGCAAAGGAGGAAATGTTGCTTGGGTAATTCAGTGTAGAGTGTGCACAATTTGCCTTCTGGGATTTTGGAAAACATTGCAATATTAGAGTTTTAGCTTGCTCTGAATCTTACCTTCTACAACCATCCCTCCCCACCCACTCCTCTGGCCTCAAGCCCACCAAACTCTGCATTGTGTTTGCACCGGCTGTTAGCGAGTAGGTAGGCACTTGGGTCCCTCCCATTTGTAGGTTCTCATCACTCACTGCCTTCTCTTTGGGACGGAGCTAGAATGGTCTAATAGAGCAGTTCCCAAACTACAGTGTACATCAGAATCACCTGAGGGGCTTGTAAAAACAGATTGCTGGGCCCCACCTCTGGAGTTTCGGATTTCAGTAGGTGTGGGGTAGGGACCCAACACTGGCATTTCCAACAAATCTGAGGTGATGCTGATACTGCTGGTCTGGGTACCACACTTCAAGAACCATGGAGCTAGATCATAAAAACAATGAGGTCCCCTCTGAGCAGTCCCTTGCCTCACTAATCTCCTACAAGTGGGAGGGAGCTTGGAGGAGAGGCACACGAGGACCCTGGAGACGCTGAATCTAGAGCTGGCCATCTTTGGTCACTTTCCAAAATGCCAGGGATCTCATGTCCACCACTATTTTTAGTTAGGACTCACAAGCCCATTGCTCCCTAAGTCTTCTCATGTAGCCATTCATTTTTTCCTTCAATAAGTAATTTTCTTCATACCTACTCTAGGCAAGGCACTGTGCTAGCTTAAGAGTGTCATTCCCCTTTTCATCGTTTTCCAATTAAAACTAATTGAGCTGCAACTCTGAGGATTCCCTGTGCTGTTTGGAGCGAGCCTCTTTTGGTTTCCAAACACTATGTCTTCCAGATTAAATTTAGGAGGCTCCAACTGAAGAGAATCAATGAGGATGTTTCCTATGGGATAGGAAGCCTGGCAGGTCAGGGTTCAATTGAGTCCTACAAATAGTTATGGCTGCCTCAGGCATACTCCATTTCCCAGATTCATGTTGGGCATCTTCAGCCATAAAAAACTTCTGCTTGAGTAACTTCTGACCTCAGCTTTGCTACTCTTCCCCTGCCTGGGCTACATAAGGGCAGGGATCGTCAGGATCTTTAGGACACCAGGACCCTGTTCTATCACCAAGGCCCTGTTACACCCTGTTGTTGGCTTGGGAACATGACCAAGAAGGAGGCTGTGCTCTCTGAGTGGTTTTTCAAAAACTGTTTTCTTCTATATTTTAGAGTAGGCTTTGCCCACTTCATAGTACTCTAAGGGCTTCTGCGGGACATACATTTATTTCCTTCTTTCTCTGGGCCTTCTTTCATGATTGCCCTGGGAAAACTGGAATTTCTTCATGCTTTGAGCCAATCTGTTTCAATTAGTCAGCTAACTCCTCCCTTTATGCTTATTAATTTTGCTTTTGCTGATACTATGGCACTCAGAGATCAGAGAGCACACATGTGAAATGTCTGGGATCGTCCCACATGATCAAAATCTCATCCTAATGTAAGACAAGACTCCGTATATTCTCAGACTTTTTGATACTCTTGAACATTAAATCCATTAACCTGCTTCTTCTTCTGGTTAAAACATTTTTATTTTACAAATATTTTTACTCTACTGTGAGAGGAAATACTGGGTACAGCAACCATCATGGGAGGAAATTGCCTTGCCATATAGAAACATGGTCAAAACATTTCTCACAAGAATCTTCTAGAATCTGACTGCACGAGATTATTGTTAAGCTGTGAGGATACCCCTGTTCATCTGAATGCTTTCTTTTCCACAGAACATGGCTAGGTTTGACTTGCTTTGCATATATTATCAGCTCATTCACACACATGATATATTTCCAGGTGGAAATGGACAAGGATATTTGGAAGAGGCAGGTTCTATAGGAGGGGACAAAGGGTACATGAAGCTGAACCCTGCTGGGCAGGATGCAGCTGGGTCAGTGTGTATGGAAGCTGCCATGCTTGGGATGTACAAAACTGGTGGAAATCAGAAATGTGTGGGTGGTGGAGGTAGGGTTCGCAGAAACTAGGCCAATACTTAAGGAAAGTCAGGGTTAGTGTCCAGAATCTAGCAACATGTTTGGGAAGAAAAAGTAGGAGCAGTTGAAAGGATAACTTGGGGATCGGAAGGAAGAGCTACAAAGTCCTCAACAGATCATGACCACACATGGATAGCAAACAAACGGGAAGGCAAGAGAGTGGGTAACTGGGCTTCTGTTTTTTACATAAGTTGGGCAGGATAAGCTACCAGGGGAAGCAGTCATGATGGGAAGAGGTGAAGAGGAAACACAGGTCCACTGCTGACATGCTTGCTCCCCACCCTCCGCCCCCACCTGTCTTCTTTCCCTATGCTGCCTGCATATACAGAACTTCCACTGGCTTCTTTGTCCCTGCGGCCACACAGAATGCAGGAAGCAGCCTTGTGGCCACCACTGGCCAACAGAGCTACCAGATAACTTGGAAGGGGAAAATGACACTGAGGACGATGGAACAGAGAAACAGCTCAGGGTTTCAAACTCCTGTGCATGTCTTTGTGTCTTGTGAAAGGGGCTGGGGTAGCTAATCCACCCATCAGCCCAGAGTGCTAAAACAGCTGTGAAATCTAGAGCCAAGAATATTTCCAAAAATACATGCAGATTTCCTTGGCCTACATATGTCATGAATTTTCTACAAACACGACCGATCAGAAAAAAGAGAAGGAGAAAGGGGGAGGGGAGTGTTTTTTCCATTAAAATAGAGCACCTGTACACTGCCCCTCCAAGCGTGTTCTCAACGTATAGTCCACATGCACAGGCTTAAAGCTAAAAACCCTTGTTGTCTGTGTCTGAAGAATTAAAAAGTCCCGATGCAGTGAGTGTTTGTTTGTTTGTTTGTTTGGATTTTGATTGTTTTTATTTTATTTTGTTTTTGTTTTTGTTTTTGTTTTTACTGGCGTCCTCCATTCAAACATTTACATAGGTAGGGATTTCTTTTGTGCTTTGATTCTCAGCAACTATGGAAATACTTCCTGGCAAAATAGGAAACAGAACAACAAAGGAAAAAAAGAAAACATAAAGTTAGTGGTCATGAAGGATGATGCACTTGACAAGAGCGAAATTCTTTCCTGATCAGCAGGTCGCCTGGAGCCTTTGGGGATTTTCCTTAAATTGCAAATTGTGCCCCAGCAGATCCCCGCTTTGGCGTTGAAGGTGGAGTGGCTTGTCTTGCTCTTTGCAATCGGAGAGATGAGTCACCAGGTTGAGTAGAAGGGGAGGGAGGGGAGGGTAAAGCTACTCTCCTAAGAGAAAACGTGTAACACTTACTCATTTAATGACATTGGAAATGAAAAGGTGTCAGAGACTTTGCCCTGTGCTGCAAGATGTTTCCTGGTGAAGGAGGGATTACTACTTTAATACAGTAAACAGCCGCTGTACTTCATACCCCGTGTAAATGGGACTGAAAACCAAATGACCCACAAAAATGCACTTAAAAGCTTTAGCAGTGAATAGACAGGGTGAATGCTTCTGTGGACTTGAAGACGGAAAACCCTTTTTTCTTTTTAACCCAAAGCAATTACACATTTATCAGCCTGTCTCTCCCAATAAAAGAAAGCACACTGAAAACTGGAGACCAGATGTGGCTGCGGTGGATTATTATTACTTCTGATACGAGCCGGTCATTGCATTTAAATTTCCCCTTAATGCAGACACAGAACTTTCTCATATCCATGTAAAGAGAGAGTTATGTTTTCATTTAGGGACTCATTTTTTTCCCCAAGTAACAATCTTATAAGGGGCCTTCTGTGTGGTTTGGCATTATCACGTTAAAGTGAAGCAAGGACGGTAATATAGTAATTTATCCTTCGTAGTCAGCAATGCAGGATCTAGATGGGGACATTTACCGCTTCAACTCCTGATGCCAACAGACAAGAAAAGAAATGGATCACAATGGTGGCTTCATGGCTGTCTAACTGCCCGGGAAATTTTTCTCTGTGATAAATAGTAGGACTGAGCCACCACACCTGGGACTCTCTACTCCTAGCGGCTGAATTCCCACGCTTACTTCACAGGCACAGAGTGAGCTCTACTGAAATATGACGAAGTCCATTTTAAGACTTCATCAAGGGACAGGTACAAAGAAGGAAGAAATCTGCCAGTCTGCTCGGTAATAGTCTAACCATCCAGTGGCTTCTCTCAGGTCACCCCAATCCTGGGATGTTCTATGTACTTTACGCCTCTTGTCCTAAAAATTCTCAGGTTCTGTTTTCTGGGGAATCGTTTTTAGATTACTGCTAGAATAATAATAATAAAAAAACCCCAGGGTGATCTGTCTGTCACGCCTTTACTAACCTCATTATGTCACCTCTACAAGTGCCCTGGAGTGCACTCCTTAACGCTACCTCAAGCTGAGGCTGCCATGTCCTGTTCCCGTCATTACATACCCTGTCCCTCAAACCCTGCCCGGAACCCCCAGAACACCAAATCCAGCCTCTGAGGCCTGTCCTTCTTGCATATGGTCAGAGCAAATGCTTTCTCTTTGCCCATGAACACTTTGAAGCCCAACATTTTAGCAAAGGGTTTTGCAAAAAAAGAAGAAGAAACTCAGGAAAGAAAAAAATAAGACAGGAGCAACAAGGCTTTCTCTCTCTCTCTCTCTCTCATTCCAATGGAAGGAAGCAGGGAAAGGGGCATCTTAGCTGTTTCTCTCAGGGGTGTTAGAGCAGAAAACAGTGGTTATTTAAGCCAGAAAGGTGTTAGAGGGAGCGTCAGCCATTGACTATTCAGGCTGTACAGCTGACAGCTACTGGAAATCATTTACCTATGAGCTGTGATTCCACCTTCTCATCTATCAGCTGGCCAGGCCTCCTTAGTTCAGTCTGAGGGATATGGGGCCTGCTTTCAGGGTGACTGACTCGACTGACCATCTCTCGTTCTTTCTCATTCTGCATCTGGGCATAAACATTAATCCCCGGGATCTTCCTAAAACATTAACAGAAACCATCACTGCCATGCATAGGAGACGTACATCACTGCGACACAAGCTTCTGAACCTGTCATGGAGAAGGAAGAGGGAGGGGAGACATGGACAGAGGGACACGTACCTTTTAAACTTGTAGATGACAAACACTGCCAGCCCCACAAATACCACGGAGAGAAGCATCAGCATGGCAGATCCGCTGTGGGTTGGGGTCAAGTCCACCAGTGGGGCTGGGGGAGAAAGCAAGACGTGGTCATGAGCAGAGACGGGGGCAGCTGTGACTCTATGAGAGCCTCATACGATTCATACAGAAGCATGGTAAGTCCCAGAAAACCACAGGGGACCTGCATACAAGATGCGTGTGGCACAGCTGACATGTGGCGGTATCGGAGCCTGTCCCAGCCCCCAGAACGTTTCAGCTGGCTTGTCCAAGAAGTACAGAGGAGCTAGACTGCTAGGAGTCAAGGGCGGCTCTACCACGTGCCGGATATGTGATTCCGGGCAAGTTACTTCAGCTTATTGTGTCTCGTGTGGTGAGATGAGAATGACAGTACATTATCTCATTGGGTTTTTGTGAGGATCGAGTGAGTTAATGCACGTAAAACACTGATAACAGTGATGGGTACATATTAAGTCTTCTATAAATATTAGCTTTTATTGGTATTGCTGCTGTTATTATTCCTAATCAATATTTATAATGATACAGTTATTAAACTTTCCTATTCTCTGAATGCAAGCTTTTCCCAGTAGGTGATGTAGACAACCAAAACAACCATCAAAGGAATATTTTTTATGAATTTTCCATTTTCTCTCACTCCTATCCAAGCAGTTGTCATGGGAGAGAAAGAACTGAAGCGTATTGGAGCATGCTGATGTTTTTTACACTCAGAACACTGATGGCTAAGTGAATATTTCACAAGGGCTAGAGGGGAGTGCAATCAGATTTTGTCTCTACAACTTTCCAAAGCCCTGACAGCTGGTACCAGGAAGAAACAGCCTCTCTGATGAGTTGGGTTCACCTCTTGGACTAAACAGATGCTTCTGCATCGATAAGAGTCTCCCTCCCTGAGTTTGGCCGTAGATTGCAGCTCTGAGGAACATCTCTCTCCACCTGCAACTCTCTTCCATCTCAGGGTCAAACCTGTTGGACTTCAGTAACTTTGTTTGCAATTAATGTTCACCCTCTCAAAAACTGACATTTTGCAAAAATAGCACAGCTCAAGCATAAAAGGCAAGCCACATGTATCCCTCAGAAGCCTGAATACTGACCTTTACCTTCCATCAATTTAAGCAAAGCCTGATACTCAGAAATGTGGTTGACCTTTAAGCTCCCTTTTCTGTGGCTTTTCTCTGTTGAGAGCCAAGAGGGCAACGTTCTTGTCACCCAGGTACGAAAGTTCAAGAATAAGTGACTGTAATACTGATGGTCTCGGACAAGACTCGAGGCTACTTTTGCTCTGTCTGGTTATTGTGGGATTAATGCCAGCCACTTAGGAACCAGTTCATACTGAAAAGTTTATTGTATATATCAAATCGTTCTGGTGAAAAACAAAGTCAAGCTCTCTTTCTCGCAAATAGGCTTTGTTGTTTTAGTAGAATCAGCTTTTAGGAAGCACTAAAAGTAAGCACCCCCGTGATTCTCTGTCCTCTGTAAGTCAAGCAGCACTTAAGCTGTGATGCGGGAGTAGGCGAGTCTGTGTGAGAAGATGGGATGAGTGCCAGCCACTGCGGTGGAACACCCCAGGCACACGTGCGTTCAGCTCAAAATCAGAAAACAGAGGCCTCCTTCATTCAGTTAGGCAAAGGCAGTGCCATCAGCAAAGGAGTCCAGAAGTACTCTGGGACTCACACTGTGTAAATAGTAGGATGTCAGTGGGGAAAGGGACGTCTCCATTTGTCATAGACAGGGCAACTGACTTCCACAAACCAAAGGCAGGGACTGTGGTCTCCAGTTGAAGAGATAAAAACAGCGATGGTCTCATTGGTTAATGTTGTTCCAAACGACTCAGAACTAGTAAGTGGAAGAACTAAGACTTGAGCCCAAGTCATGTCATATCACACACACACACACACACACACACACACACACACACACTTTCTATATACTCAACCCTGGGTTAATATCAGTTGGAGTTATCAGAAATTTTAACAGCTACTTCTGAGAACAGGGATTAAGGCAGAAAATATAGCACAAGAAACAAATTAATAAGTGAAACAAGTTAAGTGTTGTTTTAATTTGTTTCTCAATGGTAATTGAAAAAGTTTTAAAAATTAAAAAGCATATATATTAAATTTTAAAATCATAGATCATACACTCTTCAACTTGGATGATGTGTACATGTACATAGATACATATATGTGTGTATATATGTGTTGTATATGTGTATGTAGAGAAGTGAAGTCTCACGTACCTACCACCTGGCTTCCACAACCATCAATCAACAGACAATATTATTTTATTTCTACTCCACCCTGTCCCCACAACCCCCAACCACTGGATTATTTCAAAGCAAATCTCAGCTATGGTCCAAATTCATCTGTAGCTCTTAAGGATAAGGTCTCTTGCTCACTCTCTGTCGACATTATCACAATACCATGATCACACTTAAGGAAATTACAATAGGAAGATATTTTTAAGGTAATCTTCTAATGCAAACCCTTAATTTGACTAGGAACAAATGGAGGTGCAGAGAGAAGCGCCAGATGGGTGGGATGGTTAGAGGCAGGTTAGCTTTAATTGCTAAAATTCTAATTCCCAGCTGAACACTCTTTTAGAATAAGCAGAATATCAGTGTTGCGGAACACCCGGAAGAATACAAACTCTCCTTGAAAGGGTTGGCATTTGAAATAAATGGAAAACTAAAGAGAGGAAATTGCTTCAGCCAGGCTCTAAGACAGAAAGTAAACACACACGGACTCTATTTCCCTTCTCTTCCCTCTCTCCTCTTCTCTCTCCCCATCCTAAACTTAAATCTTCCCATTCTAAATCATTCCCACTCAAATCCTCATTCGTAAACAAGCGGAATTAACACTGTTTTGGTATTCGCATATTATTTTGGTAAAGTGAGCGTCTGTATTCCGAGTTTCGAAACATGTGCTGTCCACCGGCCTCCCCATCCCTGCGTGGCCTCGTCACTGCTCAGAGGCGGGCAAGCAGGCAGGCAGGAAGCAGCAGGCGTGGCTGTGAGTGATTGGATGGCACTGCCCTCTGTGTTCCCTGGCTGGCTCTTGCTTGCTGATCTGTGCCTGAATATAAACGGGCCATTATTGTTCCACACATGGGCAGCTGCGTATCTTAGTTTGCCCAACACTTAGCTGTGTTTGTGTGTTTTGCTGAGGAATGGAAACTTGTGATAAATGGGCTTTAGCTTGTTGTGTGGAATTAGCATAAATTAATCCCTCTCCAACTGCAGCCTAAACAAGGTAGAAGCATAGGGGAAAGTGCTGAGCAGTTGACTTGCCATTATTCCTGCACAGAGGAAAGCACGGACATAAGAGCCCTGCAAGGGACTCAAAGTTTCTCAGTCTGAATGCTGACACAGTTTCTAAAATCCTTCAAGGACTCAGAAACGCATTGAATTATTATATTCTGTTCATGAGAACCTAGGTTGATTATAGTAATCACCATGCTTACAATCATAACAGTGGTCTTCTTGTGAACCCAGATACATATGAGGACTGACAATTAAGTTCACGAACTTGTTGCAACAATGTTGCTAACCTTTTATGATATCAGAGGGATTATTCATTATGAATTTGTAGCAACTGGACAGACAGTTAACCAAGTTTACTATTTGGAAGTGCTGAAAAGGCTGCATGAAAAAGTTAGACGACCTGAACTTTTTGCCAACAATATGTGGTTCTTGCATCACAACAATGCACCAGCTCACATGGCACTGTCTGTGAGGGAGTTTTTAGCCAGTAAACAAATAACTGTATTGGAACACCCTCCCTACTCACCTAATCTGGCCCCCAGTGACTTCGTTCTTTACCTAAAGATACAGGAAATATTGAAAGGAAGATATTTTGATGACATTCAGGACATCAAGGGTAATACGACGACACCTCTGACGGCCATTTCAGAAAAAGAATTCCAAAATTGCTTTGAAGGGTGGACGAGGCATTGGTGCCAGTGCATAGTTTCCCATGGGGAGTACTTCGAAGGTAACCATAGTGACATACAGCAATGAGATATGTAGCACTTTTTCTAGGATGAGTTCACAAACTTAATTGTCACACCTTCGTATGAGTGCTAAATAAATGGTCACAGATTGTGTAAAAGTCAAAACTCCACATTTGGGGTGAAGTAATTAATATGGTCCCTTCTCGGAATCAGATTCTGACTCTGCCACTTAGGGGCAAAGTATCTTAACTGAACCTCAGTTTCCTCATCTGCATAATGGAGATAAAACTCATTTTTTATTTTTAGAAAGTTGTGAGAATAAAACAAGATGGAATTTTAAAGCACTGGCATAGTATCTGGCACATGCCCAATATATTTAATACTGTCATATCATTGCAATAATATTTCTGACAGTATATTTTACAGAAAACAAGTCCTGAAAGACAATGAAAGTGTTCCATGGTCAAATAATTTTGGAAACTGGTAGATGGGCGTTCCCCATCCTGGAGATTCCTGATGCTCATCAGTATATTGTACCAAAAGTTCACAGCAGTCCTGCAGGAACAAAGCTCATTTAACTTCACCACAGAGTTTCTCAAACTCCTTAGGCCACAGCCCTTTTGCAGACATAAGTCCCACACAACTCACTTGGGAAATGCCTCGTCCTGAGTACCACTTTCCTTTTGCTGCAGCCTTGTCTCTTTGTTTGGCTTATTTTCAAGTCTTAAAGTCAACATTGTGGTGACATCACCTGGTAAAGCCAGGCTGAGAACCCTTGTAGCTGTCTGCATTCATGCTTATTCTATCAAAGGGACTTTCTAGAAGAACAGCTATCTGCATTGACCCTGAAAGTTGGTACTCTTGTTATACTTCTAATCCAGAAGTTACTGCCATCAAAAACTTGCAAAAGCAAGTTCACCATCCCTTGACTCTCTTGTCTTCCTTTCTTTCCTGCAAAGAGATACAAGCCAGGCTTTTAGTTATATGCTTTGCGTATCACAAAATCCATGTGGTCTGAAATGTCTTTTTCAGAAATTAAGGTGGTGTGGGGATGGCACAGAGAAAGTTTATCTAGAGTACAGATAGCTTCTCATGTACAGAGCACCCTCACACTTGGACAATAGGCCTACTCTCCAGTTCAAATCCAAACCCAATCAGGGGAGTCTTAAGGATGGCTGTACCCTACTGAGATAAAGCCATGATCCTGGAAGACAGACTGATTGGGGATTCCCAGGGAAGGCTCAAATGGCTAACTGCTGCTAATTTTAAACTTCGAGTGAGTCTTCAGGGACATCCAGTCACTGGAAGTTGAGGTCACTTGGCCAACTAATGACAACCATGGGTACTTCAAAGATCAAACTTACCACCATTATGCATAGACAGAAAGAGAAGGATGCCTTTTGGTTTTCTAGGGTTGAAAGCCAAGGAAGAAGCCTAACTATGTAATGTATTACTCAAAATGTAGTTTATAAACTACCTGAATCAGAATCACCTGGAGAACTTGTGAAAATGCAGCTTCCAAGGCTTCACTTCAGAAAAATAAATGTATCCGTTTCTGAGAGCAGGTCCCAGAACATGTACGAAGCTACACAGGTCATTAATATGTACACCAGTTTGAGACAACTGCATGGTGGGCCCCACCTTCTGTCACTCATAAAACATCCAGTCCTTATCTTTAGAGTGTGCCTGACATTTATATTCTCTTGGTTATTGAAACAAAATAAAACAAAACAAACAAAACAAACCATGCCTCTTTATTGCTAATAGTGGTTCAATCTGGTTATGGATTAATTGCATTGCTGGACCAATTCTCTACCCCTATCGGCGTCTAAGCCATATGGAGTTTGAATTTGAAGCTTCTCCCACCAAGAGGTGAAATCTGGTTTCTCCCTCCTTAAATCTCAACTAACACTATAACGTGATTTGGCAACGGGATGAAATGGTAGTGATGGTGTGCCAGCTGTGAGCTTCAAGGCCTTGTGTACTTTTGCTCTCTCTCTCGGAATCTTATCATTGCCATGTGGGAACAAGCCCAGGGAAGCCTGCTAAAGGATGAGAGAGCAGGTGGAGGTGAGCTAAATTATCCCAACTTAGGCCATTCCAGAGTAGCCTATAGCCACCCGACCCCCAACATGTGGGATGGCCCAGCCAAGGTCAGTAGCACTTCCTACCCAACAATCCACAGCAGACTACAGACACACAGAGAACATAGACAGAACCAGAAGAACCACCCAGCTGATCCACACACTCATGAGCAATAACAAATGCTTCCTGTTAAGCCAATGGATGTCTAGGCCGTTTGTTACACAGCAATAGCTTACTAATGGCTTCGCTCCTCAAAACCCTCCTTTTTCAACTGGTTAAACATCCACTTAGCAATTCTCACCTTTGAGCGCTACATTATCCATTTCTTTTGGACTTCTGTCCCCACTGGCAGGGTGGCAGGGTACAAGTATGATGACTATAAATATTCACTTCTAACAGGTGTGAGGTGGAATGAGTATCTCATTGTGGTTTTGACTTGCATTTCCCTAATAGCTAGTGAACACACAATGCAATATATATATATACATATATATACATGATGTATCGTAGAAATGTACACTCGTAACCTATATAATTTTACTAACCAATATCACCCCAATAAATTTAATAAAACATTTTCAAATAAATAAATAGATAAATAAATATTCACTTCTAACCCAGAGCATCAGAGAATGAAAGGGAATGTTATGAAAGCTTATGGAAACACAACAGATATAACCTCATAGTCCCGGTCACAATAGATATAAGGAACTTGATGTCTAAAAGGTAGCTTTTCCTAGGTTCTGGTATCTTCTCTAGATTTCATATGTGTCTTCCTGTCTACTTTTTCCCCTATTAATTTCACTTGACTATCTGCCTTGCTTTCCCCTTGAGAAACTGTGTCTCCTGTGTTCTAACTACCACTTATTTCCAACCTGATGTATATTTGTACCCCACTTGTGAATTATTCATCTGATCACTTTCCTCTCACTGTTCTTGGCCCAACAGCTTCTAGGTGCATCCTTAGGCATGGCCAACTCAAGCCATGTACTCTGTGGTTATTTCAGGCCCTTTTACGGGCCCAGGGAATCAGAAAATAAAAATGGTGAAGACAGACTTTGTTAGAAGCTAAAGAGCAACCTTGTAGCTGGTCCCTGGTATATTTATGAAAGAATCACATCCATTTAATCACATTGGGGAAAGGAATACATTTAGATATCTTGACACCTGTTATTATCCATCATAACACCATAATGACTCAATAACCGGCAATAGCCACTGGGTCCATGTGTCTGTGAAACAGCCTAATTATTTATAGAGGAAAAACAATATTTATTTTGGGGAAAAATACTATTAGCATGACTTTGCTCATAAGACTTGTATATGATAACTGTGTTGATAATAAGGAAAGCAGAGACTAAAGAGACGGATCGATTTTTTGGCTGTGGAAGAATTTCACTAGTACTAAGCACATCCCTAAATGGAAAATGTTATTGCAACAATTTATTTCCCTTTACAGTTCAGAGCTCCACAACTCCAGTCTTGCATCTGCATTTTTAACAATGTCTTAGATTATATTGTATTTTCTGAAGCTTCTTGACCAACGCTAATACTGCCTTCAAGTGGAAAGGGTCTTTCTCAGTGTGCAAAGTGTCAGGCAGAATGCATGATGTCTCCTGGGCTGAGAGTCTGAATGCCTTATCCCCTCCCACATTTACTCATAATATATCCAGTGACAGCAACTGAAGCCTGGAAATATCAATTCTCTAATATCTCTGTGATAATATCTTTTTATTACACCTGAAAAAGAAATTAAACCAGTCAGCAGCAACCATGGAGGCCAAGATAACACAAGATAACAGTTTTATTAAAAACCCACCCATACCCTTGACAAAGGACAGTTTTCTTAAACGTTACAGCTTAAACAAGAAAATTGCCAGACAGGAGAGGGTAGGAGCAGTTCCTGTGTATTATTTAGTTATTTTGTTTTAATGTAACTTGGAATTTAAGGCTCTTTTTTTTTTGAGAAATACTAACCTTTCATTTGTTAAAAAGCATCGATACCCAACATTCCAGAATAGCAGTAACCTCCCTGGAAAGCTAAGGATTGACAAGCATCCCGATTCTCTAACAGATGCAGAAATAAAGGGCGATGCCGATGGGTCATTTTTTGCTCCTACTAGCACATTAGTAACATCGAGATAATATCATCTGTTTAACTTGCATACAAGTCATGGCTATTCAAGTAGATCTGCCAGTCAGGTTCCAGTACACACTTGAGTCATTTTTCAACTGCTTCATGGCCACAGCTCTCGGCTGGCCTTTGCCATTCATCTAGATTATGGATATGGTATATCTCAGATTCAGAGACATGCTTCATTTCCCCCCTTCCTCCCACTGTCATCCACACAGTCTGCCAATTAGATTGGCTCCAGATATGCTGAGAAATTAGATTTTAATGTTGATTACGATTTTCCTCCTACACAGACCCTTCTCTTTTAAAGCACGTCTGTTTTAGTGGATGCCCTGAGTTGTAAATCAGATTTATTGCTGGAGATAGATGGGCACCTTTCCTTGTTATGCAGATGGATTTCTGTCCCTGGAATGCGCTATAAGGATGCTTGTTGAGACTGGTGACAGGCCGGCTGCATCAGCATCCTTTGGGGGGAACTTATTAACCAATGCAGATTTCTGGAAATTCCTCCCTGGGCTTCTGATTCAGGGTGTGTTGTAGTGAAGCCTGAAACATCTCTACTTTTGTGAAGCTTCCTAGGTGACTGCAATGTAGAGTCAGGTTCAAGAACAACTGCTTTATAGCAGGGGTCTCCTACACTGGGTTATAAAGACTGTTTCCAGTCACAAAACAGGGTTTCATTTATCCCAAATGTGTTGAGGAAACCAGTCAGCTTCAGCTTTTCTAGTCTCTCTATGATGAAGTCCCATCCTCCAAGTTTCTGTTAATTTGCCCAATAAATAACTCCTGTGAAATGCAAATGATCCCTGAAGTACTGTTGTTTGTAATTTAGTATAAATTACTCTAGCAAGGGTCTGTGTTCTTAAATACAATGCTAGCCTGGTCTTTAACTTCAATTCAGATATACAACTTCACCTATTCTACCACAGAAGAACCAACAAGTTTTCAAGCTTCTTCCCCCTACCTCTAGTTCCACCCCCAAATATAACAACTGCCTTTACTCATGACCAAGGGTCAGTATAGAAACAAAGATACAGAGATTGATGTAGATTGAAAGATCCCTACCAGTTATTAGGCCTTTCATTTATCATCTGTCAGCAGGTTCCCCTCACCTGGCAATCTACTGAAAGGTGGAAAATTATAGCTCATACGACCGTCTGGTCCTGGTCGTCTCACATGAATTTGAAGCCCCCACTTTCAACTTCCTGCATGGGGTTTTTCACTTATATGTTTGATGGCATGAAACCCAATATGAACCGTGAAATTTGTCTTCTTTGGCGCCCAACAAAGAGGCTCCTACTCCTAGGTCGCCCATCTCTAGCAAATAAATTCCCATCTCCTGCCACTTGGGTTGAAACCTTCTTGTACAATGTGTAAATAATTTGTTAAAAACAGAAAGGATTATTGACTGTTGCCCAAACCCATTATTTAAAAAAATCTTTTCATCCGCCCCTTCTTCCCATTTCCATGTTTATCATATTTTATAACCTCAAACCTGCACTGATGAAAGTTTTTTCACCAGTATGCACAAATTATGAACAACAAAATTCATAATACAGTGGGATATTTGTTTTCCCTGAACTGTTTCCCTTTCCCTTTCCTCTGCAATGGAATTCTACCTTTGGTAACAATAATTCTCATAATTCTACCTTTGGTAAAAATACCAAACAGGAATAAGTGAGGGTGTGTACGTAGTAGGTGCTCCGAACTCTGTCAAACTCTGCCTCACTTTACGCATAGATCATACGAGGTCACCTTGCTGTGCCCCGGCTACACACAGCCCTCAGCCTGGCATGCTAACTTTCCCTTCTTTTGGTGAGCTCCGAGTCAACATTAGGGCTTATCATTATCGAACCTTCTGTATAGAATGGGTTTCATCCCCTTCATTTAGAATTAATAAAGCTTCATGCAATTAGTATTTGTGCCTCAGGTCTAGCCAGTGCAGGTGAGTGAGGGTCTTCATTCATCTCATATCCCTGGATAAGTCATGGCTTCAAAGGGATAATGGCAAAGTAAAGCGTAGAGTCACGTGAGAAATAAGAGGATAAATCTGAAATGGACCCTTGAGTAAATTCCAAGTGACTAGGGACAATGAGAAAACTATTGGCATTTTAGAGATATTTTCTTAACAGCCCAGGTTTGTTCTCCCTTAAGTATCTATAGAGATGAAATGTTCTGTGTCAGATTCAGAACCTCCCTGTGAGTCCTGCTGGACAACAAAACAAAACAAACACCTCTCCCTAAGATGATACCACAACTCTTAAAATATGGAAGCATATAAATAAATTCAAAATAACTTAAATAGATAGATAGCCAGAGTAAAAGCCTGCATGAGAGAGAACTCAAGGCAGATGTCACAAAAGACGTGAAGAAGGTCTAATTTGTTTGATGAGCTGAGGATAGTACAATGTGTGGTGTGTGACCCTGAGCTGTGTCATGAAATGAGGCTATTCTCTGATACCGGAAACATTCCTGCCAATGACCAGAGCAGTAAAACAAGGGCCGATACGTTAGACTTGTTTCATTCAGTCTCTTTCAGGAACAGCCCTCATGTCAGTCCCTCTCCTGTTGTCTCTGGGATCTCTCGTTCCGGAACACAGAACCCTTATTTTCCTACCCATTCCCCACAATGTGGACAGAAACGATTATAATATATCTTGAAGGGATATCTGACATAAGAAAAACACAGAGATAGGTTTCCCATGGATACTCATTGGATCGATGAACGCAAGGCTCCACTCACCGGTGATTTGGTAAGAAGTAGCATGTCACAGAACGAATGGGTTTACAATTGAATAAACTGAATCTGAGGGTTAACTGGGGGAACAGGGTTTCAAATATATCTTTACAGCTTAGAAATTGACTATACATCTAATTATTTATAAAAGCAGTATTTATTGAGCGCCTGACATGTGCAAGTTCTCTCCTGGGTATAAAGGTGGAGACAATATTAAGGTAGACTGAACTGTATCCTCAAGAAGTTAAATAAGAGTGATGATGATAATGATGATGATGAGAATGATACAGATTTTTAAAAATCCATGAGTTCAGAAAAGGGATAGAAGATATCCAGGTGAAAACCTCTGGAAAGACATCATGCACATTTGGCATTGAGTGGAGCCTTAAAAATACAAGTAGACTTAGAAGATGTAGAGAGGTGAAGGAGAGAGAAATATTCCAGTTGGGAATAGCATAAGCAAAGGGACACTTCAGTCAAAACACCAATGTTTCCTGTCCAATATCCAGCTTGATTTATGTCTACTCCCTTTTCCTATTCCCTGGGTTGCTTTCTAACATCTTAGCCTTTGTCTGCTAAACATGGATGGCAGCTGCCCTCAGGTCCTAAAAGCCAAAGAAGCAACACCTGTCATGGCCTTTGCTCCTCCGTCTTGACAACAGCGTCCCATTCTCTCCCTATTCTCATATAACTTCAGATCTCTCCTTTCTGCAAAGAGAACTGCAGAAACATGGCTTCCAGGAGTGGTTAGGCTCTCAAGAAGAATTGTACAGAAACCAAGAAGCAGAGGAATGGCTAAGAACAAAACAAGGATTGCCTTCAAAGTTTAGCTCAGCTCAGATACCAAAGTTAATGAATTCCCCAATAGAACACGTGTGTGTGTGGGGGGGGGTTGGGGGGGCAAACTAAATCCTGTCTCTGATGACATCCAGGTATCTGGAAATGCTTACCTTGTGTTCCCATAAAAGCTAACAGGGAGCTAAAATTGAAATACGAAATCAGGCTAGTAAATTTCTGAAAGGAGACAGTTCTTTTTCCTTGGAGACAAACCAAATTATGCATTGCCTCTCCCACCAGCACCATACTCTGGCTCAAACATTTTTAAAAGAAAGCTGGTGAACATCTGCTGAGCAATTAATGGCATGCAGCAGCGCGTTGTAATGGTCCCTTGGAAGTTATTAGCAATCCTGCTTATGAGACATGAAATGTTGCAAACAGTGGTCCTTTCCTTTTTTTTTTTTTTTTTATTATTATTATTTTTTTTTATCCTACCTGCAGTGGGGAGGAGAGGAAGGGAGAGGCAGTTGAGGTAGAAGTTCTGCATCAAATACTCTTCCTCACTGTTTTTCCTTTTCCCCAGGTTTCTTCCTCCTTCTCTTCCTACCCATTCAAATAGGAATGCGTTGATTTCATCTTAATAAAAGAAATTGTGGCAAGAGTCTCAATGCACTGACCCCCCCACCCAACGTGGCAACTTTTCTATGTGTGAAAGGAGAATTCCCTCCACTGTCTTGGCAGACACAGTCCACCACCCTGTACAAATAGTTAAAGGAAGAAAAAAAGCATATACTTCCAGCCAACGTAGGGACAGTCTCCAACAGGAAGCTGAGCCCTCATATATTTCCTCATCGCAATCACTGGAGCACCAGCCTTAACACAAACTTTGTCTTTCGTACATCAACATCTATCTGGCTGACAGTGACTTTGACCTGTGGGTACTGCCAGTTCTAACACTAGTACGACAAACATGGTTAAACTCAATGTGAGTAAAGTTTCCAAGACTCAGTTATCGTGTCAGCCCTTGACAGTCTCTTCCTTTCCTCTTCGAATGGGAGCAGACTATCCACATAGAAGCTGCCTGTACTCCAGTCCCTGAGCCAGTCCTAAGAGGAAGCCCGATAACGCCAGTTGATCAGGTTCGGAATTACAACGCCAAAGGCCCTACTATCAATCCTAACAGCTGTAATGGGTGGAAGTTAAAGAACGTTCTCACTCTATCCAGCCTGGCCCAGTTTAAGATTGGGCTCTTGCCTTGAACTGAAGTTTTGTTCTTGTTCTCGCATTCTTTGGCAACCTTGCACCACACACGTATCTATACCGCAGGGGGCTCTCCTTGAAATATCTGTGTGTTTACCTGATCTCCCAGTTACATACCTCCCTCTTGCCAGTCCTCTTCCCCAGGGTTCTAAGTTTCTAAGTCCCGCTCCCCAAGTTCCTAGCTATAGAATGAACTATGAACATCAATTGGAGAAATTTTCCAGATCTTCCCGACTTTGCATTATTCCTTCCCATCTGGAGCTTATACCAGTGGGATAGCCCTTCATGGCACTGGGAATGGGTTTTCTTTCTCACATGGATTCACGAATGCCTTTGCTGTATCAGTTTTCCTGGCAAAACCAGTTTCAGTTCATTACATACTTTTTTGATCCCTATGTTTCAGCTTGATCCCAGCTCTACCAGATGTCGTTACAGAAAGGCATCCTTAAGAAACACTTGAAATGAGATTTCAAACTCAGCAAAATGATCTGAACCATCTTTGGAATGTGATATGACAATCAGGTAAATAAAAATCAGGCACATAAAATAACTGATGTAATAGAAGTATGGAAGGGGGGAAAGGTATGCAATGCAAGTATCCTCCAGAACTGGAGAACCGGAGAAGTGGGGTCAGTTCTCTATCTTGACCTGAGATGCCCCCCTTTCTAACAGAGGCTGAGGATAAATAGCAGGGGAGTGTTTCTAATAAGTAAAACTACCCTATGGCAAAATGAGCTGCCTGAAGACAGTGCTCATTCGAAACCGTATGCTGTACAGCAAACTTTACATCACAAGGGATGAGTTTTTATCTGCTCCCTAAACAGGCTGGGCCATCTAATTAGGTTAAGTAAATCAGCTAGTTAAACGCATTTCAAGTTGTTTCTTTCTATTTACTTGACGAAATGTGTCAGTGGCTTGGCTATCAGAATGACTCCAATGGATGTTCCTGGATTTGTTCCTTCTCCACTTCAACCAGCTATGTGTAACAGTCATGTGGCAGTTACTGCCATCCACCTTCTGGGTAGGAAACAGCCAACCTAGACCATCAAATGCCCTTAGATAAGATGGCAGCCTCCATTAGGGGTTGCTCTCCTAGGTGCCACTTATTTGTTCCCTGTTTTCTTACACTTTCTCAATGTCTTCATGGCATTTTCATCAACAGTACAATTCGGAAAGTGGCATTTATTAATTTGCTTCCTGCCTGGCCTTCCCCGGCGGTGGGAGCTTCATGAAGGCCGAGACTACCCCATGCTAAGGGCAATGCTTGGCTTAGTAGGGCGGCACTCAACCAATGTCTGTTTGATGGATGCACTAGGATGGCAAGCTGCAGAACAGCAAATCAGCCCGACTCAAACCTCCTTACTCTTAAGTCTTTTCCTACAAGTGACCCCGCAAATTAGTCACACCGCTGCTCAAAGGTCTCCATGGCTTCCCAGAGCCACCAAAGGAAATAGAAACTGCTCAGCTTAGCTTTTTTCTTCCATATTCTACCTCCATAGGAGCCCATCCTCAGGAATAGTGATTTTTAAATATTTGTTCTCTTATGGCAGTGGGATTTTTTTTAATAAAAATTTTTATGAAACTCTGATAAAGGAAAAAAAAAAAAGAATATAAACAGAAAAGAGGCCAACCTGCGTGGCCTTCCTCCAGACCTAGGCACACCACCGGCATCTCTAGGAAACCAGAGAAGAGTTGGAAACTGTTGCTCTTTGTCCCCACTTATTCAACATCCTGAAAGCCCTCGAGGCTTCCATGCCACTTCCTTGGTGCTTCAGTGCTTGGAATATCTCTGGAGTTCAATCTTATCCATCTTTGAAGGTCTTTCCCAAAGATCACCTCCTACATGATGCTTTCCAGTCTCATTCCGATTGGTCACAATTTATCTCTGCTTTAAATTTCCTATGCAACTTTGTTAAGAATAATTAAAAAAAAAAAAAAAAAAAAAACATTAAAAAAAATAACTCACTATGTGCCAGGCACTGTTCTAAGTGCATTACTTGAATTAATTTAATCGTCACACGGTCCCACTGACATAGGTGCTACTGCCATCTCTAAGGCACAGAGAAGGTAAGTCTCGCCTCAAAGTCAACAGAGGGAGTGAGTGACGGAGCCAAGCTTGAAACCAATGGTCTGGATGCAACACTGCAAAATCCAAGTCCTTAAATATGCTTGACGGCCTCTTTCTGTAAGCATTTACGCATTTCATCCTTGAGAGAACCCACCATTGCCCATCTCCCCCACCCCACAGCACCGCCATCACCACTGCCGGCACCAAACTTTGCCACACCACATCCAATTATGTACATTTTGAGGACAAAGACCATTTCCTACTGGCCTTTATACTCCACGTAGCACCAGCATGGTACTCTGCAAAACTATGCTCAACAAATATTGTTAATTTAATTTAGTATGAATAGAATACAATGCTATCTATTTCTATATACTTGGGATGACCTGAATTATCACTGAGACTTACATAGCCTCCGGAGGAGGGTTTCTCCTGCCTACCTTTTACAGGTGAAGAGATAGAAGCTCCATGGCATTAATAAATTTGGAAGGTCATGACCAACTCGGGGTTCAGTCCCTGGCTATGGCCCCTGTACAACTCCTACGTCCCAGCTACTTGCACTGCACGGCTTTATCCTAAAGCTTAAAGAAAGAAAATTATCGCTGACATGAATGATTTGAAATTAAGGTTTTGCAAAAGGACCGGAAAAAAGTTATTTGCAGGGTTAACTTTATTTTCAAGATTTCTGTTGAGATGAAGCATGCTATCGTTTGAGGAGTATGGAGCCAGGTGATTCACTGATGGCTTTTGCCAAGGCCGCAAGAAAAGTTACTTTGTTCTGCTGCCGTACGAGTCCCCATTAAGACAAACATGCCAAGCAAGGCAACCTCCAAAGACTGATGCCCGATTTCTGATCAGGAGAACCACCATGTGGTCTTTTATGCCAAACAACAGATGGGGGTCCCCCTTTGCTAGAGCCTCTGGTGAGAACCCAGGGACATGGAAACTGACCTGCTGTTAAGTGAGCTGCGTGGACAAGGACTTGGACCCCAGGCTTCAGCTCAAAGTGCACCGAGTTGAGGTTGAGCTTGTGGATCAGTAGTTCCGCGATCTAAAAGAAAAAGTGTCATGGTGAGTGCACCGAAATTGTCATACCGACTTTACACAAATGTGCTGAGAAATATTCATTGTATTTACCAAGGCATTCCCGATATTATACCCGTAAATCATACAAGTGAGTTTTATATATTTCTGAGTTTTCATTCTAGAACATGCAGAAATAGTTATTTTTAAGCATGGCCTTACTTTACATTCTAAAAGCTATAAAATTGGATAAACTATTAGTAAATCAAATACTTTTTCCTCTTAAAAAATTATCCTGTATGACCTTAGAAAACTTACCCCCCATGTTTTGAGTGGATTTGGTATACACGGAACTTAAAGGAAGTAGATGTGTACAATTTACACGTTGCAGTGTGATTCATACTCACATACATTTATCTGACGTCTTGATAATAGACACCAACTTATTCCTTCTTATGCCTCCCACTCTTTCCCTAAACCATGCCCTGTGGTTTTCACAGAATACTTTATGCGTATTTATTGAATGGCAAATGCAGTTCTTTTAAAATAATAAATTACAGTTGAAACACAGTGCAACCACAAGTAACGAATTGGCTGACCCTTGTTTCCTGATTATGGAACCTCAGGCTGACATGTCCTGAACAAACCCAGGGACTTCTGGGCCACAGAATACTTAGCACCAACATGGGGCAAAGAGTGTTGTCTGGGTAGCGCCAGTATAAGGTAAGGTTTTAAAGACAAGGTAAAACTCTGTCCACTTGTTTAAAGCAGAAAACCCAGCTCAATTCAACCCGTTTCACTTACCTTTTTTAACAATTTCTGAAAAGCTATCCCCACACACCTATAATTTCTATTTGGTCTCCTTGCCTTATTTCTAATATTCTAATCATCAATTTAATATTTTACTTGCTATACTTTTAAGCCTAATTAGATGCTCTCTAACCATGATTCTGCTAAATGCTTGCTTTTTTCTTTTTATATTAGATGTGTTTCATCTAGTCCACTGAGTTGCCGAAATGACACCTTCGATCCTTTTGTCAGTGACGCAGGGCCAGATGGCTGTGTTTTGAAGCAGAGAGCCCCTTGCAGAAGCCTCTGCTTGGTAACAGAAACGAACTGCCCTGCAGATGAACTTCTTTGCTTCACAGCAGGAACCTGGGATGACTGTCAGTGACCTGTGGCTGAGCACCTGGGATCCAGTGCAAGCTCAGCCTCTCAAATGTTTTCAATTGGCAAACCACGCAGAAAAACAAGACTGTAATAAAATTACATCGAAGATAACTTTATGCTCTATAACAGGCTATTCTTTTTCCTGGAAACAGGAAATGTTTCATAATGCTCTAGGTTTATAGAAAGAGTAGATTTCTTATACAGACTATACAGTGGTTTTCCTTATCATTCTTATCCTTTTCCTTATATTCTTATTCTTTTGGTAAGGTCTTTATAGGAATCTGACAGTGGATTTTTAGTAGAGGTCAATTAAAAAAGTTTTAGTTATGAAATACACATATGCACACCCATATGAGGTGTGATTGAAAATACGATGAATGTTTAAATTAAAAAAAATTATTACAGTAAAAGACACATTACCATTAACCCCCCCTCAAAATACTCCCCTTCACTTTGAACACTTGTCCCATTGTTCTTGACACTTTCTGAAGCAGTTCTGGAAGTTCTGTTTCGCGAGTGTCTTTAGTTGCCCTGTTGTGGCTGCCTCGATGTCCTGATTCGATTCAAAAGGTTTACCTTTCGTGGTCATTTTGACTTTGGGGAAGAGCCAGAAGTCACATGGTGCCAGATCCGATCAATAAGGTAGATGGGGACACACCATAATGTTTTTGTTTGATTGAAATTGGCATACCAGAAGTGATGTGTGACACAGAGCATTGTCATGATGGAGGATGAAACCACATACCCATTTCTCAGGTCATTTTCTATGAACGTCGTTTCTCAAATGCTCTAATAAGCCCTTATATTATTTAGAGTTCACCTAAACTTTGCAGTGTTCCTGGGTAGAAACTCAGCTCGCACAATTCCATCAAGGTCAAAAACCAATTAACATCACCTGGACGGCACTCGGCAGCAGCATCACCATATTGTTTGATCACACCTTGTACACACATACAGAGATGTGTATATATGTGAAATATGTATGTGTGCATAAAATATGTTTATCTATATATGATATATATGTGCACACAGTGTGTGTATATACATAGCCTTCTATTTGCAGAAAAAAGATATGTTAACTTAAATAGGAAAGACTTGTCAGAAGTAATTAAGGAATTGCCCTGTGTTACAGAATCCATCAGGTGGTCAAAATGGAACTATATATTTGCAAAAGAAAGACTTTTCTTTTTCAACCATTGAAGTGATATTTATTTCTTATTCCCGAGAATGTTTTTTTTCCTCAACTGAGAGATATTAATAACTAAACCAGCAAACAGAGTTCATCAGAAGAACGTACTTCCTATTTATAATCTCCAGGAGAGTCCCTTGTGAATATGATTAGCTTCCCATATTTGTTTTCATTTAAAACATTGCTTCATTGGCTTTATCTACACCATTTACACAATTAAGCAGGCTATGCAAAAATAATCTGGGAACAGAAAATATATTTCACATATGTAACTTGCATCAAAGGACATGCAATAAAAAACACATTATTTGTGGGAAAGAAATGATGCACGGAAAGAAAACTAAATAAAATTTACACTGCATACAAGAATAATCTCAATTAGAACCATGTACTTCTCTACTCATAAATGAACATGAGACTACTGGCAGATTTTGACAATATTTTAAATGTTCTCCATGCCACTTGCAGAAGTGTTTATCCTGTATTGTTTTCATCAGATCATGAACTGTTTTATATATATATATATATATATATATATATATATATATATATATATGGTATATATATATACTGTATATAATATATATTTTATATATATATATCATGTATTAATATATAATATATAATATCTAAAAATAAATAATATATATTATATATTACATATATAATATATATTTATATATTATGTATATATTTATATATACACACACAGATATAGATATAGATAGATGTAGAGAGAGATAAATAGATAGATATAGATATGTATTTTAAGTATGTTATTTATGCATTGAACGCTTTATATTGGTAAAGTGGCATTCGTATTTTTTTCTAACTCAGAATGTTTTAGGTCTTAGTGCTGAGATCTCAATGGAAAGGAGGGAAATGGAGGTTAACAGACATACCTAAGTTTACCCAGTTAATATCGGAAATGTTGAGAGTACATTTCAATATTGTTTGACTCCTAATCCTAGGGTATTTCCATTAAAAACATTTTCCCTTAACCAGCTAATGAAGAGAGAGAGAGAGCAAAAGATATTTGAAAAGAGGTCAGGCTAAGCAGATTTATAAGATTTAAAAAATGTAGCATTTCTTTAAATATGCTGCCATCTCTTATCCATCTGTGAAGCACACGACTTGTAACACCAGTCCCATGTCTGCTGACCGGTAGGAGTTACAGGAACGGGCATTTCCTCACACTATTCTCAGGATTGCCACATTCTGTTCGCCAGTTAATATAATTTGTTATGTTTCGGATCTTTGGCTATGAAAGAAGGAGAATAAACTGGAATATGTAGAAAAGTGTAGTGAAAGCCTAAATGAGAACAAAACCTCGCATAATAAAGAATCAAGTGCAATAGTATGTGATTGCTGGGAGATTGGACCTGCTGAAGCAAGTTGAATTTATTTTTCTTTTTCTGTCCAGTGAAAGTGTGTTATCTTAGCAAATTTTATTTATCCTTTACGCTGTCAACCCTCTTATGCGGCTGCTCTCCTACACAGTCCATTTTCTATTCTTCTCCAGCTAAATAATCACGACCAAAGAAGCAACACATTACTCTTGGCATCTGACAATTGGTGGACTACGCTCCTGATTCTAATGAAACTGACACTTCACTTATAGTACCACTTAAAAAGACAGTGAGGACTCAGAAATACTTCAATTTTTCGCCTTATCTCCTTCTCAAAATACGGAATTTAAGTGCAAGAATGAAAACAAGCTAGGTTAGGCTGAAGTAAACAATGTTAGAATCTCAGGGGCTGAAACAATGAAGGCATATTTCTGGCTCACACAGCAGGTAGGCAGTAGTGCTGTGCTCATGATGGTCCAATTGTGATTCAGGCTGGTGGAGCAGCACCCTCAAATGTTTCCATTCACAGCACCACGGGAAGGAAAAGGGGCTCTCAAGGTTTTGCAGTGAGCACTTAGATACACTTCAACTTGGAAGTGATACATATAACATCTGCCTGTAAGTCATTGGCCAGAACTGCCACAATCAGTCACATGGCTCTGCCCACAGAAGAAATTTATGGGTGTATCCAGAAGGCAGTGAGCTGGAAATAGGCAGTCATCCGTGGCGATGGGTACCACCCAAAGGACACATTCAACATCTAAACAATTTTTAATAAAACTATAGGGGAAAACACACTCAGATAATTAGAATGATAGTATCAAACATTGAAACATGAGCAAAGAGAAGTTTAAGGACAACAGAGCAGTTGATACATTTATGAGACATGCAACCCGAACAAGTGGTACAATGTGCAACAATAGATTCAAAATGGACTTTGGCAGATTTATCAATGGCGAAGCTACTTTGGGCTAAAATACTAGTGTTTACCTCAGAAGGTGGGAGGAAAAATGCACACCCTACTAAATATAAATAGCATTCTGGTGCCGTAGTTAGAGAGAGACTTGCCTGAATGACCTTGGAGCTGACCCAGTCAATCAATCCTGATCTTGTTACATTATTAAGGTCCCTGGAATAGCAGATGAAGAATCTTCCCTTTGGATTCAACAGAGGGAGATATTTCCCAATTCATATAACTTGTAGGGGAAAGCAATGTAGCCAAACACTAATTCTAGTTAACACTAGCTCATCCAATTCCATTCTTTCTTAGCCCAAAAGAATCTGCTTGATTAAAGTGCCTAAGAAATCTATAGATTCAATGAAATCCCTATCAAAATACCAATGGCATTTTTCACAGAACTAGAACAAATAATCCTACAACTTAGAGGGAACCACAAAAGACCTCGGATAAACACAGCAATCTTGAGAAAGAACAAAGTTGTGGGTATCAGGTTATCTGATATTAAACTATACTACAAAGCCATAGTACTCCAAACAGCATGGTACTGGCATGAAAACAGGCACATAGATCAACGGAACAGAATAGAGACCCAGAAATAAACCCATGCCTATATGGTCAATTAATCTATGACAAAGGAGGCAAGAATATACAATGAGGGAAAGACAGTCTATTCAATAAATGGTGTTGCAAAAACTGAACAGATACATACGAAAAATGAAACTAGAACACTTTCTTTCACCATATTAAAAAAAAACAAAAAAACTTCAAAATGGATTAAAGACTAAAATGTAAGATCCAAAGCCATAAAACTCCTAGAAGAAAACAGGCAGTAAAGTCTCTAACATTGCTCTTAATATTTTTTTCTGACATATCTCCGCAGGCAAGGGAAACAAAGAAAAAGTAAACAAATGGGGCTATATCAAACTAAATAAGTTTTGCACAGAGAAGGGAACCATCAACAAAATGAAAATATAACCTACTGAATGGGAAAAGATATTTGTCAATGAAACATCTTATAAGGGGTTAATATCCAAACTTTATAAAACAAATAGTAACAAATGTTGGAGAGGTTGTGGAGAAAAAGGAACCCTCATACACTGTTGGTGGGAATGCAGACTGGTGCAGCCGTTATGGAAGGCAGTGTGGAGGTTCCTCAAAGAATTACGAATAGAATTGCCGTATGACCCAGCAATCCCTCTCCTGGGTATCTACCCAAAAAATCTGAAAACATTTAGAGATAAAGACACGTGTGCTCCAATGTTCATTGCAGCTTTGTTTACGGTGGCCAAGACATGGAAACAACCAAAATGTCCTTCGATAGATGAATGGATAAAGAAGTTGTGGTACATATACACAATGGAATACTATTCGGCAGTGAGAAAAGATGATATAGGAACATTTGTGACAACATGGATGGATCTTGAGAGAGTAATGCTGAGCGAAACAAGTCAGACAGAAAAAGCAGAGAACCATGTGATTTCACTGATATGTGGTATATAAACCAAAAACAACAAAAGAACAAGACAAACAAATGAGAAACAGAAACTCATAGACACGGACAATAGTTTAGTGGTTGCCAGAGGGTAAGGGGGGTGGGGGGGGGACGTGAGGGTAAGGGGGATCGAATATATGGTGATGGAAGAACTGACTCTGGGTGATGAACATACAATGGGATTTATAGATGATGTAATACAGAATTGTACACCTGAAATCTATGTAATTTTACTAACATTTGTCACCCCAATAAATTTAATTTAAAAAAAAATAAATAAAAAAATAAAACTAATTAAAAAAAAAATAATAAAATAAAATAAAACAAATAAACAAATGAAAAAACCCTATACAACTCAACACCAAAAAAACAAAAACAAAGAACAAACAATCCAATCAAAAAATGGGCAGAGAACCTGGATAGACATTTCTCCAAAGAGGATATACAGATGGCCAATAGACATATGAAAAGACGCCCAATCACCAGAAAAATTCAAATTAAAACCCCCATGAGATATAATCTCACACCTGTCGGGACGGCCCTCATCAACAAATCAAAAAACAAGTGCTAGCAAGGATGTGGAGAAAAGGGAGCCCTGTGCACTGTTGGTGAAATTGCAAATTAGTGCAGCCTCTATGAAAAACAGTATGGAAATTTTTCAAAAAATTAAACCTATCTTATGACCCAACAATTCCACTTCTGGGTATTTATCCAAAGAAATCCAAAACACGAATTTGAAAAGATATGTGGGTCCCTACGTTCATTGCAGCATTATTTATAATTGCCAAGATATGGAAGCAACCTAAGAGTCCATCGATACATGACTAAAGAAGAGGTGGTACACATATAAGATGGATTGTTACTCTGCCATAAAAAAAAATAATAATAATAAAAAAAGGAATGAAATCTTATCATGTGCGGCAACATGGATGGACCTAGGAGGATATTATGCTAAGTAAAATAAGCCAGACAGAGAAATACAAATACCGTATGATTTCACTTATATGCGGAATCTAAAAACAAAATAAATGAACAAACAAAATAGAACCAAACTCATAGATACAGAGAACAAACTAATGCTTACCAGATAGGAGGGGAATCGGTGGTGGGGGGTGGGGGCGAAGGTGAAGGGATTAAGAAATACAAATTGGTAGAAACAAAATAGTCATGGGGATGTAAATTACAGCATAGGGAATATAGTCAGTAGTACTGTAATAACTATGTATAGTGTCGGATACTAGACTAATTGGGGGATCACTTCGTAAATTATACAAATATCTAACCACTATACTGTACACCTGAAACTAATATAAAATAATACTGAATTTCAACTATAATTGAAAAATAAAAAAATAAAATAAAATGCCTAATAAGTTTCCTGGATAATATAATGAGGAAATACATTGGCCACACATACTCATACTTTCTCTTCTTGTACTCCCTAGCTCTAAGCTTCTGTCTCCTTTGTCATATTATTTTTGGTCTACCTCTTACCTACTCTACTTCTAGTTAGCTTCCTGCTTAAGTGACTTTCTTGTGAACTCCAGAGTATTTCTATAGTTCAACTCCCCACATTAAAAATCCTGGACAGGGTAGACTATGGGGACATATAGAAAATAGCCTGAGATTACCAATTATATTTCAGAATGAATCTTTTGTTCCTTAAAATGCTGCCAATAGACAGTCCCATTCTCTGAAGTGCCTTGGATTTTGGATTCTGCATCTGTCAAATGTATATGGGAAAACAAACAACCGAGGAGGGAATTCACAGTTAGTGGTTGGCAATTTTTCCATAGTCTTCTTGTGTCTTTTAAGTGTTTCTGTGCCCTTTAAGGATTCTGCAAGACAATCTGTAGCCTCCCTATCTTCCCAGCACAGGATCAAAAACAACCTTGACAGAGCAGGATGGACTTTCCTTCCTCCAGAAGAGCCAGTTACAAAGCTGCCTCACCTCTGAGGACTCAGAGAGAGGGGAGTACAGTGACGGTAGGGGAGGGGCAGCTCTCTATCTGAGCAGCTGGCCTCAGGGTAGCAGGATGTGCTGTCCCTGATGAGGCCAGCAAAGGGCAAGTGAACCTCTTCTCACCCACCGGAGATCTGAAATAAAGACTAGTGGAACCCTCCCAGACAGAGGTCACTTGATTAACCCAGCCCATGTTATCTTGATAACAAGGTCAAGTACTTCTCACTGTGAGGGATTTTCAATTTATTTCACAGACAAGATAGCTGGATCTAAGTCAGGGAACGCTATTAGAGGGAGCTAAGGGAGGAGAGCCAAGAGCTTTGCTGGGGCCTTGGCCTCCCAGTCTTCAGGGTCTATCTGGCCAGGGTCCCACTTCTTCCCCTCTCTGGGGGTTCTGTGCTATATCTTTCTAAGAAAGGGGCCAGGGCATTAAGAGAGAGGATTAGGTCAGCCTTTTCCAAATTCCACGTGGGATTAGGAGTGCAGCCTTCAAACAAGGAGGGGTCCTTTCTATTGTTTGGTTTGGCTGTGCATTTATTTAAAATTTCTGTATCATTATTACAAAGGAAATCATTGCTTTTGCCTGCCCTGTGTTATATGTCACCCACATTTTTCCTGAAGGAACAATGTCCATCTATATCTCTGTCTGTTTGATTTAAGAGGGGCTCCCTAAACCCCTGATCCAGGGAGGGTATAACACAACTGAGCTGAAAGCACTCTATCCTTAGATGTGGTTCCTAGGAAATCTGCTGGCTCTAAATCTGGCCAGTTCCATACTTGAAAAGACTATGATCTGGATTTAGGTGGACAATCACTAAGATTTCCAGAGGAGGGACAACTGTTCACACCTATAGGCTCTGGATAGTGATCTATCTTCCCTCCAGAGTCTCATCAGTAATTCTGTGAAAAGAAATAATCCATTTTTCCCCTACTAAATCGCAGGGGCAGATCATAATTTGTAGAATATAATGGGAAGTGAAATGCCAGGTTGAACAAGGTCAAGGTCAGATGCAAATCTGAGGGGTTACCTGCTGCCTGCCTTTCAATTGCACTTCACTAGCAAATGTGGCTCAACAGGGCTTTCCATGACAACTCTGTTCTTTATTATTTGCACACAGAGAAAATTATAGAGGTGAGTCTTCCACCAAGTGAAAAAGTGGCAGTTGAAAGGAGGGTGTGTGCTAGGAGGTGGGCCATGCTACAATTTGGGGTTGTTAATAAGGCTGTTATAGGAGGTTCTCAGGCCATCTTGGAAGATTAGAGATCATGGGACTAGATTATGGGTTTATTCTAAGTAAATTGAAAAGCTCCAAATACTAGAGGGGGGAAAAAGCCAATGTTTATTTAGAGGCTGAGAGGAATCTTATTTTTAATCTATCTGCCAGATCTGACTGAAATCTCGTAGTTTCTAACATAGTAACCAGACCAAGACTAATCATTTTAACCAAATGTATGGAGAAGAACAAGAACAACAACAACAACATCATAATAATCCCCACTACAGAGATTGGTGAGTATTTTGCAGTTAAAAGGAGGAAGGGGAAGATAAAAAGATCGAAAGGGGAAGTAGAGCGAGAGCCAGAGGGAGAGCGAAACACACACAGAAACTCTAATACTCAAGAAGTAGCAGAAATGAGAAAGTGGACCCCAAATAGCCAGTGGAGGTTCTCTGGAGCCAATATCACTCTTTTATTATAAACACTCATCAGGGCATCTTAGCATGGCAGTGATCAAGAGGAGTCATGATTTATGATTTGTATAAAAGTTGTACCTTTTAAAAACGATACTATGCATATCAAGTCATTTGCTTCTCATAATACCCTCGTGATGAAAATAAGTAAGATATAAACGGGTACAACCCCTGCATTTTGTTCAGCCACTTGCTTCTTTCCCACTTAATATCTTGGACAGTTTGTCATGCCAGTATGAATTGACTTATCTAATTCACTGTAAACACTGGAGGGTACGCCACAGTGTGGATATACTCTGAATACCTTAGCCACTGCCTACAGCAAACACTCTTGCATATTTTTGTTTGTTTGTTTGTTTGTTTTGGTGAAGCTGTAGTTAGGATCACCGGATTAGAAATTGAGAAACAGAAGACCGGAAAGTCCAAGACTCCAAGACACAGCTGGTACCCTTGCTCTCAAGCTGAGATCCCTCAGAGCTGTTGTCCTGGTGACGCGATACTAGCAGGAGCGTGGGCCACACTGCTGGGAGAAGCTGAAACGGCACCCGGGAGACTCACCTGCTCCAGGTCCTCGGCTGACCTTTTGTTTTCTCCTGCCGGATCCTGATATGGCAAGACAAAGACTTCAGCAGCCGTGGGTAAGCCAGGGAGCACCGCCACCAAGACGTGCTGGTGTGAAACCCCCGTGGCCTGAGGGAGAGAGAGATACAGAGGCATGCGTAAGGCTTGAAGGAAAGGTGACGAGAGGGGACCAAGTATTCAGTGGGGAGTGGGGGCGGGGGTAGTAAGAAGACACAGGGGTAGGGGTGGGGTCCAAGCAGGGTCCCGGGCAAGCCAGGTACAAAGGGATGTGAGAGGCACATTGGGCTGTAAGTCAGGCTCTGGAGGAAAATGGTCCAAAGTTTGATCTCAGCTCCATTCCTATTAGTTTCAACATTTTATTTCCTCTGCACCTATTACATACCCCAAATAAAATAATTGGGATACTAGTAGCACTTGTAAAAGGGTGCTTTTGAGAATTAAATGAGGTACCTATGAATCGTTTGTTAGAGTGCCTGGTGATTCAAATGTTAGCTCTTCTTTCTACAGGGCATCTCTAGAGAGTGGACCCTGCCAACGAGAAGACTCTCACTTACTGAACTTTATCATCCGCCCCTCCTGCTATAACCTGTTTTAACCTAGCCTCCTCCTTCATTCTAACACTACAGTTATTTCTTCAGATGAACCAGTTACATCTTAATGACCTAACCTAAGAGAATTCCCCCATCTCACAAGCCTCAGGGACCTGTTGACGTCTCCGTATCATCAGAACCTGATGACCATTTCATGGAGCACTCAGAGCCCTTCACTTTGCCATGCGAGCCTCTGGTTAAAATTACAGAGATCACTCAAGAACTTCTACTTTATCATATTAGGTTGGTACAAAAGTAATTGCAGTTTAAAAGGTTAAAAATTATTGCAAAAACTGCAATTACTTTTGCAGCAACCTAATAGTTCCTCTGCCCTCTTTTGAGCTTATGTCTCAGGGCTTCTCTAGAGCCTCTAGAACCTCTCCAGATGGTTCTAGAATCAGCAGCTCCAATCCCAGCTTTTCTTTCCAGGGGCCAGTCAGAATGTCATTCATTTGGTTGTTTTACTAGGGCTTCCAACAAACATGCCAAAAAAGAACTTCTCATTTTCACCCGCAAAATCTTCATTCTACATCGGATGACTTGAGGCAGCCCTTTCCCAGACACCCTGGCTTGAAGCCTTTCATTCGCCTCTGACACTATACTCTGCTTTCCATGTTGTCTAATCAATCTATGAGACCTCGATGATTGGACCTCCACACTAATAATCCTACTGGTTCCTTTCTGTTTAAATATCCAGGGTTAATATCCCGATTCAGCATTTACACTCTCTCCCATTGGTTTTTACAATAGTCTTCCCGTTTCCAGGAGACAGGCTACTACCTCCAGGTTTAGTTTCATTTAGTCCAACTCAGATTGTGTTTTCCTGTCCAAATTCTTGCCATAATTCCCACTACCAACTGGATTAATATATATTCAAAGCCTTCTGCAGTATGGTCCCACCCTTTCTTTCCAAACTAATTACCCACAATGCATACAGTTATCTTACGCTCCAGCCAAATGGAATCATGTACAATGTCTCAATATTCCAGCTTTTCCTGCAAATCTTTTTGTGTGTGCCATCTCCCCCAGAATGTTTTTTCTCTACATTTGCTGCTAGAACCCTACTTATCCTTCATGATACTTCTTCAAGTCCACTTGTTTCAATATATTTTTCATGATTTCCCAACTAGGTGATTTTTTATTTTGAACTCCACCTTTATACCTTTTTTGAAGTAGCAAGACATTCCATTTATGGGTCCTTACCATGTGTCAGGTATTGTGCTAAGCATCCTGTTAATATTATGTAATGCATTCCCCCCCTCCCCAACACACACACACACACACACACACACACACACACACACAATGACTCTATGATGCAATTATTATTATGCTTGTCTTTGCAGGTGAGGACATATCACAGATTGGGGTCCTCGGGAGGCTGGCTCTGAGTTTGGCATTTGGGGTGTTTACTAAGGGTGTTCTTGGGATCAACATCTACGGGAGTGAAGGGAAGGAAGTAGGAACGAGCAGAGGGAGAAGCTGAGCTGTGATCAGGAGACCTTGCACAGAGTGAGAATGGTGCTTCCGGTTTGTCTGAGGTTACACTGAGATGGCCAGGGCTTTATAGAACTGTATCAGTTAATCACAGGATGTGAGCACCCTGGAAAGGGACTTGACAAGGGGCAAGACAGCTGAAGCCTCTGCCCATAACACTCCCAGCAGCTAAGACAGGACTCTTTCCCTGAGTGGGGATCGGAGCAATGCATCTCTATTTCTGTCACAGGACAGACGGTAGATGGAGCAAAGTGAAACAGCAGCTCAAGGCCATCTAGATAGTGAGTGGTGACACTTAGTTTGGGGCCTTGGTCTGTCCTAAAGCCTCTGTTCTTAACCAGTGCTCTACTGACTCCCTTCTCCCAACACTGTTTATACAGCAGCTTCTGTCTCAGCTAATCTCATACTGTTTTATGACCCTACTGGATTTTTAACTCAGAGATTATGTATCAACCATCCTCATCAAATAGAAAAATGTTTACTGAATGACTCAATTCAAGATTTCACTGTGAAAAGTCAACAGAAAAATCCCATTTGATGAGGAAAAGGCAACAGATTTTATACCCAATTCTGTTGTGTAATGACAAAGAAAACTACAAATAAGTTGACCCCAAATTGTACCTCTTGCAGGGTTTACGAAGGTACACTTGGCAATGTGGTAGGTACTTCAGGACTTAAGGAAATGGCCAAAGGCAGGCTGGGGCACTAGGAACCAGGGGCTGGCTCAGCTGCCTCTTAGGATTGGGTAACCAAGGAGTTTTCAAAAGCCCTTCCACCAATCACACCCTGTGCTGAGGGATGCCGAGCCAACCTGTTTATTCTGCATTTAGCTGATTATGCTACGTACCAGCCTAGAAATATTGATAAGCAGTAAGTTCTAGCCTACTGGACAGCTGGAGGAAAGGTGAAGGCCCAGGGCAAATGATCCCTAGACAATGAATGTGAAATGAAATCAGCCTGGAAAACTGTTCACAGCTGAGCTAATGCCTGGTGGGCAAATCACCTAGAGGTGTTGGACAGCTGCGGGGGACATCTATAGGGACTTGGATTCCTAGAACACCATAGACCAAAGGGGGTGCGCAGTGGGTTCACTGAAGGGTGTTTAAGTCATCTCTTTTGGACAGCAGAGGAAACAAACCAGTTATCACACCAGGGCCAAACAGCTCCAATGTCAGGAGGGTCTATTCCAGTTGGGCCTGTAGTCTGGTAGCTTCGCCCCCTGGTGGCCATAATGTTTACTTACCCATGATGCCATGGATGCTGAGTCATGAAGACAAAGGTGAAACAGCATTTACCCGGAAGAGCATGAAAATACCCCTTCTGCACCCGACCATTCCACTTATCCCTGCTTTCCACATAATCAGGCAAAGGACGGCAGTAGAGTGGAGTGGTTATGACACCATGAACTCAAATTCAAAACTTGGTCTGACTCCCACGCCTGATTTTTAACTGCATGACCTTGGGCAAGTTAGCTCTCTAAATTCAGTTTCCTCACCTGTCAAATGGGAATAATCATACTCTCCACATCACAGGCTAGGTTTTCTGTGATTAAATGTGTTACCAATGCAAAGCACTGAGAAGAGTTTCTGAAATAATGTACATGCTAAATAAATATCAACAAAAATAAGGGTATGAATATGGGGAAGGCCAGCTCTTCACTAAAAGGCTGGATGCGAGATGGGTTTTCTAAGCAGAGGTTATCTGAATGCCTTTATCCCATATCTCTTTGTGTCATAAGGCACAAACATGTGTTGGGTGTGAGAAAGAATGTACAAAAAAACCCTGCATGAACTTTCCTTTGGGGCTAAGAACATACCCTCAGGAAAAATCTCTCAGCTCTGATTTTCTGGGTTTGTGCAATAACTCCCAGTAGCTCCCTGCCGATATCTGTGCTCTAATCATTCCTGAGAGTGGAGTACACAGGGGAACATGCCTATAAAGAGGTGTCTTCTCAAAATGGCAGTGAAGTTGGCTCAGAGAGGGATAAATCCCATCGCCTGGTTATTTTTCCCAGTAACCCCAGGGAGCTGTGTTTCATAGGTAAAAACCCAGACATGGGACTCAGACCCTTCACTTCAATTTTGCAGCTTCATCATTTATTAGCTACGAGGCATTAGACAAGTCATTTAACTTCTCTGAACCTCAGTTGGTCCATCTGCAAAATGAGGACAATAATGCCTTCCTCTCAGGGCTGCTGTAGGAGAGAAATGACTTTAAAAGAACTGGGACATTGAAAGATGACTGACCATCATGTATGGGGCACTCTCTGTGCTGCTATGCTCACCATTCATGGAGCTAGAACCTGGGCTGCTCTTACTAATTGGACCCACACTGTGTCTTTCAGTATTCTGTGCAGCAACTGACTTCACACTTACTCATGGCTCATCAGGAACCCTTCTATACGATTGTCACAAACTTCCATGTTCTTCTCTAAGCAGAGCTAAGGACCACATGTTTGCTCAGTTTCACTGCCCCTCATAGCATCTGTGATGTGTCTGCAAGCGTGGGGCTCAGCTATGCAGATATCAGATCTCCCACAGGCTCCAGCTCTTTCCTGTCATTTGTTTGCACAAGGATTCCCTCGCCATGATTCTCTTTAAGGACAGAGAGGAAATGTGCCTGGACAAGAGAAGGAACTGTCTGCACTCACCTCCACCAGGGATTTTTTGATGACTCGGCTGATGTCCCTTCTCCACTCGGGGATGTCCGGGTTGTATTCGTCCAGGTTTGGAGAAAAGGACAGGCGGAGAGATCGAAATTCCTCTGGGGATACAACAGTAGAGTGAATACTGTAAGTCAAATAGTTCTCTCAAAAAGTCTGTTATACTTTATGTTTTATGCAAAGCCCTAGTGGAGGGTTTCTTTTCCCCCACACTCACCAGGGAGACCCCACTACAAGACAAATTCAATATCCCATCCCTGTTACCTCCCAGCTCCTCATTTTCCAGGCCGAAGCCCTAGGCTCTGGCTTCTGCCTAACTCGGCAGCCTTTGTCCATTGTTCCCAGTTTCAGACTCTTCACTCCTGGACACTACATGACTTGGAGTGCCCTGAATGCATTGCAGGTTTATGACCCCGGGTCTTTGCACACACTATCTTTGCCTAGCATGCCCCATCCCTCCCAGCTTCCACGTACACAATATTCATGCTCTAGTTCAAGCATTTACTGACTGAATACCCTCTCCCACCATGTTTTAATGTTATTTTTTATGGCACACCTGTTTTGCACATACTTTGTTTGTTTTGCACATACTTTATACATACATGTTTGCACATGATTACATAATTACTAGATTACATAATTATAATTATTATTGCAGTCATTCTACGGCTATGTTGTGTTTGCATGAAAGTTTCCTTTAATGGAATTTTAAGCTCCTTAGGTCACGGGTTTGGTTAGCTGTCTCCACAGCCCCTGACTTAGTCCCGGTCCTCCAGGAAGTAGACAGAATTATAAAAGAAAGGGTTTTATGAGGAGAATCATCTCTGAGACAATATGGCGGGGAGCCAGAGAAGCTTGGAGCACCGGCAGACTGTGATGCACGAAGGACACTCGCTGGAAGAGGGAGGAAAGATGAGTGACTGCTGTGCAGTCTGAGGGAGGTTCACAAAGATGGTGGGGAGTCCACCAGCGAAAGTTAGCCAGGGGAGTCCCCTGTGTCCCAGGAAGGGATCTGCCTTCATATTCCTGTCCCGCTCAGTCATTGGCTGGGATCAGCCCATGGGAGGCGTGGCCTTGGCCGTAGCATGGTGATGGTTTCCCAGCACAGCCCTGGAGATCTCAGCACAGCATTTGGCATATGGAATAACACTGCATTTGGAATAACATTCCATTTCTTACCATGGCCTTCGTAGTCCCGCACAAGCCTGTACTTATGTTCTCTCCTTTGACTGACTTTCATGCTCACTGTTCATGGGGCTAGAACCCGGGCCGCTCTTACTGATTGGACCCACACTGTGTCTTTCAGTATTGTACGCAGCCGCTGCCTTCACACTTACTCATGGCACATCGTGAATGGTTCTATACGATTGTCACAACTTCCATGTTCTTCTCTAAGCTGGGTAAGGACATGCACTCCAGGACCCTGTCCTTCCCTCTGTTCCTCTATTTGCCATGCTCCTTCCCACGTTAGTACATTTCCACGTCCCCAGATTATTGCATTCTCCACTCCTTCTCATCCATCAGTCTCTCCCAGGAGAAGCCTTTGCCACCAGCAACCTCAGGGATCCTCCCTTTCACCAACTCAAACCCCCTTCCTCATATGGCCTCATTTGTCCTTTTCATATTCCTTGCTATTTAAATTATTTTGTTTTCATTGTCTGTCTCCCACTGGAATATAAGCTCAATGAGGATGGGGCAATGTGTCCCTGAGCCCCTTTGAAATAGTACCCCGTTCATGGTAGATTTTCAATTAGTCCATGAGTCATTTAATTTTTTGTTGAATAAATTACAATGGAGGCTCTCTGTAATTTCTGCCTTTACTTATTCAACAAACGTTTCTTTCTTGTCTGAAGCATGTGCTTGTGTTTCAGCAGGGGCTCAGCAACATTGGCAATGCCGATTACACATTCAGGAAATATAAAAGCCCACCTGTGCATTTCCTAACAATGCTAAAACGTATTGGACACAGGCTCTGACGACTCTTACATTAGAAGGTGTGGATGGATGGCAGGCTACCCCAAAGATGTGTTTTCCAAAGCTTGACTCGTTTATGAGCCTCTGATCACCTATGTGAATATCACCACTTCAGTTCTGATAGAGGAAGGAAATGCATACTAATTAGCAGCTTGGCAAATAGCACCCACTGAGTCCTAACTTTTCACTTTGAAGATACAAGTTTGTGTGTCAGTTTCACTTTCTTAGAACGTCTTCTCAAACTGCAGAAACTTTATCTAAAAGGGACGATGTTTATCTGCATAAAAGGACACAGATGAGAAAAATGACACAACTCCCTCTGTAATTACTTAGCATGCTTAATAGCACAGCAGGCAGGGAGAATGGCTGAGAAACGTTATACTTAAGTCTATTCAACAAATAAGGGATGCAGGCGAGAAGACTGCAAAGGGAAACACCAATAATATCTACCCATATACATACATATCCATATCTGTATTATCTGTCTATATGGTAGCTGCTGAGAGAGATACATTCTATTACTTTGGAACACGCAATTGTAAATTTTTTCTCTTTGAGATGTAAATCTTCTGTAAACCAGGAATGGCTTTGTCAACAACCTGGGAGACATCTCTGAATTGTGATCATCAAGAGGACAGGACTGCAGCCTCTGGGAGGGGAGGAGCCTCACTTCCATAAGCGCCAAGTAGCCAACACCGATGGCCTAATCACATTGATAACCCCCTCACCCCTGCAGTGCTCCAGTACTTCTCCACTAGCTCACCCCAAAGTGTATAACTCTCCCTGCCTTGTGTTTTAGTTGAGTTCAGTGTTGCCTAACTCCCTGTGCTGCAATTTGCCTTTAATATGTCACAAATGTCATTAAACTTTTCTAGTCATACATATGAAACTCTGGAAAACTCATCTGATTAAAGATAAATTAGGGATGTTTGATGGCTCAGGAATCTGGTTAGAGGAGGGCGAGATCACTTCCCCTGCTCAAGCTGTTAATGAAGAGACCTTTTTAGATGAAGATAACCCGGTTGATTCTCTTTCAGATGATGCCTTTACAGAGATTTTTAGGAAGAGGAAAAACTCAGAGTAGCAAGGGGGTGGAAAGTGGTTAGAAACATTCCCTCTGAATTCAAGTTTTTAGGCTCTGTTTATTATACTTATCTCATATTTTCTCATTTGTAAAACAAGGATAATTATAGCATCTTTCTCATAAGTTTGTCTCATAAGTCTGTTCAAGAAAATACATCATATATGTCAAGTGCTTAGAACAGATGCTGGCAAGAGTGTCATCAATGTTAATTACTACCACTTCCAACACCGTTATTGTCACTGGATCTGTCACTGAACAGTGCAATGACTTTAAGCCAGTAATTTTCCATTTCTGGGCCATAATTTCCTATCTGTAAAATGAGTAGTTGGACCAGATAAGCCCAAAGACCTTCTAGATTTAGAGTTCTCTCTGTGGTTATAATGAGAAGGTTGCTGATATGCTTAACCAAGAGGACATCTGCTGGGCTAATGGGTCAGTGCCTATTAGCGACACCAGTGACATCCAGGAAGAAAAGAGAGGAAAAAGAACAGCAGGGGGAAGAGACAGCTAAGTAGGGTGATTTTAGAGCCTGGGCCCTGGTATAGATGGGCTGGGTTGGAAGCCCAGCTCCACAACCTACTAGCTGGGTCAGTCAGTTACCTTTCTGAAAAAATGAGAGTAATAATGTCATCTACCCTGTGTTAGCATTGTTAAGATTCAGTGCATCCCAGAGTGTAGACAGGAGATGGAGAAGGAAAGAGAGACAAAAGTTCTCCCTTTTGGCCACCTGGCTGGGAGGTTGCCTCACTGATGGGACCTTGTGAGGAAAACTAGTCCTGTTTTATTTTCACGTACTATTTGGGCTTATCATGCCTCTTGGGGTGGGGGAGGGAGGAATCTAACACCCAGCCATGCAAGGAATATCATCCTGAGACAAGTTCAAAGTTGCTTACAAATTACTTTCTGAATTTGAAGGTCAAGTTGGCAAGATGAGAAATGAAAAACAGAACCTGAGTCAGAATCAATTAATTCTGGAACTGGGGCAATTGATATTATCTGGACCACAAGCTAGTATCTGCCTCTCTCTCTCTCTCTCTCTCTCTCTCTCTCTCTCTCTCTCTCTCTCTCTCTCTCTCTCACCTATCTATCTCATTCTCTTCCCCCTCACTTTATCCCTCTCTCTTATACTCTCTTTTTCTGCACAGTATTTACTTTCCCTATCTATCTTCTTTTAAATTCTTGGGGTTTTTTTTCATTTTACTGTATTTGTACCACTTCCATATTAACATTACAGTTTACATTTTTACCATCCACTCATAACATTTAGCGCATCCATCTGAATAGCTTTCTATGTAGAAAATATTTCCCCAAATGAGATCAATTTGTGTGAACTGTTTTTTTCAATCTCCCATTTTCAATCAATAATTCCACCTTTCCACTTCAGTAAATTTTCATTCCATTACTACTCTGACCATATTCAATTTCCCCAATCGATTGCAAAATTGTTCAAACCAATGTCCAGTCTACAATGGCACATGCCATCTGCTTGATAGGACCCTTCCATTGCTTTTTATCTAGGAGAATTTATTTATTTATTTATTTATTTATTTATTTATTTATTTACTTACTTACTTTTTTTTTTTTTAATACAGTTTTGTGGAAAGATTTTCAGAGTATTTATACATTGGTAGATTCCTCTTAATAATCAAGACTTTAAAAGTTGAACTTTTAAAAAGAGCCTCAATATTCACCATTTTCTTTTAGAACAGGTTTGTGCTATTCAAACACCACCAAAATGCCAAATGGAATGAAAGAGCCTTACACATAATGAAGGTCACTCTCCCCGACCAGAGGTGAGTGAGCGAATGGTCGCTCCATGTGCACCAGTCAGGTGAGAAAACAAAACAATAAACCCTCAGGGGTCTTGTGACCACAGTTTTGCTGGTGAACCACATCTTCCCTAAAGGAGGAGACCAGACCTAACTCAGCTCTTCCTCAACTACTGCTCTTTGTGCTCTGGGTCATAAACTGGGTTAACCTCGGTGGCCATGGGCACCGTGGTACCAAACGACTCCATCCGAGCAGGAGGGCGGCTCAGTGAAGACGGAGCACTCACCATACACCGCGATGGTCTTGGTGTCCTGCAGGATGGCATTCCCTGCTGAGACCTGCACGGTGATGGTGTTCATCCCTTCGGAAGTAAACTTGAATGATATGCTTCCCTCCAAGGTGATCAAGGGCTAAAATAAATGAGGGCACAGAGTGAGGGGGACGCTCTTCACTCGCAGATGAGATAGCTAGTTCTGAGCCACCAACAAGCTACTGAAATCAGAGCAGGCTCTGTCTGGAGAACCCAGTGCAACTGACTCCGTCTACACCTACCCATCTTCTCAAGTCCAGGCCAGAAAGGGGCTAGTTGAGCCAAGACTCCAAGCAGCTCTGCCCATTCCTTGTGAATTTGACACTTCTCTTCCCGTACCACACTGACTGAGGGCTAGGAAGCCTGATATCCCACTTGATGGTGGGATATATGTTCACACGTACATCTTTATGGATGTACTTGTGCATTAGGTTGGTGCGAAAGTAATTGCAGTTTTTGCAATGATTTTTAACCTTTTAAACCGCAATTACTTTTGCCCCAACCTAATACGTCTTTATGGATAACCTACTTGTGTCAAGCAGATCCTTTAACCCAAGGAAACGTTCAAATCAGACCAAAAAGAGGGCTTATATTAATCTAGATTTAAGCAGTAGTCACTGGAAATCTATCAGCTGCAAGTTGTTTGTCTCCAGAGCGTACTGTTTATAATAAACTATAATGGAACACGGCAACCATGGACACCAACACCACACTAGTTAGACAGGCGTGACCTAGTGTGGCTCGGCTTCCTTTGAGAAGCCCTATCAGCAATTTCCTGGAAGCAGCTGCTCTGGAAACAAGTATTAATTGGACAGTGGTTTGAGGACTAAAAAAAAAAAAAGAAAAAGAAAGAAAAGATTTGAAGTTGTGCCTGTAATACAATTGGATACGGGGGCCCTAAGGGAAAAAATTATTAGCCTACTGACCTCCCTCAACTCACTCCCTGCAATCATTTCATTCCTGTCTTTTCTTAATTAATTTTAAAGTCAAAATTCATTTAACTCCCTGTAGGGCAAAGAGAAGTCTAAAGGCAGCACAAGAAGTCTACCCAACGTGGTCTGTTGAGAATTCGGTTTTCTACTGAAAGGTAAATAACAGGAGACATCAAAAAAGTGGTTTCATATTTTCACCTTCCAGTACTAGCTTTCAGAAGAGTGACAAAGTTTTCTGCTCCTCCACTGTGGGTAGTGGGCCCAATTTTGGCTGAATTTACATGCATCATTTCGGAAGTAATAAAGAAAGGGCTACTTTTCAGCTTAGTTATGTTAGCAGCGGTGAGAGAGTCCTTCCACTGTCAGGCTTGTAGCAGGGTCTAGGGCCAGGGAGGTTCCTTCCTGGCCTGTGCAAAATTATGAGTATGTCTGAAGTTAAAGCCAACACTCAGCTCTGGGGTAGAAAAAGATTTGCATTAAAATAAAATGCATTGCATTGGAAGAGCAAAGTCATCAAGCGAAAGCCATAATGCTGAAAGAAGGAGGGCCTTTCCAATCCAGGGCAGTCTGTCCTGGGGCCCTGTGGGGAGGGAGGCTGTGGGTAGCTTGGTCCTCCTGACTAAATGGGGAGGCAAATTTCAGTTTCTGAGAATGGAGTGATTTCGACACTGGAACAGAGCATGCTGCCTGGTGTGAGAAGAATAACATTCATGGAGGCATCAGAAAGCCTTGGATCTGTCCTCTGCATGCAGCACCTGAATCCGAGATTGGAGCAAGTCCCTTTGTCAGTGTCATCCTTACTTTTTTTCACCTGCAAAATGAGGGACTTAAGAGTAAATGAGGGTAAGGGCTTTACTGGTTTTAAAATGGCTGCTGACTTTTGATCACAGGGAATGTTTTGGGAAAACATAAATGGGAAAGCTGACTTAAAGAAGAGATCTGTCTGATGCAGGGTGAGAGACCATTTAGGGGTTGGGAGGTAATGGGCCTCTGTTGCTTTTGCCTGACCAGTATCCATTCACCCCTTTTCCTTTTGGGGACAATTCCCTCCCTTGTCTTGGTCCCTGTGGTTCTAAGCAGGCTGACTTTAACACCTCTCTTTCCACCCCCAGCAATGTGATCAAGGCCTAGCCAATGATACTCCATTCCAGGACTTGTGTTAACATTTTTTGGAAAGTGACTTTCTCCGCTCAGCTGCGAGGGTATAGAGCCCGAGCTGCTGCTAAGGGTCACTGCAGAGGACAGTCCAGCTGGAGAAGAACGCCAACACAGAGGAAGGCAGAGGCAAGAGGCAGGGGGTGGGGCGGAGCGGAGAGAGAGAGACAGAGACAGAGAAGCAGAGAGAGACAGCGAGACAAACAGCACAGATTGATGAGATAACTGGTGCACAAAGAGCCTGCTGGCCCCACAGCGAGGCCTACGCACAGACTCTTGAGTTAAATAAGCCATTTCACTCTTTTTTTGGCTTCAGCAAGTTTGAGCAGAGCTGCCCGTAGGCCCCGCGGGGAAGGCCGACCCACCTCCGTGTTGTTTCCGTACCACCACACGTAAGTGAGGGTGCCCACTTGGCTGGGCCACAGCACTGCCGTCGCGTTGACCTCTTTGTTCTTTGTGGTGACAAAGGGAAGAGACAGGTGGACATGCTCCAGGGGACCTGAGGTGCAAGAGAAAAGAAGAAGCACAGAGAAGGAAGAGCTTGCTTTGCTTTTCCTTCCCTGCTCTGAAGAGAATGCATATTCTGCCTGGAAGCCTCTGAAACATCACAGTCATGTTTCCTGAGGGAAGTGCGCAGGTGCTTTTTCTACTTTGGAGAAAGGGATATAATGGGAATGATTGTGTCTCAACATTTTCCATTTACTGACTTTCTTCCAGGCCTAGAACCGGAGTTATTTATATGTACAAGTTTTACAATGTACAAGTAATTCATGAAGTCCTTATATGAACAGGCGTAATATAGGATTTCACGGAGAGATGTTGTCTTTCCAAGAGGTTATACCCTTGGTGGTAAACCAGGATTGTGAAACTCTCACAGAATCCATGTTGGGCAGTGGGGGCGCAGGGGACTGTGGAACAAAGCCCCAAACCACTCTACATATAATTATCCTTTACTATTTATTGGAGTTTAAGGATCTCTGTGTGTGTAAAAGTGTGTGTTAGTGTGTGAGAGTACATATGAGTACTTGTATGTGTCTATATGTGCATGTCTCTAAAGCTGCCTGATTAGGCAAGCACAGAACAAATTGTGTTTGGTGTTGACTTAAGCTTGTCCACCACAAAAGAATCATGAGTGGGTAGAGAGAGCTCTGTGGTTCTCAGAATGGGCTCAATTAAAAAAAAAAAAGATAATTCTATTTACGGAGGCCATTAAACAGAAAACTTAATCATATGAACAAACACATAAAATATGAATAGCCTCTTCATAGAGAACTACTAGGACCTTTCCTATGATCCCTGATCTTTTTGTTCCCAGTCAAAATGCAGTTCCTTCCAGCCTGAACAGGACAAAAATCTACTACCCCCACCATTAGTCCAGGTGGTAGAGAAGAAAGTGGTACCGCAGACCTTTCCATTTGGTTTAATCATTGCCTCTTCCTCGGCTTGACCTTTAAATCCGTTTCCTAGAGTACAGTGTTTGGCCTTTTCCTCCCTCCATATACTCTTCTACTGAGTAATATCATCCTCACCCTGACCTTCAATCATACACTACACACTTAGGGCTCTCAAGCCACCTTCTTGACTCCAGACTCAATTAGCAGCCGAATATTCCTGGGGAACCCATTATTTCCCCCACCCCTCATTCTGTAGTCTCCATATCTTAATGAATAAAACCAGTTTACCTCGGGGAGCATCCCAGAAGCTGAAAGTCCACCTACATTCCTATTTCTTGCCACCCACATCCACTTAGGAAACCATTGATTTGGCTTCATAAGTATCTCTGTAGAGCTCTGCTCACCCCCCCCCCCCCCCCCCCCCAGTCCTGCGCTGGTTCCTGCAATGAGCTGCCCTCTCACCGGGACCACGACAACTCTTTTCCGACTTTCCTGCCTCTAACGCATCCCTACTCTGATCCGCCTTGCTACTTTATGGGCTCAGTGCCTGCCTCCTTCAACAATACATACGCTGCACCAAGTGCCAGGTGTCCCCGGCACCTAGAATAAAACATATGCTGCAGGGTGAGGGTAGAGCAAGTGCACAGACCTTGAGGAAGACGTGGCTTCCCATGTTTGAGGAAAAGCAAGAAAGCCCAAAGGGTACAGGTGGAGAGAGGGAGGGCACAAGTGGACGCCAATGAGATCTAAGAGGTATTCAGGACAGAGCATGCCTGCCTTGTAGTATGCATACGTGTGTTTTCATGAATTCCTTCCTGCATGTTTATACAATTATGCATTCAGACAAATGTGTGGAGTTTATCCTTCAGATTCCCACATCCTCTTGCATTCATTTATTTCTTACATGTTTAACATACTTAGTTCCTGCTGCCCCCAAAACCTATCTTTCATGAATTCTTTTCTGCACATGGGATACGGTCGGCCCTAACAGAGCTGCAGAAGTGAACCTCCAGCCCCCGGAGGCCTCGAGCTGGCTGGCTCCTCTCAGCCCAGAGCTGAACAAGCTGGTGATGCAGCTTCAGCAGACAGGTGCCTGTGATGCACAAAAGGGACGGCAGGTGGCAGTGCATCACTCCGTATGAATCTTCCTGGCAAGGAGGTTGAGGGAACTGCAGAATTACCTGCGTAAATTGGGTTTCCCTCCTCTTTTCTTGTTTAGCCCTCCTGTGCTGCAGGAAACACCGTGCCTGTGTGTGCGTGTGTGCGTGTGTGTGTATATGCGTGTGTGTGTGTGCATAGAATTTGTTCTGGAGGCCTCTGACCATCAAATTAAATAATGTATATGCATTATATTGCTGATTGTCTGAAATGTTTAAAAATCCACTAGAAGAAATAACAGTCATTCAGAATATAAAGATGAGATCCTAACACAGAATTACACGTCAGTGTTCGCAAGGACCCTTCTAACCCGTTCAAAGCAGATTGTGGTGCCTCAGTCCAGTTCTCATTCAGTAGGTCTGTGATGGGGCCCAGGACACTACATTTTTGTCATGTAACTTTGGGGCAGGTGACTCATTAAACCACACTTCACAAAACTCGAGTATGATATTTGCTGGCCAATATAACGATCATGTGAAGAGTTGCAAAGTTACACGGGTTTCAAGAAACTGATCACTACTCTAAGATGGGGCCAGAAAGACATCTGCAAGTGACACCTGCGTAAAGATGTAGTTGAAGAGAGAGGTTTGGGAAGAACTAGAATATCCGGATATCCACTTCATTTTTTTTCCCCTCCATTCTGCAAATTTACAGTTTTCAGTGATTTTTTTCTGCATGACTGGATTAGATAGCATAGCTTGCTGAACAGAAATCTGCATGTTCTCTCAATTCTCTGCCCCCACCAAGGCAACACTGCCTGCACTACGCGTCTTATTAGTCTGCAAAGAAGCAGAGCACGGTGAATACTTTCCCCAAGGAATTTCCAACTGTCAGGCTACAACAGATTGCCCAGCTGCCCGGTGAGAGCTGCCAGCCCACTCCTGGGAAACTTATAGCTAGAACATCATCTCCATTTGTTTCTGATGACCTTTGCAAACCCCTATTTAAAAGCCTCTGATTTGGAATAAAATCACCTTCTGAACTGGAAAGTGGAGGGAGTGTGTTCAAGACCAGCAAGGGGGGAGGGGAGAGAACCCCAGGCAGTGGAGGAGGAGGGTTGAGTGAGAGGGGCAGAGGGCAGGCTTGGCAAGCTGAGTCAAGACTTACTGCTCAGAACCCACTAAGCACATGGGCACAGGCTGTTTTGTGATCATGGAAAATCAAGCTTCACCAGTTGACGGCGCACAGCATACATGTTTCCCCGAAAATAAGACCTAGCTGGACAATCAGCTCTAATGTGTCTTTTGGGGCAAAAATTAATATAAGACCTGGCCTTATTTTATTATAATATAAGACCGGGTCTTAATATAACATAATATAATATAATATAATATAATATAATATAATATAATATAATATAATATAATAATATCAGGTCTTATATTAATTTTTGCTTCAAAAGGTGCATTAGAGCTGATTGTCCAGCTAGGTCTTATTTTTGGGGAAACACAGTAGTATGCTCCATGGACCGTTTAACAGAATGTACCCTCCTCACATGATACAGAAAAAAACCTAGGCTCAGAGGAAAAGAGTGACCTGCGCAGGAGTTCAGGCCAGCATCTGGACCTTACAACTCCCAGCTCAGCCCAGCGCTCATTTTTTGTTTTAGCTAAAAGCCACACACAGCTCCCCCATCCTGGCACTGTGGCACCAAAAACTGCCACGATACCCTTCAGGTTTGAGATCTGGGGAAGTGTGAATCAATTATGGTCTGTTTCTGACTTCCTGTCAGTGTAAAATAATGTCAGAGTCATGGTCCTTCTCCAATCCTTGTTTCCTCCATCTGAAAGAAAGGGCCAGTGTTGCCTGTCGTGATACAGCATTGGGATGGGCAAGAGTTTGTGTGCGTAGTTCAGCAAAATAGGTCTTGTAGGAGAGAGGCACCAAGCAGAGGTGTCAGAACCTGCTGAAACTGCTCATGACATGGGTTTTAGATTTATGTGAGTTAACGAATGTTTGCAAATAATCCTTGATAGTATAGTTAGTACAAAAGAGTTAATTCTTGTCCCCAAGGCCAGGCCTAGAAAGGGGTTCTATGCTGTGAGGCATGCTTATCCAACCACTGAACCCAAGATGAGTCTAACAAAATTAATACTGAACACAAAAGTTTCCATTACAAATCATCGTTCACTACGGTTAAGGTCAAATCGTTTAGCTACTCAACTAAGCTAATGAGACCAAAAAAAAATTTTTAAATGCAAGTGAACAGAGAAGCTCATTTCTTTTAGAAGTCGTGGCTTCAGCAACTTTTAAGCTTGAGTAGAGGCAAGCTCTGGGCTGTTTTTCTTCCCAGGATTTAGTAAACCCGGGAGAGGAACCCCTCAGGAACATGATCGTTTTTAGGGGTGGGAACGAGTCCACAGGGTGACCAGGATGGTGAGCTGTGGATGACCTCCATGAGAGACTCTGGAAAACTGAGACAAAAAGCTGCTGCTGAATTTTAAATCAGTATCTACATGTGGTTAGAGTATGGTAGATGTTTAATATGTATAGGGAATGTGGAATAAAATGCCTGTAATTCTGCAGGGGAGCAGCTCTCTCACAAAAATCCCTGTTACAGAATAAGCTGTGGAAAATGATACGCTGCTAGGTAGGCGGCCAACCTCAGCAAATGTATTGTCACTTGTGTTGCAAGTTATTTTTGCTAATAATAACCAATGTTTGTGATATATTTTTGGAAGTTTTATGATTTTTCCGATGATATCATCAGTTGAGATTATTTCTTGGTAAGAAGCAACTCCAGAAATTCTATATAGGACAGCTTCAGGGTGGCAGACAGCAGGAAGGGGGCATACGGAAGGTGCCGTGAACTTAATGTAGTTGTGTAGCAAATACACTACGTCTAACTTAAGTGTTCATGTTCCTTCAGGATGACCTACAAAGATGTGGAGGGGGGATCAGGGCTGGGGGAAACTCAGTTCCTCTAACCCCAAGCCCCTGTTGGCCCTGACAATGACCTTAATGATCAAAAGCTGAGATTGGAGACAGACCTGAGTCTGCAACCTGGCGCTGCCAGGTAGTAGGTCTGCAACTTCAAATGGGTTATTTGAGCTCTCAGAACCTCCAGTTTTTTTTGAGTTAAACTCCACACATGCCTCTTACTTGGAAGCATCTTTGCTGGCTTCTTTGCAAGTAGGGTTTCTAGTAGTACCTATACTTCATAGGGTTCGTTGGAGGAGTGACATCATTCATACACTCAAACAGCTTGTTTAGCATAAAGCCTGGCACCCAGGAAGAATAAAAAACAAAAACAAACAAACAAAAAACCCTTTAGCTGTAAAGAGGGAGGTGGAGTTGGCAAATGGGGAATCTTGCCTGTTTAGGGACCTTCAGACACCTACCCTAAGACGCATTCGTGGCACTGTTTTTGCTAAACACAACTTAGGCATTATCATTGTCTCTTCATACTCAGTACCCCTTTGGATTCCTCAGTGGGAGAAAAGCTTGAACATTTCTTGGAACTATTTCCTCGTGTGCCTTCCTTAACATAGGTTACGCTCTTTCCCTCTATATCATTTTCTGTCTAACAACAAATCATCCACAGAGAAAGCCCAAGAAACACACTTGAAAAAAAAAGTGAGCAACAGTCTAAAAGAATATCAATCGCAAGACATAATATGGGAGAAGAATAATCAGATAGGGAAGAATTCCTTTCCTTGTGCTAATTCTCAATGCATTAGATTGGGCCATACGTGTAACTTGCTTTTGAACATTTCTGACCCTCCCGCCCAAAACAGACACATTCATATTCAATCAAAGAGCTCAGCAAGTTGCTTGGGCCTCGCTCCCAGGCACAGGTGCTGTATCTTACAGGCATCTGGAAGACGCATAGTAAGTGCAGTGCACACGATTTGAAGCAAGGATCATTCAATGCCACTCCCTGATTTTCTCTTTACATGCTCCCTACTTGGCTCTCTTCTTCTCCCTTCCTTTTCTGCTACATAGAAAGCGTCTAGATATGAAAGTTTGGGCTCCATTTTAAAAGGACACAATATTTCAATGACGTCAGAAAGCAACAGCAGGAATAACATACAAGTTACATGTAAGTACAGGACGGCGCTGTCAGACCCGAGACTGTTGTCCACCTGCACGATCACTCGGAAGATGCCCACGTGGCGGTACACGTGCTTGATCCCGTCTTCCATGGAGCTGAGGTTCACGTACGACACTGCGATGCCGTCGCCGAAGTCCACTTGGATGAATGTCCTCTGCACGTCACCCTGAAAAACAGCCCGGCATCAGAGGAAGGGGAAATCTGTGCTTGGCTGTTTCTGTTCCCGGGGCTGGGTTGTCCTGGTCTCTGGCTCAGGCACAGAGGCAGCCTGCCTCTCTCCTACAGCTGGGAGGGTCTGTCTGTGTTTGGCAGAATCCTGGTGACATTCCCTGGCAGACAGACATTTACGAAGATGGATGTTCTCCAAACCTGAAGGGCACCGACAATCCAAAGTTTCCAGATTTGGAAAATTAAGTGTTTGATTATCAGCCCCAATTTGATATTCAATGCCTTTGAACGCCTTGTTTATAGTCTTATCACTCCATAAAAAAAAAAAAAAAAGAAAAAAAAAAAAGAAAAGAAAGAAAGAAAGAAAGAAAGAAAGAAAGAAAGAAAGAAAGAAAGAAAGAAAGAAAGAAAGGATAAGAAAAGAAAGGTGTACACTCAGTTTGAAATATTCCACTTACCTGACGTGGTCATGGACGTCTTCCCATGTGTTCAAGACCCCTAAGCACCCTTCGTTATTTCTGGTTCCCTAACCATGATGAAGGAAGGGTAGAAGACACCTTGTCTTACAACTGATATGGCATTAGACTCAGTCCTGTTGTTATTTAAGATAATGATAGTTAATTCTTTTATAGTTCAGTATTTTTTACTATGAAAATGATCTCATTTTATTCTTCACAGAATTTTAATCTGGAGAGAAAAGCAAGCAATGTGCATCCATCTTACAGATCAAAAAGCTGCAGTCTAGAGAGGCTTAATCATTTGTTCAAGGTTCACAAAGCTAGTTAGCAGCAGTCCTGGGATTTGAACCCATTTCTTTGGATTGCATTTCATTCATTGTACGTACGTCGGTAAAGCACTGACAGCTCCTCCAGGCTTGAGTCCTAGTGTGCCATTCACAACCTAGGTAATTTCATGCATGTCATTCAGCTTCCTTTGGTCTCAGAGACCTAATCTATGAAATGGACCTAATACCTTCCTGTCTTGACTCAAAGAGTTATTATAAAAGATATGTGAGGGTTTAGTAATCTATAAAATTCTATACCAAAACAAATGACTGCAAAAACAATGCAACTGTAGAAGACTGGCAATGCCCCTTTTAAAGCTTGATTAGAATCACAGGCTTCTAAATTTCTCTCACGTTTGCAGATGATAGAGTTTGATTTTTAAAATCCCAGACATGTGAAAAATAACCTTTGGAATTATAGTCAATATTCTTAAGGAACAAAGTTTCTTAGATCCAACTGACAAAAACCAGCTTGCCTCACACACAGCCCATACTTTAACACATTTTTGTTTGTTTGTTTGTTTTGCTGGCTTTTCCTATTTTTGGGGGGAGACAACTTTGAACTAGACATGTATTTTCGATTAAGTAAGGTTCATATGGTATCATATTTTTTGAAAAGGCCAAGTTTAAAATGCTGACATTTAAAAGATTAATTCACAGGGAAAGGAAAAGCAGTTCCAATCCTATGAATCTACGTGACCTACTCTTCTGCTCTATGCCCAGTCAAGCATTGCGTGGCAGGGATATGACAGCTAACTCTAAGGAAGGACATGGGCAAAAATTCTCCCCTAGGGTAGGAAAAAGAAAGTCCATTCAGAACTACAAAAGAAACATCCACAAGCCTAGACTTTGTGCAAACACTTGCATTCCGTTCACTAATAAATATAAATGTCAACCGTTCTTGCTGACTTGTCCTTCATTTGGATAACCAAATTGGACTGATCAATTTCTCTTCTGTTTGTGGTCAGTTTCCACTCCCATGTTTTCTGGATTGTCAAGCCAGCCAACCCTAGGTTTGGGCTGGAGGTGGAGCCCACCTTTCAATCTATCGGTTCTCTGGGAAATATCAGGAGTACCTAGGGTTAACGATGAAATAAAATAAGCGATATCATTTCAGAAAGAGAGAGAGAGAGAGAGAGAGAGAGAGAGAGAGAGAGAGAGAGAGAGAGAGAGAGAGAGAGAGAGAGAGAGAGAGAGAGAGAGAGAGAGAGAGAGAGAGAGAAGTGTTGAGTGTTCTTTGTCAGGACAGAGCAGACATCAGGTAGGAATCACCATTTGCAAGAAGACAGAAGGAAGGACCTCTGTCATGCTGCTCTTTTGGCCTGAGCATTCCGAATTCTCCACTCATGACAATATTCTCCATGCATTTAATTGGTGAAAGGAGGGAGTTATACAGTGTTTGGACTACGCATCAGTAGAGATGCTGTTATAGAGGAGTCAGACTTTTAGAATATTAGGCCAGGTATTAGGGCATTCATACAAATATATCTAAGTATATTTGTATATATCGAACTTACCACACACCTGAGAGCCCCCATAGGCAAAGGCATGGAATTACCCAGGGCCTCCTGATGTGCACAAAGGTCTCTGGGTTTGGAGCTTTCTACCAGGAGACAAGAGCATCAAGGAGCCAATTCTGACAGCTGAAGGCAGATTTCATCCCTGTCGCTGTGGTTTTGCTCGCTCAAGTAGAACACATGGGGTCTCATGCTTTTGCCTTGAGAGGCTCTCAGGTGCTTGGCAAGCCTAATACCACTGTAACTCATCGCTTTGGGCTCATCCATCACTTTTGGAAATCATCAGCCTCTGGCTTCCTTGGGCTGTAATTACCATCTGAGGCAAGGATTGCGACTCCTTTCAGAATATAAGAAACAGGGCAAAGGGACGAGAGCTGAAGTCCTAGATCACTATTTGATTAGGCATGCTTGCTTGGCTTTAACTCTGGTCATTTAACCAACCAACCAACCAACCAACCACCCACCCAACCAACCAACCAACCAACCAGCAGATATTTACTGAGTGTCTGTCTTGTGTCAGGTACTAAATGGGAAAACACTGGTAAGTAAATTATAACCAAACAAACAAAACAGATGTGGTCTGGGCTTTCATGAGCATACAGACGACTAGTGAGACAGATGGACTTAATATAAATAATCTCACAAATAAATAAAATGTTATTACAGGGGATAATATGAAGGCAAGTGCATAGCATTAGAAGCGTGTACAACAGTAAGAGGTGAAAAGCTGGAAATCTGATCTGATTGAGAACATCAAGGAAGGCTTTCCAGAAGAAGTGATATCTAAGCTGAGAGGGTCTAAACAAAATAAATAAATTAACCAAGCTGATGGAGGTGAGTTGTCCAGGCAATGGGCTCAGGGGAAATAGATGTGTAAGCGCCGTGTGGCAGAAGTGGGTGGTACAGCTAAAGCAGGTGGAAGATATAGGCACACCAGGACCACATTACGAAATGAAACTGGAGGGGAGTAAATGACATTTTAGGACTTGTAGGCTGATTTCCTGATTTTGACATTTCTCCTAAGGGCAATGGGAAGTCATTATAGTGTTTTAAGCAGGGATTTGAAGGAAGATGGCAAGATGATATTTATAATTTAAAAAGATCTCTCTGGCTACAATAAGGAGGATGAACTGTAAGGAAGCCCAAGTATTCTGAGAAGCCAAACGGGGTAGTTTGGGGTACATAGTGACAGACTGAAATACAGGTTGTTACATGCACTTTCCTGTCAAAATTAACTCCCAAAGTTTATTGGTTTTGAAAGCAGTGAATCTCAACCTCTGATATCAGCATCTCTGAAAGAAATTAAAAGAAAAAATGCTGATGCCCAGCTACCATCCAAGACCCACCTTTGGGCTTGGGGCCTCTGGGGAGGATGTTGGTCTGAACCAAAGGTTGAGGCCCTTGGGTTCGGATTCTTGAACATTAGCTTTCCTTGTGATTGAATTCATCTGAAGATGGATTTAGTACAGGACAAACTAACGCTATTCTTATTCAATTTTGGTATAACGGTAAAATTTTTCCAGCATGTTTTTGGATTCTAAGTCCTAAGGATGCATGAATAAAGCCAGGAACGGAAGACCTGAACCCATTGTTAGTGACTGGTGCACAACCACAAACAGAAGTTCCACAATACATGCTAACTTCTTAGGAAAACGAGTTGCTGGATAATATGAGGGTAGTTTGTGAACTGAGATGTACCCAAATGACTGTATCCTCAGCATCTAATACAGTGTGTGCCAATGATTCTTTTTTTTTTCAATCCGTTTGGAATATTGTGCATTTCTAATGTGCTTGGTTATCCACGTGCTTTCCTGTGTATTATCTCATTTGGCTGTTAGGACTCCTGGGAGATAGCAAGGGCAGATGTCGTTTCTACTTGATATACGTACCAGAAGAACTGGGGCACAGACAGCTTAAATAAGATACCTAAAGCTCACAGCTAGTGAGAGACTTAGGCTAGGGTTTAAGGCTGCCTGTGCTTTTACCTTTATCCATGCAGCTCAGTCCTTGTTGAGCTTCTTTAATTGAAAGTTACTTGTAATACCTTTCAGAGAGAGGGAAAGGTGATGACAAAGGCAGGACATCTCTTTTCTTGTTAGACTCCATTCCTGGCTTTGACTTGATTTTCCGCTCTGACATTTTTGCTTACAAGTGGAAAGGTGCATTGTCATGAACTCCATACACCACTCTTGGTTTTTTGTTTTTGTTTTTTGAGAATTTTTATAAGAGTTTATTTGAGCCAAACTGATGACAGTTGCCGGGAAACAAGATCTCAAGTGCTCCCTTCATACACCATTCTTAGGTCTTCCCTGTGCGGGAGTGGTATCATGTTCAGGCCACAAAGAGGACAGAGAACAGAGGAAACAACAGGCATTGAGAATTAGTCGTCAGGAAAATCTTGTGTATAATTGAGAGTCACTTCAGTCTAATAAATCATGTTGTCATTCCCAAAAACACAGCTTAGGCCAGCAAATAGCTAGACTATCATATAAAATGTTTTAGATCTAATGCCATTTAGTCACATGCCCTAATATGGACACAGAGTGGAGAACACTAGCTCAAAACAAGTGCCCAAGAAAGGCACAAAAGCCAAACAAAATCCATATGGGGATTCTCCAAGGGCACCACTGACTCTGTAATAGAAAAACAAATACATCAAATGGCCACAATGAAGCCAAGATTAACCTGAGCGATGAAAGGTGTGTGAACCTATCAGTTCCTATAACATGGCTTCAGAGAAAAATGGGAAAACAAATGCTGCAGTAAGTCAACACTGACAGCCTCAGCCCGGAATGAGACTCCAAGACTCTCCTGAAGACATGGGGGGCTCACTGCAGGTAGAAACCCAACTCGTATGTCAGAGCGTGTTCCCCGCAGAGCTCCCGAGTCGGCCTGACTCAGGCGTCACTGACTTTCAGTCTTGGAAGGGACCTTAAAGTTCATGCAGAAATTACATTGTAGAGAAATCACTATATAATATAAGCTATTTTTGTAAAAAGGGGGGAGGGGCAACAAGTATCATAGTATATGTACTGTAAGCCTGTGTGTGTTTGGATGAGAATGGGGGAAGGTGCCAGCCAATATAACCCAGCCTAACACTGATTAAGGGTGAAGTGAGGGGCAGAGGGAGAGCAGCAGGATTAACAGAGAGGGAATAAATGAGGGAAAATAAAGATTTCACCACATTTAAAAGGGGCGGGGCAGTAGAGTATGACATGGCACAAGAAACACTGTAAAACACAACATCCTATCTTTACTATTATACTAATTATTGAAATATTGATTAAGTGTATGGGAAATAACCAGATAGTAACACAGACATTAGTTAGACTAATGATGGGATACAGCCAAGTTTGATCTTGGATTTCTGTTGTTATTTTAATGCTGTTTGGACCACTTGGTAAGGTTTAAAATCACCATTAAGTGGTATTAAATGACAGAAACAAAAATCAGATATTTCAGTCCTTTCTCCTCATGGCTAAAGATATTTAGGTAGGGTAGAGAGCATAAAATACTCATAAAAGTAGCTCACCATTGCCTTGCATACTCAACAAGGTTTAGACTCAGGTTAGCGAGGTCTCAACAAGAAACAGAAAAGGAGACAACTATGGAATATGTACCCTGGCCTTCAAGAAAAGACATTGCATCAGCCTGTAGACGTAAGTGTACGGAGAGAAGTGCTATCTACCTGCACTTATTCAATTAAGAGTAAACTCTGGCATGAAACTTCTTATATAAAATGTGCTAATTAGATTGTTCTAGATTATCCCGATGGTCACGAAGGGAGAAGAGAGAATGTTTCTTGAAAGTCTACTGTGCCAGAAATTACAACGTCTCTCTCTATAGTATCTCATTTAATTTTCAACCCTAAAGGACTCAGACTTAAAAGACTGCTGCAATTTGCCTAGAGTCACAAGACTAGTTTGAACCAAACTCCTCTTAACTCCAAGTTCAGCACTCCTACTTACTTGTTCACAGAAGACACTCAAACTCTACTCTTGTGCTCATTCCCCGGTGGGTACTGTAGAATGGAGTCAGTCACATGTGAAACCAGAGAGCTTTAGCAAGCCTCAGGAACTAAACGCCTTTAGAGGAATGCCAACATGAATGTAATTCTTCATTAAATAACGATGTAAGAGGAGCTCAGTGGAATATTCCAGGCTCTGTAAAACACCATGGAAGCTGTAAGATATGTTTGTAAAGACCCTTGTCGATGTGTTTAGCAAACAGTGAGATGACTCTGAAGAGAAATCAACTGCTGTGCCTGGATTGGACCTGCCATTTGATGATGGTAACTTGAGCCCTTCTAGCACAGGGCACACCAGTCTATGGCAAAAGGCAGCTGTACACGCCCTGTATTCTGTTCCCAAGCAGGTTCTTGGTCCTTTCCGGGATCCCACCCAAGAGGTGCTGCCATTGCTGAAATCTGAGGATGCCTCACTAGATTAGCTGGGAGAGCGTGATTCCTAAATGTCTGGTTTGAATCATGCCCTGTGAGCTTCTTTTCTATTTCAAAACTGAGCTCTAGAAAACAATCCTACAATATCTAGATGTCGGCATAATTGCAGAATACAGTGTCGCCTCCTCCTCTTACCTATTCAGAGATAGTTTTCTATAGCAGAGGTGTCTGTCCAAATGCACAGGCCCCCAAGCTTCTCCGTAAATGAAGGCAACAGTGAACTTGGATGGTCTGACCTGGAGGGAGGATATTCACAACAGGGAGGAGGATGGCGGATGAGGTTTTATGACCTAAACAGAACTCAGGTATGACAAGGCCAGGGATGCCAGGGAGACCAGCCTTGGGACCCACCAAAACATTTGAGTGGATACATGATATTTCACCTTCTCTCTGATGAAATGCAGATGACTGGGCTTCTCCTTTGAGGACTCTGATCCCTGCGACTTGCCTAGCTATCCACACACTTCTGCATCTAATGCTCAGACCAAACACTTCCAATGGACCGACCAAACACTTCCAATGGAATATCACAAAATGGTTTAATCCTTCACTTGCGGAAGTGTTTGCATCATGTGTTTGAATGGACAGCCAACTTTCAAATTTCCTTTTCATGTCTTCTATACTTGGTGTCTGGCTTAGAATGAAACAGAATATCATAAGGCAGAAGGAACACTTGGCTTGTATAAGCAGATAAAATGCTATAAGCCAAAGCTTCTGTACTCCATCTAGACATTGTGCTACGGAGAGGTCATGACCTTGACCTATTGTGCTTTGGGAACACTTTTTAGGTGATAAAGTGGTAGCTTTAGGAATTACCTCAGTATGCTTTGGAAGGAAAACTGTGGGGCTGCAAATGACTTAAATCTTACAAGTGTTTTAAATAACTTCAAAAAAAAAATCACTCTAATACATTCAGATATGTAATAAGAACAAAATTATACTTTTAAAAAAATAAATAGTAGGAAGATTTCTTTAGGGATAAACCCATGTGGTGAGTTTTTTCCTAGTAGTAAAATATGTAATAGAAATATGATAGTTTTATTAGAAGACAGAAGAAAAAAGAGAGAAAAGCCCTGATGTATATTCATTGAGAAAATGTAGACAACACATAAAATGAGGGGGAAAAAAATTCAAATTGCCCATAATCTTACCACCCAGAGATTACACTGTTAACAGACTGGTGAATACTGTATTAACCAATGAGAATGCACATGGACACGTACCACCACCATCAACACTACCACCACCACTGGGATCATTACACTGTTTTATGTTATGCTGTCAACATTTTTAAATAGCTTTCAAAATTTTTATATCTAGCATCACTTGGTGGATTTAATCAAATCATACGATCGCATCTGTGAAACTGATATATGATTAATTGCCCTGGATTTCACTTCATCACCTTTCCACATTATTAGGTTGTTGTGAGTTCTAAGTGAATTTACAGTGATCTACAGAGGTACTATATGCGGGAGAGATACCCTCTGGAAGTCAGGTGGTACCCTAGGAGTTAGGAGACCCAGTTATTTGTCCTTTTGAAATGCATTTTCCATTTGGACTTCAATTTCTATACCTGCAAATTAAAGATGGGCAGGGTGATAATCCTAATTGTCACGTCTTGTCCACATAATCTGTCATTTTTATCATTCTACTATTCTTGTTGCTGACATTATTGGACGTCCATGCATATTCCTACATCCCTTCAGGCTGCTGAAATGATCTCAGCTCTAAGGTGAAGATGTAGAATTTCTTTCAAGCAGTGCTGCCACAAGGTGGAGACTTTCCAATGCATGTTAATGGTGGGTTGCGCTGAGCACTGAGCTGGCATGGCAGAGTCACAGAATAATGAATGGTAAAGTACAAAGCCAGCAACCTGAGGAAGCGACACCGTTGCACAAGAATTGTGTGGTTTGGTGAAGTCCCGATTCAGGGCTGGTGGCCACACATGCAGATGAAATGGCACATCAGTGTGGCAGGGCTGAAAGAAGTCAGACTAAGAGATTGAAAACCCAAACTGAAGGCTATTTCATGACTCCAGCCTTTGGGATGTTCACTGAACTGGAACTCTCAGTAACGAGACAGGTATTTTTCTTTGTTTGTCAAGGCAGAATGAAGCTCTTCGCCAATATCTATTCCCTGAAACCCTAAAGAATAGCAATACCCCAATATATGTGGATCAGTATTAAGAGAGATGAGAGGAACCTTAGAAAGAATTGCAAACCAATCCAACCTAATTCCAGACATTAGGCCTCTGGCTAAAGATGCCTACCTCGCTGGCCCCATTTCCTTCTTCCCTTTTTAACCCGAAGCAACAAGGGAGAAGGGATGAAGTGGCTTGATTACCTTACTAGAGTCAAAGAGAATAAACCTGAATGGAGTAAGGAATAATACATGAGAAAGCCTCTTAAATCCCCATGACTCACAGAAATCAGCTCCCGTTCCTTTGTTTGGAAGGAGAAAACAGCTGAGGTTTTGCAGTCAGAACGGGGCTGGCTTAGAAACTGGTATCTGCCTAGACTTCACACTGCCTGCTAACTCTGTACTATCTCTAACAGCCCAATTCCTCTTCGGATGAAAAAGTAGGTCAAATTATTTCATGAATTCCAAAAAAGAGCGTCTCACAGAAAATTTTATCAAGAGTCATCTTCTCTGCCATCCGATGGCTGGCCGCATCCTGCAATATTTATGAAGTGTTATTACATTATGGTCACTTTCATCCTGCCATAAGTCTTTCAATGTATGTGATGATCACAGGTCACTGAAATCCATCTAATGAGGACACAACCTTCACGTTTTGGAGTTAAATCTCACAGAAGTTAGACTCGTGAATTTTCTTTATTCAGTTCCAGTCTTTGTACGTAAATTAAAGTATTAAAACAATGAGATACAGATCAAAGTTTTAATTTTCGTCTCTTGCCTCAGATTTAATTTAAAAGTCTTAAATTATGCAGTGAATTGCATCTCTTTATTCTTACGGCTGTTTAAAGCATATTTAATTATCTTCTGTAACATGCAGACACTACTTCTGCCTAGCAGTCCTCTCAAATGAATGCCTTCCAAATCAGTTTTGTTGAGTTCTTAAGAATAATTAGGCTCTGCGCCATCCGTTCTGTACCTTCAGGGTCTTGCATTGGATTTCGCCGGGAAGCCGAGTTATCGCGCAGAAAGTCTATAAGCACATTAGGTGCTCGTTAGTGGTCCAGAGAACATCCATCTTGAGCAAGTTTCCAGAGAGATGCCACCTCTCACCGAATGCTTGGGTCTCAGTGCTAAACACCTTTGATTGACTTCCTAAAATTGCGGTGTAATTGGAAAATGTTTGGCTTTTTAGATACAACTTCACGGACTCCTCCTCTCCCTTCTAACTTGGTCCCTGGATCAACTGTTCTTTTTCCTTAAGGACATAATGATGCATGGATGCAGTGTGTGTGTGTGTGTGTGTGTGTGTGTGTGTGTGCGCGCGCACTTTCTTCTTGGATCTGCCACAATGATTCTGGAATGGAAGCAAGAGTGTTTCCTTTAAGTTGTTGCATCTCATGAAGGTTCTTTCATTAGAGTGTATTAGAGAGAACCCTGAAAAAGCATCAGGGGTGAAGTTCCCGACAACGGGCTTTTCATCAGCTTCAATAGTTCCGTGGTTCTTGGAGTAACCCATCAGGTGAGCCAAGCTGTGGGATTCGAAGGAGTTGTGTTATGGAGTCATTTTTGTCACCTAGATGCGAAGGGTGGCCTCACATGCTATTTGCAGGAAGGATTTCTATTTGTGGCACTTGTGCAAATCTGCAAAATTCTGTGTTGGGTACATGCTATTGTACATGGAGTTACCAGCTAGCATCAGTGCACCTTGCCTTTGATTATCTTCTGTCAGTAAGAAGTTCTAGTCTGTGCTCTGGTTTTAGCAAAGTTTTCATTGATATCCTTACGTTAGAATTGGGACATATACTAGTACAGAATAAAAGAAGGGATTTAGATTTCAGATGAAGACTTTAACAGGTTTTGGATGTTATTCAAATTTTAAGAGTCTTTTCCTTTTAAGTTTGGGCTTTATGTCTACTGGGGAAGCCTATCCAAATCCACATATTTATTGAGTTCCTATGAATCTGTGAGGCATGATGAGCAGAGGAGCTAGAGCCACAACCAGGAATCACATGTTTTTTATCTTAATGATATTTACAGTTTATTGGCAGATGCTAAAAATAAAAAAATAAAAATAAAAAAGATTACAATATCCTGAGTACATTTTCTTTTTGTTTTGAATGGATGTAAAATATTTAGTGATTTCGATTTCATGTGGTGAGATTTTTGTTTAAAACTTCATACAGCAGAGGTCCTAGCTAATACAAAACATGTATTTCCACAAACAGCACTATGTCTAGTCATTAATGAAAAGTATATGATATGAAATTGGAACTTAGTAAAATATTTGTTGAAGAGCAAATAAACACACACATCTAACTACTTGGTGGAACAGTTGATTCCTTGGGTCTGTAATGCTTTAGTTGATATGCATGGAGGGAAGGGATTATATGTAAGTAACTAGGAGCAAAGGAAGGAAGGTTGCATCAGTCCCTAACCAGCCTAGCCCCACAGACAAAAGACAAGTCTACAGGGCTCGTAGTAAAAAAAAAACATGAAACACAGAAGCACACTCTTTGGTGTCCAAATGGCAAGATATTATACCAACTTGGAGAAGTGAGACTTGTGCGTTAATTACACTGCAGTGTCATATCAGAGTGTGCCAGAGAACCTCTCGGTCCCTTTAGCACCTGGAGGACCTGCTGCTTTAGGGGCATCAAAAGCATGGTATTAATAGCCCTATAGTTATAAAGAATTGGCACTAGGTGTGGGGGCACAAGTGAGATACTATATTAAAAGTAACTTTAGGAGTATCAAATTCAAATGAGAAGTGGACTCTTAGAAATTTTGAGGATATAGAGACTCCATGTACTGCCAGTGGCACATGTCAAGGATTTCTGTTTGTTCTTGTTTTGTATTAAATTTATATATGTGTGTGTGTGTATGTGTGTGTCTATAAACTTTATATATATATATATATATATATATATATATATATATATATATATACATACACATATATATTCATAGGAAGTATAAATTTGATACAAAACAAGAATATATATACATATGCCTAATTTGTACCCAAACCTCTGGAAAAGCTTGGTATACATGGATGGTAAATTCTTTGAGTGTTGCATTCACATCCTATGTTTTCCAATATTCTTTAGACTGGATAAAACAGTGCCAGATACATACTTACCATTCAATAAAGGCATAGTTTTGCACAGAGGGGAAATCCTAAGAGAGAATTTCTTTGCTGAAATAGCTTTCAACAAACTGATCCCAAACCATGAAGATTCTCAGAAAATCAGGGGACAATCTTGGTTTATAGATTGACTAGTGTGTAAGAATATAGGAACAGTCATAGGCTAGCCTGACTGGGGCACAGATAATTTTGTCTATTCTTTCTACTCCTTTATCTCTGATACTACCTGGCTCTAGTCAGTGTTTCTAGGGAGTCTTAGAACTAGGTGAAATTTTTCCCCACAAAACGGTTCTTTCTACCATAAGAAAATAATAGAAAGGCAAGATATCACAGAGCCTGGATTTGACTCCTGGCTCTACTATTTATTGCTTTGTGGTCTTTGGTAAGTTATTTTGACTTTCTGAGCCTCAGCTAAAAATGCCAATGATGATAATCGCTATTCTCATAGGGTTGCTATGAGACCTAAATGAGACAATCCATGAAAGCACTGACAAACGGGACCACAGTTCGTGCTCAGTAAGTGCAGCATATCCAAATTGTTGTGATCATTGTGTCATATTTCAATGCTCCCCAGCTTCTCAGAGACATTCTGCTTTTCTTTATTCTTCACTGCTCATCACATGAATTGCCCATGCCTACATATATAATCCAGAGATTAATAAAGAAACTGAGTTTGTTTCCGCAAGAGGAGCCTGTGGATCCTTAGCACAGAATCCCAGTCAAATGTGAGGTCTCCAAGGCCTCCTGATGTGGTCCTTTCATCTTGGTGCTCTGAACTAGGAAATAAGAGCATCAAGGGGCCAGCTCTGACAGCTGAAGGCAACAGATTTCACCCCTGCTGTTGCAGCTTTGCCCACTCAAGTGGAATGAACTGACGTTATTTTTTTCCCTTCTTGCACCCAGAAGGCGCCAATTTACACATCTTAGAACCAGATTCCCCAATATGCTCCCACATCATTCGGCCAAGTTTGTGATGCCCAATGGTCTTACATGGAAAGCAAAGTTGAACAGATGAGAGCCTGGCCTCTGCCGCTGGAGGGCATGCTCCATTTGTACAAAGGTCAGAGCTGACCAGGAGTGAGTTCTTGTTTCAGACCTTCCTCTACTGTGCTCTTAGAAATGAAACAAAAATCTGAATTCCGAAGGCTGCTCCAGCATGAACATCTGCTGTTTCAATAAATGATGTCCTTCTGAGTATCGTAATCGGGTTCCTTATGTCTCTGTGAAAGGGACCTTCCATTCATCACATAGTATAGGACTGGTCCTCAAAATGAATCCTTCCCTAAGAGTCCCCAAAAAGCTTTCTTTCTTTTTCCTTTTTCCCCCTACAAACCTAAATACAAAGCACTGAATTTTATGTATATTTCCAAAATGATTTCTAAGTAAGCTTTTTGTTGAGCATACATAATACACATAAAGAAAAAATGCAAAAATATGAATATATACCTTAAATTTTACTCAGTAAATGTATCCATTAATCACCAAGAAATTAAAAACTGCCAGTACCTCTCAAATCCCCCTTTTCACTCCCCTTCCAAAGGTAACAATTTTTCTAACTTCTATCATAAATTACCTTTGCCTATTTTTGCAGTTTAATTAGAGTTATCCAATATGAATATTTTCAGTCTGATTTCTTTAACTCAGTATTGGATATGAGATGGGGACAAGTTTTTATGTGTAGCCATAGTTTGTTATTTTTCATTGCTGTATGGTATTCCATTTTATAAGTATATTGTAATAAATTTCTCCATTCTACTGATGGTGAATATTTATTTCCAGTTTTGAGGTCTTATAAATACCTCTGCTATGTGTATTATTTTACACATATCCGGGTGCATATTTGTATGCATTTCTGATGAATATATACTTAGGAGTAGAACAGTTAGATCACAGGTTGTAAATATGTTTAGCTTTATTGTAGTTAATGTCCAACAGGTCTCCAAAGTGAGGGTATCAATCTGTATTCCAAACAGCATTGTATGAATCACCAGTTGCCCCATATTCTCAACAACACTTGATATTAGTCTTTTTAAATATAAATCTTCTGCTGGGCACACAGTCGTATCAGATTACAGTTTTAAATTACATTGCCTTGTTGACTAGTGATGTGGAGATTTTTTTCATGTACTATTTGATTACCATCTTTGAAAAGACTGTTTAAGTCACTTTCTATTTGTTTGCCAGAATTTTTCTTACTGATTTGTAGAATTTATTTATATTTTTTTTGAGTATGAGTCCTTTATTGAAATTATGTATTACCCTTCTTATATCATATACAAGAACAAATTCAAAATGGATTAAAGACTTAAATGTAAAACCCAAAACCATAAAACTTCTAGAAGAAAACAGGCAGTAAACTCTCTGACATGGTTCTTAGTCATATTTTTTCTGATATATCTCCTCGGGCAAGAGAAATAAAATAAAAAATAAATAAGTGGGACTATATCAAATTAAAAAGTTTTTCCACAGCAAAGAAAACCATCAACAAAATGAAAAAAACAGCCTACTGAATGGGGAAAGATATTCGTCAATAATACATCTGATAAGGGGTTAATATTCAAAATTTATAAAAAACTCATACAACACCAAAAAAAATAGTCCAATTGAAAAATGGACAGAGGACCTGAATAGACATTTCTCCAAAGAGGACATCCATATGGCCAATAGACATATGATAAAATACTCAACATCAATAATCATAAGAGAAATGCAAATTAAAACCATAATAAGATATCACCTCACTCCTGTCAGTATGTCTATCATTAATAAATCAACAAACAACAAGTGTTGGTGAGGATGCAGAGAAAAGGGAACCCTCATGCACTGCTGGTGGGATTGCAAATTGGTACAGCCACTATGGAAAACAGTTTGGAGGTTCCTCAGAAAAATTAAAACTACACTACCTTATGACCCAGCAATTTCATGTCTGCATTTTTATTCAAAGAAATACAAAACACTAATTTGAAAAGATATATGCACCCCTCTGTTCAATGCAGCACTATTGACAATAGCCAACATATGCAAACAACCCAAGTACCCATCAATAGAGAAATAGATTAAAAAAAAAAAAGAGGTGGTTTCATTTATACAATGGAATATTATTCAGCCATAGAAAAGAATGAAATCTTACAATTTGCGACAACATGGATAAACCTAGAGGGTATTATGTTAAGTGAAGTAAATCAGACAGAGAAAAACAAATGTCATATGATATTCCTTACATGTGGAATCTAAAGAACAAAATAAACAAAATAGAAACAGACTCATAAATACAGAAAACAAACTGATGGTTGCCAGATGGGAGGGGGCTTGGGGAGCTGAGTGAAAAAGGTGAAGGGATTAAGAAATACAAATTGGTAGTTACAAAATAGTCATGGGGATATAAAGCACAGAATAAGGAATATAATCAATAATGTTATAACAACTATGCATTGTGCCAGGGGTGTACCAGACTAATCAGGGAGAATCACTGCATAAATGATATAAATGTCTAACCTAGTTGCTGTACACATGAATCTAATATAAAATTATATTGTATTATATTATATTATATTATATTATATTATATTATATTATTATATTATACCCAGTCTTATATTATAATAAAATAAGACCGGGTCTTATATTAATTTTTGCTTCAAAACACGCATTAGAACTGATGGTTCGGCTAGGTCTTATTTTTGGGGAAACATGGTATATGTGGTTTCTATGTATTTTAGAGGATTTATATGTCTAAATATAAAGACTTACTCTAAATCTAGAGTAAACACAATGTGTTTGAAATTAACAATTAACACAGGTTTGAAAATCAGACCAATGGAACAAAATTGTCTAGAAATAGACCCATGCACACATGGTCAAATTGATTTATGACAAAGGCTCATAGCAATTCAGTATAAAAATAACTGTCTTTCAGTAGTGCTAGGTTAATTAAACACACAGATGGAAAAGTATTTAAACATTGGCCCCTTCTTGAAACAATTTTTTCAAGATGGATCCATCATAGCCTTAAATATAAAAACTAAAGAAAAAACTTGTGGTATAATATCTTCATGATCTCAAGTTAGGTACAGGGTTTTTAAGCAAGCCACAAATATCCTTAAATATTTATTTCATGTAATTATTGACAATATTTAGGTTTATATCTGCATTTTAGTATTTGTTCTATTTGTTTCAATTGTAGTATGTTGCCTTTTCTCTCTTCCTTACCTTATTTTGGATTAATGAGGGACCATTAGTATTATTCAAATTTCCTTTTCTATTACGTGATAGGTAAATATTTTCTTAGTATTCTTTTAGTTGTTGCTCTAGATATTAAAACATACATTCTGGACATATTGGTGTCTAATATAAATTACTACTTTTACTTCTTCACAGACATTTCATGAAACTTAAAACACTTTAACTCCATTTAATTTCCCCAACATACTGTATCACTGTTGTCATATATTTTAATTTGTATATATTTTAAATGTCATAGCTGATTATCATTTTTGGTCTGCAAAGTTATTATTAATTTCAATTTACCCACATGTATCCCCTCTCTCTTGCTCTTCATTCCATTAGTTTTGTGCTTTTGTCTCGGATAATTCTCTTTATGTCTGAATAATTAATTAATTACCTTTAGTATTGCTTTTTATAGCAATCAGCTTATACGACTCTTCTCAGCTTTTGCTCATTTGAAAAAATGTCTGTTTTACTTTCACATTTGTTTTTTTCCCCAGCATATCAAAAATGTCATTCCATTTTCTTCTAGGCTCCTTTAAAAATTTATTTTTGTTTTTAGCTTTATTGTAGTTTGAATAGGACACATGAGTGTGGTTCTTCTTTGTACATATCCTGGTTGGAGTTTGAAGAGTCTCTCGAACGTATGTGCTTGAAATGCTAATCACTTTTTTCAGTTTTGGAAAATTCCCAGACATTTTCTCCTCTGGGACTCCTACTTCATAAGTATTAGCCCTTTTCACCATTTTCATTTCTTTTGTCCCACTTTTGGTCCTGTTTCTTGATATAGCTATAATTCTTTTTCCAAAAAAATAAATGTCCATCTTTTTATATGAAAAAAAAAAAAAATAGGTATGACCTCTGATTTGTATTCATGTTCTCTAAAGAGGATTTGTTTTAGCCTCTGATAGACATTGACCTCTGTGCTATATGACCAGCATGTTACTTTTGGAAAAGAAAAGCCAAGATTTCAGGTTGAGAGAGGAAGACAGCATTAGCATCTTATAGGTTGGCTGAGTATGTGTGTGTACTAAATTATTTTTTAAATACCATTAATATATTCTGAGAAAACTTTTTGGTAAAAGTGCCAATAAGGCAAGGCTAAATCAAAAAGAGCCACCAAGAAGTGAGATATGAAGTAGGAGTGAAGAACAATTTGCAGTAAAATGAAAACAATTGAAGAAATATGTCAGAGAAGGTGAAATTATAACAACAAAAACAAGGAACAAAAAAGTAGAATAAAATACAAATTTTAAACATTTAAAATAAAAAAGAAAACATATGTAAACAAAACCCAGAAAATTAGATATGTAAAAAAAACACATTATGTCGTAGGAAAAATCGCTGCCTCCAGAAGGTAGAGGAGAGATGGGAATGAGTCCTACCTCTTCCAATTGCACCATGAGAGTAACATTGTGCCCTTGTTCTGCGGTCAGCTTTCCATCTGCAGTGACAATCCGGAGCCCCCGCGGGGCCTTCCCCGGGCACTTTTGTGGCTTGGCGGTGTACTGTTCTCTCACTCCATCAGTGCAGTTATTGGAAACCACTTTCCTATACCTAAATGGAGAAAAGCTCAAGTTGTAATCCAGCGTATTATAATTCGGATCACTCCCAATTTTTTGTTTTAATTTTAATTTCAATGTTTTATTTATACTCCCAATTTTTTACACTGAACCTACTGCCCAGCCCTGAGGGCTATCGATGACTACATTTCATGTTGCTCTGAGGATTACAGCTAACTCATATAAAACACTCAACAAAGAGACAAATCATCATAGTAACACATCGCACCTATTACTAGTATAACTGAAGAGTCATTTCACTTCAGAGGTATGGGAAATGCACAACAGTGGAAGACACGGTCCTTGCCTTCACCAAGTTTATACTCTAGTTGAAGGGACATACAAGGGTAACCTAGGAGATACTTCAAAGGCTATACAATTAAGTGCTAGAAGGAGTAATATATATTGCAATGGAATAGACCAATTGTTAATCTTTAACTCACCTTGCAGGGTAGTTGTATGATTCAATGGATTAATGTACACAGAGAATTTAAAACCACCCTGGCTATTTGCAGGTGCTTATGAAATGTTACCAATTATTTTAATTTAATATTGGTATTATTTTTCCTACCAGTTTCACAACCTTCATGGCTTCCAAATGTTCTTCGGATAGGAGAAAATCCTGTAATCTTGTGCACGAAGCCCCCCACAAGCTAACTTCATTCTACTTTTCTGGACTCTTTCTCCCCAACGAGCTGAGTCTGCTCTAGCCACACGTCTCTTTTCAATGCTCTTGAAGTACTTATTTTCTTTTGCTCCTTCTGCTTCCATGCTCCATCAGCTGCCTAAAACATACCTATAGTTATAGTTTATCGCCTGTCTTTTCCTGACTATGATAATAAAATAGTAAGAATTTTATGTGTATTTAGAGTGAGCTTACTGGGCTCTCGTGTAGTCATTGTGCTAAATTTTTAACATGACTTTTCTCATTCATGTTCAAAATAAACCTAATAAGGAAGGGGTTAGTATTCCCACTATACAGGTGAAGAAATGAAGATTCACAGAAGTTAACGAGCTTTCTCAAGATCACACAGCCAGGACCTCAGACAATTTGTCCCTAGAACACATCCGCTCTTTACCACTGCACTGTGCTGAGTCATCAAATGGAGTAATATCATCCGTTCTGTCAACTCTTAAAGGAATCCTTATGATTTACTTGGTAGGAACAATTTATGCCTCGCATGATTGTTTCCCTGTCTGTGACCATGAACTTTCAGCTCCTTGAGGGCATCCTTGAGCCCTGGACATGCAAGGCTGATAATTAGGAGATACACACTGGGATGATTGTACCATTTCAAATGGTGAAATAGCTGCATAGCCCTTGGTCGTTACCACTACCCCCAAACCCTCCAAGGACTGTGCTGATCACTGTCTTTGGAGGCCATGCTTCTCCTTACGATCCAGCAACTAAAGGGTTAACACCTAACACCTAGCACAGCAAGCAGCCTCCAAACCCCTGCTCCTGCCCTAAGATCCCTACCCATTCTGATTGGTCATGTCTGAGCATTTTTAACATCACCCCATCTGATACTTTAAAAAAATCCATTGCAGGTGCTTATGAGTGTATGCTGATTAAAAGGGAAAATCATGGCAGGTGGGAGAAAAGGAAAAAAGAAAAGGTGCTGACATTGGAGTTTGGTGGCATTCTGCTAACAGCAGTAGTAGCAGGAAAATGACCATCAATGTCACAGAGTAATTATGCGTCCCAGTGAGTTGAACTGTGCATGAGAAACTCCCTGCATGTTTCAGAGGCAAGGTACTATGCAAATGAATGGTGGAATATGATTTTTAATCACTTAGCATCCAAGCACACCTGTGAGTCTGTCTTAGAGGACAGCTATAGAGGCAGGGGCTCACCATCAACATTGTCATCAGCTAGAGAACATTCCTTTTGTTTGTCGCTGCTCTGACCAATCATGGCCCCAGGCTTTCCTGAATCCTGTAGCAACAGTTCTGTTTAAATCCAAAGCACGAATCCATTCCCCCTGGGATTCTGCCACAGAGAAGACTGTTGGTAATTTTTTCAAATGTTCATTAAAAACCATTCTGAAGCCATTTTATTTCCTGGATGAAAATGGCATCACATTAGCCCTACCAGACCTGTCCCTGAAATTTAGAAGAAAATTGAGCAGAAATACAGAGTTAATTTACTCAAGTAAGCACACACCTGCTTTTTACATTACAGAATGGTTCTATTTTCATCCCAGCAGCTGTCCCTGGGTCTGAGTTACATAAATGAATAATGCATTTAATATGTTATTAAATGGGGCTGCTACCTCCACAATAACAAGGCAACTTATGATTATGTTGGACCTAAGCTCTGAATATTACTGGGATGCATTTAGTTGGTAAAGCATTCTTCAATCTACCAAGAAGAAAAGTGCTCTGTAATGGCAAGGGAGTCTTTGTAACAATTACTGAAAAGGAAACATTCTGCAAATGTGCCTTTGATATTACCGACCGCTCATCAGTAGACAGTGTCTTATTACTTCAATAACCCCTATTTCAGCTACTCTCTTCCTTCCTGGCTTGATACTCTCCTGTCATCTTTTTCTTTTTACCTCCACCTTCTTTGGTTGTGCTTCTGTGATGCCTGCCAGTCTTTAAAAAAAAGATGAAGGCCATAGTTTTTCTTTGTGAGAGAAAAATGTGATTTTACTATGTAGTACATTTTTTTTTTTTTGACTTGTGATTTTGGGTGCGATACACATGTTTATGACTATGCAGTATATGTTAAGGTGACAGTATCGTACAGCTCAGTGGATCTCAACCCTGTCTGGTTTTTAGAATCACTTGGTGGCACTTTTAAAATAAATGGATGTCAAGACCCTGCCCCCAGGAGGTATGATTTTAATGGAGACTTCTGGGCATCATTGTGTTTTGCTTTTGTTTTGTTTTTAAGCTCCCCTGTTGATTCTAGCATGCATACAGGATTGAAGACCACTGCTCTCCCTGATGGTTAAAACTAATGTTGTGGAATTAAATTGCCTGAGTTTAAATTCTGGCTTTTACGTACTATAAGAACTTGGGCAATTTACCAATCTCTCTCTAATATTTGTGATCTATGCGTATAAAACAGAGAAAATTACTGAATCTTTTCATAATGTTCTTGGGGGGATTAAATGAAATAATGCATTTAAAAAGGCTTAGCATAGAGTCTGGCACATGGTAAAAATGTAACAAATATCAGAATATCAAAACTTAGTAAAAAGCATTTAAAATACTAACATTAATACTTTAGAAGCTATACTATCTATTATTGTCAAGATTCTCTTAAGATCAAATCCAACCATATCAATTCCTTTTTTAAAAATCCTTCAAAACTTCCTGTGGGCTTATTCATAAAGGGTAAACTTCAGGTTGAAAGTAGAGGCCCACGGTCTAGCCTCGATGCATTTTTCTAAATTCAGCTCTTTCCACTGCCCAACACACTTCCCGAGCTTACACCATGCCTACAAGCCTTTTGCCTGTTCATTCTGTCTGAAATGCTATTTCATCCTTTTAAGTTCCTACCCATTCTTAAAAATACCCTTAGAAATCAGATTTTTCTGTAAAGTTTTCTCTTCCCTTTTTTCACCATAGTGTCGCATGAATTGACCAAGGTGGAGCGGGAACTCTAGGTCTGCTTATAGCCAAGGCTGGTCTTATTGTCACTAAACTAGGGTGTCTCTCCTTTGTGCTCACAATGAGAATAATTTAAATAGTTTAATTTCTTGGATTGTACTATATATTGTACTATATATATGCCTTTGTTTTCAAGGAAAAACTGCTTTGTTACAATGACACTCGAGTCAATGAAACAAGAAATGGAGAAAGCCTTGGGAAAAGAGAACAGGCTAGTTCTGGACATAATGCATGGCTAAGATTTAAAATCTTCCTAGACCCAATGTACCCATATTTCAACAATAATCTTATTTAGTAGCCATAACATCAACATTCAGAAAGAATTGGGTCCCATGGCTGACTAGGCAGGTTCTCCAAGTTTCTCTCCTGAAGGCAATAATTCTCAGGATTTTTCCCTTAAAACGAGTAAGCAGACATTGGAATTAGGGGACTGTCATGAGACAGAAGAGTAGGTGGAGGGAAGAAATCTTTTCCTGCATTAAGCAAGATGGAAGCACAAGTGGTTTAATTTGAACATTAAATGGAATGTGATTTCATTTTCAGTGCATTTTAAATGTGATGAAATGGGACCTATGGTCATGCTAAACTAAATGACTTATAATCAAGAATCATGAGAATGACTCATGGAATCCACTGTCAGTGCCAACTGGTTGTACAACTAATTTATATAAAGACATTCTCCCTTCTTTTGAGTACCTGCCATCCAAGGAATCCTAATGATGGGCCATTTGAAATTGGTCATGGACGTGTCAGAGCGTGAAGGGGTCTCAAAGATCATCCAATATAATCCCTTCATTTTGCACACAAGGGAAAGGAGATACCGTTTAGAGAGTTTCCCAAGGTCACACAGGGGACGGGTAGCAGTTCTGGACCTCTGCACTGAGCTTGGTGTCTCTTGCCAGTATGTCAGACCACCTGAATGAGGATCAGTAATGCAAATCCCACTGACGTGGGCAAGAACAGCTGTGTGAGGAACTAGTTCTCCACACACAGTGACAGTAACCTTCTTCATTTCCCAACCCGAGTACAGTCCCATGAAAATGGGGAAGACCCCATCTAAGAAAGGTGCTCTGAGGAGTCAACTTCGTAGCACAATTCCTGAGTCTCTGCTGCGAGCCTGCACCATGCTTTGCTAGAACACAGCTACATGAGCTGTGTTGTCTGTAAATAATGCAAGCGATTTCCTGTCTGTGGACTTGAAACACATGCACCACCTCTAGGACCAATTACTCTCCATGCTGCACACTGACAAGTCTCGCTGAGATCAGACGGAACATCAAAATCCCCATCAGACACGGGAACGCAGTCCCTGGGGAAAAGACCACAGGCCCCAGAGACCCTGGAAATAGCAACTCCAGGGCAATGGCAGGTTATCCAGGGTGGAAGTGTTTCTATGGCTGATGCAGGGAGGAACGTGTTTATAGAAAGCATTTTAAAACATTCCAAATGTATATTGACAGTATGAAGGTTATGATTTTGCTAGAATTTATGTGTCTATGTTTTTTCTGGACCCACTAAATGTTCTTATATAGGCACTGAATTAATGCTATTTTAAAATCATTTTTTAAGCTTCCTGAGTAAATATCCCTGTTGTATATTGAGAAACTCACCCCTAGGAACAATAAAAGCTGTCACATTTTACATTGTTCCAGGAGGGATTAATGGCTCCTCTAAACAAACTCCATGGGCAGAAATTTCTATACACACCTATTTTTTTTTTTAACACACCTAGAAATATCTTTAGCTTAATAGCAAGAAAAAAATCTATACCTTGAGAAGATTATCTTGATTTCTTAGAATAAATCAGCCCAATGCCTGCATCATTTTATATTTACAGAATTTTTTACGCTTGGCAAGAAACAAGCGATGTCCTAGTTGATTTAGCAACTTAAATTTGCAGCATGTTCCCTGGGTCCCAAACAGTATAAACAAAATATAATCATAAAGTACAACTAAATGAGCTTGTGCTTGTGTATGTGCAAACTGAGATACATATAGACACCAACGGAAAAACAAAGAGAAATGAATTTGGGGTGATCTCAGCACTAACATGCAAGAAAACATACAACTGAATACTGATTTCATTTTATTTCAACAAAAGGAACTTGTTCACTAATCAGATAAGTGTGTTCTCTGCCTTGAGTGGTACTGAGGTACTAAGGGACAGACGCGCGTCTTGGTGTACGGTGGTTTCTAATTATGTGACTATGAGCCTATGCAGGTTATTATTTCTATTTTACAGATGAGAAAACCAAGGCTTAGAGTAAATATGTCCTAGATCTCAGTATTAGAGTAACTATTAAGTATCAAATAAATGCCTGGACTATAGATCCACGATGAAAGGAAGGTTCCCCCTCTGTATTCCTTCACTCCAGAGGAGCCATTAGCTGATGCATTTTGTAAAGTGACTACTACATGGTAGGCATTTTGCTGCATGCTTTATATACAGTATTAGGTTTAATCAAACCCCACAAGCAAATAGCAACATTTTATAGGTTACGCAACTAAAGCTCAATGAAAGGAAGTCACTTGCTAAAGATAATGGTAAATGGCAGAGGTTGGATTAAAACCTTTATTTGTTTCACTTTAAAATAACTCTTTTTCACCAAACATAACATGCCCCATTATAGTTCATTCTCCATCCATAACAAGCTGAGGCCCTGGTACAAGCCTCCTTGCTTTCCATGAAATGGCTTGTGGAAGGTGTGAGGGAAAAGGGTGAATAGAGGCAGGGAGCTTACAGTGGAGGACACAGCAAAACTTTGCTCATACCACGCTGTTTCATGGACCAAGGACTAAGGACTGGTGGCCACTGCCACCTGGAGGGACATTCTGCACCCATTTCAGCTCTTATTCCAACTATCTTTTCTAAGTCCTAGCCAAGAACTAAAATAAAAATTGCACAACCATCTACACAGCGAAGCTGATAAATATTTTGGCATCCCCTCAGAATAGCATTTCTATTGGGCATAATGTTCACCGATGCTAGAATGTTTTTCCATCAGGGTGAAGTGAATGAACCTGAGAACACTGCTATAAATATAGGGTATTAAGCTGACTGTGAAAGCAACCAGAACCATTTATAAAGTGAGGCATTAAAAAAATAAATTAAAGGAAAAGAAAGGTTTACCTGCATGCTTTCAACTAAACTCTCAGAAAGGTGATGCTGGGAGATTTGCTTGTTAAGGTTTACTGACAAGGAACAATTGTTTACTAGACACCATTTAATTCAAGTTTTGACCACATGAATACACATGTGCTCTGCTGTAAGGGACAGGGTGAGGGACGTGAGGCGTCTGGGATGTAACATTTATGGAGGCACTCACTCTCAGGCTGACCTTTCGCTTCATCCCAGCCTGAAGCTAAAACAGTTTCTGTACTGATTGAGCAGGCGATGACCAGGGATGGGTTAAAACTGGCATTAGAGAGACTTAGGGTACATGGTGGCTCCTTAACCCTGCAGACTTCCAGTCTGATGGCAAGGCTTGTTCTTGAGCAAACTACCAGTGTGGCCCTTTTCATCCGAGTCATCTCTTGTTTCTTTTGCCTGGAATGACCTTCCTCAGCTTATTTGGGAAATCCTACATACCCTTCCTCTCAGCTTTGCCTTACAGAATCCATTGGCGTTTGTATTTTAAAGGAGGATGACAGTTAATAAAATGAATCTCTAATGTGTGGGACTCCCTGGCAGTGTGCGAGCGGGAAGCTAGTGTTTTAACCCTTATGAGGGAGACATCTGTCAATGCCTGGACACACAGGTCTAGGAACCAAAGACCTGCTGGGAAGAATTTGCTTTGTAAGTTAGCAGAAACACCTCCAATTGTCAAAAGAAAATAATTACTGTTCTTTGCTTTTTAATAACAATTATTATGGTATGAGAATGTTCATTGTAGCAGTGTTTATAGTGGCAGAAAATAGGAAAGGAGCAAAATGTCCATGAAAGGGAATGACTAAATAATCCCAGAAATTAAAAGTGATTCAATGAAAGGAGCCCTATATGCTCTCTGACTTGGAAAGATATTTAAGGTACATTTTTAAATGAAAAAGGAAATAGAAGCATGCCGTATCTAGTAGGAAATCATATGTAAAAACAAACTCCCAAATTAATTTTATGTGTTTTTTCTTGACATAATTATTCACTGGGAAATGAAAAATGGAAGCATGCCTACCAATCAGACCACAGCTGGATGGAGAAAGAGGTAGGTTTGGGGTGATGATCTAAATTGACTTTTTACACATAGAAAACATATGTATATATTTATTTTGTAATTAAATATTTTTAGGTGAAAAGCTAAGTGTTTCATGGCAGCACTATAGTGGCTACAAAACATTAAATACCAACTCTGTGCTTATGAAATGCTGCCGAATCAACACATAACCGAGTGGCACCGGGGGTGAAGCACTGGAGTGATATTAAGAAACGCGGGAAGTTCTTTTTCAAGTTCCTCTACATTTTACCTCTTGCCAGGTCTTGAATTAGCTACAACTGTACATGGGACTTCGATGACATGAGGCTTTCTGTGAAGATAATTTCAGAGCCCTGTCCCAGCTAAGGGTCTTCTTGTTCCCAATGCAAAATGCACAGTTTAGACAACACACTGATCAGTGGGGTTACTATTGTCATCTCCCCTCATACACTTTAGCCCACGGTGTCCTATGCAGGTGGTCACGCCTCCACCTGCAAGCACCTTACTTTTGAGAGCAGGGCATTTGTCATACCTGCTGATGGCTGGTATTTGTCATATGCTCTCTTTACACAAGCTCACTCACTTATGCTAACGCTTTTCTGCAAAAGTTTGCACAGAGTACATGAAACCAGTAGATACGGTAACTTAAAAATCTGTTAGGGTCAGATGCTATCATATGCTTCCCACTGATATGAACAAAACTCTGAAAGTAGAGGGCAAGCCCTAGAAAGTAATGGTTGTGATTTCGTGATTAAGAAACAAAACTGCATTGATGAACATTTATATCCCTGGACACGGATCACTGAATCACATTTTTTAATTTTATAGGGAATAGATGAAAAATCCCACGGACTAGCAACATTATACTTGAAACATCACTGATGTTTTCTTTTCTATGAGTCAGGATTTATTTGGATGTCATATACTGTTAGTCAAAGGACTGGTGAAACCCACTTAGTGGTGGCTTAAAATGTTTGTTTGCGAGTATGTATGTGCGTGTGTATACATATGTATACATTCATTCTGCTTGATTCTAGTGATTTCAGCATTTGGAACAATTTAGTCCCCTCTGTACTTCAGCGTCTCCTCATCAATATCAAACAGAGTGTAATATAACTTCCCAGACTGACTGAGGCCATGGAAAAAAAAAAAAAATCAATTCTGAAATTAGCTTTAGGGGTTTCCAATGACCTTTACAATGTCTAAACATACTGGTACATGCAAGTAATAAAAGTTTAAGTTATATAAGTTATTTCATTTTAACTTAGTTATAACATTAAGTTTAGTTATTTCATCAGCCCTTTCAATTTTTCCCCCATGGTACTAGATGCTGAAGACCTCACTGACCCATTGCTGTAAAAATGTTATTTGGATTTTCCTCCGATTTTGTGTTATGGCTCAAATAAATCACAATTTGTTCCTTCATTCAAAGGTTTAGGAGTCTGTATAGTAAAGAGAATAATATTTTAGATATTTGTCTGTGTTTTCTCCTTCCTTTTAAAGAGTAGTATATATTATTTTGGTAATTTTATTTTTAATTAAAAAAAAATTCAACATTTTCAAAACAGAGACGTACATAAGCAGGACCGTGGAAGTCCACAGCTCTGCACTGCAGCTGGCATGAGAAATGAGAAGAGGAATTGTCATGTAGAGCTGGCCTGTTGGTGAGGTGTCTAGCTTTCCCTCCCTCCCTCCTTTCCCTTCCCTCTTTATAAATTTTTTACATCAAATTTTAAAATATGCACAAATGAAAGAAAATAGTATAATAAATCCCCATGCCTTCATTAGCATCTTCAAAAATTATGAATACCTTTCCCTTTTTTAACATTTTAAAGTAAATCTCACACATTATGTATCTCTACAAGATACATTTTCTTTTTTTTTAGCCTAACCAAGATACCATTATCACATCTAAATATATAACCATAATGTACTTTATTAATATAATATCATAAATATAATATAGCTATTTAGACTTGGATTTATACGTCACCTAATATCACCTGTGATGGTTAATTTTATATGTCAATGTAGATGGGCCACAGGGTGCCCAGCTATTCAGTCAGACATTATTCTGGGTGTTTCTGTGAGGGTACTTCTGGAAAAGATTAACATTTAAAGCAGTACACTGAGTAAAGCAGATTGCTCTCCCCAATGTGGGCGGGCCTCTTCCAATCCGTTGAGGCTGAATAGAACATAAAGGCTGACCGCCCCCCCCAAACCCCCAGTAAGATAATTCTTCCTGTCTGACTGTCTGCACCTGGACATTGGCTTTTTCTCCTGCCTTCACACTCAGACAGAAACGTCGGCTCTTCCTGGGTTTTGAGCCTACCGCTCTTCATATGGGACCTAAACCGTCAGCTTTCCTGGTTCTCATGCCTTCAGACTAGAACTAGAGAGGCACACTATCCATTCTCCTGGGTCTCCAGCTGGCCTACTCGCCCTACAGATCTTGGGATATGAACTTGTCCACCTCTATAATCACGTGATCCAATTCCTTATACTATCTATCTATCTATCTATCTATCTATCTATCTATCTATCTATCTATCTATCATCTATCTGTCCATCTATCTTCTATCTATCTATCTATCTATCTATCTATCTATCTATCTACCCAGTCATCCATCCGGTACAAAAACATATGTGTGGGAAACCCTGACTAATACGTCACCTAAACAAAAGTCCATATTCAATTTGCCTAAATGGGTCAAAAATGTCTTTTTATGGATTGAATTAGAATCCAAATAAATCCTGTGCACTACTTTTAAGTCTATAAACATCAGTTTCACTTGTGGAAAAATCATGGAACGTCTTGACTTTTAAGGCATTTCTTAATACTACTGGATAAGCCCCACAACACAGAACATTAGACTCGAAATTTTGGAATCTGATCCCAGATTTACAAAGATCAGAATGCACGCCTTAGACGTGTCAAGACTGAACACAGAGAGAAACGGAAACACATTCCTACTAACTCTGGTATCCTCTTGAAAAGTCAATGAGCTTCTTTTCTGACTCTCAGTTCCACATCTATAAAACAGGAAATGCCCATGTGAAATATTTACCTGGCCTTCCTCACAAGGATGCGGTGAGGGTAGAAGGTGGCCTCACACGATGAAATCGTTCCAAAATAAAGTATCAAAAATAAGGAAATTTATATATTTATCATCATTGTCATCTTTATCCAAGGAACCTGTTTTGTTTCTTTATTTGCAACTGGGGTTTTATTCTCAGATGAAATTTGTACTATTAATGCAAATCTGTGCTACATTATTAAAGTGAACAAAAGCAAATAAATTGGACTGTAATGAAGTAGGCCTGGTCTTTGATCAGCCATAATTCTGTAAGCTTAACACATGCTGCAAACCAGCGAAAGTGACCTCTCAAGGTCACTGCTTCAGACACTCACCCAGTACTATTGAGGTAACTCTGTCCCAAGCTGCAATCCTTTGACAGAGAAGATGGATTGAACCAAAATGCTGGCAGGCACTGACCATTGCTGTGTCGCTCGTAACCATAGTCACTAGTGGGGAAAGAGTCAAGAGAAACCTTTCAGTAGGTGACAAAATTACTGAGAACAAGTTTGTGTCAGTCCACACCCAAATTTTATTCTAGTCAATTAGTAAAATAACAAAAAACAGGTACTCACTGAATCAATGCCTTTCCAAAAACGGAACTTTCCCTCCGCCCCAATGGAATATCTATCAATTACCCATGAAAATATCCTACAGAACCCATTTTCAGAAATGCTGACTTGGAGGCAAGGGAGATGCCTGTGTAGACATGAAGGCTCAATGTCCAGTAATTCCAAGGAAACACCTTTAAGCTGAGAGAATAGATTGTGTTCTCATTCGGAGGACACACAACATTGACTGTGGTTGGGCCAGAGAAAGCTGTAATAAGTAAACAGGTAGTGGCAGAAGCTCAGCCCTCACTGTAAAATTTCACTGAAGGGTTTGACACAGCCCCGTGTGGCATGGCCCTCGTTAGTGATGTCTTGGGGTGCTCTTCCAAGGCATCTGTGTCTGCCAGATAGAGCTGAGCCACGTCTGTCTGTGCACAAGCCATATGCTTCAAAGTCACAGCAGAAAAAGACATGTCCTTCAGGAGTGTCGCGAACATTTTCCCAAGGGAAAGTTTCGCTCCAGTCAGTTAGCGCTGCCAGTTGGGACTAACTACTTTAAATCTTCTCTCTCATTTGAAAATAGTCAAAGCCTTTTCTCCCAGCCTCCTCTCACTCTTGCCTCCAGGGGCCTCTGAGCGGGCTGATATTCTTGGCTCCTGGAAGATGAACCCAGGGAACAGAGGATGACAACGAACAGCACCTCTGAATGCACAGACAAGTCGCAGGCAGCAAGCAGCAAGCGTGAGTGTGAACTGGCCCATCCGTGTAACAGAGGTGAGACGCTGGCACACAAGGGCCGGGAAGGGACAAACAGGCTCAGCTCCGGGGCCTGCCACCCGGCAGCTGGCACTTAAAATTCTGCACATGCTGGCTGGATTTGGTGCTGGTTCAACACAACCTGGGAAGGAGGACTTCAGGATTGCCGCCTGGACACCCAGTGTTCATTTCAGGGAATTACTCTACAAATGCTGGAGAAGAACAGGCAAGATCATCTGGGGGACTGTGCAGGAAAGAACCAAGGCGAGAGGGAACATTCAGGGACAACCACCTTTCATTATGCTACTGTCAAGGGGAATCACTGAAGCTCTAGCTACTGTAGAAACTCAGAACGGTCCTGTTGAGCCTTCCAAAACATTTTCAGAAACCAAGCAGTTACAAAAATCCCCTTTGGACAGAAAACCTTACAATGGCTTCATTCACGATTCATTTCCCACTTCTCAGAATGCATTTTAGTTAGAGGTAAGAGTGGCAGATGCCAATCACAAATAAATACAAGAATTGGGCCAAGACTGAGAGGTGTAGGAGGTGGGAAAGGGGAGGACCCTAACTGCTTTCCTTACCCCGTGTTCTGTTCACTCTAGATGAGCTTAAAATTGAAAAAGAAAACCAGCAAAGGGCAGTGACAACAACAGAAGACTAGCTTATTTTGGAACCTCACAGAAAAGATTCCCAAAGGAAGAAATTTTTCCAGGAGAAATCAGGGAAGTGGACCCTTTCACCTCACTTCTTTCCTTTGATTTTCTATGAGAGAACATATTTGCTCTCTGCACAAGAATGACTGTTGGTAAGGTCAAAGTTAAACTACTAAGATAAAAATGGTAACTTCCTTTGATAAATAAATCCTCCTTGAATAGAGGGAATGAAGGAGAAGCATTACGGCTTCAGAAAGAGGGATGTGATGAATGACTTAAAAATTCCATGGATGTTTTCCCTGTGAATGTATTTCAGGGTATCAATCCTGAAAGGTAGGAAGACAGGGATAAAAGACTTCTGTCACTGTAATAATGTTGCACTGACTAACATAGAAGCCAGGGTGAGGGAGGCCGCTGCAGAATCCCCGGTGCGCTCCAGTGTAGCAAGCTCTGTGGCCCTCTGGCTGAGCGCAGAGAGTGCCAGCACTGGCTCTTGCCTTGCCTTGTCTACCCACAAGAGGGGAACAGCCTTGGGTTATCAATCTGAGTAGGGCTGGAGGCCAATTTTGTCAGGCCAGCCCACTACTATTGATTCAGACAACATCTCCCGAGGACTACCATGAGAGAACACTCACTTTTTCTAAAATACGTAATGTGTGTGTACACCGTACCTCCGCCCAATCACTGCTATTTTGATAATCAGATATGAGACCAGTGATTGCTACACAATGAGAAATAAATTGGTAAAGGAATGACTTTGGTTCTCACACAGGCCAAGTTTCAATTATTTAACACAGATATATATATTTAGCAATTGCTTCCTCTAAGCGAAAAACAGATGAAGAAATAAAACAAAAAAGAAAAAGAAAAAATAAGAGGGGGGGGGGAGGAACAGAAAATGAGATGGATATGATCAAGGGAGTTACCACCTACTTATTCTCAATAACTTTTCAATCTCACCTGAATGAGAAACACTGACCTTGAAGAAAGCATTGGGCGTCACTGGTCCCACAAGTTAGCTTTCGGTTTACCAAATGCTCCAGAAAACTCATAATGGCACTATGAGTTTATTTAACATCTAAATGTCTCAGTTACTTTTCCAGTTTAAACTAGTTTAATGCTGGTGAAAGGAGATGTCTCCTTTACCATTTGGTTCACAGAGCCCTAGGTTGGCAATGCCATTAAATCCATCGTTGCATCAAATTCAGAAATATCTCCCACAGTTCACATAAGCAATAGTCTACTAACCACTGATTGAAAACTTCCAGAGATAACAAATTTACTGCCTTATAAGGCCATTTTTCTAGTACCAGGAACCCTGCATGCTAGAAAGTTTTTATCTTGAGCACAAATATATTTGTTCTCTGAAAAGTCCACTTATTGTTTTCATTGTTGCCGTCTGATGCAACTGGATGGATCTGATCTCCCTTTTTGTCCTGAGATCTGTTAAATAGATGAAGATAATTACTAGCCACCTTCTGAACCCTCTTTAAGTTTAAAGAAATACCTGGTTTTTCCATCCACACCTGTACATAGCTAGTATGCCATGATGTCTCCAAAGGTAATTTCATAAAAATAGGAGGCTTGTCACTTAACCCTATGGATGTTATTGTCATTTCAATTCGAAGCTTCCATGAAGGTGCCCATGGATTTGATACATTGATATAGGACTCCATGGGATACCAAAATGAGCTCACCAGTCAAAATCGGCCTCTGTGCAGACACAGGGTTCAGATTCCATAGCTCCTGCGTATTTTCCTTGCATACACTTCCGCTCTGATTTTCGCTTCTTATATATCCGTTTTGCTCCCATGATGCATGCTTCCCCCTGTAAGGACACAAGGATATCAGGCACTTGAGCAAATCCCTTGGACTGTCCCTGCTCCATATCAGGGCAGTTTAGGGAGATGTTCTCAGACCTTAGTGAAATCTAGACTTGGGTAGTCTGCTCTGTGCTGACAGCATGTTCTTTTTGATGTCTAGAGCCCTTGTATAGAATGTGACTTATAAAGGCAATCTTAAGAAGCATCGAGGGTGTGTCAGAAAATGTCCTTAACTCCTCATGTATTCAGTAAACTTTTCCTTGACAACGTGTTAGGTGCAGTGTCATGAGGGACACACAGGTAACTAGTAAGACTCTGGCTGTAACAAGGGTATTGCCAACACATCTGTAATAATTAAGTTCAATACTCCCGTAAAAAAGATTTGTACACGTGCTTATGTATGAGCATATGAAAGGAGAGTACTGCTAAGAAATGCAGCTCCATTTGCCCCAATTTATTATGCATCTGCCCACACAACTTTATCGCACTGATTTTATGCCCGTCTATCAGACAAGTGAGGGAACTAAATTCAGTGTTTCTCCCCAAAATAAATAAAAGCTTTGAGTATCACAATGCTCATGCATCCCAAAGGGGAAGATATCAGCAATATGAATGAGCTGTAATTTCATCATTGAGTCTCTGAATCGAATGGATGATTCTAGCTGATGCAGCCCTCGCTGTCAAACATGGCTCTCTTTGTATGTCTAAAGGACATACAAAGTTACCATAACCTGTCTTTCTTGGGCAAACTCACTTTAACCACCTCCATTACCCATCTTCATGGAAATATATTACTTAGTCTGGGTTTGGGGCATGTGATGTGTCACTGCCTAAGCACGATGATGGCTTTGCAGCAAGAGCCTCTGCCATGTCCTTTGAGAGACCTACAGGATGACTTCTGGCTTGGGACATCAAAGGAGAGATGCTTTCAGCCAACTATTTTTATATGAGCGGAATAGCTGAGGGCCCAGAATGAAGGGAAATTTCCTATTAGTAATTCTTCATTCCTGTACCACTGGTACCTTAGAAGGAGGCAAGAAGTACTACCTAATCCCAGGGAGCCACGGCAATGGGGAGGGAGGATATTACTGGCACTGCTCACAGAGCATAATTTTGTTATTTTATGTCTCTGTTTGCATTGCTAGATGAAATTGAAGATCACTCCTGCCTCCACCCTGCATCCATATGACATGCTCAGATAAATTATGTTTAGATCTCCGTGCTGAGTTGGTATTTCATTTTGAGTTGTAAGTCTAAGCCAAGCACATTTGAATTTTATCTCATTATATCCTAGTACAATAAAAACAGAAATTACTTCACAACAAGCTATAAAATGTTGAGTTTGTTCACTGCTGTGGAACACAAAGCACATAAGCAAGCACCAGATGAGCATTTTAGCTTAGAGAACCCCAATTCCTACACTTGGATGACTAGCTTCCCCCCAACACATCCCATGCCTCTCTCCCAGCACTCAGCCTCTGCTCTCTTCTCCTACCTGGCTGTGCAGCTGCCAGGGCCTGTAGTCCTCCTCGGCACAGCGTCTGTCGAAAATGGACTTGTAGTCCACTTTGACCAGCTGCCATTCCGAGCGGTGGCTGAAGTGGCCAAACACTCTACAGGGTTCATAATGATAAAATGATTGCAATGATAACAATGCCGACAGTTACAACAACGGCTAGCATCTGTTGACTATTTACTATGAGCGTAGCATAATGTTAAGTGACTTACATTGATCTTAATTAATCCTCAAAACACATTTGTAAAAGGGGTTACTATTATTGGCTCCACTTCACATGTGGGTAACTTGAGGCTCAAAGAGTTTTGTTAATAAGCAAAACCCAAAATCAAATCCCTCACGAACCAGCAGAGTCAGAACCCAGGGTGTTTGACTTAAAAGCCCACTTCTATATATTGTACAACAGAATGGTTAACAAAAAGGCAAACAATCAATCACTCCATAATTGAGAAAACAATCACAAATGCTGCATTCTGCATGGTCCAAGATTACATACTTCTAGGTTTTCTTGTTAATAATGTACATGCTTCCCATGCCATTTTATGTTCCTACCAGTCTCTAGGGAAAGTGGGCAAAAGTGCCAAGTGATTATAACTATTTCCTAACACTGTGCATTCTATTCTCCTTACCGAGAGAGACCCAGGTATTTAATAAGGTGTTTGAATCACCAATCACAGATGTGGATAAAATCCACAAAGCAGCCTTTTCAGTCAGCTTTCTAAAATCTATGTTTTGCAAATATAACAACTGAATAAAGACAAATTATGGAATAAATTGGTACTCTAGCTATGTTTACCATGGCCTAAAATGTAGCTTCTTGGCATATTACATTTTGGTTGATTTTTTTCTATTATTAAGAAAAGGAGAACATAAGAAAAAATTAGAAAATGTATCAATGATTCACTTTGATTTTTCAATTTTCATTGATGACAGGATCAAGTACTTTAAAACCGTCTCTCTGTTTTCCACGTCCAATTTTCTAGGGAAAGGGAAAAGCTCACTTTCATATTTCAAATTCAAAGTTCATGTTTTGAACCCCACAGGCAGGCAAGCCATTAATCAAGTCTTTCACAAATTAATGATCCTCTCTTTCCAGACAAGAAGGAGTGCAAATGCAATTTCACAAGAACAGATTGTTCTCAGGGTTTTCCTAATATGCCTCACAATTGGGTTAGGTAAAGAGCCAGGAAAAAACAAAAGCCTGCGTGGGGTTTTGCTCAAGCTCTGTGTTCTGCCTTAAAGTGAAATCTTTCTTATATGTCTGTGAGTCTTCTGTATGTCGAGTTTGTTTATTATTAAAGTTTTAAATGTATAGCTTTATTTTCTATTGACATTATATCGTCTATTCAGTAGGGGGAGAAATAAGCTGTGCCCTTTTGCCACCAGCCCTCAGTGTGAGTCTCCTAGTAACTAATAAAAAGCCTAGAAAATAGTCTCCTCTAGTTTTCTTTCCTCTTTGATGGGGAATCATGATATACTGACTTTGCTAACAACTTCAAACCTAACAGTAGCAAAACGTACAGGCTTAGCTAAAAGCCAGGTTTCTATATTAACATTAAGACTAGAAGACATCATAGTTTTCCACTTACGTCATGATGAGAGTCTCTTCCCCAGGCTCACCCAGAACCCCATCCACAAAAAGTGGAATAGATGTGAAACTATATTTGCTCCAAGATCTCCCTTCATCAAAACTCAACCTAATAACAGAAAGGAAAAAAAAAAAAAAGTCATCAAATCCCAAAAGAAAAAGAAAAAAAATCCTTTCAAAGGAAAGATCCTATCAACCAGAAAAGAATACATTTTAAAAGCACCTAAGGCATTGTCAAAGTAAGCCTTTTATATGAATAAGTGTTCTTAATTACATCAGAAAGTACAAATACAGTTAGCTAAGTGATTTGGGACCCAGATGTGTTAGAACATCAATAGGGGGAGAGCTGCATGAAACTGGAATAATAATAAGTCTTTGATAGAATTTGTTTTAAATTTGGATATTTTATTCATTCTTAGATCTCAGTGTGACTCTCTCCCAAACCTCACTGCATTCTAACAGCAAGCCTTACAGGTGATTCTGAAGAAAAATGGCCTTATGAGACCTACTTAGATGAACTTGAACCAGCCACCCTTAAGTGATCAAACTTAAGCATCCCTCTTACGTTGTTATAAACCCTGGTTGACTCACTAAGTGAATGGGTACAGAATGACAGGCACTGAGAGTAACAGGAGAGAAGTCGTCAACTCTGATGATCACAGAGGATGCTTTCTTTGCTCTGCCTTTCTCTATGGATGCCTTCCCCCAGGCTGAGCCTCTGTTTCTCTCATTTTTGCAGCTTTCCCTTTGGTTGCCAAAGTAACTAAAAGTGGGGAGAAATCAGTCGCTTGACTTTGAACAAGCTTGCGTGTGGAGAGAGTCACTTTCAAAAACACACATGAAGGAGTCTGTTGGAATCCCCTCTGGAAGTAAAGCCCTGCATGTCCATCTGTGGAAACCTAGAAGTAGAGCTGCAGAATGTCACCCCCAAATAGGAAACTAAGGAAGTATGATCAGGAGAAACAAGACAGGAGAAGAAGGGCCATGATCTCTGTGCAGAAGACATAATGAATGCAAATATTATACCCCAGGAGATATTATTTGGGAAAAGTGACTGTAAGAAATTAAGTCACTCAGAGATTATACCTGACACACCATTCTACCCTAGACTGTGCTGAAAGAATGTAGTACTGGGGACGGTATTGTCACATTTCAAAGTCATAATACAATTCTTTCAGGGGCAGAATTGTCTCTCACTGTCTCTTTCCTTCCCTCTCTTCTTCTCTTTCCTCCTTCCCTTTTTCCTTTCCTCCTCCTTTTGTGAAACTGCAGGCAGCAATCTTATTTTAATAGAGCAAAAGTATAAATGATGTTCTAGTAAGCCTTGACGTTTTACTACAAACACGGTCAGAATCTGGCAGTCCGACTCCATTGTTTGTAGTGGGGAACTATCAGGTTCATGCCTCACGGGCAACAGGTGCCTTTACCAGAGATGTCGAATTGGGAGAGACGTGTGCTTCATAGCAACCAGGACTCCACCTTGATCCAGATACAGAACGCTGTGCTCTTCTTCAAAGATCTGGAAGATGAAAATACACCCCCATGGACACACATCCACGTCTACACATACCCACAGTTCAGAGAAGTAGTCTTCATATGAGAAGAAAAATCCCTCCCATGATAGAACTAGGTTTCCCAAGACACAGTTATAGGCAGCGCTTCCCAAGGTGGGCTACATGTACCACTGAGGTTATACAAAATGATTTTAGGTGCACCACAAAAGAAATGTAAAGAATTAATAGTTATGTATTCGTGTTTATATTCCTAGCTTTTTGTGGTAAATTCTCTTGATTCTCATTTATGATGATGTCAGGATATTGGTTAACTGTCATATTGATAACATTTTTAGAAGGAAGAAACCTTAGAGGTATTACATTCTAACATTCTCATTTTTATAGATGAGACGACTAAGGTTTAGAAAGATGCGGTGACTTGCCTACGACCAAGTATATAGTGATTGATGGAGCTGGGACTTGCAGTATGACGGTGCCCTTCCACATATAATTACTTCAAAGTTTCTAAGTGTTATAGAGAAAAGGTGTTCTTGTTCAATGAATAGATTCTCTCCCAAATCATAAGGTTGTTCTGATCAAAATGGAATCATCATCTTTGCTTCCATGTGTCATAGGATCTTTCTCCAAATGTAGAGAAGCAAATTTGAAGTCAAATGGAGATAGGCTGAAAAAACTTCTAAGTGCTCTCTGTATAGGATTCACACTGTTTTCTCACAGTCACACTGTTAGTATAGCCTTGTCCGTGGTTACACTACAGACATGATTTTCTTTCCCTTTTATTGACCTCTTATACCTAAGATATATTCCAGGACTATGGAAGTGAGACTTCTTTGCTTTCTTTGAGGTGGTGAAGGGGGAAAAAAAAAGATCCTGGCTCTATTTTCCAGGGGAAGCTTAATAGTCCATGTTCCTACCTACCTCCAAGATCAATAGCTCTGGGTTTTTTGGGTAAATTTCTTTCTTGCCCTGCTCTTCTCAAAACATGTGAATCCCACCGAGGATCTATGAAAGGTCTGGAGCTAGGAAATGGCAAATTGGACAGTAACATGGAGAGCTCTGCCTAAACTTCAAAGCAGAGTGTTTTTGTTGCTGTGTGATTACCTGTGCATTAGATTTCAATTCAGGATGCTAGTTATTGTATGATAATTAAATGTCAGTGGGTTATTAAAACATATTTATTGAAGTGTAACAACCATGCATTAGGCACATATCTTGCTATGATTGGTAAACCTCATTAAATGCCTGTTTCGTAAGCTATGGGTATATAATTTTCGGGAAGCATTTAAGCTAAACACATTGGTTTAAAGTGATTCCATTTCTATTTTCCCTAACATCTGCACCCTGATGGTTATTACTCTGTCTTCTGCATATGAGATTTAAACATCTCAGAATACCACCTGGGTAACGGCTATTTCTATATCACTTCATTGCTCTCTGTTCTGACTTCAAGGCAAGGGGAATTTGTGGAGGTAACTTAGCATTAGGTATATAATCTATCCTCCAGGAGCCATGCTTTCTATGTGATAAACTCTTTGGGATTCTGGTTTTCTTTTATGGGAAATATTCAGTCAGATCTAATTTGGTTTCATTGTCACATATAAAGTTTCTTCCATATAGGCTCTGAATATGGGTCATTTTTACTGAACAGCAAAAAATGAAAATAAAATCGCAAAAGTATCCGCTAACCTCAAAGACTTGTTTTAATACTTTCATAAAACAAAAAAGAAAAACATGTTGGCAAGTTTTAGGATTCATATGTAGTTGAATAAGTTACTATGTGGAGTAGAATAAGTTCCCAGAATTGAGTCAAGCTGGGTAATTTTTACATCTTTTACACTTCAACAACTTGACCTAGGATATTTTCTTACCTGCCTCCAAGTGTTCCCTGCATCTGAGGAGACAAACATGCTGATGTCGCTGTCTGACAATTCAGAACCTATGTTACCTAGAAAGAGCACATCACCATTACTGAAGGGTACTTTCTGTACAAGCTGACAACGAGCTATGTGGGCAGCCTGCGTTACCTGAGATGGATGCAGATTGCAAACATATCTGAGCAAGGTTTTGTAGCATACTTGCTTCAGGGTCAGTGGCTTAGGTGCCATTCAAAAATATCTTTAGCTTGCTCATTAAGTTCCAAGCACAAATAGCTAGATTCTTAAAAGAAACACAATTTAATACAACAATCAAACAAGGAAAGCTTCTTACCTGAAGCCACTATAATGCTGGGAGCTGTGTCTCGGCTGGCAATGATCCCTGATGTGTAGGGATTCTCAGAGACCTTAAGGTGAAGGTGTAGTGAGCAATAAGGCTGAGAAGAGGAGAAATGAATGTCATGAAAGCACATGATCTAAATGGTCATTTAAGCCCATGTTCAGAGCATCCATCCAATCATCCGACCATCCCATCTATCCATCTATCCATGTACCCATATCCATTCATCCATCTTTCATTCCACGAATATCTGGTATCGATTAAGTGTAATACAGCTGCCAAGTTAGTGAAGGAGAGAGCACCTTCGTTTTAACTCTCATCAACTGCCTTAACTACCATTTGGGCAGTCGACAAACATTTTAGCATCTTAACTGTAAAAGTCTAGGTATAGCTTATGAAAGAGTCACACTGACTGAAATGTCATCCTGACTATTACAGAGTGCATAATTTAAGATCTTTCTATTGATTAACACAAAGAAAGTATATTTTAAGAGCCATCAGATTAGTATAGACAAAATATGAGATTCTAGAGGGTGAAGAGATGACATCCAACTTTGAATCAGGGAAGGCTTCAAGGAGAAAATGGTGCCTGAGGCAAAGATGGGATGGATATGAACTGCAGATGAGACATTTCAGGTCTGAGTAACAACAATAACAAAGAAAAGAAGCAGAAGAGGTGAGCTATAATGCGGTATGTAGTCAGCATGACTGAAGAGAAATGGGATATGAAATCAAAAGAGAGGGTCTGGTGAGACTGGGAGGGCTCTGAAGAAGTCAGCTGGAACCTCTTAGCCCCTCTCCATCCTAAAGGACAGAAGCAGCTGTACGACATGTGAAACTGTCCTAACATCCAACAGACAATCAACATAGTGTCTGGATCAGGTTGTTATCAGAATCAGTATTATTCAATATAAAAGTCATACATGTAGGCAAAATGTGCTAGAGATTGCCACTAAACTGAAAATTTAAGGGACTTGTGTATTTGTATGTGAAAATCTCGATCAAATGTTCTGATTAATATAACAACAGTTCTCAAAAACAGGATAATCAATCTTATAGAAATTGCATTTAAAATAGTTCTTGTACTGAGTTGTCAAAAACTACAAATTTGTGTCTAAACCCACATTTCTTTTCATCGCTCAGGAAGATTATTTTCTAATCTTATCAACTTGAGTTTTTGGAATCACCAGTGTATCTCTGTTATTACTTTTATTCTGCTCTATAAGTCTCAGCTAGCAGATATTCAGAGAGCTAGCGAGAGATACAATGATTAAATTTATATAGGTAAGAGCAAATGACAAACTGAAATTGAAAATCAGGAATAAAAAAAGCAGCCAAAAAACTGGTGAAATAACACAGTGGGTCACAACAGGGCCTTTTCCTCACTGGCAACACAGAGCGTGAACTCTCAAGGAATAATGAGCAAAACGTTATTGGTGTTACATGACAATCTCATGTAAAGCTTTCAAAAAAGGGAACCGTACTTTATAATGTTCATAAGGCACAAGGAAGATCACCCTTATGAGAAGAAGCTATGTGACCCAAACACTTGGCTTCCTTTTGTCCAAGAGGAAGATTAAAATGGGTATTGTTCTGTGTCTCAGAGGCCCCAGGACCACACTGCATAACATTCAGATGCTAAGACAGGATAAAGCAGAGGTGACAGACCATTTTTCCATAAAAGTTTTCCTGACAACCACAACCTATCAGCATCTCCCCTTCGCTGATGTACACCAGTTTCTTTTACCACATGCAATCCTGTGTTATCTATTCGAGGTATGTACAGTTTTATCCCCCTAAGAGATACACTCTAGCAATAAAGAGAAAACATCAAGTACTACTTTGCATCTTCTGTAGAACCTAGCATCGAATCAAAAAAGACAGTCAATGAAAGCTTGAAACATCAAGCAATGCTTTTATGTTAGGACATGGGAGACGTTACTATTTTACTCAGAACAATGACAGAGGTACGTGGGCTTATTTGTAAACCACACAAGCAGAACAATATGAGTATCCCTATGGCATGCCAAGAACTGCATCACTCCTTGGGAATTATGGGTGGACATCTGGGTCGAATGGAAGGCCTTTGTGCCACCCAGCAGGGCAGGACATCCCTGGACAAGGGAGCACCCAGTTTGCAATTTGCAGCTGCCACTTGCCACAAACTTCATCCCTCAACAGTCTGGGAGACTGTGAAGCTCAGTTGCCACCTGACCCAAGTGTTACTGGATGTGGGGCACTTGTCATTACAAAGGAAAGAGGGCATTTTCAATTCACCATTTCAGCACTGCTCAGTTGCAATGGCTTTCGCAGGCCTGAGATAAATTAATGGGAGAATAAAAGACACCAGTTCATGCAGAAGCAGCAGCAGCAGCAGCAGCAGCAGCCACATTAGAAATGATCTTTCCTGTGCACTTTTTTTCCACTCTCACATTTGTAGAACTGGATTGCCCCCAGCTGGTACAAGGAGACTATTCTGTGGCTTTATTTTTACTTTCTTCCATTTTCTTCAAGGAAGTTACATAGTCTACCGCAGTGTTTGAAGGAAAACAATGTTAAGTGATCATCTTTACTATTTTAACTTATACTTTTGTATCTGACCAGTTTGGGATATTTTTCAAAGTTAAGTCACCAACCTTTATTTTAATAGACAGGTTTATTATAATGGCTGTCGAGCCCCAGCAAACTCCTAAAGGACAGAACACAAGGCTCTCTGATGCTTACGCACTTTTTGCCCAGGCAGGGGGAGCTTTGTCCACCTCTCTCTTCCTTCCTTCCTGCCTCCTTTTCTCCCATTAGCAAACATGTACTGAATACCTGAGCATCTTTCCAGAGTTATCTCCAGTGCAGTAGAGTCAAAACAAGGCTTGTCCCAAAGGCACTTCGCTAGTTTCCTTATCTTTGCACATTAAGACAATGTAGAACTATACGCTGAACACAGCAAGGCCTAGCAGCTAACTTATAGGGAATGGAGGGACCAGACTACACATTTGGAAGCTGCCCTTTGTGTCCTTCGCTATGTCCTCACCTAGTCACAGGACATGGAAGACCATCAATCAGTCAATTCTCACAGCCACTGAATCCTTACTCTTTCATCTTCAGGGTCAGGTACAGAGCTTGAGAATCTGATGCGAATTAAGGATTCTTTTCCAAGAAAAAGTACACAAGGCCAAGTGCGCAGAGGGTTTTGTATTCAATTTCAGGAAGCTGACAAACTTCTGAAGTTCATGGTGGACCTCTAGGCCCCAATTATCTTTCTTTTGCCTATTGTATTTCTTATTTTAACCAACAAAATGCTGTGGCCATTGCAACCATTCAATACATGTCTGTTGGATTTAATGGATCCATTAAGAAGCCACTGTCTTCCTAGCACTGTCCATGACCAATGGAGAATTACTAACTCATAGAAGGCATTTCCCCACCACAAAATAAATCAACTCAAAACACTGTTAATTATTTGAGTGTCAACCAGGTTCTCATTTCACTTTCTCTTTCCCCACAACCTCCGTATTAACAGCACTTAGATCTCATTTTCATGGTGCCATTATGTTTAGGGCTTCTAATCTGACCATTGTCATGAAAAGCCAGATCAGAGCTTTCATAAATAATAGGGCAGTGGGCAAATACCCAAATAACTGTCCCTGAATCCACCTCCATACACAGATTGTTTCTGACCCTGAACTAGAGCTAGGAATCCGTTAGATCTTCAGTAAAGAGTAGATGGCACAGAAAAGGAAGCCTCCAGAATAACTGGCTGGGTATGAGGCATTCAACCCCACTCTACTCCAGCACAACATGCAGAGTCAAGTGTGCAAAGAAGTGGAAAGCAGAGTTAAGAATCTCCGGGTGTAGCTGGCTGCCTAGCTCCACTGGAAACCTGACGACTAAATCCATAAAAAAGTCACAGCCTCTCTCCATGAAACGCCGTGCTTTCCCTAGGGTCCCGAGGACTTGTCACAGGCTCAGCTCACATCTTGCCTCTCGGTAGCGCAATCCTGAGGCTTTGAAGGCAGGTGGACCGTGACCTGTAACACCCCATCTAATTGTACAACGCTGTCTTCAGAGGAAAGAAATCCCAGCTGAGCCCTCCAGGCAATCAGTCTAAAAGTCCTAAAAATATAGCCCCAAATTACCCTGGATGTCTTATTTCTATAGAATACATTTTACCAGGAACATTCCTTTTGGGGCTGTAATTCTGAACTTGTTCCACATTTGTAACAGCCCTGCTGGAAAATCTCTTTTCTAATCACTAGGCTGTGCTTTCGGTGACACTGTCACTTTCCAAGTACTCACAATCTAAAATCACTTTTTATCTCCTCTCTGCCACCAGCTCTCAAGCTGAATGAAGCTTTTTAACAGTCAGAATCTCCTGGAGCTCAAGGAATTTCTTTCCTATTTTGTGCCTTTGGCAGATTTTTATAAAGAGATTTTGGTCTCTCCTCCCTACTCCCTTTGTTATTTTCCCCTCCCCGCCCTGCTGCCTATTTTCTAAAATTCTGATTGAAACTACATTAAACAATAGGGTTAATGAGGGAGATAGGCAAAAAGACTCCTGGGTACTGTACTTCCATATCCCATTAATTCATCTTTCCTCAATCTTAATGAGCCTACGGATTTTGTTAACTTTGGGGTCAACTGGAGCCCATGAGCTTCAGAAGGTATATATTATGACAAATCCTTCAGTGGGATTGTCAGCAGCAAGGAAAGGCTTCCACTAAAGTCTAAATACAAAACTCAAACAACCCCTGTCAATGGAGTATCTGCTTCAAACAAACAACACTCATGACAACACGGGTGTTGAGCACCTACATTGAGACAGGTATGGCTCTTGAGAGGATTCTTTGCAGTGGCCAAAAATATAGACACGGCTCCTCTGCTCATGAAGCTCACATTTTAGTAGGGGAAGATGGCCAAATACATGTGCTGATTTCAAAGAGTGAGACAGGTCATGAATAAAAAGGATTTGGGACAAGTTCAATTTTAGAGAAAAGTTCAAGAAAGCTCTCTGAGATTAAGGCAATCAATCGAGGGTGGGATTTCAAGAACAAGCCAGACTAGAAGGGCATTTTAAGAAAAACGACAAATGCAAAGAACCTAAGGCATATATGAGCATGGTAAGTTAATGGTATGAAAAGAGGCACCATCGTCCCCAAGCATGGTTTATGTGTAAGGAAGGAAGGGGACAGAGAATGAAGACCAGGCAGGAGAAGTAGGCAGGGTCCAATCCACATGGGACCCTGAAGGCTATGCTCAAGTATGTGGATTTTATTCTACCTGAATGAGAAAGTCATTAGCAGGTTTAAGGAAAGGAGAGTCATGACGTGATTTTTTAAAGCTTAAGTTTATCTCATTTACGTAACATTTTAGAAAAGAGAAATCTAACCTATACTAAAGGAAAGCCGAGGAGGGGTTGTCTAGGGCTAGAGGTGTGGAGACTGATTGCAAAGGGGCACAAAGGAATTTTGGGGGGTGATGAAAAACGTTCTATCTTGAGTGTGGTAGTGGTTCCATGGGTATACACATTGGTCAAGATTTGCCAAATTCTACTCTTAAAATGGGTCCATGTATGTATATTTTATCTCAGTACATTTGGATTAAAAACAAATGAAGTTCCCATTAGCTGCTGTGCGGAGAAGAGCTTGCCAGGTAGTGACAGGAGCAGCAGTCAGGAGCCTGTCGCCGTAGGGAAAGGGAGAAATGATGGTGGCTTGTATTAGCATGGCCCTAGAATTTATTTGGAGGCACGGCAATAAGACTTCCTAACACTGGGCTGGCGGTGGAGCAGGGAACACATCACTAAGTGCTTTGTGTAAAAGGCATCTCTAATGGTCCCTTTATGGTGCCAGAATGCCCTGGAAAGCCTCTTTAGGTGATATGGTTAATTCACTCATGGACATTTAATCTCCAAAGAGCACCACACGATGGAGGACCACATTAAGGACTGGGGCATGCCATGCATCCTAGACAAAATATCAGGACGTTCCAACTTGAAATAGCTAAATGAAGCAGGCGGCCCTGTTTCTTTTAAAATGCTACTGAACTATGCCTCGCATAGAATAGGTATTCAATCATAACTTACATTTATACTCTGTCACTGGCTTTGTGCACTCACTATAACAACTGACTTTTTCCCCCCTGTAAGTTGCCAGTAATAAGGATAGAAGCTGAGTGGGAGGCTGGATTTCAGAGTGCTTCTCTGATGCACAGTGACAACTGTGATGTCCTTTGCAACTAATAAGGTCAAGCTATGGCTGCTGGCATCTTCTCGCGTAGGAGGGTGATCCGCCTACAGGTGTATGAAATGAGCCTGCAAAGTGACTGTTCAGACTTCATGGGACAGAAGGAAGCAAGCTGAGTGTGATAACATTAAAGGCAGAATTATATGATGAATGTGAACACTGATGTGTGTATACACACACACACACACACACACACACACACACACACACTCCTTATTAAAATGAAGAGTTCTTTCCTCTAGCTTGGTCTTTTCTTTCTATGATTATAAATATAACTTCTGAATTGTTTTACAGAAATTAGTGTTCAATTATACTTTGTTGTGCAATTAATCTCTTTCTCCCCTCCTTCTTCACTCACTCAGTATCTATTCATGTGCCAAGTACCGGGCAGACAGGCACCAGAACTACTAAGAGATGTGAGATGTGTGATCCTATAATCTTTAGTTTATTAATCTAGTCCCTTGAAACAGACTGCAAACTCCTTGAAGGCAAGACTCATTTTTGGTCCCTCTCTCAGACACTAACATATAATCAAATATATAAAGAAATTCATCTCAATCTTATTGCCCAAATGTTAGATGATTGAGAGAAAGCCATACTTGAAAAGAGAGGTCAGCAAACATTTTCAGGGCCCAATAACTAAGCTTTTAGGCTCCGTGGATCATACAGTCCCTTTCACAACCACTCAATTCTGTCATTGTAGACCAAAAGTGACCACAGACAATATAGAAATGAATAAGCATAACTGGGTCCCAGCAACACTTAATTTAGAAAAACAAGTGGTGGGCCATATTTTTCCCATGGGTCATTGTTTGCCTACACCAGCTTTATACATTGTGACATGCATGAAACAAATTATAGAAAGTACCAATAAAAGTTTAAATCAGTAGTTCTTACCCTTGTTTGAATGCCTCTGAGATTATAAATAAACATCTCTAGAAAATGCAACTACACAAGTCTGCATTCAGTTCATCAATTCTGCAGCTGAATTTATGTATCAAAAGATCTGTAACAGGTTACGCATGGGAAAGAAAGATGTATATCCCCACCATAGATGGAAACTATTACATTCTCCTTTAAATCACAATAAGAGGTCCTCATCAGAAATGGGGCCAGAAGGAACATTCTTGGAAGTGAGCCAGAAACGTCCTCATTTTCTCTTCTCTCTCTGGCCCATCACAAAGGCAGCACTGTGACTCTCGTGCACTGCTTTCATGCACTTCCCTGTCCCCTTTTGTTCATTAACTGAGCAAGGAACCCTGGAACCATCTTCATCTGCTTGTTTACCATCCATTTCCAGCCCTCACTGTTGGAGGCATTCTGCCCCAATCTGAAGACTCACCAGTAAGCAGTGCACGGGGTCCCCCCTTAAATCTGTGTCCGGTGCTTGAAGCAAACGCCAGTCTCTGCCTTTGTTATACGTGATGAAAGTCTTCACTTGGTTGTCAATCTTCTTATTAGCCAAGAACATTCCCTTTATCCCTGCTACCTGGGAAAAATTGACATGGCTGAAAAATACATCAATTTTAGAAGAGACACATTTGTTTATTTTACAAAAAAAAAAAAAAAAAGCAGACTGTCAAATTCAGCTGTGAAACTGGTCTTGGAGGAAACAGAGGGTGAGGATGGGAGAAGGGGGTGATGATTAAATACAACTCTCTGGACAGTGGTGCTGAAAGCAATAGATCCGTGCCCCTTATGGTATGGGGGGTTCATAATGCAAGTTTGATTGAAGCTTCTTATTTCCTCTACAGTAGGTCAGTAGTATTAGGTTGGTGCACAAGTAATTGCGGTTTGGGCAATTATTTTAACCTTGTAAACTGCAATTACTTGTGCACCAAGCTACTAGCTTGCAATCGCCTAGAGATCAACTCTGGTGCTTTCAGTTTCATTGCTTGATAAATGATAAATACATAGAGGCTACTTTTATTTTAAGGTTAGGCCTAGCACCCACAGTCTTAAATACTTTATTTCATTTAATCCTTGTAACAGTTCTCCTGAGTATCACTCATTCTATTTCACAGATGAGGAAACTGAGGCTCAGCCAGGTAAAGTACCTTGCCCAAGGTCATGCAGCTCAAGGACACATTGGATACACAGGATAGTAAGTGACTGACCTGGGATTTCAACGCAGAACTCTGTGTCCTCATGCCCATGCTCTTAAGGACTACCTGAGCTATCTAGAGCTTTGGGCAATTGAAAGAGGCCATTTAAATCTCATGATCCAATTACTTTTTTTTTTTTTTTGGTAAAAGATTGCTCTATTAAGCCATCAAAATACATCAAATAAAAGGGAACGGCTACTAAATTTAAAGAACCAGTGGTTTCCCTAAATTGTTCTACAATCCCTCCTCCATTCCTTTAATACTGTTATTTCACTGTAACCAGTCCTTACTAATTATTCAACTCTGAAAATATGATTGCCTTCTCTCTTATATACATTCCAAATGGTAAAAATTGGTAAGTTGCCAAACCCGTGCTACAACAAATCATTAATTGTGTGTTATATTTTCATGTGTTTTCAAGTTCATTAAACACATTCGTACATATTTTACACTGCGTGAAATGATGACAACCTATCAGAGCTGGAGGGCAGTGAGAAAAGGGTCTGAAATGTGTTGACTAGTGCATTTCAACACTTTGCATGAGTTATTTCATTTAATGATCACAGTAAGCATGAGATATAGTTATCACAAGCCGCATTTCTAAACAGAAACTTAGACTTAGTGGCTTTTCTGGAACACAGACAGGGATGAAGTGAATAAGCCAGCACATTTGAGGCATTTAATTTAACTCAGGCCCTTTATATTATCAGATGAACAATTTTAGGCAGAAGAGTGAAACAATAGCATTAATCCTTGCCTTGTACCAAGCACTATACCCAGTATTTTAAATATAAAATCTCCAACAGCTAACATAACAGCTATTATACCAATTCCATGGATGAGGAAACTGAGGCACAAACATGTAATTACTGAAGATAACAGAGAGTTGGTGTTCACACCCACATCTGTCTGATTCCCAGTGTTCTTTCAACTATCATACTCCTGAATTTGTCAGTTCAGAGACAGGGTTTCAATCAATAGAAGATGCACATTCTACCTCTGCTTTTGACACATTCAAACCTCATTAGTTTGTACCTGCTGATTTGGCATCTGGGATAATTTAGAGTTGGGCCAACTTTGCACACTTTTGGAAAACAAGTTTGTTAAGTAAATAAATGGTATAAACGAGTTGCTGGGAGGAATGCTTTGAACTACCCAGGAAAACAAGCCTCATTTTCAGCAATTGACGGCAGCCAGAAGAGTTTCTCATGCATTGTGGTTCCTCAACAAATGTGGGAGACATCAATTCCAGAAACCCTCGACCTCCCAACAACGGTATGTTAATTATGAATAATATTTAGTTATTACTATACCAGCTCCATAAGGACCACTCTCCAGGGAACCCCTCATTGGTTTTGCATATGTTCGAGAGACTGTTACACATTTAAATACGACCACACTGCCAGTTCTTTCAAAATTAAATTCCATAAATCAGAATTTTCACCAAGTCATACCTGTCTTCCCTCCACAGCACACCCACACATGAGAAATGACACTCTCTTAACCATTAGGAACCTTATGTGTATTCCCTCTGTACCTATTGGAACACTCTAGGAGGTTACAATAGGTACAGAGAGAATACAAATATTGCCTCTTCCAATAGTTTCATTGCACATTTTCCTTCCTGCCCTCTCCCTCTTTTGGCCAGGCTGTCAGAGCAGGGTTGTGCATGTTTAGCAGCTGGGTCATTTGATTTGCAGAAGCTGTGGTTTTATTGGCCCCCAACTGCTTGGCATTATCAACTGCTACAGGAGCAGAGAGCTCCACTTTGTAATTCATCTCTGGCACCTTGGCCTTCAGCTTTATCCTGAGGAATAAAATCTTAGCAAAGCAGAGGGAATGTGTGACAAGAGGGGATAGATCTGGAGAGGGTCTGCTTATTTTCCTCTTATGACCAAGGCACTTTATCTGAGAAAATCCCATTTGAGGTGACTTTTTATTGTTTCCTTCTTTGGCCTTGTCTGCAAGGATGGCCACTTCTGCTCTTAGGGGTTTTTTTTTTTGTGTGGGTGCCATTCACTGTTCCTTTTGCTCTGAGCCTGAGGAGACCATCTTTCTGTGTCTTGGTGCACCCCTATGCATGAGCACTTTCCTCAAGGTTCTATTTCCTAGAACCTCTCCCTCTTTACTGTACGACTGGCTATTAAGGGAGCGGTATTAGTGCCTAAAACATGGAATGTGTGTGCACTTGTGTTTACATGTGGGTTTACGTGTGCATGTAAGGTCTGGGTTCCACTGAGGATAAAGGGACGTGTTTTTGTTGCCAGACAACCTCCATCTGTATCCACAGTATGTGCATATTTGTGGAATAGGGTGGGGCTGAGGGATGGGACAAGGTGGGGAAAAGTAATTCCTGATGGAAGACATGCCTTCATGTAGACAAGTTTCCAAGGCAGATGGGAATGACACATCTCACTGTTGGGAATTTGTCTTCCTTTGGGGAAAGACTTGTTAACCTTCTCTGTGTTTCTGAATTCTGTGCAAAGATGCCAACTCTGTAGAGAAGACACTTTTCTTTGTTTGCCTCTCATATGTGGCATTTTAAACCAGACGTCTCAAAGGTAATTAGCGATTATTTCTTATTGTCTAATATCATATAGGCCACAATCTCATTTTGATTACACTTCAAACATAAAGTGTTATAGTCAAACCTCACACCAACACAAATCACACCAGCACATTTCCTGTGCTGTGCCCCAGATGACAGCCTCCGAGTGCTACCTTTCCTTCTTTCATCTTACCCTCTTCGATCATATAGGATACTCCCCAGTCCCCTGGATAAACACCCTGACATGTCTCTGCCTATCCATCCCTCAAGGTCCAGTTCAGGAAGCTTTTTCCCAGAAACTAGCATCTCTTTTTTATCTGTTCCCAACTCTTTTCCTCTGTCCTCCAATTTGTCTCTCATATAGATGGAACCTACATCCTGCCTCTTAACAACTGTATAAAATTCTTAAGGGGATCCGTTTTCCCAAAAACTTCTCTAGTGCTTCTTGCAGTCCTTACCATAAGTGCACGCATCCTGACTTCTGTGACCTCTCACATTGTGGTCCCCACTCCAGTATAACAGTTGGATGGTCATTTGATCCACCATATGCCTTCATTAAAATTAATAATAGAAAAGTCACTTTATATAAGCAGTCCCATTTTTTGGTTTTAATAAAATAGGTAGTGAGAATTCTGTCTTAGTAGGTAACAGTACCCCAGATTTGTTGAGTATTTATGAAGTGTTAGGCATGACATAAAAGGCTTTGCAGGCCTGGCCACACAATCTCTCCATGCACTCTAAGTGATGGAGTCAATGTTATCCTCCAGTCACAGAGGAAGAAACCAAAGTTCAGATGTGGCCAATCACTTGGTAAGGCCACTCCCTAGAGAACCTTAGAACTGGACTCCAACTCAGTCTAACTCTAGAGCCCACACACTTTACTGTATTATCTCTTCAAATTTTCTCTCATCCTAGAGTATCCGGGGAGATATATCATGTATGGATATCATATTTACAGGAAGTTGCCTTTTATCAATTATTCAGTACATTTACTCAACAGCTGTTCAATAAATATTTCTGAGCATCGACTATTTACATTCTTCTAAGTACCGGGGATATAGCACCCAGGGTGTCTAAGCAATTATACATTCATTCAACAGGCTTATTTTTGAGACTTAGAATATGCTAGGTGCTGGAGCTTGGGTTTCCTTGGTGATTTAAAGGAAGAACACCTGATAGCTCCTTCGTTTTTTGATATTTACCTCTAGAGGGTCCTTTCTTGTTCCAATCTTTCATTTGTTCCGTGTGGAGACTAGGTTGAGAACACCCCTGAACGGGAGTTTCTGCTTATTTCTGCCTCTGATGCTGATTGAGGCAGGATTCTTCCCACCCTCCTCTCTGTCTCAGACTTTGATTACAAATCCAAAGTGTCAAAATTTGAAGAAAATGAAAAAGATGAATGAAAAACTGTGGCAAGAAAGAGAACATATTCATGACCATGATTTCTTTGGGTTTTGGGGATAGGATATATTTATGTCCTAAAGAGAGGATCCCAGCCAGGAGAGATACATACTCAGCAGGTTTCAGGGTTGCCTCTGTAATCAGGAACCCAGTGCCAAAAAATAAAAGATCTAAATGTTCTTTCCTTCCCTGTTGCCTATTTCAGGCTGCACTCTCCTCCTAGGGAAACAATGGCCTTTAATGATCAGATGGAGCATTCTATGTCCTGTAATAAATGTGTCCTGGATGGGAGAGCATTTTTCTTCCCTACCTCCTATGCTGGATTGTAAGAGGTGGTCTTTGCCCAAGAAATCAAATTATAAGCTCCATCATCACAACTTTTGAGCTTTCTCTTCTAAAGAGAGGATACTCTTAATGTGGAGAAGACTCTGTGTGTGTAACAGAACACTCATCAGTTACTGGTTATGTCTTTCGCGACACCCACTGTGGCTCACTCACATATGAGCACATTCTGGGCATTCTACATCGGTCAGCCAGGAGGCTTCACTCCCAACACAAACCTTTCCACTTGGGTGGGTGAACTGTCAGTGTCCATTAAGCCAAAGCGCTCTTCATCATCATTAATTAATATTCCCTTCCCAGAGGGGGAAGGATATTGTCTAAAGCTGTCAAACTCCTTCTTATCATCCACACCAGACAAATACACTAGGTATCACATGTCTCAGACACACTCGTCACATCTCTTTTGCTCTGGCCACCATCAGGCGTGCTGTCTTCTGTGATCCATCCCACACGGTGCCACCGGAGCAGTGTGCTCTTCAGGAATGACAGAATTTTAGGACCCTTGTTTTTAGGCTCCTCTTACACAGATACATCCACCAGACAAAATTGGGAGCCACGTGATGACACCATGTAAATTTAGCTAAAACTGGGGGCTCAAGGACTTGGTTCAGAAGGTGAACAGGTCCAGAGCAGTCACCTGCTCCTTTTGTTTATGTTGGCTTTTCCCCAGACAATTTTCTTCCTTCTGTATGATGTCCTCTGCCACTAAATAACATCTAATACTACTTATCCTGCCCTTCAATGCCCTTCTATCTTAGGGTTATTACTTGGCCACAATCAAATAAATACAAACCCAAATGCTGGTCTTTCCAGAGACTCAACACAGTTTGTAGTTAAGAGTTTGCATACTCTATGATTCAGATCCTATTTCTGCCACTTACTATCTTTGTAATCTGGCAAAAATGATTGTATTCTCTCCACCTCCATTTACTTATCTGTGAAATGGGAGTGATTATAGTTCCTACATCAAAAAGTTAACATATGGATTGAATGAGATAATCATTGAAGGCTGTTTACACAGTGCTTGCTTGCACGGAATGACACCCAAAATATTAGCTATTATTATGATCTTTCACTTAAAAAAAAAAATCAGTTTCTAGCATTTTTGCTCTGTAGCCAACTTTCCTGGTTCACATTTCTTGATTCTCTTGACTGAGGTCCATGTGCGACAAACAACTCATACCGAGGGAAATGTCTGGTATTTCAATAACTAAACCATACTCTATGGTCCCCCAACACTTTGTTTCTGACATTTCCCCACACACACTTGTAGTTCTAGTGTAGAGAGACGACATTTGTTGCACGGGTTCCAATGTGCGTCTGGACAAAAGGGTTGATTTTAATGAGACCTGGGCTTCCATCTGCATTTCCCACAAAGACTCATCAATAATACACAGCCTTGATACACTGACTCATCACACACTTATACATTATACAGTCCGCCTCTGCTAAAATAGCTTCAAGAGCATACAAATACAGGAATAGCACGTAATTGGCAAGCAGAAACACACAAAGAACGCACAGCATCCTCCTCAGTCACCCCCAAAGGTGAGCAGACGTGCACTCCACGTATTCTGTCTCTGTCACTCCCACCTCCTATGTTGCTCATCTCTGTTCCCTATTAATTCATTTATGGATTTTCTTACTTTTCATTTATCTCTAAGCACTCATCATTCATTGTAATTCTACTGGGAAATTCATGCGAGATGGCTCTCAGCTTCCTGCTAGCCAGAACAATCAGATTTAAGGAACATTTGTGCCAGGTTGCGTGTCAGCCAATATTCTTTCTATCTAAGTAATCAGCAGATATGGCACTGCCATTCTGATCACATCAATTTCAATTCAAGTTGCTGTGAACTGTCAAGCTAATGAAACAAAGACTCTTCTTCCCAGGCCCCAGGATGCAGAACACCTTTACAGAATGCAGTCACACCACTGCTCCAATGATGCTAATGAGAACCAGCAGTATTCCTACAGAGAGTCACTACAAGAGAGACACAAAAGGGAAACACAAGGATTAACCAAAAGCACGGTTTTCCAGGGCCAGAGGTCCCGGAGTTTCCTTATTCTGTACCTGTTAATGATGTTTCTATTCAGAAAATCATTTGAGAAAACAGTTGCAAACAACAGGACATTGCAAAGACAGTCCTGGCCAAATCTATCATCTTTTCCATCATCAAGGGACCAATTAAAATGGTCTTTACTTTGGCAGAAAACAAAATTTACCCAGAGATACTATTCCACATTGACTTAAAAAGAGGGGAGGAGGTAATCAGGAAGGTAAAAATGCATCCTGAAAATCAGAAAATGCTTTGGGGAGACCAAGGACAGAGCCAAGATCAGGGAAGCAAACTGAGTGATTAATCTGGAACAGCTGCTTTGACTTCAGACCAGCTAGTCACTCTGAGCAAAGTATTTCCATTGTTAAGTGCTGGATCAAGGCAAGATAATGCATTGCGTTTCAACAAAACACACTTAAAGTTTCAATGTTTGTAAGACATTTACAAATGAGGAAAGAAATGTGGCAATTTGCACTTGTTTATAAGAAGACAACTAGTTGGCGTTCAAGAATGTCATATGGCCATACTAATTGCAATATGGAAAGAAGTAGAGACCCAAAATAGTGGAACTATGTTAGATATTTAAAGAATGTGGGTAGATTTTAAGACTATAAAAATAGAACACTGGACTGGGGCTTAAACTCACTGGAACATAATATTAATTATGCTGTCTATAATGTGTTGACTATTTCAGGCACTGTTCACAGTTCTTCAAGATTAACTCCTTTAATCCTCAGAGAAATCCTGTCAAGTAGGTACCCTGTTTATCTCCACATTTGCAACGAGGAAACTGAGGCTCGGAAGTTATTATTGGCTGCATCTCAAGAATACATATATGTGGTATAGCTAGCATTTAAACCCAGGGGGTCTGATGCCAAAATTTGTGCACTAAATCACAATTTTATCTAACATGAATTTGAAACTAAACCACTAGAATATGTAAACGTTTTCCAGGATACATGTTCAGTTTGAGGCTGAGCTATATGACACTATATTTATCTGAAACACGGGCAGGAAAGGAAGTGGAAGAAACTTGGGAAGGTATAAAAAGTTTGCAGTGCATTTTTCTAAATATAGTATATTTACACACACACCGTCCTGGGCTACTATAATTTCCATGACAAATCCCCGGGCTCTGAATTGGGCATAAAGTTTGCTAACATGCCTTTATACACACAGAGAAGTTTAAATACTGGAAGAAAATCCCCAAGAATACCTAAAGGAGAAGGAGTATGCGTAGCATGGAAAGGAGTTAAAATGATAGCTTTCAATTTCTTAAGTGGCATTGGTTTTTTTCTTTGACGCACTGGATGTGATCCCCTTGCTTCTCCTTCGAGGCCGCCTCTCGACTCTCTGAACTTACACTCAACCAAACAACAGCATCATTATGACAGCACATATTTAAAACAGTTTAAGAATTTGTTTCAGATAAAATATATGTATATGATTATATTTCCCAAATTCTGAATATGGTTTTCAATGGGTCATTATAAGCAATTATAAATCCATCATAGCATAAGATAAGACTGAAAAATGGCTAAAATCCATCCCAAAATAGCAGCTTTCTTTCTACCTAACTGCGCCTTAAATGGCAGTTAGAGCATTGGTTTGTCAGGAAAGCTAATTGACTTCAGCACATATGATTTTATTTTGAATGCTGGTCACTCTGAGAAACAAAGGTCCAAAGTTCCCTTAGGGAAGACTGATAACTGCTTTTTGTCTGTCCACTCCACCTGATTTAGGAAGGAAAGACCTGTTAATCTTATCTAACTCATTGTTCCTCTGAGAGGCTGGCAATTAGCCAGTGGAAATTATCTAGTTAGAAAGGTGTTCAAGTCCAAGGGAGTGTCTTCAGATACCAAGCCTAGATGTGCCCTTCATTCTTTTCCTCAGAGAGAGATAAGGAAGCAGTGTCCCCTTTGCTCTACACCCTGACGCCCTGCTGGCCCTTCAACACTATTTCCAAATTGCACACTGGAATCGCTCTTGTTCAAACCCTTTAATTGTTTCACTGCTTCCCCAGACACTCTCCACGTCCTCTGGGGCTTCACAGCCTGTGGATGCGGTGGAAAACAGGATCGCTCTCAGAGCTGTTCCGTGGATTGCAAATTAACCAATATAAATGTTCTGCAACGCATTCCCTCCATCGCAAAATGCATGAGGCCACCCAATTTCTCTGTAATTAAAATGATGGTGGAAACAGCCAATGGGGGGCCTTCATTGGCCAGGCCAGGCACTACAGGGGCTCAGGACTCACCACACGTGCCTTGTGACATACATACCTCATAGAGGTCGATCATGACATTGCCTTCAGGCCCTCGGCTGCTCTGGACGTTCTCCAAGGCCAGGGTGAAGTAGATCCCACGTGTGTCTGAGATGTAGAGGTTGTAGGTGTCGTTCTGGTTCCATTCTTGGACGGCTGCGAGCACCTGGTTCTCATCGGTGCTGATAATGTGCATGTCCTGGGGCAGGACAGGAAAGAGGAGGAGGGGACAGTTGTCGCAATCAAGCTGGAGTGTGGAGCATAATGAGGAACACGAGACCAGGCACAGGGCGACTATGACAGAAGGCAAAGGTTTTCCTTGTGCGTGTTTGCAAAGTAATAAGTAGGTAGATGTTATCCGTATACTTCCTTTCTCCCTTACGGGGTTAGGCAGTAAGGTCATGAGAAAATAGGACAGAGAGATGCTTGGTAGCTCGATTATACGTCAATTGCCTCATTTGATAATTTGGAAAAAAAATACTTTCTCAAATACAGAGGGTGCCAAAAATATGTCTACACATTTTAAGAAAGGAAAGCTGTATTAAAGTTGTAATACTCAATATATACCGATAACAAAAGATGAAGGACAAGTCACGTTTGACTTCTGCAATGACAAGAGGTGCTCAAAGTGGTGACCATCAGCGTCCAGACACTTCTGATTATGGGGAACCACGGCTTGAGCAACATTGACCAAAGTGGCCACTTGTGTACATTTTTTTTGGCACCCCCGGTATGTATGACTTTGGAGTATCAGTCATCCTGATATATTTGCCAAGCAATTATATGGTATATGCTCAGACAACATGGTACACTCAGAAGGCTTATATGGGCAAATGCGAGGAAAAGCTAAAGGGACAGAGACAAAATAGATAAACCCTGCACCTCTCCATGTGGTCCATGGACCAACAGTGTGGGCAATACCTGCAAGCCTGTTAGAGCCATGGAAACTCAGGCCTCACCTACTGATTCAAAGTTGGCATTTTAATAAGATCCATGGGTGATGAATATGCACATTAAAGTCTGAGAAGCACTTCTTTAAGGCTCAGCAACCCCCAGAAGACCCTGAGGAATAATGTTCACCTGAGTACCCCAAAGCACTAATCTTCATGTTAATGAACGTTCAAGGACTTCGCTGCTTATCTAAACCTTTACTCTGAGAAGTTCAGCAGGAAATCGCTAAGTAATAGAGAGGGAAAAAATAGTCTGCACAGATGATGACGTTTTCAGACCCTGGTAGTCCTGGAAGACAGAACGAAGGTGCAGGTAATAAGCAGATGTCCCTGGGTGAGAATTCCAAATCCTTCTCCCCCCATTCAGAACTCCCGAGAAGCAGATGTCACAGAAAAGCTGATGTAACCATGGCTTGCTGTCTCCTTCGGGAGATGCCAATTCCTGTGCTCTTGGCAGCCTTTCCCCCTTTCCCCAAGGTGGTAGACATTGGTATAACTTTGAAAAACCAAAATCAAACAAACACAACAAAACAAAAATTATACAGAGGCACAAAAGTAGAACAACATGGAAATATTTGTGGTCTTCGTGTAGCTCACGACTCAAATCTCCCCAGGACTGCCCTGTTCCCTTGAAAAGCCTAAAGCTTTTCCTAAAGAGATCTGTCAATCTTCCTTAGCTGCAAGTCCAGCGCTGGAAAATTCTACCTAACTTCTAACCTAAATTTCTCACTGTAATATATGCCCATGTTCTTGCAATCAATCAATCAATCAATCAGCAATTCAGTTCCAACTCTGTTTTAGACATAGGAACAAGTCTCTCTTTTTGTTAGCCTTGATCTACATGAACTCAAGTCATCTCAGAAGGAAGAAATCTTTAAAGGGTTTTGTACTCCTCACCCCTTCTCAGGCCTCACATACCATTCTCTAGAGTTCGCTTTATAGAAATAATTCAGAGTGGGGAGGCCAAAAAATGAACCCCTCCCATTAATTCAATGCAGTACATAATTCAAAATAAGTTTTTATGTGAAAGTTGGCCATTGCTTGCATCGGCGCAATGGCCATTTATATTTCTTTTTATAATTGCACCTTGATCTTTCTTTGAAAAACATCCTCGTCCCTCTTAGACAAATTTCCTCCCTATACACAATCTTTGTTACTTTCTTCCACCCTTAGGACAGAAGTGAGTTGAGGCCTAGCCTTCAGGATATCCAGTTTCCCTGATGATAGCGATTCGATTAGTGATGGATATATGACCCAAGCAAAGTCAGTAACACAAGATTCTTGTCTGAAGCTGGAATTATGAGGGGGAAAAATGCATTTCTTACTATTGATTTATAAACGATGAGAATTTTAAAAAGCATAGATCTGATGGAGACATGTCTTGGAGGTAGAGGATGAAGCCAATCCTGAAGAAAATAGGCTCAAAAAGTGGAGGGGGTAAAAAACAAAAACAAAACACGGGCCAGATTATGTGACATCCTTTGAGTCTTCAATATAGACAGCTAACAAGCTCGCCCCATCTGTAAACTTTTCAGTTGGAGAGGACAATAGAGGAACATGGTTTTTGAAAATGGGCTTTGAAGGAAAACTACTACTTGAGTCCAAATCCCGGCTCTATAACTTAGCTGTGTGAGTGAACTGGACTCTGTGCCTCGGGATTTCTACCTGCAAAATAGCGATGATTGTATGCCCTCCATGGAGCTGAGAGGATTAATCAGCCAGTAAGTGTTAAGCACGTGTGATGGTCCTGGGGACGTAGCATCTGCTCCATACATGCTGGTGATTTTCAGTTAAGCAAGTCCTTAAATCCCTTTTGTTGATTCAGCAAGGTTGATTTGGCCTTTCTGTTTATTGTAAATGTTAGGGTGCGAACTAATATACTCAACAAAAATTGGTTCACGTAAGTGTTTTGTTTCTTCCTAATGGAGGGAATTCGCTGTGGAAATCAGTGCAAGGGCCATTCAACGCTCAGGGGCAAATCTTCTGTGGATCCCCACTGCCAATAGGATAAAGACCAAAACCTGGAGCCTGGCCTTGGAATCCTCAAATATCTACTCCCAACTCATGTTTTTTCCTTCCCCGTCAGCACGATGCAGCATCATCCCTGGATTCAAGTTAAAAGATTCAGCAACAACCTGGCCCCTGCAAAACAAATCCCTTTTCCTTTGGAGTAAATTTGTGCACTAGGGAATCTCTGAGGGCTGGGTCATGATAGACGTCTGATTAAAGAACCCTTTTATACTAACCCAGCTTGCTCAAACCTTTCATTTTTAGATGAGGAACTCAAACTGTAGATGCAAAAAGTGTTTAGGTCACTTAGAGAACTCCTTGAATTGCAGTAGCAGATTAAAATGGCCACCTTTAGACAAGGACCAAGATCAGGTGTCTTGCTGCCCATATAATTGAATTACGTACGTGGAACAGACTTTTTACAAATGATATTGGTTTAAATATTTTAATCGAAAGGTTTGACATATTTAAATGACATCTTTCTCTTTTCTTCTTTCCTGTACCCTCCTCCTTTCTCAGGAGAACGTGCTCTTTCTCCCAAAGTGGCACTTTATGTCGAATATTTTTACTGAGCCACAGAATTTTAGACCAAGAAGTAATCTTTGAGATCTGCTACTGCCGTGTTTCCCACAGTCTGTTTCCTAGGACACCAGACTTTTTACATTTTCATAGATTTGAAAAAATGAGCCCTTTGTTAAAATGTTTTGATTAATGCTGAATTACAGAGTTTCGTTGTTCACAGGACATCCTAGAGCTTTCAACATACTCTCGAGCTCCTGTTAACTCTCTAGGCAAGGAATATAGAATAGAGTTTATTTCTTTGTTTAATTATTTGATCATAACCAAATTTCCATGAAGCATCTCTGAGGACATCATATTCTGAGTATCACATGTGAGAAAATATTGTTGTGAGTCTAAACTCCTTATTTTTAAAATGTAGAACAACAAAACAAATAAATGAAACAATAACAACAAACAAACAAACAAACAAACAAAAAACAGGGAAAGAGAAATTGACAAAGCAGCCCAAGCTTTCAAAGCAGGTTAGCGACACGTTTAGGCCCAGAGTCCAGGTCTGCTGTGAATCAAGCAGCCTTTGCACCACTCACATCTCAGTTCACATCCATCTTTTACCACACAGACAACTAGATCCATACTCATAATAATATTACCTTGCTTTTATAGAGTATCTGTCCTCCGGAATGCTCAAAGCACTTTCATATGTATTGCCTCATTTATCTCACTTCAGTAGCTCAGAATGAGCTCCAAGTAAGTTCAGGGAAGGAAACTGTCACTAGTCTCCCTGTCTGGCAAGCCTCATGCTCTTAACAGCAACAGCGATATGAAACTTTCCCCATCGTCCTCTCTGGTCATCTTTACCATTTTATTACAACTTTTTTTTTTTTTTTTTGGATACAACTCAGGGTGACACGGTCTTTTAAGAGCTGTTACAATGGCTGTGGATGATTAAAGAAAATTTGAGCATGAAAGTGCTGGTTTATCTCAATTCCTTTGGTGGATTTGAAGCTTTGTTCATTTCCAGCTGCGGCAGCCCTGGCTTTGATACAGAGGGCCATGAAATGTATGCACCTTCACAGGGGATCACTCCACCCAAGCTGGGGCTTGTCTTTGAAGGTGTAATGGGATTGTAATGAGGCATCTCATTGCTTTAAATAATAAACACTCACTTGGACCAATTAATACTCGTACATTCATTTGCTATACAGGCTCCTATTTTCGGGGGGAAAAGCTAAATGAACCACTGCATTCTACCCTCAGACCTCAGAAGAGGCTGAGCAAGGGAACATTCTCATCTGGGAGAGCAAGGAAAGGAAACAGACAGTAGATTTGGGTTTAAAGTAAAACTTTTCCTCCTAGATTGGCTAGATGTTACTCGGGGCAACTGTCAACCATGATCTGTATGGTTCTAAACAAGCAATGCAAAGTGTGTGTTTCCTAACACTCCAGCAACAGGTCCAAAGATGTTTCTTTGATTTTAAACTACCATTTCTAGGTCTCCTTAGGTCAATGAGGATATTTTTCTTGATGCCCCTGGGTTTATCAAAATTTTGGGGGGATACTGCTCTCTTTTAATAATAGAAGTTATTAATTTATTCCAAGGGAAGTAAAGTATAAAGAATGCTAGTCTGGGAGTCAGGAGACTAAAATTCTAGCCTAAATTCTGCTGCAAGTAGTAATTGATTGGTAGAAACTTACTTCATTCAAAAAAGCATGTTCCCAAGAGTGAGCATGAGACGAACCACTTGAATATGCTCTTTACTAATTTGCTCTCAGTTCTCACATGCCCTTTGAACAAAAGCCTCTCACTGGGGTATAGTTATTGTCTCTAAAGGTGTAAATCTTGCAAGCTGACTACTTCATTTGTTGGTCAATCAAAGAAACAGTGATTTTTTTGTGTGTGCTCACAACAAAGAAAAAAGCAGCTCAGTTAGATTTATTGAGGTAACGTTCATCACTGTCATGGACCTTCTGCAGAGATCATCAAGGGTCATTTTCACACTCAGTGTTCCTTTTACATACTGACTTTACCCAAATCTCATCTAAGGCACAACTCCAATGTTGTACGTTCCTGTCTTTTGGGTAAACATTTTAATCCAAATCAAGGGCAAGGAGGATTTAAATGTACACAGGTAGAAACATATAGTTCTGGGCAATTACCACTGTCATGAATCTCTTAGCGGCTAAAAATAAGAACTACTAACATGGACATAGTTCTTCAGAATTCACAGCACAATTTAATGTGTGTTCTCATCTCGAATGGGCTGAAGTTTACGGCTCACCTTTCGCTACGCTAGGGTGAAGGGCAGAATGATGGCCAAGAAGAATTCTGCTTGGAAACCCAGAGCAACTGGCTACCATTGGCTCTTCTGAAAGAGGAGATGTGCAATGCCCTTGTGTTATATCTATCACATGATTTCCTGGACAGCTAGCTAGTGTTGGTTCAAGAAACCATACTACAACGTCATGGATTAAAAATAACAAGAGAAAGAGTCATAAAAACTCAATCAAAAGTTCTTTATATTTATTTAATCCAAAGGTTTCAAAGCTGAGCTATAACTATATTTCAATCTACACTGTCCCCTTCTTACAGCCACACACATCTCTGTTGCTCTCAGATCAAGGTATAACACATTAATAATTTCTGGCCACTTAAAATACACACAATGGCAGCAAGGCCGCAAATCCACAGCTTTGAGCTACCAACACAGTTTAGCGACCACTAGGTGGCGCTCCATATCAACGCAGTTCTTTAGTGTTTATGGAAAGAGCCCGGGCCTTCAGCAGTCGAGGGTCTCTAACTTTTGTCCACCACTGTTTTCAAAGGAATACGTCTTTGGGGCAGTCTGAAAAATTAGTTGTGTCTCAGAACTCTAAAGATAACCAGTCTCATAAGAGAGCGAGACAGCAAAGGTTGGATACCATATAGCAGCATCACCTAATAATGAATACAAATTGGGGATAGAAACATATCATACCTATTACATACACTGAAACACTGTGTATTCAAAGCATGTTTTCTGTCTTGCTAGAAAACCAATACATACTGCTTGGAAATCTTTACTGTTGAAAAGCAAAAGCAAATCAGTTATTAATTTAATCAGATGCTCCTACAGCAAAGATGAGAGAGAGAGAGAGAGAGAGAGAGAGAGAGAGAGAGAGAGAGAGAGAGAAACAGAGGCAGCTGAAAGAAAAAAGAGGGTGTTGAGATTGGCAAATAAAAAGAAAGTAAGGAAAACTGAACTTGAGAAATAGAGATGGGGGGCGAAGAGAAGTAAATTATATGAGAGACTGAAAGAGTGCTTAGGAAAGAGAGTGGAGGCAGGAAGGTGTGACTCAGAGGAAAGACTGAAATAAGTAAATTGATTCAGGCCATACCTTGGGCAAAGCATATTTGGGCAGCTTCATCTGGGCAAACGCATTCCTTCGGTAGGACACATAATAATGTGGCCGTCCTCCTGATGTCAGCTGGAGCATAAACAAAGGTTATACAACAGTTACAGGTCATAGAAGAACACTGAATGGAAGGCAGTAGCTGCCAACACAACAGTATGAATGACTAGTGGACAAGTGTAAAGAATTGGCATTCAGTCAAAATCAACTTAAACCGTGTACGTGAGTTGGTCAGAAGCCCAAACTGAACCCGCTGGACAATAATGCAATTCTTCAATTTTCACTGTGGGTCAGGAGCCAGGAAACATTTTTAGTTATTATTTGTTTTTAATGATACAAGCCTCAGGGTATACTGGATCAATGTCCAAAAGCAGCCCAGCTATGTAGCCCCAAGACGATGGCCATACAAATGGCCCCCATGCCCTATCAGAAGGAAATGGCCCAGGTCACACAGCGGCAAACTGGAGTTTCACATCTCTGGGCACTGCACTCCTGTCTGCTGTTGTCACACTGATGAGGGTGAGCATGTCCCACACACAGCAGGGCTGCTAACATGTTAAGACAGAAAGGCAAGCCAGGATCGTGGTCCAAAATCATTATAGACCTCTAACTCCCAGAAAAAGAATTGTGAGCTACCTCCCCCAACTATGTCCAGGACACAGTGCAATGAACCCCATGGGTGTGAACGAGGGCAAAAGGAGTGTGTCCTCTACCTCAGCATGAGCACCATTCAGTGCATGTCAACCTCCGTCTGGCCTGTAGTCACTCTGTCACTGCCCAGGCTTTGAGATATTATTGACAGATACATATGTAAATTTAAGGTGTGATGATTTGATATACATATACAGTGTGAAATAATTACCACAAATAAGGTTAGTTAACACCTCTATCCGTTCACTTAATTACAATTTGTGTGTGTATGGTGATACCATATAAGATCTACTCTTAACAACTTTCAAGTATATACTCCAGTATTGTTATTTATAGTCACTATGCTATATATTAGATCCCTAGAACTTACTCATTTTATAGCTGAAAATGTGTACCCCTTGGCCAACATCTTCCCATTTTCCTACCTCCTAGCCCCCAGAAACCACCATTCTACTCTTTATTTCTATGAATTTGTATAACTACTCTTACTTAACCCTTATTTCAGGAGGTGGAATGTCAGCTGGAGTTTGCGTATTCAGAATGTCAACATATGCTGACTGTTCATTAGACACATAAAACAAAGATTGGCAAGTTAGCATATTTACCACTATGTGGCCAAATCACCTCTTAGTCCTAATAATGGGTTACAGGGCCGTGTTCATAGTGGAATGAGTAGTAAAGATCTGAAGCTCTAGATGCAGAATTGATTCTCATTTGTAAATCATATATGTGGATTATAAACTGTTATTAGAAAACTGAAAAGGTTCCTGGAAGCAACAGTGACAGAGAGATGAATTAAAGAGAGACCCAGTGTGTAGAACCATTTCAGTGTCACTTGATAATTGATGCTGAAGTTATCAGAGTATTCATTAGTCCTTTTCCTGAAGAAAAAGGCGTGTGTGTGTGTAATCATTTGTGAAACATTTTTAAAGTACACAGGCTGATGTTGGCCATTTTGAATACTTGCTTCTTCAAACCATGGGATTAAATATTCTACATGATGATTTCTTTCTAAATAAATACAACAGTATCTAGACTGTGCCTCAATCTCAGTGAAATTATACATACATACAAATATATAACTTAGCAATTTTATCTTTTCACATGGAGAGAAATAACTCAATTTTTAAATGCCTTGTCCAAATAAGTCTAAGATGTTCCTTAAATGTTGAAAAGCAAAACATACTTGCTCCCTGTCTCTCCTAACCACTCATGAAACCTCAGCTTCTCACACTGTTTCCACTCTTTCAGGAGATGAAAAACCTGTCTGAATACATCTCATCTAATTTCTCTTTATCCTAATCACAGTCAGTGCATGGCAAGAACGGCTGACTACTCACCACCTTTTCTCTGCCTGCCACCACCTCCAGCCACCCCACAGCTTCCTGTTTCCACCTGTTCCTCCATTTTGAAGGTGGGTGTTGTGGAGGAGGCTGATTGGCTGACCATTCTCCTGATAGGAAAAATCTGACTATCTGCTCAGTCCCGCTAATTGACAGGAGGCTCTCAGCAATGCACGTGAAGGGAATGAATGGAATTGTGCCTCATTCTGGAGACAACCCTAGTACTCTGAGCAGTGCCTCCGTGAGCCCGTGTACATAAGTCCTCCAGACACTGCCAAAAAGGAACTACTTCATATTATGTTAGTATAGAAGCTTCTACACAAGGTAATGTTCCTTTTGTTGTAAAGATAATTTTTTTTTTTTTTTTTTTTTTTTTAACTCTTAAGGGAGAGAAAGCAGCAAATAGAAGTGCATTAGGGACAGAAACAGGAAAGTGTCTTTGAGACAATCAATAGAAGTAGATCTTTCCTACCTGAACAAACACATAATCATCCTGGACAATCAAAGAGTCTGGGTCAATGTAGCCGGGAAAAGGTTTATTTCTGTTGGCCTCTGTGCAGTTCTGCATTCGGCACGTTAGGTACTGTGAGTCTGAAAAACAGAAAAAAGATGGAATGGGGGTGAATATACACAGAGTACTAGAGTCAGAGTGGGCATTTTCTATTTTCTTGCTATCTCTAAGTCTTTAAACAAACGTCACATTTTTTGTTAACTACATTATTGTTAAAATTATTTTACTCACTTGTTAATTAACACGACCGCCATTATCTCCCAATGCCTCTACCAACTCCCGCCCTCCTAAAATACTAAATTATTAATTCATTTTCCCTTTTCTAAACCCAAATGAAAATGTTTTCAAAAACTGCAATAATACTTGTGCTTTCATAGTTATTTTTTCTCAATAGGCTTCACTTGCACACTTTGACCTTTGATTGACAAACAGGAAAATACATATATGCAGTCATCTATCATCTCATGCTAGAAGTGCTGTTGTTATAAATAATAAGGTTCTATGTCAAGATAAAGGTGGTTTTTTTCCTATTACTAATTAGAAGTGAAACAGAATAGAAGGGGATTCCTGAGTTAAAAACTTTGTTCTTATTTTATAGATGAGTAAACGAAGACACAGATTCTCACCTGAGAATCTAAAGCAGATGATAAACATAATTCTTCCATAAATCTGATCTTCGTTGCTGAAAGTATATTGTATCAGGGAGACTATTTCTGCTTTTCAACCACAATTGTTCTGGCCTGTCTGCTATTCAGATATCACTTCCTTACTTAAAACTCCTTTTGCCTCCTTGCATTTAGAATAAGTTCAAACCTTCCACTGGCCACAGCTCCAACTTCCCCTCATGCTAATCTTTTCTTCTCTCCCTGTGATTCTTGCAATCTAGTCTACTTTATGTTCAGAAATTTGGCCAAACTTTCTACGTCTTTAGAGAATTTTCGTTTGTATTTCCTCTGCCTCTGACATTATTCTGAAAGAAGTTTCTAGATTCCAGCTCACTGTTATTAATGAGGCTCTTCCATGATTACTTTCTACCATACACCACCATCCTGTGAGTTCCCTTCATGGAATTTTATTATATTCATTATGTTGCCTTAAAAGGAGGCAACATTTTGCCACCCTAAAGATGCTTTTTTGGGGTATTGATTTTAAGCTGTTTATTAAGAAAAAAGACTCAGAAAGAACCTTTGACCCTCCCCCTTTCCTGCCCAAGAGATTCAAACAGAAATCTGCTTCAGGAAGGAAACCTTAGAATGCTGCTTACTTTGAATTAAGTGCCTTAAATAAAAGGAGACCAGGCAGGCACACTTTGGCTAGACACCCCGTGTCCCATTGTTTCTGAGTTCCCCAGCAAGAAATTTCCTTCCATGTATGTTCCCCTCTTTCTCAACTACTTGTAAATCAACCAATCTCAGTTCTAAAATCCAATAGCACTCCGCCCTCCTTTCTCCTCTGTCCAAAGATGTCTTATGTACCCAGTGTTGCCTTACCGTCTTTGGAATTTTTATGCTTACATGAATTCCTCATGTGCATGTATTAAAACTTTGATTTTCTCCAGTTAATTTCTGTTAATTTGATTACTAGCCCAGTTATTAGAACTTAGAAGGTGGGGGGAGAAGTAATATTTATTTTTATGCTCCCACACCCTTCAAGGGAATTTATCTAAAATTATCTTGTTCTTTATTTATTTATCCCACCCACCCACTCACACACCATTAGAATATAATCTCCATGAAGACAGAGACATCATTTTTTGTTGTTTACTGCTGTACCCCTAGGTTCTAATATTCCTGGCACTTAGTAGGCAATAAATAAATATTCATTGGAATACCTCTTTATTGGAATGTATCTTTTTGAATGAAAAAGGAAGGTATCTTATTTTTTTCTGACAATGAATGGTGAGTTTGATTTTAGAACATCAGAAATGTATGCAGAAATCCTCTCTTCCAAATGAGGAAAAAAATCCGAAATGAAAAAAAAAAATTTTTACATGAAAAATTTTTTACATAATTATTTACATGAAATGGAGGTAGGCAACAGCACATAAAGTTGGATATAAAGGTTCACTGATTTCCCTTCAGAACATTTCCAGGACCACCTTTACTTGAAGAACCTGGTATCCCTGTCTTCTACCAAGAGAGTCACTAGGGGCGGCATGATCATTTGCTCCATCTGACCAATGACTGATGTAGTTGCGGATAAACTCTTAGGAGACTGATGGAAGAAAGTTTTGTCCACAACCTTCCACCTTCCTCCATCTGGCTGCCATATGTAGGAATGACACATGGGAATAGCTCTCCAGTACTTTAACCCATCTAGTCCTGCTGAAACTACTGCCAATGATAAACTAAAGACAAGCCTTCTACTCACCCTTCCCAACTCCTTTTTCAGACATTCTTACAGTTCCACTGTAGGCCATAACTCAAGATCACTCTTGAGGACAATTTCTGTGACTTAACCCTTCCCAGATCGGTCCTCCCCATAGCACACAAAATCTTTACCTCACAACTTCACAGTCCACCAGACACTTTTACAACTTTTAGTTGACTTCTGATTTTCAAAAGGTAGCTTGTGGTCATAGACACAATGGAGACTGGTGACTATGAGACAGGCATAGGTTCTGGTGTTGTCACTGACTAGCTGCACAGGTCAAAGGAAATCACTTAGACTTCCTGAGTCTTGCCACCTTCATTCATTAAAAAGGGATACCAACGTCCACTATCTTCTAGCTTGGCTCTAAGAATTAACTGAAATAAATAATATATATGCTAAGTATTTTGAAACTCACACTTGTACAAATATCAGTTGTTCTTATTAATATTCAAAACATTCCTATTTTCTCTTTCACTACTTTTCATAATGATCAGTTTGGGAGACACAGGAGGTCCTTAAAAAGACTAGTTAAACTGAATTTGAGTACACCAGTTATATTTCTGTATCAGGTGCCACTGGTGACTTTTGGAATACCCATTACTCACTGTCTCTTTGCTGAAAAAGCCAATACTAGATCTCTTGGCTCCTTCCTCCACGTGACTCGGAAGTCCCTGAAAGCAAGGATTAATTCTATTGGGTCTATGCCCACTCGAGATCTTCCTACTTCCCTGCCATTGGTTGATTTAGGAATGGACATTTAGGCCCAGTTTAGTACATGACAAGTGTCGGTACAAGCCCCAGTGTAGGGAGCTCTTTTAAGAGGCTGCAGGGAGGTACCAGGAGTTACAGCAGAAGTCCCTCTTCTGCCTCTCTACAACACTGTGTCCCAATATGATGCTCAGCACTGCTCTAACCTTTTGATCACATGAAGGAGCCAGTCTGACAGGTAAGCTTCCATAATGAGTATGACAAAAAGATGGGGAAGACCTGTTCCCTGATAATATTATTGAATTATTAATTGTACAGAGCTTAAAGCTGCCCTTTCTCTGTGCCCTTTGTTATGTGAGATAATGAATAAAAACAACAATTAACCAAATTGATTCAAAGTTTCCTGATGAAAAAGTCTGGGGATTCAAACTACAAATTCAACTTTCAATCAAATTTTCCAAGACTGACATCGAATGAGGACTTTTTAATGGATACACAATGCTTGTTTTATTTGTAATCAGGTCTATGACTTTCTTCTTAAGACTTCAACTTCCGCTTCAAAGGCCCCTGAAAAATCATAATGTGGAAAATATAAAAATAAACTTTTAATATTTATAACTCCACTATAAAGAAATTATGAAGATGAGGGATTTGGGAAGAAATTGAAAAAAAAGAAAACACACAGGGAAACTAACATTTGTTGAACATCTGTGTGCCAGGTACTCTAAAGTATGTTCATATTTATTTAACACATTTAATCTTCACAATACTATAAAGTATAATATATCAAACTGATTTTGCAGGTAAAGAGAATAAAGCTCAAGCAGATGGTGAGTTATAGAAATGGCAGGATGGGGTTTCGAACCTGGCTGGCCTGACTCCAAGGCTGGCTTGTTTCCACTATACTATGTTGCATGAAAATCTCTAGCAAGTGTGGTATTGGTATATTTTGGCTTCCACCTAAGTATCAATGGATACGCCTAGATACAAACCAACAAACAAACCAAAGCTGTGAATTTGTATTTTTTGTGGGGTAATTTAACTTGGCAATATAAATCACTATCCTTTAAAATCCCTTTTGACCTCATATTCATTTCTGAGAATTCTACTTGAGGAAATAATCAATGATCTATGCAAAGATTTAGCTACTTCCATATTCATCAGAGTGTTGTTTATAATTTTTTTTTTTTAAAAAAAGAGGAAATAAAATGGCCAACTAAATAAACTGTGAAACATGCATAGTTTACCATTAAAACCCGGCTTCTAAAGAGTATACGAGAATTTACAGAAATGCTTAATACATTTTATATTATAAAAATAGGTTATCAATTAATAATGTTGTCTCAATGTTAATTTCTTAATTTTGAAAAATAGACCATGGTTGTATAAGAAGTTAACCTTAGGGGAAGCCGACTAAAGTTTCCTGTTTATCTATCTGTCTTTTCTGTTTATCTGAAATTATTCTAAAATAAAAGTTTTGTAAAAGTAGGTTGCCAAAATATGTGCATAGGGACCCAATTTTGTGCCAGGTGTATATTTAGATATCTGTATATGTATGTTTGCATAGGAAAAATGAATAAAATAAATATATGAGATGTCAAGAATAGTATAGAGGCAGTGATGTGAGAGGCAGACAAGCTGTATGCGAATCTTTGGTCAGCACCTACCCCACCTCTGGGTGGGGTAGGGCTTCTTGATGGGCTTGGGAGATCCATCTCATAAGAATTAGAGAACTATCTTGAATTCCTCTGCTTGGTCTGTCTATCTCCACTCCCCATGCCACATACTGCAGAGGAGGAGCTGTGCAATGAGCCTGTCCTTGGGCTGAGAATTACAAAATGTACAACTGGGTGACACAACAATAAGCCCCAAGAAGAGATCTGGGAAGCATTTCTTGCTCAGAGTTCTTCAGTAGTCACAGCCACTGGTTACAAGGGAAATTTCAAGCAGAAAGGAAATGATCAGTTTTGAGCTGCCTGCCCTTGGTAAAGTGTTCCTGGTTTGTTCCCTTTCTCCTCCTAATGGTAACGGAAAGAAATTGGCTGCACTTCACAATGAGGGACCAATCAGTCTTGTTCCCCTTGGGGCTCGCTGTAATAGCATTAAGTATGATGAACTCCTTCCATATTCAATTCCGGTGAGTGTATGATGCGATTCCATAGGAAGTTATCTTGTAATTTGGCATTAATTAACGTCAATTAATGTATGCAACTGCTAGACTTCAGAATTAATTTCATTACTTTTCCCACACAGATGTTTTCCTTGCCATAGGTAATGAGGGCACTGTGCTCTCTTTTCAAGCATTCTCACTTTCTGCAACAGCTGCTGCTTAGAATAATGGAATCCCCATTATTGTGAGGATCTGGAGGAAGGAAGCTGCCTTTAAAAGGCCAGGATTTGAGCAGAGGAATAGAGGTTTCACTGCAAGACCAAGGCCTGCTTTCTAGGTAAACCCAAGCGGTCATTTGACCTCTTTGACCTCTGATTTGTAATGTGGGGATAAAGGAGAGGCATCTTGCCAGCGGCTGTGACTACTGAAGACCTCAATCATGAGAAGTATCCAGTCTAGTGCCTGGTTGGACTCTGCTCATATAATGGTGGCTGTAGTTGTGGAAATCCTCCCTCCTTCATCACCAGTACTGCTCACTGTGTCTCAAGGGAACTAACTGTAAAGTATACTGCAGACATTTCTACCTCAGACATTATCTTTCTTTATAGGCAATGTTTAGCTTGAGTTTTTTCTCTTTAAGTGATTTTTTAAAACACCATGAAAAATATTCTTGTATAATTAATAGATAACAAATATTCCGTGCAGGCACTGTGACAGGAGTCAGGGCAGAACTGGAAAATAACCCGGATTGTGAGTAGGACCTGGAAGTCACCTTCATGTCCAGCGCGCAGGACCAGCCACCTTGCAGCTATATTGTTTTGCAAGGACTCCCTCGTGTTGGAGCGATGTTCTAGGTCATAGCTCTATCTCGAAAATGCTGTGTACCTCTGAGAAGGTCATTTACCAAGCTAAACTTCAGACTTTTTCTCTGTATAATAAAGGCTATTAGAATTTTAGAACTAAAAAAGGGTGTTAAAAATCAGACTGTTACTTTAAGATCCGACAGGTCGTTGAAACTTATTTTTTCCCACTCCTGCCCAAACAAAGCTCTGTCATGTTGCTGGTAAGTCTGTGTCTTCAGGGCTTCTTCTATGTCTAAACAGCACATTCATTCCTCGCTGAGACGCTCTGTTCATTCAGAGAGTTCCTCTGGTTTGAACTGCCTTTTCCTTTCCTGTTACCCTGTGCAAGTACTTCCTGGGCCTTCTTCTGTGGAGTTTTTCCCGAGGCTCAGGCAGACCTCTTCCTTCCCAGCATGTCTCCACTGACAGCAGCAGAAGAATTAGCATTAACCTCCAAAACAACCAGAGCACCTCTCCTCTGAGTCAGGAACTGGGTTAAATTGATCACGTGCTTTCTCTTTTATAACATTGCAAAAAAAAGGTAGTTTTCACAGGTGAAGAATTCAAGACTCAGGGATGAAATTTGTACAAGCCTGTATGCTAGTGAATGACAAAATGTATACATATATGACTCTATCATTCCATGGGGTGGGGGCCTCATGGGAGGCCTCATGAGAAGCTGAGAAAAGCCTAGAAGGCTACTCAGAATATTCCAGAAAGGAGTACTGGACAAGAGCACAGAGGCACGAGAGAAAGACAGAGTGGGAGGTATGTTGGGCATCCTACCTGTCTGTTTTGTGAGAAAGGCACACTAGAAATTCTGAGAAAGGACACAGTTGTCCATATGGTCACACCTAGTCATGAAACACTGAGAAGCACTTTTGCTCCAGTAACTTTCCCAAATGAGTTTACAAAGAAGGGGGCGGGGGGAGACAGAGACAGAGGAAGAGAGAAGGACAAACAGTAGGGAAGAAAGAAGGAAGTGAAGCATGAATAAAAGTGGAAAGGAGAGAAGAAAGAAGGAAGGAAGGAAGGAAGGAAGGAAGGAAGGAAGGAAGGAAGGAAGGAAGGAAGGAAGGAAAGCAGTTTAGTGCGGAGGGGAGAAAATACACAGAATTTCTTATCCATGTTTTTTGGGGGAGGGGAGTACAATATTTCCTTAGATGTGTTCGCATGTTATATGACTGATTCTAAGACAAAGAGTCAGTTCAAGGGACTTCCTCTGAGACATGTGGGGAGGTTCAATTCACTCCATAACTTTCTATTTATCACCATCAATACTGAATATCAAACTTAGACCATGCTAGTTGTTCAACGAAGATCAGTAAGCACAATCCCTGCCTTCCATAGTGCAATAAACAAACAAACACAGATGACACATATGGCTGTCCTCTCTATATTCCAGCCACCTGGCCTGCCTGCTATACCTCAGCCATGCCAAGGATGCTCAAACTCCATATCCTTTGCATGTGCTATTCCATCTGTCTGGAATGCTCTCCCACCAGGAAGACATACAGCTCTCTCCCTTACTTCCACAAGGACTTGGCTCAAATATCAAATGCCACCTTATCAGAGATTCCTTCCATGACAGTCCCCTCCCCCTTAATCACTATCTACTATCTACTCGCCCTTCTCTGCTTTGTTTTTCTTTCTAGAACTTATCACCATCTGACATTATGTATTGGTTTGTGATCTCTGTCCTCCCATCCTCAGAAGGGGATGTAATGGCACAGACCTCCTCAGAGATGGGTGGACACACAGGATGCAGGGGAAGTAGCACATAGTGGGGACAAAGAACCGAATCTGCAAGCAGCCCAGATGAGTCTGTGATTGCACTGTCGCTGTCAGGTTTTCCATTGCTGTGTGTGGAGGCCTTTGCTATCATTTCATGTCTTTCTGATGGTTTTCAGGGCTGTCTTTAAGCTACTAAATCAGAGAGGCCAAGTTGAAATCACTACTAGCTGAAATCTTCCGCAATATGGAAAATGGAGTCAACATGACACTGCTACAAAGAAAAGCAATGTACTAGGGGCTGCTCGATTTGGGATAGGAGGAGAGAGGTGAGAATGCATTTGATCAGTGTATTGGGAAGCGGTGGGAAGCTATCAGAATCTGAGGCTGAGCAGGAACAGAAGCTTCTAACCTCTTCCTGAGAAGATATTAATAAATTAACTGAAAAAAGGGCTATGAAATGTGGCGTCTAGTAATGTCATTTGGTACTCTAGTGATGGGACTTCGGCTGGCGTGGGGGTGGCAACTTTGATTTTTTTTTTTATTTGTATATAAATGCCAAAGTGTCAGTCTTCTCTAGAACATTAAAGAGATAGAATATCTTTTGGAAGTTCACTGTAGAAGAGATACAAATAGCCAAGAAAAAGAAATAAAAATTCTTCACTTCATTCCTGATACATTAAGGATGCAAATTACCACAATAAGGATATGCCATGTTTTTTGCTCAGCAGATGGGTTATGTTTAAAAAATATTTTCATAATATCCTAGGTGACTGAGAGCTTGCAAACACTGACATTCTCATATAGTGAGGGCATACATTGATGCAACTATTTCAGAGGGAAATGTGAGCATCTCTACGAAAATTTACAACATACATACTCTCGGACCCAGGGTTTCAGTAATTTCTCTTTCAGCAGTGCATGCATGCTACTTGTATAAGTTTCAATACTTACCAACCAAATAAGTAATATGTGTACATGTCAGCACTATTTCAAATAGCCAAACATCTATATATCTGTTAACAAGGACGATTACCTAAATTACAGTATAATGGAGTTCTATGTAGTGATTAGCCATAAAGTGGCTACATTTACATGTGCTGATATGGAAAGATTTTTAACTTGTTATTGGATTCACAAACACTGAATGTGGCATAAGAGTTTTGCAACATAAATCCAAATAATTTTTGGAGAAATACAGAAGTATTCATACTGGGGATGCAGATGAAAGTCAGGGAGTGAGTTTCACTTTTCACTGGATACATTTTACTGCTTATCCTTTGTACTGTTGTCCCTACTCTTGTTGGTATAAAAGTAATAAACACTTAACATTAAAAACTCAAAACACCCCATTGCTGATTTTTTGAGGACTGGTGAGAACTGAGGCCTCTATCCCATCCACAGTATTTTAGCATATTATTGATACGTATACTGTTCCTGTTCCATATAGAAATTAGATTGGAGGGCTGGAAAATGGGAACTGGAAAGGAGGTGTCCAGTTTTCACCCAAGACCAGAATTAGCGGGATGATAGAGATATAAAGTTGAGAGTCTCCTTTTATTTCAGTTGTGAAGTGCTTGTTTAAGGTTTACTTCAGGAAGAGTTTTACAGCAATCTTTTTCACAGTTGGTTAAAGGGCCACCGTTGTATTTCCCTAATGAAAGACATTAGTCCTTGGGCAAGTTGTTACAAGATTACCTGCCCTTGCAAACAGACACTGAGACCAGTAATTGTGCATTTTGCCGGGTCCCCTGTCCTTGTTAGCATGGATCACCACCAGTACAGAAACATTCAAGTTACCAGGTAGGCCTTTCATTTTTACAAACAATAAATGTCAGACTTGGTACTGCTGGTTATTTTACAAGATGATGTTTACAGATGAGCATAAATACAGAACTATACACCCATGTGTAATTGCCCTGTGGAGAATTCTGATAAAAGTTGTGTCCTTTTCCTCCAAAAGCATACACACACACACACACACACACACACACACACACACACACATATGTATATATATGTGTGTTTATACACGTACACACACACACACGTATATGATTTTGCCTGGCCTGAGTATAAAAAAATGAGATTTTCTCAGTATCATATCCTCTTTCTCTCACATTATATATATACACACACACACATACATACATGTATATATGTATATATATGTATATGTGTGTGTGTGCGTGTGTGTGTGTGTATACCGTGTTTTCCCAAAAATAAGACCTAGCTGGGCAATCAGCTCTAATGCGTCTTTTGGAGCAAAAATTAATGTAAGACACGGTCTTATTTTACTATAAGACCAGGTCTTATGTAATGTAATGTAATATAATATAGTATAGTATAGTATAGTATAGTATAGTATAGTATAGTATAATGTAATGTAGTATAGTATAGTATAATATAATATAACATAATGTAATATAATAATATAATACCCGGTCTTACATTAATTTTTGCTACGAAAGGCATATTAGAGGTGATTGTTCGGCTAGGTTTTATTTTTGGGGAAACACTGTACACACACACACACACACACACAAACATACACACACACATATATACATATATATGGTGGCACAAAATTTCAGGGCATTAGGGAACTTTTTATGCTCACCCATTAGCCCTGCAGGCCTCCACAGACCCTACGGTAAAAGGCCCTTCTTTAAAAATACGTGCTTACACAGTGACACACACATATTTATTAAGTCAATAAATATTAAATATGTCAGGCTCTGAGCTATGATTTGTATATAGAATCAAGATTAAATAAGATAAAACTTGTTACAAAGCTTTTAATCCAACAGTTGGTCAACATTTTCTCTGTAACTATACACATTATATACACATACACAAATATGCCTATATTAGGTAAATCAATAGGTAAATGCAGGTTTCCATTTTACTGTTTTGATATACCAGGTAGCAGTTTTAATGTACTGGGTGCATACAATGCATGGACTCTCTATCTCTCTCTCTCTCTCTCTCTCTCTCTCTCTCTCTCTCTCTCTCTCTCTCTCACACACATATGCGTGCACGCATGTGTGCGATACAGAAACAGTAAAATCTTTGTTTTCTAGATGAGGACCTGTCAATTTGTCCTCAGTTGAATGCAGGGGACAATAACAAATGGCACATTCAATAAATATGTTCAAAATTTTCCAATAATACTTCCTGTGATTGATTGTAATTGAGGTTGTTCTCTTCAGCTTGCCTCCCAAGGCAGAGAGGTAATACAAGAAAAAATAACATCCTTGTCACAGTTGTAAACTACAAGACATCCAGATTTCACAGCACAATTGGCAAGGAACGTCTATGCCAGTCATAGACCCTCATAGCAAAAGATTTCCAGAGCTCATCTCCTTCCAAATGTGGAGACTTCAAATGAAACAAAACATAATTATAAAATATCATCTAGGGAAATTTGAAATGTGACTAAAACTAAACTTTGAATAAGAAACCCAGATAAATACTGGAAACCCACCCCATGGGGATGAGCCAAATAAACTAGTGAGGGATTTTTCTGTGTTAAATGTCTGTGCCTTGGCTACAAAATTCCCAAACTTATTAAAATCAGGGGGAAAAAAAAAAAAAAAAAAAAAAACCTGTTCAAAGAAAAAAACTGTAATATTATTTTTGCATGTATCTGACCTAGAAGATAAACAATGGGCTTCATATACTTAAATTTTGTACTAAATAATAAGAAAGGGATTGAGAAACAAGAGGGATCTCAATTAGGGAATGGGGAAAGAGATAACTTATAGATATTAGAATTCTTGGAGCCTGATTTTGATAAATACACTGTCAACTACATTTGTTAACACTTTACTATTCTGAGCTCTCTGGGCTCTTTCCTTTCCTCCTCCTCCTCTCTGTTTCTTATACCTGGAGCTAAGGGGAGAGAGAGAGAGAGAGAGAGAGAGAGAGAGAGAGAGAGAGAGAGAGAGAGAGAGAGAATATGATACTGAGAAAAATCTCATTTTTTTACACTGTCAGGTTGGGCATTATACTTAGATCCTTTGTTTCAATTGGTAGGTAATGTTTTTTTTTGTTTTGACAGGGATAACTTTTCAAATTAAATCCCTTTATTGAATTTTCACTCTCGGATAGTTTCTGAAGATGCTGCCTTTGCAAAAAAGTAAAATAAAATAAATAAAATTAGAACTGATGTATTTCATGCCTTGTGTAAGCTGAGTTGGAGATGACAGTTTGGCATTATCAACCTCCATGCCTGCAGGGAGCACAAGAATAATGTTGGGTGGAAAAAAAAAAAAAAAAATGTGCAGGTCAGGGAAAGTGATGGCCTTGTTGTTTTCAGGATATGGGATTATATGCATTAAATGCCAGAAGCGAGAATGCAGCATCGTCCCCAAAAGCTTGAAAAAGAAAGCATTCTAGGATGCTACCAATTCTATCCAGAGCTTCCGAAACAAGGGGTGTAGTCATGGGAGACGACCCTCAAGCTCTTTCATTCGTTTTTCATTATGGGACTTTGTTGCTTTAAGCGTGTTCACAGACCAGCATCATCAGCTTCACCTGGGAGCTTGTTAGGAATGCAGACTCTCCCGCCCCTACTGAGTCAGAATGTACATTTTAACAAGGTCCCTGGGTGGGCCAAATGCATGTTAAAGTTTGAGATGCGATGCTTTAAAATTTTCAGACAACCTGGCAAGTGAGGTTAGGTAGCCAGCTGGCAACTCTGACGCTTGGTCAACTATGCATTCATTCATTCGATAAATATTTATTAAGCTCTATTTACTCATACATGTGGACACTGTGGCATGTGCTGGAGACACAATATTGAACAAAGAGCGACATGGCCCCTATACGCATAGCACTTACAGACCGGTGGAGAGCAAAAGCTGTGATCAAATAATCATGTAAATGGAATGTGTAATTTCCAAGTGAGATGAGCACAATAAAGAAAAAGAATAGAGTTGGATGAAAGCAAAGAAAATGAGAAACTGGTTTAGATTGGGAGTTCAAGAAAGACTTCCCTAAGACATAATACTTTCCCTGATTTTGTTATGATTCAATGGTTCTGTCGGGTGCTGTCTTTGGGAAGAGCTGGATAAAAATTACAGGAGGACTATTTTTTTGCAACTTTTATGTGAGTCTAAAATTATTTCAAAATAAAAAAGTTAGATAAAATAGAAATGGATGCTTAACCTGAATCTGAACCATCCATGGGGATTAATTACACTGAATTGGTCAGGGGAGGGGAAAGAGAGGAGAATATTCCAGGTAGGGGAAAGAACAGGTATCAGAGCCTTACTCCAAGACAGACAGAGAACACTGGATGCTCCAGAAATTGAAAGCGCTCAAAGCAGACTCAAAGGCCTGTAGGCAAGGAGTGAACAGGACAAGGTGAGATGAGACTGAGGAAATGGGCAGGCACCAGGTTATGTTACAGCTATATGTAAAGGTTAGAATTCAGTGGAAGGTTGCTTTTTATCATCAGAGCAATGGGAGTAAATCAAAGCTCTAAACAGATGACATGATTACTTCTGCCTTAGGAAAAGGCTGCTCTCTCTCGTCATTGCTTAGTAAGCACTGGACCTTGGGATCCAAGATAACTTAATCGGCTCCAGGGCAACGGAGGCATCTCCACCTGAAAGAAGGCCATTGAAGGGATGGGAAAGAAGCTCTACTATTGGGAGCATTCTGTGTCAGGCACAGTGGGCATATGGCATATGGCAGCCCTGCTTGCGTTTATAAAGAAAGAAGGAAGTAGTCAGCTTGGACCCTGATCTGTCCTTCCACGGAATCTGCCATATATTCATTCCCCAAAGGGGAAGTGAGACCTGTAGAGATAAAAAATCTCATGGTGCGTGCACAGTAGTGAAGTAGACGTGGTTTCTGGAGAGCTGGGTTGCAGGGGTGACCGGTGACCTTTTAGTTGTAAGCTTGTCAAGTACAGGTATTGTCTGCCTTTGAGCTCAGAAGAGCTGAGGGCAAGAAGGCACATGTGACATGGATGAGGGAGGTTTTGAACTATGAGGGACATTTTTGACACAGGGAATGTCTTGATAATTAGATTATTCTCCGGTCAGTGCTGGACAACCTCTAACAGCCTCATTGCTCTGTGGTAACTGATAGTCCATTCTCTTTCTCTCCTCTGTACTTGAGCTATCTTTCTTCCCCATCTTCTCTCTCCCCAACTCTTTTTCTTGTATACATTTTCCCTTTTTCTTTCATCCTTTTCCCCTTTAGTGTCCAATCTTAGGTCTAGCAGTACTCCCTCAACTACGTAGGCCTTCTAGAGATCCTCAGGACCAAAGAAGGAGAAGAAAACGTATGTACTTATTGTGTAAACATATTACTTAAATTTTCTATGCCTTGGTTTCCTCATCTGCAAAAGGAAAGTAACAACCTACAAATTGTTGTGAGAACTGTGATACAGTACATAAAGCACTAGTGCTCAGTAATGTTAGCTACTAGAGGACTCAGTACTATTAACTTATTTAATTCACAGTGAAGAAGCTATGGCATAAAGAGTTTAAGTAGATGTTTCAATGTCACACAGTGACATTGAAAAGCTGCCTTGGATGACGTCTGATAAACAAACAAACAAAGAAACACAATCAACTGGAAAAATAAAACAAAACAACAGCAATGAAAACAAAACACTGTGGAAGTAAAGGATTTTGAATTTTCTCATCGCCTAGAAAGAAAAACACCTTGATTCGATGAGAGTTGTTGAAAATTATTAAGACAATTCTGAATTGCTAAGAACAGGAGAAGTCCTCGCGCCCAAATGACGTGGATTATTGCCACTGACTTCCCTGAACGTGGTTTATGGCAGATAAAACTAACATCACTATGGACTGTGTGCAAAATGATTTACTTACGACCATCCGCAGTTCTGGCCTCAAGATGCACAAGATCTGGTTCTTTGTTTGATCCCATCATGGACCTAAAACATGGAGAAACATGGAAAGGAACATCAACATTAGTGACTTCACATGCGCCTTCGGGCAATTCAGTGGAGCCCACAAACTATTAATGTCCATGGGATTCTAAAACCACTAACCCTGGACTATATCTACTGTCTTTATTTATAGAGCCTGGCAGTAAAATTTACACTTCAAATAAAAACAAGAAAGAAACCTTTATTTGATGAAGTCCAGACTTAACTCTGGCAAGGATACTATGTGTTACTAGCTTGCAAATAAGTTCTGCCCAGGACATATGTGTCCTCCTGCAATGATCTCACTGACAGTATATTAAACTTTCAAGACTTATCAGGCAGATGCCAGGCAGGTTGTTTTAGCTGAGTGACTTGAAGAGTGATCACACAGAAAACCGATCTAATTAATTTTTTCATTTGAAATTTGCAGAACTACCTACTACTACGCTATGAACTACGAATAAGCCATGGGAACCAACCAGTGTGCAGTGGCCAGTACAGCAAAGAGTGACCACTGCGTGTTGCTGAGCCAGTGAGAGGGGAAAATGCACATGCCCTTCTCCATGCTATGTGCCTGGAACTGCATGAGTAGGTAAAATAAATGCCTATTTAAAATGCCTGGGAGGCACATATTATTGAGTGTAATGTTGCAGTGAGCCATATTAAATAGAAAATAATTATTGTGTTACATAAATGATGCGGGCGATCGTACGCTATCTCTAAGACTTCTGTACAGAAAGATTAATTAAAATGGGGACCAACTATAATTTGTTTTCATCAGGATTTGCAGAACTTTCATTTGTTTCATTTCTACATGGAAATAGCCGCATGCCTCAAAACAGGGCTGAGCCACTCAGTGCAACCATCAAATCCATGTGAGAAGATGCAAATATGAAAAGCACTGCTCACAGCCAGGACTCGGGATGGGACATGAAACCCTACCTGATGGATTCCACCTCACTTTGCTGCCCCATCTCCTGGCACACCCAAAGAGTTGCCATTCCCTGAAAGTGCCCGTTTGCTTCCTCAGCCCTCTGTAAAGTTCGGGGAATTTCTCTCTTCAGTTTAAAATGCTTGTCTCCAGCTTCATCTAATTTTCTTTGACTCTTATTTTAAGATACAACTAAAAAGTCACTTCCCTCATTAAATATTTCCCAATTACACCAGGAAAATCATTCTCCTCCTACCAATAAATATTTATTTTTTTATATATAAATCCTATAAAAGCTTGTTATAAATAATTGTTTTTGTGTTTTTGGGGTCTTTCCCTAAGTAAAAGCAGTCCCTTCCTGAACATGCACACACACACACACACACACACACACACACACACACACACAAACTGACAGCTACTGCAAATATACATATACTAAAATAAGATCGGGTAGAATAGAATAGAATAGAATAGAATAGAATAGAATAGAATAGAATAGAATAGACCCGGTCTTATATTAATTTTTGCTCCAAAAGATGCATTAGAGCTGATTGTCCGGCTAGGTCTTATTTTCGAGGAAATACGGCATATGTATACGTCTCTCTCTCTCTCTATATATATACATATATATGTGTGTGTGTATATATATATATATATATATATATATATATATATATATATACACACACACACATACATACATATATATATACACATACATACACACACACATATATATATACAGTGCTTAAGCTAAATGAAAAAAGGAAGGAAGGAAGGGAGGGAGGGAGGGAGGGAGGGAGGGAGGGAGGGAGGGAGGAAGGGAGGGAAGGGAAGGGAAGGGAAGGAAGAAAAGGAGGAAGGCAGGGGCAGAGGGAAAGAGGGAGGGAGGGAGAGTGTATAATTGGTCTGTGAGCTCTTTGAAATAAGTCAATTAATCATTGTCCTAAGGGCATTCCCAGAACTCTTCTTATTTGAACTCATTTTCCCAGCTCAAAGAATCTGAAACCTAGATAGCTTAGTTTCTCTTCATCTTAAAAAATAACACGTCTCCTTAAGGCCCTATTATCACTGTCAGTAAGTTTTCTCTGATTGATACATGGCCTGAAATTCAGTCTATGCTCCAAACATTAAACCCTGCTTTGTTCTCCCAGGAGGCAGAAATGCTCTAATAAGGTTTTATCATTTCCCCCAAAGAGAGAGAGGACATGCACTACATATTCTACATCATTGGAATCTGAATACAGGTACATGGTGACACTGTCACCACCGTTGCAGTTAAGTAATGTAGCAACTGTTTGTATAGGGACCATGGCTCTCCATTTCCCACACTGAAGTGCTGATTGGATCTACAGGTGACCTCTTCTGACAAGGCCACAGTCACGCGCATTGTAAAAGAAAACAAGCTCCCTGACAACCCTCAAACTAGAAAGCTCAGCAGTTAACTGGGTTTTACAAATTAATACTGGGTGGTTAGTTAAACGGTGTTCACCTCCCACCTTGCTTGCTGTGAGTTTCTTTCTTGAAATGAGTTGCACCTATTATTTCCAGAAGATTGGCATGCCAGAAACAGTGTTGAAACTAGCAGGCAAACTTATCTGCTTGGCTTATGGTTTGTGTCAATGGGAGGCAAAGTGATTACTCTGCATCCAATTGCATCGTTCCAAGTGCTCATGGCCCCAAATCAATAAAAGCAGTTGTCTCTTAGGATCTTTTGTTCTCTCTAAATGCAGGAGCTGTTGTTTCAAGTGACATTTCCCTCTTATCAACTAATGAAAAGAAATAGGGACAGAAGAAGAGTCCTTTGTTTCTCTCAAGTCTACTATGCCTAGCCAATGGCCTTAGCCTGCCTAATCCCCCACCCCCCATCTACAGTAAAGCAACTGCAACAACAAAATAAAACTTTAAAGTCAAACCACAGTGTTTCCAACAATTTTTATTTGCTGATGTGCTCGCCCCTTTTCCTCATGGTCTAGGAGTACCTCTAGATCTGAAGTCACAATAGAGGATTATTGCTGCTTTTACATTGTAGCACTGGTGAATTCTCAAGAGCAGAAACCAAACAATGCCAAATGTCTGTGGGGGTGTTGGTTTTAATGGTCCTGTCTGTCACTGACCAGACATCTTTCAGAATCACGTCACTACAGTTTATTCACAGTGTATCATTCTCTAGCTCCTTTATACATTTCAGATAGAACTGTGGAGTTAGGTGATTTTCTGTGTGTTTTAAGACCAACTATTGTACTTGATGAGGATGAGGATGATGATGATGATGATGATGATGATGATGATGATTGATGGTTGCCAAGGGCTGGGGGAAGGAGGAAATGGGGAGAGGATGGTAAAAGGGTACACATTTCCAGTTATAAAATGAATAAGGTCTGAGGATGTAATGTATACATACGTACATCCTGGTGACTACAGTTGAAAATGCTGTGTAGTATAATTGCAATTTGCTAAGGGGGTAGAACTTAAGAGTTCTCTCACACTCACACGAAAAGGTAAATATGTGAAGTGGTGAATGTGGTAACTCAATTGTAAAATGCCTTTCACAACGTACACATATATCAAATAATCGCATTGTACACTTTAAATATAGTACAATTCTATTTGCCGATTACACCCCAATAATGCTCAAAAAATAATAAATCAAAGAAAAACAGCATATACATAAAATTTAATTCAGAATGTTATTTTGATGATATTATTTTCAGAGAGAGATCTCAAGAGTGGTTTCAAGTATCTCTAGCCAGTTATGTAAGTACTCCTGACTTCCGGTATTCAGCACAAGGGGTTGGGCACACTTGCTTTATGATTTTAGCTTGCCCTGTACTCATCCCGGTCATGGTTCCTAATGGTTTGCTGGATCGCTTTGCATACATCCTTCTTCTATTTCTGAGACCCCAAAAGGCAGATGCTTGTTTTTTGTTTTTTGTTTTTTTACCAGTAAATTGTCTGTGATTACCAGAGCATAAAGGAAAAAACGTTTCCTCAATAAATACATAGACATAATTTTTACACTGGTCAGTATTTACTATATATCTGATATATTGAGTTGTTTAATTCTGGGACTCAGAAAGAACCTCTCTATAAATACGAGAGGAAAAATTGGGGGCCAGGGTCCTTTAATTATATAAAAAGGCAATAGATGGCTGTATCTTGTATATCTTTATATTGTTTTAATGCCTAATTTGGCAAATGAATTCGCTTCTTGAATTGAATTTCACAGAAGGGAAGAGAAGTCTTCAGGCCTTTGCACATACTTGTGTCTCTGCCTAGAAATCCCTCCCACCCTCGTTCTGCCTTGCTAACACTTACAGTCTGTGGCTCAGCTACAGATAAGTAGAGTTGAGAATAGGCTTCCTGCGAGGGGTGGCACTTAAGCTAAGCTGGTTCACTTTTGACACTTCCAGAGCTATGAGCATACATTTGCATAGCATAAATGAGGCCATGTTTCAATTGGTGACTCACTGCCTATCCTTCTTATTGACAGACAAGCTCAAACGTTTCTGTATTTCCATGCCAAACACGATGCATGCCATGTATAGATATTCAATAAATGTTTACTGAATGTTTCTGGATAAAGAAATACACAACCAGCCATACCAGTCATGATTTATCAATTTATCTGTATATGTGACATTTGGCAAGGTACTTAACATCTCTGTACTTTGATATTTTTCAATGTATAAAGTGAGGCTAAAATAAGTTTTCCTAGAATATGAATCTTAAAGTACTTAGCAGATTCCTGGCACATAGCAAAGGCTCAGAAATGCAGCTGATTTCTTTCTTTCTCTCTCTTTCTCTCTTTCTCTCTTTCTCTCTTTCTCTCTCTCTCTCTCTCTCTCTCTCTCTCTCTCTCTCTTTTCTTTCTTTCTTTTCCTTCCTTCCTTCCTTCCTTCCTTCCTTCCTTCCTTCCTTCCTTTTCTCTTCTTTCTCTTCTTTCCCTTTTTTATTTTAGGAGATAGAGAATAATAACACTCATCTCAAAATTAAAATTAATGTTGGTAATAAAAGCTTCTTGGGATATCATGGGTACCACATTAGCAGAAATGATTCATCATCATAAATCAATAAACAAAGAAAAAAGACTCAACAGCTCAAAGAGATGGAATACATGAATAAATAAAAGCATTTATTTATTCAGTGAAACATTTCAATGCTCCATTATGTGCTAAGAACAAGAACTAGAGACCTGCCCTTAGGAGCTTAGAGCTGTAGAAGAGTATGATAATCCAATGAGAGGAGGGTTTTCATACTCAAGGTGCTCTTTGAAGACATAGGAGAACTGTCCTTTCACTGCAGATAGAGACCTGGGGGAATGGGAAGGTACAGTAGGAAGTTTTTAGAGAAAATGCAATAACATGGTCAAGAAATAGAGGGGCTAGACTAGCATTCTATTTAGAGATAAATACCAGGTAAAATGGTCCTAGGTCAGAGAAGGATGACCCATCCAGGCATCTACTAGTAATTCAAAGTAGAGCAGTAGAAGATAAAACAAAATGTTAGGCAGGGACCCAATCATGAAGCACTGCGTGTATCATGCTACGGCTTTGTATTTGATACTAAAAGTCATGGACGCGATGCCACTGAAGCAAGTTAAATGTGTAAGTATGTAAGTAGCTGAAAAGAAGAACCTATGTTCTCATTTATCTCTCTTCCCAACTGAAGTACAAGTTAAAGGACCTCAGGCCATGCCAGATACAGCTCTGTTGCAAAAGCAAGACAGAGCCAGCCTCATGCATCTACACTTCCAGTATCTCCAGTTGGTGTTCACGTTTAGGAGCCATCTTTGACTAAAACCTAAGGAATACCAAAATTAATCCTTTGGTAATGGATTAATGCAAATAAAACAGCCCCTCCCTGACACAGTGTATTGTACTGCTAGCAACGCATCAGCCTTCTGAAATACAATCAGCTAAATGCAGCCTCTGTACACATTTCCTACAGAGAAACTCAGAGATGTCACTAGTTTATCATTCTCCTGGCATTTTGTCTGAATTTATACCAGCTTAATAGAGTGCTCCATAAATGCTGTGGAGCCACAAAATGTCCTGATAGAGATAACCACAGATCAAGTATTAAAATATAAACACTGTGACAGGATGACAACTATTTATTCAGATTTAGATTTGCAGTGAATGGCACAGGGAGGGAGAAGGCGAGATCTGCGAAGGAACCCAGGCTGGGACACCGCCTTCCTCTTTTATGTTTTAGATGGAGTATTCTTGTTCCAACAGACTCTCTCCACAAGCAAAGACTACTGAAGCAAGTGGTCCTGTCTACTACAGATGGAAGAAACAAAGTGCCAGCAGGTATTAGTGGCAGGGTACCCTGATTTCCTCCTCTGCAGTCAAGGGTTTCCCCTTCACCTGTCAGTACAGTTAGGCTCTCAAGACACACATCACCAGGAACATCCTGGCTAATGCTGAAACTTGTATTCTTGAACAGAGCAGCTTAGCCTGAGGTCTCACCTGCCCATACAGGGTAAATGGGCTTGGAAAAATAAAAGGCAGCCTGACGGTATCATTTTGACCTCTCCCTAAGACTTAGAAGCATGCTTTCTTCCTTTCTTTTCTCCATACTGGCACACTGGTTTCCCAGAAACAAAGGTCGCTACTACAAATAACGAATAGGCAGACAAATACAAATTATGCTGAGTTTTTTGAACACCTAATGGCTCCGGACAATCAGCATGGCCAACATCCTTAAATTGATCAAATTCTGCATTGTGTCATCCTGACTCCTTGAGCCAGAAGCCTGGCTATTAGTTATATGAGAAGAGAGAGAAAGAGGGAGTGAGGGAAGGTGTGGGAGGGAGGGAGAGAGAGAAAGAGAGAGGAAGGAAAGCAAAGCAAGGAGTGGGTGTCTGACCCTCTGATCCAGAATGAAGGAATACATAAATCTCAGGCCGCTTGTGGGAGGTAAGAAAGCTTGTTGCACAAAGTCCTTGACAGAACACAAGGCTGAAAGTTTAAAACACAAAGCTGAGAAACAAACATCTCTCCAGACATCAAAATAACCAGGTCTAAAGTGGTCAGACAAACCATTCTGCTGCAGTGCTCCCCTCTACGTCCACACTTTCCCTTTTTCTAAAGTTAATGGTTTTGCTTCTTACACCATTGCTGCATTTCCTGTTTCCTTCTTATTTCTCCCCTTTTATGGCCCCTCCCACCTTTGTTTTAGTTGTTTCCTGAATACAGATGAGGGGATCTAGAAAGACACCAGTGAGTATGACCAGATCACCAGTCTGATCCCCAAACAGAAATCATAGTGCCAATGAGATACAGAGGGATGTAATTAACATGATCAAAGAGGTTTGGGATTGAGGTAAAGCAGGAGCTCACAATATATTTTAATAAGGTTTCTATTTATCTTTTTAAACTTTAGTGGTATCATACCCTATGTATTTTTAGCAACTTGTTAATTTTATTCAATAAGACATCTTGGAGACCGTTCCATGCCAGAACATGAATTAATTAGATACATCTCTAATTACTGTATTGAAATATATTAAATAAAAATACCCAATTTATCTAAATATTGCATATTGATTAACACAAAGCAAAAATGCCTATAAATGGAAAAATTGCTATTGGAAATGCACATTCAAAATTTATAATGGTGGCCACCACTAATAGGTTTTGGAATTGCAGGTGACAGTCAAAGGGATGATTGTCCTTATCAGTAATTTAAAAAAAACTTCATACAAGGCAGGTGTATTTATGCATTACTCTTAAATCTGTACTATTAATAAAAACAAGAATACTTATTTAGTCTGGAAAGGAAAGTTTAAGAGGAGACATAATCAATGTATGCAAATCACAAAGGGATAGAGAGAAGAGATGAGTGAAGTGTATGTGAAGCGAAGATCTGGAATTTTCTCAAATCTCAGGATACTGATAACTAAGAGTGCTACGAAGGCTAAAACTGTCAAAGAGTTGTGGCAATGAAAAACAACGCTAAGGACACCAGGAGGTGTGTGTTTGTGTTGCTCTTAAATTGAGACTGAGAGGAGGAAGGTGTGGTCGTCTTGCTTGAGAGTTCAGGGGCCAAATGAGTGGACAGAACCTCTCCACTTCCCCATTCTTTCTATTTCCTTTTAGGGCAATGAACTTCAGAGTAGAGGGTAGAGAAAATAGGAATGTAAAGGAATTGAAAACTGAGCGTTTTTCTGCTGGAGACAATCCGACCTGGAGAAATTATATTCCATAAGAGAATTCCAAGCACAGCAATCTCCACAAATTTGGAACACATCAAGCAAGGAGGAAAACAAAAAAAATAGCACATGCCCGATATATGACATTAGTTGGAAATTGTCGAACTGCAGTAGAGTACTTACATATTTACTTTAGAAAATATAGATAAAATACAAACTAAAATAGGAGCAAAAAAATCAGATTCTCATATTTTGTCCCTGCATCTCAATAAAGCATCTTATATGCGCCCTGGATGCCACTGCAGGTAACTCACCATGGAGAGTATTGATCCAGACAGGATTCCTGGGGTATCCTTAAAACTTAACACTCAACAGGGAAAATAGCAGAACATCAATCAAATTTTTTAGTGAGTAAATAAATGAATGAATTCAACAAATATTTACTGAACACCGACGATGTGCCAGTGGTCATCCTAGGAGCTGAGGGCTTAGCAGTGAATAAAATTGAGGAAAATCCTTGCCCCTCATGAAGCTTATATTTCAATACAGAATACAGGTGTGTATAAATATACAATACATCAGGTGGTAATGTTTCTTGAAAGTTGTGCAGGAAAAAAAATTTTTATAAACATAAATATGAAGTTTAAGGGGCTTTACCTCCATCAAGGAAACCACTGTCATTGTCATATGGTGTTAACCAATGGATGGTATATATATTTGAAGTGAGGGATAAATGTCATATACGCCCTGCGAGGCTATGCCCTTGTTGATGTCCTGCTCATCAACTATCAACAACTTGGATAACGATACATATTGTGGGTCTAGAAAATTCACACATGACACAAAAATTAGGGGAAAAAATAATGGCAAAGTAAGAGAAAGACTTTGAGTACGTGCTAGCTCTGAAAGCCATCTACCTGCCTAAGGGCATGCAGCTAACAAATGATACAATCAGATTGAAAGCTCGGCGTTTTAATTTCTCTCCATGTACCATCTGTAGAAAGGATGATGAGGAGGAGGAAGATGATGATGATAACATTGCTGTGAGAAGTAAAGGTCAACGGTATGAATTAAGGGATCCCTTAGAGATAAAAGGTCTGCTACAGATTAACCAGCACAAACCCCTCATGTCACAGTTAAGGAAACCAAATCTTCAGGAGAGCAAGTGCCTTATCCAAGGTCACACCACTCAGATAGTGTCAAGTTTGGAGCTACTAACCCAGGATCTTGACTCACGCCAGTGACCCTCCTTATGAAAAAAAAACAAAAATCCCTTTTCTTTTTACCGCCTTGTGTCTCAAGAAAGATAGTGTTAACTTAGAAGGCAATGTGTGTGTGTGTGTGTGTGTGTGTGTGTGTGTGTGTGTTACACTAAGAAGATAAGTATAAATAATGGGGAAACTTCAGGCATTTTGACTTCCTGCAAGGATTATGTGTTGTTATGGTCTGAATATTTGTGTCTCTCCAAAATTTGTATGTTGAAACTTAACCTCCAAGGTGATGGTATTATTAGGTAGTGGGGCTTGTGGGAGATGGAACCCTGACGGATGAGGCCAGTGACCTTACAAAGGGAAGCCAGAGAGATCCCTCACCCCTTCTGCCATGTGAGGACACACTGAGAAGGTAGCTGTCTAAGACTCAGAAAAGAGCCTGCATCGGGACTCTACCATGCTGGCACACTGATCTCAGGCTCTCAGCCTCCAGAACTGTGCGACAGAAACTTCTGTTGTTCACATGCCCCCCAATCTGTGGTATTTTCTCATAGCAGCCCAAACGGACTAAGATGTATGTTGGCAATTAGGGTAGCATGGTCGAGGCAGATCTGAGAGTTCCCTGTCCTAGTGATTGGAAACAGACCAGATATTTAGTTGAGATCCTCAAATATCAGGGCTCATAAATCTGAAGGTGGCTTTTCTGTAACTACTTGCAAATGCCCAATAAATTCTGTTCCTTCTCAGTCACACAGTGTTAGTCTCCACACTGGATGGCCAGGGCCCTTGCCATCACATAAGGCTGGTTTAGCCATCCTTGGTCTGCTAGACCAAGGATGGCTCCCCAATACTTTTTCAGCCTCTTGTGACACAAAAACATGTTCTTGCTTTATGGCTGGGCATTAAATACCCTCTGAGGCTGTTGCCCACCTACTCCTCAATGGAGAAGGGCAAGTGATCCAGTCAGTAAAGCTAGGATGGGAGCAAGGATTGAATCAGGTTAGATATAGAAGGAAATTAAACTCATCTTCAAAACAGAGAGAGAAATTCCTGGAGCGTCAAACGGCAGCTATCCCTCTTAGTATTTTGCTTCTTTACAAAGAATTTCTGCAGTTCTGAGCACAGGTTTGAAGGGATTTGAATGGGCAAACATAGATGATATTCTGTGAAAACACTTTGAAGACTCTGCCAATTTGCCTTTGAACTCTTATTTACTGAGTGGCCAAGAAAACAAACGTGATGGTGAAAAACGAAAAATACACCTTTTAATTCATCTTTAAAAAAAAAATAGTATTCCACTATGTATGCAAATTGCTATAGTTGAAATCATCTCAGTATCATAGAAAGAGAAGAGAGGAGAGAGGGGAGGGAAGGGGAGATTAGAAAGGAGGGTAAACAGAGGAGGGGAGAGGAGAGGGCAGGCTGAAGAGGGAGTGAACGAGAAGGTGGGAAAAGAAAGAGGAAAAAAGAGAGGAAGATGAAAGGGTCCTAGACATGATGAGGATGACAAAAGCGAGAGGGGAAAAAGTAGGAGGAAGGGGGGAGGGTAGAAGAAATTCCACTCTCTGTGGCTTTTCTGCAGTGGTCACAATACCTTCCTATAGGTTGTACCCCTCCAATCCCACCCCCATTGGGAAATACGTTTGACTGCTTTATTATTATTAAAATTGGTATAATTGATTTAAATAACACTGCTTTTTAAAATCTAATAGTAAAAGCAACATGTGTTCATTTAAAATATAATGGATAGTGTACCAGAGTATAAAAAGAAAAAAAAAAATAACACATTCACACAACACTTCCATCTAGAAATAAGCACCTTTAACCTTTTGTTGTTGATCTTTACTACTTGTTTCTAAGTTTGTATCGGCATTCCTTTTTTTAAACAACTTTTGCATCATATTATTAACATTAACACTGCACAACATAATGTTGGGATGCACTGTTTTGCCAGCTGTGCAGTGTTCTATAATTTATTTAACTAATATTCTGATCATAGGGGATTGGTATTGTCTATACATGATAGTGAGCTGATTACATTTGCAGGTAAATATTTGCATGTCTCCCTGAACTCTTCGTTTTTTCAATAGAAAAAAAAAAAAAATATATATATATATATATATATATTAAAAGAGGGAATTTCACTGGATCAGAGAGACTGGGTATTTGTTTAACACTCCCGATATATTGCCCAACGGTCTTGCAGAAGCCATGTTTATACAAATTACACTCCTAGGAACAGCATATAAGTGTGTCTATTTCCCAAGCCCTCACCAAGGCTAAGTATTATCTTCTCAAAAATTCTTCCATTTGATTGATTAATAAAAGGCATGTCCATTTTGTTTCAATTTTTACCTTCTACTTGTGAAATTAAACATTTTTAAGTTAATTGCCATTTTGTTTTCTTTTATAAGTTGCCATTTTAGTCATTGGCCCTTATAACTGCAGGGATGTTACCATTGAAGTCTTTCATTTATAAGAATGCTTAGCTGTTTAGCATTTACCCGTTTCCTGTGCTGTATTTTTCAATTAGTCAATTTGGAGCCTGCATTCTTTGTTTTGGGAATTAAAATCACTCTTAAACAAGAGTAGTCAGTATGCTTCGTAGAGTTTGTTTTGATTTGGGGGAGTGGAAGCCTTGCATTTGTTTGTTTGTTTGTTTGTTTTTGGCTGGGACAGAGGAAAGATGGGGAAAGAGATGTGTGTGTGTGTGTGTGTGTGTGTGTGTGTGTGTGTGTGTGTGAGAGAGAGAGAGAGAGAGAGAGAGAGAGAGAGAGAGAGAGCATGTTCAATGGTGAGCATACCCATATTATCCTTTTTATGGTCAGGGTGCTGTGAGATGCCCAACTGAACAAAGAGAGGTGAGCCCAGAATCACTGGGGGGAATCCCCACCTTCGTGGCCAATAAAGGGAACGCCTCAATGGGAAAAGACATTTTGTAATGAGGTTTTCATCCCAGGTCAGACCCTAAAATGTTCCTTTAAAAAGAACTTTATTAGGAAGAGAGGTCTTGCCCTTAATTAGCAGGTGGCATCTTAATGGCACATTAGTGTCTAACAGGGATTATTTGGCCACCTACTCTAAGCAAGGACAGAGAGATATCTGCAACAAAGAAGAAACAACAAAACATAATTCAGAATTGGACTTATTCACCATCATTTCCAGTCATCTTATTGGTTGAGCAACTAAACAATGATACAAATAGGTAAACAGCCAAGAACGGGCGATTATTCTTTACAGAAGAATTCCAATGAATACATATCTAAAAAAGGATCGAAATAGAAAATTTCCATTAGAACACCACAGTAATAATTGCTGCAGGCAAGATCAACTCATGAATACTAAAATTTGTGGGTAAAATGCATAGCCTCAAAGTATCGCTCCCAAAATATTAATTATTGTGGTAATTTTAACATAGTCACACAATTTTTGATACTCCTCCTGCTGGGAGTCTAAGCTTAATTCTCCTTGCCTTGAATGTGAGATGGACTTGGTGACTCATTTCTAACAAATAGAGTATGAAACAGGGAAAACACCTAAACGTGTAAAAAGAACTGCAGAACTGTCATTTGCTGGATGGAGCATTTGAGATCTTGCTTCCTAGTATGTCCTTAGTTTGGCTCAAATGAACTCTTACAAAAATTCAAAAAAAAAAGGAAAAAAAGAAATGGGGAAAATAGTGATGTTGCGATGGATACACCTGCAGACACCACCTTGATCAAGGTGAACGTCATCAGTAATAAGACTATTGATATCTTGTTCTCCTAGATAAGATGTCATGAGAGAGGTACGTCATTTTTTTGGTGATATACTTCCCAACAATCTATAACCCTGTAATCAGAAGAAAATATCAGCCTAACCCAAATTGAGGGATACTCTATAAATGCCTGACTACTACACTTCAAAATTGTGTAATTCATCAAAGGCAAGGAAAGACTGAGGAACTGCCACAGATTTGAGGACAATGAAAAGGACATTAGTAGAAAACCTGGGGAAATCCAAATAAAATCTCCAGTGTAGTTGATAGTATTTTACTGATGTTAATTTCTTAGTTGTGGATATTGCTCCATGATTATATAAGATGTTAACATTGAGAAAGTTGAGTGAAGAGCATATGAGAAATTTGTCTTATCTTTGCAATTCTTCTGTATTCCTAAAATTATTTCAAAATAAAAAGTTGAGAGGAAAAAAACTGTACCCAAATCTCATAAGGATATACTCGATTACAGCAAAGCTACAATAAATAGGAAAATGATCTGTTTCTTCTAAATCATTGTTATCATATGAAATGAATTGGTTATGTTGTCATTTTGTCTTGCAAAGCAGGTAAACTACTCTAGCATTTCAGGCTGTCATAAGTTTGTGATTCACAGGTTTCAGCAACCACAAAAATCAAGTTACATTATTTTTCAAAAAATGATAATATTGGGAAAATGGCTCTTATTATTGAAATGGTCTTACTATTTGTTTAGAAGTAGAACAGGTCCGACCCTAAAATCTTCCTTTAAAAAGAAAAATATGGACAGCCAGCGTTTTTATTTATTCTAGGGCTGCCCTGGTTACTATGGGAAGAGCCTGATTTCCGCTCACATTATAAACATGTTGGGCATAGGAGTTGTTGAAATGTGAGTTCAAAAGTGAGGTTTGGGCCTGATATGGCTGTGTGCTATGTCTGCCTTCGCTTCCTCCTCTTAGGCATTATGTTTTCCCTAGCCACTGAATTACTGGGGAAGGCTAACTGCTCATGGAGAGGCTCATGGAAAAGCTAGTTTGTTCTGGTAGGTGATGCAGAAGCGGTCCCAGGCACATGAATATTCTAACAAGTTTCATCTTGTCACAATAGAGTCATAAAGTTGCTCTGTTCAACATATGATGATGACTTTGTAATTCGATTACTGGTAGTGTTTGTCTTTTGGGATTTATCTGCCTTAAACTTCAACACTCATGTAAATCCCTTTACCATAAATAAATCTGATAAATACTGCAAGCAGGTTCTGTCCCCCACCCCAGGGCACACCTTGCCATGCCTGTGAGAACCTTGACAGCTTTCCTTAAATTATGGAATTGCTCTGTTTAGAGGTGTTGGTGTTTTAAGTGCCAGAGCCAACAATAAAAACAGTAGGACAGGTCCATTTTCTCTGGTCATTCTCTTTAAAGAAAGATAGATCCTGGTAGATCAGATAGACAAAGTTCCAATCTCAATCCAAAGACTATTTTCAGCTGTTCATTTGCTGTGTTCAGCCAAACTAGAATTTTGCAGGAGGGATTCTTGCAAGTCATAAGTCACCATATGCAATGGCTTCTAAGTTCTCTAAGAATCCTGAGATTCTGAGGCACAAGCACACTGGGGCAGTCATCTGCAGGGGTTCACTTATCTTACAGTTGGTTTTAGGATCTTCCTCAGCTTGCTGTGCCTTTCATTCCTACCCCATCCAAATGAGCCAGTTTCTGGGTCTTCTCTACCCTTCTGTCTAGAATTTACCGTCTCATATCTTATTAGTTATCTACTAAGGTGACCCTATCCAACGACTTGAAAAACAAATATCTGTGGTTGTCTCATCCCCCATATCCATTCCTCACTTTTCACACATCCAACAAATAAATATTTATTGTGCACCCATTTAATCAATTCCAAAATGCTCGTCTTTATTGTTTTTTTAATTTTAATGTCTCTGAAATCAGTAGGTATCTCACAACCGTTGAAATGGTAGTTTAATTGTCAGAATTTTTTTCTTTTTTTGGTCAAATACATAAAACAAGGGTGCATCTTCAATGAAATTTTAGATTTGATGATCTATGGGATGAGACAGGTAGGCACGGTTCTATGCACTTGTCTAGCATAACTCTTTCATCATTCCCCACCCACACTCCCACATCTTTGTCCTATCAAAAAACAAGTCCTTTTCCTTAGGAACCATTTTCTAGATACGTCCTCTTAATGATAATTTAATATGAATATATTTGTGTGCGTGTGTGTGTGTCCATATTTTCCTTTCTTTTTTCTCTCTCCCATTCTTCTATGTTTCAGCATAAGACTTAGTAGTTGTTGACCTTACATCTCAGTATTTTGGTTACAGAATATAGAAGGGGGAAGTATGACTCACCTACAAGAGAAATACCACCCAAAGACAGATAATGTGACATACGAATTTTTTTTCTCATGTTTTGGGGAAGATTTATATCAGGTTTTAAGTTGTATGGAGAAAATATGATCACGCTAGATAGAAGCATACGTTTGTTTTTGTTTTTATTTGGAAGTTACATATGGTTTAAAAAGATGTACACAGGTGCCAAGTTTTCAAGGTGTAGACTGTGATGCTTTAGTGCTGGATCAACTTAGCTAACCTACAAATGTATTTCCCAGAGTCTCTATATGATTTCAAGTTAGCAGAAAACCAGGAGGAAATGTGTGTGAGATTTGAAAGCTAGAAGAAATAGGAGCCATTTCACTCTGAAGGTCCTTCTGTTTAGAGGTAATGAGAGGTAGTGCCCAACTGCCATTAGTTTCTAATTTGCTCTTCCCTCTGAATTCCATGCCCAGCTTTTCCTCCAGACTGCAAGCTTTGTGACCTCCGGCCCCAAGCCAGATGCTTGTCTGCAAATTCACAGAGGGGCAGCTATGCAGGGGCAACATCCTTCCATATACTTCTGTAGGGGTCCCCTTTGCAGCCCACCTTTGCAGCTGCAAGGCCCTCAAGGGCATGTTTCCTTTAACTTCTCAGCTAAGAGTTAGCTCTGAAAATTATTCAACTGATGCAAATTAAATGAATTGGTGAACAAGCATTTTCAAATAATTGAGAAGCTACAAAATAAAACAGTGAGCTTAATTTCCATCCATTGTACCTGATTCTGGGGCAATGAAGCAAAAATCAATACATGTACACATTAAAAATTCCCACTGAAAGTATAAATTACTAAGTTGAAGATCAAAATGAGATTGCCATGTTTCAGAAACGTATTAATACCCAACACTTCCCTATTCTTTTAAATAATAGTTCATATTTATCATGCCTTATATATGCTTAGAGTTTAACCTGAATTCTCATTTTAATCCGGATAACAGGTATAGGAAGTAGACACTGCTATGATGACCATTACACAGATGAAGGCTGTAAAGAAGTTAATTAAATAGCTCATCGTCATGCTCCTGGAAAACAGAATTCTAACAAAGCCATTCTGACTCCAGCGCTCTCACTCTTAAATTCTTATCACCATCTCTTACTGAATAAAGGCAACATACAAAGGTGGCCAAGATTGAATGAGGAAGAGAAACCACACACAGAGACAATATACAAACCCAGAGGCTCTGGAACTTGAAGGCTAAGCAAGGTCTGTTCCCTGGTGGGTAAGCCAATTTCTTTTAACATTATTCTAAATTAGGAAGCTGTAATTATGAAGATTTTTTCCCCTATCTTTCACTCTCATTCACTGCCATTCCTTGCACTCTGCCATCATAAGATTTTCTTAGTGAAAATCTAGAGAAGTGACGGAACCTCAGTTGCTCAGAGACAGAGAAGCTGTCATCCATGAAGACAAGAAAACATCAAGATAAGGAAGACAGGAATCAATGCTGGCCATTACTGAGTGAAGGTCATGAGAAAAATGATGGGTTCACACTGGAGCAGGGGAAATTGAACTTAATCTGTAGGGGAAATCTGCTAATCATAGGAAGAGATTAAAAAGTGGAAGAAGGCACAAGAGGGCTGGAAATAACGCTCATGTGGAGATCATTAACAGAAAATACATACATACATACATACATACATACATACATACATACAACACCAGGCCTCTCAAGGATAATGACAATCCCCTACTACAGGTACCAGAAGTGTCCCAGTGCAGCTCTGGGGATGTCAGGATGCCGGATCTCAGGAATGGTTTACTGCCACTTCTCCCTGCCTCCTATGCAAACTACACACATGGTTCAGCTCAGAGGGTAGGAGACTCAGAACCAGAAGAAACTGTCAGGGAAGATGTGCTACAGTATAAGCGAAGGGAGAATAAGGTACATACTCCAAAGAAAGGGGGGGGAGGTCTGAGTTCTTCTCTTAAATCTCCTGTTCTGAAGTATGACAATATCAGCAGTCTAGGGCAGAACTCCCTGTGAGAGCAGTCTAGGATGCAGTCACTCCATCTTTACTTACATTCTTCTGCTTACATGGATCTCAATATTCTATAGGATGGGCCTGTTGAGTCAGTAAATAGCTTACTGCATAGGAAGTATTGCTTTTACTGATCTAGAATTCCCCACACCCCATTCAATATATATATCGATGGCTTAGAAGTCTCATGTTCCAGCCTGATATTGGAAGGAAAGACAGACAGATCATCTACTATGACTCCCTAATTTAACAACCAAGTCCTTTCAAGATGTGTTCCAATCTGTAAGTGTTTATGGGTTTATGTCTGTGCCTATACAAGCATGTGTGTATTCAATCAATCCCAGTACGTGTGTGTGTGCATACATACAAGTTACTGCCATTCCATTTACTATTGTACACAAGATAGATTAAAGACAGTTTTAGTACTTAAGGTACTTATCTTCTAACAAGAAATGGAAATGACGAAATAAAAAGATATGGAGAACAAACTATACTAAGTTACTTAATCATTACGATAACATATAATTTTTTATTCTCAAAATAAGCTTTAGAAGAGAGAAACACAGGCAGAAGTCGTTTCTTGGGATCATGTACTTAGTAAACACTGCAGCTGGGATTTGAACTTGGATGTGCTAACTCTAATCTGTGCTCTTTCTACCAATCACATATACAGACCTGCAATGCAATACGTGGTAGGACACATTGTATTTTATTTGTAACCTAATCACATTTAAATTCAAAGAAAGATGATTCTTGCCTAGACAAACAAGAAGAACCAAAGATGGCTCCATGGTAGAGGTAGGTCATAAAGGTCCAAATTTGTGACCCTAAACATAACGAAGATTCTCACACATTATCTTTATATTCAAAGACCAAAACTGTCCTGACACAGAGTAAGTGCTAAAAATTAATCATTGCTAAAACTATTCCTGGTAAGAGGGAAGGAGTGCTGAATCAGCGTCATGGTAGGAAGACTGTAAGAGGAATGGGCAGGTATAATTTCATGGGGGAAGAATTGATGGGACTTGAAAACCCAAAGATGTAAGAGGAGGTGAGTATGAGAAAAAAGTTGAATGAGACTCTAAGTGCTAAGGCTGGGATACAAGGGCTGTAGAAATATGGAAGCCTAGAAGCAACGCTGATTCTGAAGGGTGAGGTGATCCACTCCCAGCTCAACATAAAATTGAAAGCAAGTGATGGTGTTCATTTAGAAGTTCTTTACAGACAATATCCTGCTTTACAGCTTTGAATGAAGGATGAGGTAGAATATCTTCAAAAATCAATCATACTCTCTTCAGACTCTAGTACCACATTATCTAGTTATGTTGATAGACTAGAGTTTTACTTTTTTTTTTTTTCCTGGTAATATCATAAGATTCCATCCCATTTCCAGTTTGCAGAACCTGGGAAGTAAAAGTGCAGAGGATTCTCTTGTCATTGAATCCATTAAACCCATTTGTGAAAAAAGAAAAGAATTATAGTTCTCTCATGCCACATCTGCCAAGTCCCTTTGATGTGAGTGACTTAAAAGTCTTGAAGATGTCTTGTTGAATGGCTAACGTATCTGAAGGAGGCTGAGGAAGGGTCACTGTGACCTGGATGAATACAAAACAAGCTACCTATCAAACAACAACAACCATAAATAAATAAACAAAAAAGAAAAAAGAAACCTGAAATTGGCTTAGCAGCAATATTCAACAAGGATTGGAGGATGAGTGGTAGTGATATGAGTCCAAAAACAGAGAAACTACTTTAAGGCCCGGTGTGTTTTCGTACTGCAGCCCGCTGTGTTGGCATCGGTTCATGGATCTGCTTCTTACTCCTGAGATCAGGTGAGAGAACCCTGGCTAGGGACAATAGGCCAGGTCTTTAGACACATATGACTTTAATAACTGGATGTAGGGCCCGATGGATATGGTGTCAACAAGAAATATCTGCCAACAGAGCAGTTGTGGGTAAGAAGAGAGCTCTGTGGAGGGGGGTCCTTTGAGAAGCTTCAAGGAGAGCTGGCGCTCAAGTGCTGCTGCCCTGGTCCATAAAACAGTGGGGATCGCTGGAGAGGGAATAGCACGGTGCTTAAACAGCACAGGCTCTTTATCCAGACAAACCTGGGTTTAAATTCCATCACCATAACTTATTAGCGTGTGACATTAGGCAAACACATTTACCCTCTCTGGGATTTTGTTTTTATATTTATCTTCTTATTTATTTCTCATCTGAAAATGGGAATGAAAACACCTCCCAATAATGGACACCTATTGTTGATAACCTACCATTAACATTCTCTTTTTCTTTGGTAACAATTTCCCCTTTCCTGGGGGGAACACCATTCCCTATATCCTGTTCATATAGTTTATTGAAATTGATTGTACTCCCAGGTCTAAATGTGAGCATGTTACCTAATCAGGGCCCATAGGACTTAGTCCCAGGAGTTTTCCTGGAGCAACAAGAAGAAGGTGTTTCCTTTTCCACTAGCATGAGTCTGGCAAGACGTCAAGTGGTTAGAGGCCACCAGAAAGACAGAGTCCACCTGAGAGTGAAGCTGACATGTAGGACACTGGAGCTGAGCGATGGGGAGAGATCAGCGTGTGATGACTAACAAGCCTCTGCATCTGGATCAAGTTAGACCTTCTGACTTTCCAGACCCATGAGCCGTAATTGTTTCCTTAAAATAGGTTGCATTTTTCAATTATATCTTGAAAACAAGTTTTGATCAATGACTTATTTCACATTATTGATTTGAGGATTGCTTATAAATATGTATGCCAGAGCTTGGCACACAGGAAGTGATCAACAAATGGGACTTGCTGCCAAAGATGTGCAATGGCAAGTCATTCACAGAGGCAGCCTGGAACCACGGGGAAGAGTGAGAATGTGTACACATGCTCAAACATACTGAGGATGGAGTTGTAAGTATTTCTTTATCTTTCTGCTATATAATACAGCTGCCATATGCCCCCTGAGAGACGTCAGTGAAACAAGACTGGTATTCCAAAATAACAAAGGTTCATTGTTGGGCCAACTCTTAATGTTCCATGTGTGACTTAGTCACAGAAAATATGTAATCACCATTCAACTGTCCCTTTTTCCAGCCAGCCCCCTCTATGTCAGAAGAACATAATCAATAAGGTAAATCTGAACCTGTTATTAATTAAGTGAAACAGCCTTCAGATTCCCTTGTCTTTTCAATAGATAATAGAATGCTGAGTGGGTTACAATTGAAACTGTCTTCTATTGCTTTGCCCTAAACTTGAATCAGATCCCAACCAACCACATTCATCAACCTCTCAGAGCAAACTTGTTTTCTGTCAGGAGCTTCACTTATTCAAGACATTTGGGTACCACTGATGCTCCAATACCATATTCCCCTTCAACATCATGATCAACACGTAGTTTCTCACCTACTGAATTGTTAAACTAACAGTTATTACTGGGGGAAGTAGATGGGAAATAAGTGTTGAATTTAGGGCTGGTCTTTAATACTGCAAACAAGAGCTATGGACCCAGACAGACAAAGTTTGAAAACTTAGTTGTATTATTTATTATGTATTATGTTGGATGCATTACATAACTTTTTGTTTCATCAAAGTGAGGGTAAGAATCCCTACCTCACAAACTTGTTGTGAGGATCAAATGGCATGGGTTGTCATGTGCCTGGACCATTGTAGTTACTTAACAAATACAGTCCCTATTATGGAATTTCATCTTGCTGACACTCACTCAGTTCTCCCATCTGTATTTTTTTTTCCCTAATGAGAATCATTCACCCATTTTATGATAACAGAATCCTGTTTTTTTTTCCTTTTTAGGACTCATTTCTCCGACAACCTTGAACCATGCAGTTTGCTTGGGTCTCAACCCCTCTCCTGTTTCCGTTCTCAGGGTAGATATGTATCGGATCTACACAAGTAGCACATCATCTTATATAACCTTGATCTAAGCCAGGCCACTCAGATTCAATTCCTGGAAAGATAGACATAGAGGCAGACTGGTTTGATGAGGATTCTAAGCTGTTAGAATGTAAGGCTAAGCTGATGATGTCCGTTATTGCTACCTATTAGAGAAAGCCAACCTGAGAATGAAGCCAACACAGAGGGAAAACAAAACTAAAAAATGTAGAAAATCAGCCGCTATTAATATTATTACTATTAGTCAGTGGGCACTCAATGCATTTCTTAGGTACCAGGCATGTAACCAATTCACAAGAAACAGCTCATTTAATAAAGTAAGTATTATCCTTATTTTACAGAGAACAGAACTGAGACACACAGAAGTTAAGTAACTTCCCCACTATCCTTACTTAGTAAATGGCAAAGCTAGAACTCAGAGCTTGAACCTCCAGTCTGCACTGCCTCTAATAAACTGACCTGTGACAGAGTAAAGAGGAAGGCCACTGTATTAGTTAAATAAAATAAAAACACCCATTCTGTGAAGGGCAATATTGTGCTAAGATGTGTTTTATAACATGTCCCATACATGTAAATTGGTTTAGGAAGCAATCTGAACTCCTTGAGAGATACACATGCAGGTATCCCTTGAAGGGATACTTATATTTGTGTTATCTATAGCAGTACTAACAGCAACCACTGGGATAATATAAGAATAAGCTCTTATATTCCACAAATATTTCACAATTGCCATCGACTGCTTCCAGGGGTGGCATGGCTATTGCCACCCCAAATAAAGATATTTCTCAAGCATACCAGCTGATAAGGAAAATATATAAATTCATCTTTATTTTTCTCTATGGGAAATGCTATGCTATTACCCAAGGTCACTTAACAATTCAGTTTAGCACTAGAAAATTCCCTGCAGTCTTCAGTCCTTTCCACACCCCTACAGCCAGGCTCCAAGCAGAAATGATTAAAGGAGTCTTCTTTTATTATCATTACACCTGCTGAATAATCCTAGATAGCCCCCATAGTTCCTATATAATTTGAAGCAACTGGCTTCAAGCAGTGAGTCTAATAAATATCGCTTTGATTGACACCTTTCCAGCCAGCTTTGGAAAGTTGCACAAAGTCAGAAAATGCAGACCATGTGGACAGAGACCAAGAGATTTTCATTAACAGTCATGTGCACTGTGTACTTTACAAGGTCTCATGCCCTCTCTGGAAAAAACAACTGAGCTTAAAGAACCCAGGGGGACCATTTGCCAAGCCCAGCCGGAGAGATACACATGCAGGTACGGTTGCCAAAAGAGTTTCAGGTTTTCTCTACTCATCTGCCTGGATGGGCTAGATTTCCAGGGCTCACAGCCCCAGCCCAGAAAAGAAGGCCAAGAGGCAGAGACAACAGAGTCAAGTCCATCGATTTAGTAGAGCATAGACATTGGAGCCAGACTGCCTGCATTTGTATCCTGGCTCTGCCACTTTCTGGCTGTGTGACCTTGGCTAAATTACTTAACCTCTTCATGCCATAGGTTTCCCATCTGTTAATGATGATAATGCAAGGCTTACTTCATAAAATTGTTCTGAGGACTAAATAGCTTTGAATGCTTATCACGCGGTTAGGGTTTGAATGGGGAAGATGTGTCCCTCTGTTCCCAAAGGCAGAGAGAGGGGGTACTATTTATTTTACTTGACAGATTAATTAGAATTCATACACAATCATGTGTAAAGCTTTTATAAAGATAATATTACGACATTTGGTTAAAAGGGCTTTGCTAATCAGGCTTTCAGGTAGAAGACCCCCATTCAAAGATTAGATAAGAATGGATTGAAATCAGCACCAGCTGAAGCAATGATGGGGTTCATTTGGCTCATAATGCTGTATGTAAAGACTTTCAGTGAGCCAGAAAATGCTGTGTACCATGTGTCACCCCACATGGGAAACCTTCTTAGCTTAATTCTTTTCCCTTGGCCTTCTTTTGCATCCATGTTTTTCTTTGTTTCTATCGGTAGGGACTAACTTGGATCCAGTCCGCTGTGAATTTTAACTTTCTATCTTCTGTTGCTGGGTTCATGTAGAGATATTTTCAGTCATTTGGAAGCAGGACTCGAGGAAAAATTTGTTCCTCACACTTTCTCATTGGCAAAGCACCAACTCCATTTCCAGGCTAAATTAGGAGGGCCACATCCATTTATTTTAGTCCTTCATTTGTTCCTTCTCTGAGGCCTTTCTATGCAAATATAACACCAAGTGAAAAAGAGGATGAAAAAGAGAGACATGACCCCTTCTTCCAAAAAATGACTTTATAATTTATAGGCAAAACACATAGAGGTGGGAGGTCATGAATAAGGGACAAAATGAGTAAGCGAGGAAGAGAAGAAATGCTGATCACAGAAGGGAGATTCAGTGATAGCTAGAGCTGAATTCCTGGAGAAGAGACAGGCCAATCGGGACACAGAAAGACAGGCTCAAGCCATTCCTGAGCCAAAGCAGCGGTAGAAAGAGGTGATCAGCTTCCATGAAACAAAAACCTCCTGCAGTAATAAATGTCTTTTTATGATGGGGGTAAAAAAGAAGTAGCATTCCATACAGAAGTCTCTATTTGAGCCAGTTTGTTTGCAAATAGCTTGTTTCACTTTTTCAGGCAGTTTCACCAGCGTGTTAAGAGATTTCACGCACGCAGGTGCAGGTCTCAGGGCTTTCAAGTCCCAAGGGGATTTTGAGGCAGTCTTTGAAAATAAGAAATACAAAAAATGCATTCCACTTAGAAGTGTATATAAGTCCGAAGGATGATGAGAGGCAATGTGCTTTCAGGAGGAGTAAAGGGGAGACACTTTTTACTGTCCTGGTTGCAGGAAGCTCATTGGCTTCTAAAAGGTCATTGCGCACAATGATTATGAATGATGTTAACAAGGGATATTTAAACTCCTGTCTGGGCCAGTTCTTTATAGCACTGTTTATACCAGCAAAAGACTGAAAACAACTTAAGTGGATTTTCCATAGGCAGATTCGATAAATTAGGGTAAGGTAGAGTCACATCTTTTTGCAGGGGTTAGGTTGTAAATTCAAAAGGGACTGACAGGTAACGCTAAAATTACACTAGAATGTTCCATACTTTGTTCTTACTTTGCCAGGATCTAGGCTCTTGGAAAGTCAAAAGCCAAAAGGAATCCGTGTTAGATCCGTGATTTTTTTTTTTCCCAACTGGAATCAGCCATTCCCATGGAGGTAGTTTAGTCAGGAAGATGGGCTCAAGTGGTTAAAAAACAAAATGTTATTACTTTCTTTGCCTCCTTTTTTCTTTTGCTGGTCTCTTCTCTTCCCTCCCATCCTCCCCCCCCATCCCCTCCCCTTCCCTCCCCCTCTTCCTCTCTCTCTCTCTTTCTGTCTCTCACCGCCATATTTTTCTTTACCCCCACACACTTCCCACCAACGTATATAGTTTATTTTTGTACATTAAATAAGCCTAAGAGTCACCTCTAATCTATATCCTTAGAGAAAAATGATATATAACCATTTAAAAAAATCGATGACATGTATTAACTACATCCCCTCAAAAACAAAACAAAACAAAACAAACATGAACACCAAGAACAGTGTGCATAAGTTAACATTTATGTAAATGAAAATTTATGGACTGAATGTTTGTGTCCCCCTCCAATTCATATGTTGAAGCCCTAACCCCCAAAGTGATAGTACCTGGAGATGGGGTCTTTAGGAGGTACTGAGGTTCAGATGAGGCCATGAGAATGGACCCCCAGGATAGGATAAGTGTCTGCATAAGAAAAGGAATGGACCAGAGATCGCTCTCTTTTCACCACGTGCTGGATGCTGTGATTACTTGGGAACTGTCACCCTTTTTCTCCTTCTTCCTTTTGTAATGGGAATATCTATCTTCTGCCTATCCCACTATTGTATTTTGGATGCTCATAATTTATCTGGTTTCACAAGTTCACTGATGAGAGGAATTTTGCCTCAAGAAGAATCACACCATGGGTCTCATCCATATCTGAATGAAAGGATATTTAGATGAGATGTTGGACTTTAGACTTTAATACTGATGCTGGAGTAAGTAAAAAATTTTGGGGTTGTTGGAGTGGAATGAATGTATTGTGCATGTGAGAAAGATATGAATTTGGAGGGGCAAAGGGTGGGAATGCCACGGACTGATTTATGCCTCTGATTCATATGTTGAAACCCTAATCCCTGATGTGATGGTATGAGGAAGTGGGGCCTTTGGGAGGTGATTAGGTTCAGATGATGTCATGAGTGTGAGGCCCCTATGATAGGATTAGTGCCTTTATAAAAAGAGGAAGAGGCACCAAAGCTCTCTGTCTCTCTTTCCACCATGTGAGGACACAGCAAGAAAGCAGCCCTTTGCAATTCCTTCCCCAGGAACTGGATCTGCCAGCACCTGGATCCTGGACGCCCCAGCCTTTGGAACTGTGAGAAATAAATGTGTTCTTTAAGCTACACAGTCTATGGTATTTTTGCTGTAGCAGTTTAAACTGACTAAGAATATATTTGATAATTCATAGAACATTTCTAGAAGGAGAAGTGAAAATCTAAAAATATTGGTGGAGAAATATGATGAGAAGAAGGTCCAGAAAACTTGAACTCGGGAGTGGGAGGAAGATCTACTTTTAGACTAAATAAGATCTACTTATTTACACTGAAAACCTTTATTTGAACATGCAATATATGTGTATAAATGCTTTTAAGTAATAAAAATAACTATTTTTTTTTAAATGTCTGTCTCGCAAGTGTCATCAAACTATAACAAAACAACAGTTACAAAGCCCCTGCTGTTCACTAATCTCAGTGTTCTATTTTGGGTTTATTAAGAAATTTGTGGCACAGCTTTAACATTTCCTTAAAACATTCCCTTCACATTCCCTTAAAATGCCACATCCTGCCTTAGGGGGATACGGGCATATCCCTCTAAGAACAGACCTCATGTGAGAGCCCTGGCTGAGAAGAAGTTTCCAGTGCTCATTTACCAGGTGATATCATACGAAGCTGCAAAATAAAGTAAGACTTACCAGTAGAACCTGTTTGGCACAACCCCTTCCTGGATAAGCTGCCACCTTCTCCCAAATTCAGCAGAGCTGTATAACTGTAGAGAAAAGAAATCACTTAGCACCATGATCCTATGGTACACACTGGACGTACAAACATCAGTTCACCAAACCAGTCCTACTGCTCATAGTACCTGCCAGTTATTGAGGACCTACCACATGCAGGTGAGTGCTGCACACATCATCTCTACTCCTCATGTACATTCTGTGAGGTGGATATTCATAGCCCCACTTTACAGCTGAGGAAACTGAGACTCAGGAAGATTAAGTAATTTGTTGGGAATCACATGCCCACTAAATATTAGAATGAACCGGGATTCATGTCCCATTCTGCCTGGTGACAAAGTCAGCTGTGTCACTTGACCTAGCATATGCAGATCATTGTGACACAAAGAAGTGCAAAGTCTAGACCCGGCTCTCAAAGAGTGGATAATATAACCTGACTCTGAAATAATGAGAAATGCATGAAGCAACCAGTGATAAAAGAATGCAGAGGAAGGATACACAGCAGTCAATCAAGGATGCTTCACAGATGGTGTGGAGACTCAGTTGGGATCTAAAGGAACAACAGCATTCAAAGTGACAAAATGGGACAAGCATTACTCACAAAGGGAACAGCACAGGCAAAAGTGGTGAGATAGGCAGGGATAGGATATGAATAAGTCTGGCTTATCTAATAAGTTTAGATGCAAATGGGCAACTTAGAAGAGGCTTTGGGGCAGCTAGATGGCTCAGTTGGTTAGAGTACAAGCTCTGAACACCAGGGCTGCCGGTTCAATTCTCGCATAGGATGGTGGGCTGCGCCCTCTGCAACTAAAGATTGAAAATGGCGACTGGTCTTGGACCTGAGCTGCGCCCTCCATAACTAGACTGAAGGATATCGATTTGGAGCTGATGGGCCCTGGGGAAACACACTGTTCCCCAATAAAAAATTTTATAAAAAGAAAAATCTTTGAATGGCAAGTTAGGGAGACTGGAATTCATCTTGCAGGTAACAGGAGCCAGTTAGTCTTTTTAACAGTAACCAGAGGAACTTCAGGCTGTAGCAGCAGCCCACATTGACTAAGTTCTGACTTAGACATCCCAGTGATTCTCAGGTACTATTTCATTTAATCCACACACCATCCCTGTGATATACTCGCATGAAGTCATCATGACTATTTTACAGATGGTGATACAGCTGGTAAGAGCTGAAGTCCGTTTGCTACACTGCTCCTGTACCCTCCAAGGGCAACTTCACAGAGACACTGCTCATGAGACAGGGTCTGACCCTCACTACTACACCCCCTCTTAATGTCTTTCTTCTCTTATATCCATTCTTCCTTGCTTACTTGTCACCCCGGCTCCTCTTCAATAATATCTGACTGCACCATGGAACCCTCTTATGCCTCCAGAAGTGTCCCCTGATGGCAGCCCAGAGATTCCTGTTGCTACAGGCATCCTGGTTCCCACTAGTCATTTGGCTACCAACTTGGAAAAAAAAAAAGACTATTTAGAACAACTTTCTGCTATGTGCCTGGTCTACAACCCACTCACACCCCAAATCCCACAGTGAGTGAATGGTGAGTCACTGTGTACTGACTACCATAATTGTTGGGCCTTGTCCTCTCTTTCCAGCCCCAGCACTCAATAAAGGGGCAAGTGACTCAACAAGTGACTCACCAAGGTTGTGCAGGCACCAGCCATGTCCAAGGAACATGGCAGCTCAAGTAATGACCCTTGAAAAAGCTTCCTATGCCAACATGTCCATTGGATCAAAACACATCCTGAAGCCAAAAAAAGCTGAACTATCTGGCTTCTAAAGGAAGCAGTTCTGTTGGCTCCAACCACACACTATTTGGGCATCTGGCCAAGGAGAATCTGTGGGGTGTGTTTTTCTTGCAAGCACTATTATTTTTTTCTACCCCATCGTGTCTGGGGAAGAACATTTTCCTGGGTACATTTCAAGCTTGATTCACTTTAAGAGTGCTAAGGAGAGAAGTGGACACAGCTCCCCTCATAAAGGTAACAGAGGATGGGACAACTCACTCACTCCCTGTTCATTCAGAAGCCAAGCAGCCGGAGTATGCCCATCCTGCCTCTTGTCCCCAGCATGTCCGGAACCATCTGCACTTCAGTGCCAGACTGGCATAGCAACACTGCGAACCCTACCTGCACCCGGGAGTCTGCTGCTCCCTCTCCCCTTACTCCGTCTTTTTTAAAACGCAGAGCCACACTGCTTTCCACGAGTGTAAAGGGAACAGTTCACACCATGGTGTGTGCCTCTGCCTATATAAATGTACGTTAATATACAAATATGTATGCCAATGTAACAGCAGTTTGAAATAATACTAATTCTGTGTGCAGGCTGGACTCACACATACACTGAAAATCATATATAAACTCTGAGAGCTCATATGGCTACAGCGAGGTATTGCTTATCCCTGCTCCCATGCAGAATGCATCTCAGTGAGGAATTGGTGGGTGACAGCATCTGTGTGCGTGTGCGTGTGTGTGTGTGTGTGTGTGTGTGTGTGTGTGTGTTTTCCTTCTATGTATTTTTAAATTAATTCCTCTAGGCTTGGATTCAAACCTGCGGACCAGTCAGGTATGTCCCATGATATTGGTTTTTATTCTCTTCAAAGGGCTGCTTTGTTATTTGTGAGCATCCAGAGCCCCTCAAGCAGTGGGTATATCAAATGACCCAATAAACCCAGTCTCTCTTATGTTGAGCTACATCTTTTTCAGCTTCTTCTCTTAAAAGGTATCCTTGGCTCTTGGTGGAGTTGCCTTCGCACCTTCCCATTCACACCGGGGCTTATCTTCCCTGCCATATGCCTCCATCAGTGCTATCCACTCTGGCAGAGGTGGCTTCAAGACACCCGCACCTCAACGACAGTCTAATGTTTAGGTCCACATCAAGGCCACCTTTCTACCAACTCTCTCCGACACACTAAAATTCCCAGTGGCCTCATTTGCAAAGAACTGTGGTACAACTACAGATGCTATCAAACTACAGGACACATATTTATATTTAACTTCTTTAGTACTCTTTCAAGAGAGCCTTCTATAAAAGCAAGAAAGAAATTCCTTCTTATCTAAAATCATCCTAAAATATCTGACACCACTCTGTATGTTTTTGATGGGAGATTACAAAGTTTTATATGTCAGGAATCACATCCCTCTCTATTTATACAGTGTGTAACCCATAGTAGATGATTAAAGGGGGGAAAAGTATCAATTTTGCAACATTGAAATCCCCTAGTGATGAATCTACTTAGTAAAGTACCCAGGTTTCCCAATGGATGGACAAAGGTAATTTATCAGAGGACTATGTTTTGCTTCCATGGATCCAAAGCTAGAGGCCTATATCTAAAACTAACAAACAAACAAGAACTGTAAATGTCAGTACATTTGAAACTCCCAAGGATTTGCAGCAAGTAGTTCTTGCATATTCATTCACCACTGGACAAAGCTGCTATGTACACTCCACCTACTACTTCAAATGTTTCCCCCCTAAGAAGTTAATTGTCCGGCCTGGTGTTCTACCAAGAAAAGGAGGACATGACTCACAGCCATTCAAGTTAATGTGTTAATTAAACCTGCAGAGTCTAACAGCAAAGTTCTCCTCCACAAAGAAGGGAACGGCCTCAAAGCCTTTTATGCACTGACTGTCTCGGCTGCCAATGGAAAGCTTTGCGTTTAGAATGCGTCAACGTCCTTTAATGAAATCCACAAAGTTGGCAGCACCTAAATAAGATTTATTTCCCTCCCTGTGTGTCTCCAGCTCCACGGTTTCTTTGGACTGTCAGAACACGAACTGGGAGCTACGTATCATCCCTCTCTGTCACATCAGAGATAGCAATGCTGAGCCTTGAGAAAGATCAGAGAGGATGAGAAAATATCTGAACCAGTTGTAGGAGATCAATGTTCATCTAGTAACCCTCTGTCGTGAACTGCACAGTGTGATTTGTGGAAGATTTTGTTTGTTTTGCTAACCCTGGTACAAGAGATTGGGGGGAAAGACTGAGGAGAAGAAATTTTAAAAAGGGAGTGGGGAAGGATTTAAGACAAAAAATCCTTCCTGTCCAAAATCGTTCTAAACTATCTGAGACCACTTCCCTGCCTGTGTAAGTATAACTCAGTAATTCAATGATCACAAGCCCGATGCTCAGCTACACTCAAGATCTATCAGCAGCCTCAGGGCCGAACCTAACCCTCCACTCTGTCACAATGTTGGTCTGGGGCTGTCACCACTGTCCCCCTGCCAGGCTCTCTCCTGAATTGTTTCCTCTTTTTCTTTCTTTTCTTTCTTTCTTTCTTTCTTTCTTTCTTTCTTTCTTTCTTTCTTTCTTTCTTTCTTTCTTTCTTTCTTTCTTTCTTTCTTTCTTTCTTCCTTCCTTCCTTCCTTCCTTCCTTCCTTCCTTCCTTCCTTCCTTTTCTTCCTTCCTTCCTTCCATCCTTCCTTCCACTCACATCTCTCACATTGCTTTTTATTTTTTCCATCTGCCTTTGTCTGCTGTAAGAATAGTGCAGATAAAAATATACTTCATTGCAAAGGTTAGTTCTGTTACGAGCTTTTAACCAATCATTCAGTCATCTCTGGGGCCGTCCTCAGGAGGCCTGTAGGGCTGCAAGTTGGATGAGGGACACAGGCTCCAACGGAGGAAAGAGAGGGATGCCGCAGGGGACAAATAGCTTGGGCTCCGGAAAGAGCGAGCTTCGTGGGCTTTGTTCAGGATTCCTAACCTACGGCAGATTAAGATGGGGTGAGAGAAGGGGGCAGGGTATGAGAGCAGCAATTTCCAATTTTCATCTTCCATCTTCTTGACATTCACATTTTGGTTGAATCCCTAAAAGAGTACCACCTTTCTTTGAAGAGAAATCCAACTTCCTTATGTTGATGCGAAAGCTTGCCGTTGTCACCACCCCTGGAAGGTCTTCTCGATATTCCTAAGTTGGATGAATGCAGCCCCTTTTCAGATTGTTAGACAGGTACACTTTAGGCATTTTCTTTTGCAGCTAGGAAATTGGTCCAAGGACACAATTCCATAGAAGATAAGAATGCTAACATACTTTAAGTCTTCGGTTGATGGGGTTGGGAGCAGTTCACCACAAAGTTCCCCATGACGACTTTCCCTGTCAGGAGGCAGGTCCCTGGGCCTCCTCCACACAGGATCCTGGAGAGGCTTCCACGTTGGCAAACCACTTCCTGCTGTTGGCTCTTTTTAAGGTTGCCTGCTCACGCCTCTTTGCTTCTCTGCTCTTAACATTTTAGAGGCGGGAGGCCTACACACTGCACTTCTTGAAAAGGCTGACAGAAAACCCTGCCAGTTCTATTTTATTTGCCTCAGCCTAATGCTGCCCTGGGGAAGCTCTCATCTACCTCATGATTCTCCACTTCTCACTGCTGTAACTGAATTCTTCTTAGCAAAAAAGAGATGGTGTCTTGAAGATTTCAAATGAATTCATAATGCCAGGCCTGAGGCATTACAAACATCCAGCTCTTTCCTCCACCAACCTCCACAGAAAGAACGAGAATCAATCAGAAGTATGCCTGGGTTCCACAGCAAGGAGAAGGCGAGAGCTCACTCCCAGGGGAAACCCCATTCTGTGGTACCTAAAATAATTTCATAAAACTTCACTAAGAGCTGACACAAGTCTTTTCTTGGCTGTTGGGTACAGAGATGACCATTGAAGAACCGTGGTGAAAGCACCATGGTGACCATTCAAGACCAGTTCCCAAACCCCGAACAGATGTAAGTTACTTGAAGAAGCCAGCTTGTCAGGTTATATCACAGACAATGTCGAGTAACGTGTACCATTTTGTTCAGAGGGCTACAGTGACCAGAGCATGAGAGGACAAGTTGGGAATCTGCCAAAGATTTCAAAGTGGGCCTAGGAGTACAGTTAAAATTTCTCAATACGAAGATGTGGAGAAGAGTGTTCCAGGGCAAACAGGTCATTCTGAGCAAATTAACAGTGTACCTAAGCTCAGAGTGGTTTTGCTGTTTTTCTTTTGTCCACTGCAAAAGACCCAGCTTGGCGGGGATGCCGAAAGAAGAGGGAAGTGGGAACTAGAGGCTGCATATGGAACCTGAAAGTAGGCTGGATAAATGCAATGCTACCATAACTTATGGGAGCTAATGTAGACTGGATCCAAATGCTAATGAGGTCAGAAGACAGGAGCACAAAGGCTGAGTGTTGGGGTCTTGCAGATGAAGCGTGAGCAAGATGACGCCATGTCACTGGCTCCATCAATCTCTCCCTAGGCTGAACTTATCAAATCTGTCACCTGACATTCCCCAGCTGTCATTAGAGTCTGTCACATGCCCCATGGTTGGGTACTTTGAGACAGCTTGGGGCATCAGACATATGGAACTGGGCTGGCTGGGAAAGAAAAGAGTTAACGTGACCGTGGGCCATTCAACTTGCGGACACTTCCTGTGCATCCAGGTCTGGAAGTATAATAGGAAAATTATGAGATGGAATCTTAGCCTAAAAGGTTCTATAATATAGATGGAGAAATAAATACAAGATAAATAAAATAATTCGAAGTTAAGATAGGGATCTATATCACACATCCCCTGCAATCATACCATAGTTTAAATGCATAGGAGCAGCTCAGCAGTTTTGAGAGACAAAAGTAAGCAGAAAAAGAAAATTGTCACTTGGAACATAATTGGAACTGTGTCTCAGTAAGATGAAACCATTAGCAGTGTGAAGATGAAAAAGGAGGAGAGCTATCAGTTAGAAGGTGAGTACTACATGGCAGAGAAGAGATGAGCCTGGATTAGTCAGGGCCCCTGGGTGTGAGAAGAAGGAAAGGGAACAATATTTTAAAAGTAAACAAACAGAACTAAACAAATTTTTAAAAAATATGACCAGATGTAGAGCATAAGAGAGGGCCACTTCTGAAAGTCCCTGTCATTGCCCGGGCAGGGAGAGAATTTACATGCAGACTCCTGGACCTAGAGCTGGGGCAAGATTGGAGGAGCAGATGTGCAGGGGTCACAGTACTTGTGTCTCTCCATGTGTCACTAGCTGGTCTGCTGAATCACAAGGGGCTGCTGGGTACCTGGGAGCCAGCCAGCGATGATTTCTGTCTTACTCTGTTTCTTCCCTCTCCCTCCCTCTGCCATGTGATCCTGAAACAACAATCCCCCTTCCACTGTGAAATTCAGCTCTTCAAATGGGTACCACGGCATCTGTCAGAGGGAGTAGGTCTCATGGCAGGTTGGGCAGGAAGAAGATGGCTAAATAAAAATAGGGAAAAAGAGGGGGTAAGAAAAGGGAAAAAAAAAAATCTCAGTGGTTTTTCTAGGGAGGCCAGTGTATGGTGCAGTGAGGACTGAGAGTGAAGATAGTCAAATTAGAATTAGACCCCTAGCTCTGCCATCACTTGATATGCTACCATGAGGAATTTTCTTAACCCCTTGAAGCCTCCAACTCCCCAAATTCTAAAAAGGCATAACAATACATTTTCTGTTTGCTATAAGAATCAAGGTGAGAGGTCCATGGGAATAACCCAGTACAGTGCTTGCTACAGAGCAAACGGTTGATGCTAGTTCTCTCTCTCCCCCCTTTCTACCACCAATTCTTGCCTTCAGACCCTAAGGAGGGGAGGGATGGCAGGGAGAAGCAGATGTGATTGCATTTTTCTTCCAGACGTTTGGGAAGCACAGAAGAATCTTAGACAATGCTCGTATGTCCCCAGCCTCTGAGGTTGATTGCTGCTTAGCATGGCCTTTTCTGGAGCAGCTGAGGCCCCTCTGGTTCACAGCTCTTCATGTTCTGGGATGTTTTCTCATCATACCTGTAGTCATGTCAGCCAGGAGGCACTGGAGTTGAGCAAGTTAGAATGAGAGCCTGGGAGATCTGTGCGTGTGCCTTTTCATCCAGTGAAATTTTATACTAATGGTATAGCTCAGTTAAGGAATCGGGGAATTTTAGGAGAGTACCTGACTTCTGGTTTCTTTTCCTCTCGCCAGCTATGAGATCCTGGCCTGGGTGCTCTGGCTCTCTTGGACACTGAATGTGCCATTTGTAATCTGTACTTACAGGATCTTATTACACTGAAGATGGGAGGCTGGCAAGATAACATTTTAATTTTATTTTTTTTTAATGTGAAAACCATACAGTCATAAACTCACAAAATGTGTCTGTTCATGAGGTGAAGAATTCCTCATCCCCCAAACCACTCCCTCCCTTCTCAACATCGTTGGTGGCAACCACTCTTGATGAGGAAGAACGTAGGAACATCTGAGCATTACTAGATTTCTAAAGGTCCATCCTTAGAGAAAGGTCTTTTCTGGGTAGCCCTTCAGCTCATTTACGAGGTCCATGCTGTCTTATGACGTCAAATGTCCTTCAACTTCGCTGGACTGGTGCCTGGATTAAGGAGTCACATTAATCCATCAGACAAATGCTGGTGGGTCGACTAGAGAAAAAGAACTGGACAAAAAGCTGCAAAAGCCAAAATGTATCAAACAGCCTCGTTGTTCCTGTCCAAACCTTAATCCCAATCACTCTTTTTAAAATCTCTATTTTTCCTCATTCTTGCAGTCCATTTCACTCAAATCGTTAGGAATAGAAATAACTGTCCAAGAGAGCAATTGAAAAAATAGTGACACAAACTGGTTACACAAGGTATCTAAGGTGAACTCAGGTTGTCCTTATTTGCATATGATGGTATTTTCGCTTGAGAGTTTGTTTTATAAACAAGCATTGGGGTTGACATTTAAGCAAGTTCCCTGGTTTCTACTCTAATTGCCAGTTTTGTACTTAGATACTTAAATTATTTACATATTCATGAGATTAGAAATCAGCTCTGATATTGGGAAATTTCAAGCACATGGAAATCCTGCCAAACCAGCATGGTATGTAATGTTCAACATATTTCTTATAAATAATTGAGCGCCTTTTTACTTAATGCAGTGCCTTGGGGAAACATGATGGTATTAGGTAGATATCAGTTTCCTAAGTGTTTGTGCTTGTGCAGAAATCATCTGAATATCTCCAGAGAACTGAATTTCAAAGAGACATGTATCTTTTATTTCAATTCGCCCTTTGACACTAAGGGGCTGCTAGGCTTATTGAAAAACACAGGTCCTGTAAAGACAAATACTGAAACATTTAATGGTTTACAGTTATTATAATCAATAATATTTTCTGAATACTATTTATTAGTTCTTCCCTGCTCCATTCATTCTGGTTCCATTGTACCTTTTAGTGATTGGCTAAAAAGGCATCCAACATTGACTAAAGTGCCTATAACTTCAGGTACTGAAAAGATACTGGACTACTGCTCAGGCAGCCTTGTGTCTAAATCCAGCTACTCTCTACCAGGTTGCCTGTCTCTTAGGTCTCTGAATCGTACATACATTGGCTAGGACCTATGCAATGCTTGCTATATGCCAGGCTCTGCTCAGTGTTAAGTGTTTTACATATGCTATCTCAGCATCCTCAAACAGTGCTGTGGAACAGGTACTATTATTGTTACTTCCACTTTACAGTTGGAGAAACTATCAAGTTAAGTGACCTGCTGCAGGTCATGCAGCCATTGATAGGGCATGACAGAGTAGTGAGCTGATGCTCTTCCCTAGCTTGTTGTACTGTCTGTCAGTGGTGAGAAACCCATGTGACTGAATTTTGGAAAATAATGACATGTATTCCCTTATCAAGTGTCATTATTTCCCAGGAATCGCCCGACATTCCAAGCAGCTAGGATAAGCAATGTCCCTCTCTTGGGGCCCAGTCAGGAAAAGGAATGAAAGATATATATATGTGTGTGTGTGTGTGTGTGTATACATATATATGTATACACGTATGTATATATATACATATATATGCGTGTATATATATTAAATGTATATGAAACTGTTTAAATAAAATTTAGGACTGGTAGAGAGAAGGAGAGACCTAAAAATAGTTTTGTTTTTTTTTCAATGTACTTTTATGCAAGTTACTAAAATTCTATTACATGCTATCAAAACATTGGCCATATTATTTTCCTTTTCTATCAATACATGGTTGTAACTCATTCAGCCTTCATTTATACAGAGAATTATGGCTAGTAATATTTAGGGGTGCAATTATTTGTGAAAAAAAGCCTCCTTGTCAAAATGTTTCCCCCTTTAAAACCATGTGTTGGTTTTGCATGTATCTTACCCATATATAACAAAATACTGAAGGTGAGGCCAACATGCAAGACTTAGGATTTCTTATTTTTTTCATAAACTGATTCTCTGAAATACAGAGGAGATCAGGCATTATACAGGTCCCCAAGTGGTATTACCTGGATTGTTGACTCCGAGAGCTCTAGAATAACTGCGAATATAAACTAGGGAATATTCCATAACTGCCACAAAATGAAGGGTGGCCCACCAAACTGTCTCAAATGTTTTATACTCCCTTCACTGAATTGACCACTCATTTAGACAGATGTTTTCAAAACCACAAATCATCTTAACATCTCTTGAAATAAAGGAGATAGAACCATGAACAGGAACCAAACAAAGATGATGGGAAAGATAGAAGTAAAAGTGATTTGGGGACTAACACAAGGCAGCAGATAAAGTTGATTTGCCCTGCACCACTTCTGGTTTAAATTTTGTAAGTAATTAAAAATAAAATACCACATTTCAAGCAAAGCAGGATTACACTTCTCAGAAAAAAAATCTGAAGGTCAGGTGACATTGGAAGTGCCATCCTCTGTGGCAAGAACAACAGTCAGGAGTTTACCAGTATGTCCCCTTCTAAATGAATACCTGCTCTCGTTTCCCACAGCTCAGATCCAGCCACGTCCTTCAGTTAGATTTCATACTTGTCTGTGTAGAAACTGAGGTGGTGGCCCAGGTGGGCTTACACTTCCACTGGGGGGTAGGAAAAGCACAGGCCCAGGACCACAGAAAAGTAGTGCCCCTTGCTGATGGGGAGGGCCAGCAGGCCCTTTTACAGAGCAAGCCAAGGAAGAGACATTGCTGGCCTGGGTAGGAGAGCAAGGGCGCCTCCCCTCCTGAGCTACTCAGGAACCTGAGTCCCGGAAGTGTTCAGTAGGTCATCGCAGACTCCCCCCCTTACAAATCACTCCTCCAGTACAACCACAGAGAGACCACGAGCTCAGCGCCTGAGGATGACCTGAAATGCTGCGGTATATGTATATTCTTGTACTTTTCTCCTGTTTGGGTTTCTTTTTTTTTTCTTTCAGTCACATCTGCGTTTTGTTTTCTCTCATTTCAAATGTTTCCCAACACATCATGTTTAGTGAGGTGTTTAAGACAGACTGAGAGATGCCGTTGGAGGCAGTGTTTTATAGTACAGTGTGTACACTCGTTTATCTCCAAATTAAAACAAAGATGTAAGCTGGCAGACTCAGCCTGCTGCTGAGACTTCCTTGGGTGGTTTTCTGTATCGAGGCAAGAAAGTGGGGGGAAAACAAGCAATAGGATGAAGAACTGAATCTCCGTTGTCCTACTTGCTTGGTTTCTTAATGTAAAGAAACCAAAAGAAAGCAGAATGTTTGGTTTGCTTATTGCCTAATTACAGACAGAAAGAAAAGAAAAATACAGAAAGAAATAAAGAAAAGCAAAATTTTGGTTCTCCTATAATAAACATCATGGAATTCTTCATAGTGTCCACAGTGATTCACTGTTGTTTTTTGTTTGTTTGTTTGTTTGTAAGAAGTATAAGGTGTTTGGCTTTATATGACCATTGTCCGTCTTCCCATTTAGTATAAAATTTCCATGAAATCTGTTATATTTATTTTCCTGGAAATTCCAGGGTTTTTCCAATGGCACATCCTCAAATAGACTCTTCAGGGGCCAAGGGTATCTAGTTCTTATTTCTATAACATATAAGTCCCCCAACGAAGCTTCCTAAGCAGCCAGGCAACTTCTTTTAGAACTTCAAAGGGAAAAATAGCTCCGAATCTTTCCCTTCAGTCATTCTAGTGGTGCCTGGAGAGCTGAGTGCCAATTCAAGAAAGGGTCACCTTCTGGCAACCACCTAGACACCAAATACCATAGATAGATTTTTCTCTCTAAGAAAAAAGACTAAAACATCAACATATCCTGATTTTATGAATTCTGAGGGCATTTGACCATACCCAGTTCTCCCTGATTAAAAGGTTTTCTTTTTCTTTCTTTTTTCTTTCTTTTTAAAATCTGCTTTCCTACGGAAGTGATGGCTAGTAAAACTCTATCTCGGGCCAGAAAGGACAATCTGCTCAACAAAACTCTTTGAGTCTCTAAAAATGCTCACATCACAAAGCCTCCAGTGGCTGTTCAGGCATTCAAGATGAAATGCAGCCAGACTACAATTCCGCAGTACAGTCTGTATGGGCTCGATCTACAAGCCAGAGATGCAGCCTCTGTCCTCAGGGCCTTTAGGTCTCACTCACTGAAGGAGAGAAAAGCATTTACAGGGAAATAAGGGGAAAATGAAGGTAGCTGCGTATTCAAAAGAGGGAGAGTATGTCTGAAAAGGCAACGAGAACAGCACACAAGGAAAGAGAGAAAGAAGAGAATTCTGTTCACAGGTAAGTTCTGAAAGTATCTTAACAAGATACTTTCTAAGAGACAGAACTTTTTCCTGAAAATTCTGTTCACCATCAGTTTGGTGTAAAACAGCATCCAGCAGAGCCAACACTAGCACGGAGGCTAACTAAATTCATAGCTGGGAGTTTCTGCAGCAGCAGCAATGCAGCTGTCACAGATAAATCGATGAGCAATACTTATTGTGTTTCCCAGAAAATAAGACCTAGCCGGACCACCAGCTCTAATACATCTTTTGGAGCAAAAATTAATATAAGACTTGGTCTTATTTTAATATAAGTCCAGGTATGATATGATATGATATGATATGATATGATATGATATGATATGATATGATATGATATGATATAATATAATATAATATAATATACCGGATATAATATAATATACCAGGTTTTATATTAATTTTTGCTCCAAAAGATGCATTAGAGCTGATGGTTCGGCTAGGTCTTATTTTCGGGGGAAAATGGTATATGAAAGATGTTCCTTTTTCCTGGGCACATGTAGTCATGTGTCTGCCAACACCAGCATGGGGCCCTCCTTGGTGCTCATAGCTGCATCTCATTAGTGTTAAAGGCTCCGTGATTCGTGGGGGTTGCCAGCTATTATTTCCATATCACTGACCCACCTGAGTGGTGACAAGGTGCTCTCCACTTGACGTCCAGCCAACCCCATTAGCTAACGGCTCATCTGATGGCTGCAGCTCACTCCTCTCCCAGGTAATGCGCCACTCCTCATTCTGTGATTCAAGCCCTGAGATACGGAGTTCTTCTCCAACCCCTACCTGTACTAACAGGTTATCTACATTTGTTTTTCCAGGATGATTTCTCCTTCATTCTCTCCTGGAGACACAGAGAGGTTAGCAGAAAGGCGGGTTTCCGCCCATCTGCTAAGGTCAAGGTATCACCCTTAAGTATGAGAACCCTACCAAATTTCATGTAAGGTTTTATTCCATTCACAGAACTTTGATATGTGGTACCAATTAGTGGGTTTTCCCTTTGAGAAAGTTCACTAACTTCGCAGAGTTTTGGTTCCTGAACTACATACAGAGCAAAGACTGTTAAGGCTTCTTCCAGCTCCAAAATGATGGAATTCATTTGGTGTATCATCACAAAAGACACTTTTTGGTCCAGACCGGATGACTATGATATCATCTGAACTGGTCTTTTTGCTTTTGACCTATTACAACATCTCATCCTTATATTTTTACCAGATTAACTTTTGTAAGCTATAGCTCTGAATACATTATTCCACTGACCAAAATTTTCAAAAGGTGCATAATTAGAAAAACAAAAATTATTTTGCCCAACAACAAAACAGTCAAAACAGTAAATAATCAAGATTTTGTTCCAAAAATATATAACTAGAGCTACCAAATTTCAGTTTCAGCCACACAAATTCACAATCCTATAACCATGATTTTTTTCTAACTTTGTATTATTGTTCATGATACTTCTCTTGTGTAAATGTGCCTGCCCCAACAGAACTATGACACACTAATTAAGGTCCAGAGAAATCATTTCATAAGATCTTTATCTCCTGAACTTTGGGCTGCCAATTTCACATAATCGACCCAGCTCTATTGATTGGGTAACTAGTATGTATGAATGAAGGTACTGCTTTTTTTGGCCTCTCTTAGATTATTGGTAAACTCGGGTGTATTTAATATTCTCTCCCAAGATGAATTGCACACTCTTTACCACAGTGATTTTATACCAACGGTAAACCAAGCAGAGCACCTAAAATGGATGTGGAGTTTAATATTTGTTTTTCCCCCAATTTTTTGGAAGTGCACCTGCAATTATAATTATGCATCCAAATACATTTTACAGCAAAGGAAGGCAACACTAAGTACTGCTCTCCATAAGTGGTTGAGCTGGGGCTATAGCCCAGAGGTCCCAACTCTTCCAGGGTTACCCCTCTGCCACAGTGATCATGGGAAATACTATTTAAAGTGCTGGAACAGGAAGGGTTACATGGTAGGGCATCTCCTTTAGCACAACTGCGAAGATGTATGGTATTCACTTAGCCAGGTAAATCTGGCCCTCACTGTGCCTCTAGCATCATGGAGAAAATTAAGCAACTGTCAAATAAAATACAATAACCCAGTGGGTTAAATGACTAATACTCTGTGTCCTGAGCTTCTAAGCCTCGCCTCTAGCAACTGCACCATCCTGGACCAGATACAATGTGACTTGACTTCAGAAATTAAATGTACATTCTGCTGAAAGGGTAGCCAGAGTGCTCAAGAGGGGGAAAAAGAACCACTAAATGTAAATCTCTGATATTTTTAGGCTTAACGTGTATTTTATTTGGCAGTTAGGGCGGTGCGAATAAAACACCAAACCTAAGAATTTTGCTCCTACAAAATGTTTGTGTCAATAGAGACCTTGGAAAGTTGCTTACGCCATTCCACTCTCTTCAGGAAGAACCTCGCACATCTCTACCTGCCCAGACAAATAAACCCTAGAATATCCTATTCACTCAGGGAAGTCCAGTATTTCTTTAAATATGTATAATGTCTAATACATGAGTCCTCTAAGGAGAATTCTAAGAATGTCTTCACTGAATCATGCATTTCACAAAGAGCGTTCCAATATCTCATTATTTTCCTTTTGGCTTTTATGGTAGTCTCTCTCACATTCGCCTGTGTATGTGATGTTTCTTTTAGTTTAATTGCATTTCCTGTTGCTAGCCTTGTATTCTACCTGGGAATGTAAGTTCCTTAAAAGGAGGAACTATATATATATTTTATAGTGTATCTGTAGTATAGGGGACATGATATATTTTATAGTATCTATCCCATAAAATATATACACATATGCCACACACACATGCCAAGACATAGAATAGCATAACCTCGTTCAATATTTTCTTTAAAACTGGAACTCTCCATCAACCCCACCAGCACGAGAAGTCATGAGATGACGTGGTTCTAAATAATGTTACCTATGTGTGTTATTATTGTTCCTCTGACCATTTATCCCACTATTTTAGCAAATTTCAAGTCGTGTTCTTAACCTTTGGGAGTCATTCTTTCCTTTATGGTCTGCGAAAAGCAATCTTGGCTATTTATCCAGAAAAGTGACCACCTTTCCACATGCACAAAACACTGTCAAGGATTCCATGAGGGTCAGGGGTTCCTGACAGCCTGAAACATCTAAGTTGAGAACTACTTCTCCACAACGAATTCCTTAGTGTCTAGCTTTTCCTCACATGCTGCTTCAGATGTTTACACAGCTCCAGCTAGGTGACCCGGGATCCTCCTTGCTGCCCCTCGCCCCACTGGCCCACGGTTCAGGCTACTGCGCAGAACAAAACTGATCATGGAGAAGCCATGTAGACATGACGAACTAGAGGCCTTTTCCCTGGGGAACCATCAGCTATCATCTCAGACAAAATAACTGTGCTCACCTTTTGGTCTTGGCTGTATGCCAGAATCCAGTCTTCTTGCTTGGGGTGGAAAAGCAAGCTCTGCAGGTAGAAGTTCAGCCGGTACTTCTGATAGGTCGCACCTTCATCTGAGCTGATCAATAAACTGCTCTCAATCTCCGGGTCTGTGAGCAACATAATCTGCAGCAAAGAATTGTTGGGGAAAGAAAACCACAGAAAGCTAAGTTTACAAACTTCCAAATCTGAAAAATGAGCTAAAATTCTGACATAGGAGAAAAAAAAAAAAAAAGAGGCAGGCAAAGAACCCTTGGCCAAGCAGGGACCTTGACGCTGTCAGGGTTGTTCTCCTACCTTGGACTAATGCCACAAAACGATTTTCACTAAGACATGAAAGAGGCAGGACAAGTCGGAAGCAAGAGAGAGGCATTATCTTCTCTTCTACAGGGTTCCTTGTTGTTTTCCCCTCACAAGGTTATCTCCTTAAACTGAAATATTTCCCACTGTTCCCCTAACCTCTACTCCTCTTCCTACTGTGCCTTGTCTACTTTTCATATGTAGGGGGATAAAAGAGCAAGACTTTTCACAGTCCGTTGTGGGAAAGGTGGGAAAAAAATAAAAAGGGGATATAGTCTACTGGTGTTTCTCCCTCACTGCAGCCCTCTGTTCACATCAAAAATAGCTCATGCCATCCTACCTTTAGACTGATTTTCTGAGTCTTGAGTCACAGGCTGGGCTTTCTAAAGCCTCCTCCGGGAATTTTATAAAGGCCACTTTATCACCTTCTAACCTACTATATAAAAAATTTACTTGTTTATTTTGTTGATTGTCCATACAACCTCTACTAGAACATAAACCCCATGAGAATAGGGATAATTGATATTTATTTATTATTCTTTCCCATAGGTGTATTCCCAGAAGCTAGAGTGAGGCCAAACATATATTATATATTCAATAAATATTTTTCAAATGAATGGATGGAAAGAGTTTTCAGAATAGACATGTGAAACTAAAAAGATGCCCAGAACTTTGGGCAGAACCGAATGGAAGTGCCACAGAAAGAACTGGAGGTCCTTCTCAATCTTTGGGCTGTTGACAAGACAGTGTGCTCTACATGTGTAAGACTTCACAGCTTCATATGCATTGCTGTCCCGTTGGAACGGCTAATATTGGCCAGCGTGGTGTGAACAACCCACAACAAGAACAAGATGGAGAGGCTGCCCTGAAAACTGATTTTTACTCTCCTTTTATGCCTCTAGAAATGCGTGATAAAATGCGCCATTCCCGACTCTCTGCAGGTGTCCTTTCATTCAAAGTGTGTACCTAATGCCTCCAGACAGGTGGCCTTAAGGCTAACCACTGACTTCTTCCCCATCAACTTATTAATTGGCGCTTTCTGAGCTTGGTTCGCAGAAGCATGAACGATGTCCTTAATGTGTGGCTGTATGAAGAGAAATCACTGCAGCCCTGGGTTTAAGGATTACCAGCCGGGGATGCGGCAGTTCCAGGAAAAGAGGAGAGAAAGGAAAAAAAAAAAGAAAAAAAAAAAAAATCCAGGCATGTCATAGAAGAGCAGAGTGCTAGGCAAACACACGGAGACTTTTCAAGCATTTGGAGGCAATCATAGTAAAACCTCAGAACAGTTAATGTCATCTTTGAAAGTGGTGTCCTGTTACTGCAAATGGCACATGAGGATTGCACGCCAGATACACTCAGCCTGAACTGTGCTTATATCATCCAGGATGGATTGAAGGTTCCTTACTGTCCTTTCAAATGACCCTTCTTGAGGAAGAGGAAAGGGACGCAGTGCAGTGAGCAGAATGCTATGACTGCCAGATGCACTCGGGATGAGATGAAACACACACATAAAATCGGAGGCTAACTGCCTCTCATTCCATGTTCCACTGAAGCCACTGTTCCCAACCGTAAAATCTGACAAGGTTATAGTTTGCTCTGTCTCCCATTCACCAAGCAAAGCATATTCCTTCATTGAATGGCTGACATGGTGCCATCGGGTAATCTGCTACTAAGTAAAAACTCACATGGCTCCATTAAAATCTATTGCATGCATTAAACAAGGCTCCTAAATTCACAAGAATATTTCCAGGTGATTTCATATTCACTGGCACATAAAAGCTCTTGTTTTCAAAGTAACAAGTAAGTCCTCAAATGATGGTATTGCTTTGTGTCTCCAACCACAATTAACAATAATAGATAATACCTTTTGGCACTACTGCCAAAAGTAATTTCCATAATAATATGAAGAGGCTCAGTTTTATAGGTCATCTATTGTCTTAGGCAAGGTGATTTTTCTCCCTCTGATATACTATTTCCCTGTTAACCAGAATATGTTTTCTTCTCTTCCCATGAATCAAGATGTCACCACATGCTTCTCATGGCAGACCACTTCAGCAAAATAAAAACACTAGACTTACAGAATATCCTCAAATCAAGCTGAGTTTTATTTATCATTCATTTAAAATGTTTTTTATACTAATTTATGCTCTAAGTCATCAGCCTTTCTAAGATAATTCTGCATCCAGGTAATATTGAATAAGGGCAGGAGGGAGGAAGAATAATGCATATATTTTCAAACATGGCTACTTAATATTGATTTAATGAAATGTCTAGCTTCCTTGTGTTTTTTTTTTTCTAGTATGAAAAACACATAGACCAAAATCTCACCTTCTCTATACAGTCCTTACCTGAAACCCTCTATTTGGGAATTTGACATTTTATTTTATTTTTATTTTTATTTTTGGGGGGGACTTGGCCATTTTAGAAATGATGAAAGACGTCAGGAGATTCCCCCTGTAAGATTTGTAAGTGTGTCTACATTATACAAACCATCCAATGATTCTTCTCTCAAACTTCTGCTCGAATCCACTCAAAACAAATGGATCAATCTGGATCCATTTTTGTTTAGTCATTTTTTATTGCGTGCACAACTTGTAAGATAACCAGTGGAATTCAAAACAAAAAGAAAAAAAATAAATTGCTCATGATTCTATCTATTCAACAGACTAAACAATGCTTGTGTTTCCTTCTACTTCTTTAATCCACATCTATGTATCATATCATAGATTGAGCTTTTTATTCTGATTTTTTCCAAATTTAATATTTTGGACTATATTTACTTCCAACTGAATGACAAGCACAAATGCATGCACACACAATGCACATCACTGCGTACAATGTATAACTTAATCATAACCTTCAACATAATTAGGCTACAATGGGTACATTTAATAAATTAATGTTAACTGAGTAAGTGAAATCTTATTATTTCAGTCTTCAAATTCACATTCTTTAGTAATTTAATTTCAAATGCATTGAGGTTTGTCCTGTCATTTTATAGGTTACTAAAAGTAAATAAGTTAACAAGTAAGTAAAGAATTTAAGCAAGATATAAATAGAAAATGTTTAACCTATTGGAAAAAATGAAACACTATAAATGATACATGTAATCCGATCTTTAGACATAAATGATGTTGTTTATAAATAATAAGTCCTATGTTCTGCTGAAGGTGTTCAACCGGGAAATATCAAAATGATAATTTCAAGTTAGTGAATACTTCTCAAAAATTAATAGATAGCATTCCTTAAACATGTCCAGTGATCATTGTTTTTACTGGTCTACACTGGCTCTCTATCCACTTCTGGCTCTTCATTTGACTTTGAATAAATGGTGTTTTGCTGTGTTTAATCCTCTGCATTCTAGATGATCTGAATGACAGAATTTTAGAACTTTGTAAAAGGCATGAATCCAAACTTAGCACAGTTCATGAACTGAGCCCTATAAAAAGAGCTTGGCATAAAAGCTTGGTCCATACAACTTTGTAAATGAACAAACGAATGAGTGAAGAGGTGAGTCCTCTTCATCCTCGCCTTCTGCTGAATGCAGCTCATGGACCCCTGTGACACAGTCTGAGTTCTCTTAAGTAAATCCTTACTGTTCTCCTTGGAAGCAAGGAGGGTAGAGACAAGGGGAAAGTCTGTCTTTCGGAAAGCAATTCTTCTCTGTTCAGATCGGCCCATGAATGATTAGAACCAGTCTACTTATACCTTGCAGGGTGTGCAGATACTGCACTGACCGCATTTGCAGATTAACTCTTTTCCATAGAAAGTCAATAATGGCGACACAGGCTCCCGCCACTCAACTCTAAGCAATCATTCATCATCCACTTCAGGAGAAGAAACTTTATTTGCTTTTCCTAGAGGTGAAAAATGAACGTGAAATACAATTTATAGATTTCAAATATGTCACTTCTCACATTTTTTTTGGAATTGGTCCTTCTGACAGCTTAGTGTTGTCAAAAATTAAATGTCTCTTCACTCTCCCTGACTTGTTCCAGATTCAACATACGGCTACATGATGTAATTCTACAAAAGGTTGTTTGGAAACTTTCTGATCCTTCTAGGGTGTCTACTAGGGGCATTCCTTCTAGAGAAATGCTCCTACTATTTACTTTTCCAGATTTTATCCTAGATGTGTTGATCTTGGAATTCCATCATTTGCCTATTGAGATGGGTGGAGTTCATAAGGGGTGGCTTCACTATCTGCAGGCACATACATTTTCCCACAATTTCTTTGGTCCTAAACCAAAGAAGATTTATTTTATATGTTGTTCATTATTTGCTCATTTATCTACTCCTTGTCCTTTGTGGACTGGAATCAAGAGGAGGTAATGTACTAGGGATATCTCTCTTGCTTTGCGGATGGCTTAACTCAAATCCAGATGCCCATATCACAGGTGCATAATAAACACTTTTCAGAGTGATAATGACAATGCCAAAGAAAAACAGCAATAGCCATAATTGGGCACTCCAGTTATCTACCCACTTTATTCAAATAAAAATCTATCTATAAACAGTATAAGAGGCTATTTTCAGGCCTCTGGCTTTAATATTAAAAATGAATTATGCAAAATGTAATCAGAGCAAGAGAGTAATTTGCTCACTGTGGGTGAAAAGCTGCCTATTCCCAATGTGAGCTGAACATTTATCTTCTACAGATGAACTGAGGGTGAGAACAGTAAGTGCTTATCAATTGGTGACTGTTTGGGGGACAGTATTAGGGAAAGTTACACAGGATCCCAGAATGACCCTTGAATAGGAAATCACTGAAGTACAAACAATAGTGAGAAAAGGAGAGGGAAGTGATTAAAAAGAAAAAGGTTCACGTAAGTATATATTGATAGAAAAAAATCTGTATGGACGCAGTGTGCAATCTCTCGACCTAAATACCACTCGCACCCCACCCCCCAACTCAGTGAAGCTCACCTAATGCACTCCCTGTGGTCATTAAAACAAAATAGTCATTCAATACTGAAGCCAAGAAAATGTTTGGGCAACACACTGTCTACTTGTGATCTTAATGTCAAGTCAGTGAAATTGCAGGAAAATGCTGGCATTGTATTCTAAAGAGTTTATTCTGTGAGTTTATTTTAATGTTTATTTTATGTTTATTTATTTATTTTTTTTTAATTAATGAGGGTCCAAAGACTGATTCTTTAGGGAGCAAAAAGTTTTCAAGAAGTGTATACAGGGCTTCACATGTCTCATACTAGTCTTGACAGAACATTATCTATTAAGTATTGTGTGAAACTCATGACAATTCATTCAATACTCCTTTTGCCCAAACCTATAGCGTACATGGGAGAAGAGTAAGGTTCATCAGAAATGACAACACATGCATTACACTCCTCGGAAGACAAATCAAGAAAGAAAGTTTATGGAAGATTTCTTCTTATTTCTCTTGGGATTAGTAAACACAGCCCTCTCCTGAGTCACCTTAGAGAATCTCAAATTAAAAACCACCATTCACTGTGAGACTCTGCTTCCATTACTGTGGATGGCACTGAGCCCCAGGGGACACATAATGGCCATGTGTACGGGTGGGTTGATAAGCAGGGCTGACCATGGGGATCGTGAACCACAGACTTGTTTTCCACAAGAAGAGCCATGACCAAATCCTAAACTTGACTCCAGTCAATGCTGCTGTGGATGTGTGCACGTCCTCAGATAAGAAAAAGAGTGTGTGTTTAGTGAAGGCTATTTGCACAATAAGGAGAAGAAGGAAAGACAAACCATAAATATATATATTATAATCACAGGAAATAGCACGGGGCTTGATTTCAAAGACAGAGTTGAATATCATCTCTGCCGTATCTCGGTCGTGCCACTTTGAAGAGCTCATAGCTCACTTCATCTTTTCATGACCCTCAGTTTTCTAATTGAGGGTAGTAATACTATAGAGAAAAACAAAGTTTACATTTAGCCTCTGTTTACAAAAGTTTCAGTAATCATTTGTTGTGTGCCACACACTCTATTAAACCTTTAAAATCTATTACTTCATTGAATTGTTTAAAAAAAAAAAAGAACTTCAGATAGACATTATTATATTTATTTGATAGTTGAGGAAACGAGGCTTAGAAAAATGAGGTGATTTGCTCCAGCCCCCACAGCTAATCAGTGGTAAAGCTATCTATGGCATATACTGTATAAGTTTGTGTGAAGATCAGATCACCTGTGTGAAATAAAGTAATGCTGAATTGTGTGAAAATGTTACTATTATTATTTCACAAAGTATGGCACATTTAACAGTATATGTTGTGTAAAAATGTGATAGTTGAGTTCTAAAATGGAGAGGGAGAGACAGGGGTGGGGGAAGGGAGAGAGAGAGAGAGAGAGAGACCCTGAATTTCAAATATCTAATAAAAATATTGCCTAGATGGGAAAGCGGGAGAAATAAGGAACTAGGAGATAGATAACAGAGACTCTCAATAACATGATAATTGGTAAGATATTCTCAAAGAAATAAAGCCTTTTTGGTTTTAAATACAAATCTACAGAAACAAAATACTCAGTCCTGGTTTACACTCAGATTTTTCACAACGGCCCTGGCCTCTTTTTCCTTATCCTTCTAGCATCACTCTTCCAGAAGATTGTTTTTTATGCTTTATCATACCATGGATAAGAAAAAAATGAGATAATTGGGCAAAAATCTCTGACCTAATGATAGTGTAGGTGGGGAAACAAACATTTCTCCATAAGCTATGAAAGTTCTCGAGGAAGTTTATGCTAAAACAAATAAGAATCATTACACTGTAACTGTTTTCCTAATAAACATATCCTATGTCTAATTGGCATCTAAAATATGAACTCATTTTGCTAGAGAAATAAGTTATCATATTAAGGGGGTAGTAGGGAATATGGAATATTCATTAATACTTAGCATTGTGTTATCTGGTTTTTTTAAAAATGGTGTTGTAGAGGATAAGAATGATGTACAAATTTGAGAGACATTTTTTATTATTTCAGTTACTATGGAGACGGATTAAATACCCTGAGAATACTTGAGCCACCTTAAAAATCCAAGCATTATCCCATAGCCTCCGTTCAAACTCAATCAGAACACACTTCCATGGTCATTACAAGTCCCAAAGAAACTTCTCTGTTAAATCCTCAAAGATCTATAAATGCCAAAAGGTTATATCATTTTAAAATGTTAGCTGCTATCAGAAGGAGCTGAGATACTGGGAGAAACGAACATTCATCTTCTTTGCTCATGGGAAACTTTACAAGAAATGATGTTCATTTAATGATAAGAAATCCCGTTATTCCACTAGGAATGATAAAGGAGGGGAGGTGGGAATGAAGAGAGAGCAAGAAAGGGAAGCTATCAGTATATTTTAACATCGACTTAGGTGAAGGACATACAGTTTTTGGTGCAATCTCTAAGTTGTGCATTTGATTTTAGATTGAACAAATGTCAAGTTGAAAGTCAGGAGAATGAAGAGTCCATAGGAATGAATTCATTCTAAAAATAAGTTAACAGAATGTACCCACGTTCATCCCTTACTCTACATGTATCATTATCTTGACAAGTATGTTTTAGTTTTCACGTATATTAATGCTTCACAGTAAATGGGCCTATATAGCAAGGTGTATAGGGGAAAATTAATGAAGTCTCTCGGTCACAGACCTTGCTAATGTATTTGGCTATTAAAGCTTTCCTGAGAAAACGATGGTGACCACCAGGGGTTTCTCTCCAACGGGATGTGCAAGTGAGTGAAGTGAGGTTCCCCTCTGCCTCTCCACTGCAGACCTCCCAGGAAGATGGGGCTGCAGTGGATGACCCAGGAAGAAGGGACTCCTGCTAACAAGATCTGTTTCCTGTAAAACTTTTCCTCATTATTTAAACATTTAATGACAGACATTGATCATCTCAAGTTGTTTTTGAGAGGCAGAAAAGGGTGAATGTGCTTAATTGACATGCAACCCCCTCTCCCTGTAGTGCAATTACATTAGCTGCTGCTTTTCCTCTCTCCTTTCTTATTTTCCTTCTGTCAGAGCAGGCGATATCGTAGTGCAATGTTTTAAGTAGATGATTGTTTCCCATGATTTTATTTTCTAGGCAGTTCTATATCTTGTGCTAACTCCATCTCAAAATGCATATCTCAGAAACAACCAAATTGGTGCACTATATTAAAGAGAAAATGACCTCTGTTCTATATATTAATGCTGTGTCACAAACGACCTCAGAACATTGCCACAAAACAATCACTTATTTTGCTTGTGGTTTTGTGGGTCAGAAATTTGGGAATCACTCAGCTGAGTAGTTAGTTTCAAAGCCATATGACATCAACTGTGGTAGCCAGAACTGGAGGCTCCACCTCTAAGATGGCTTCTTCACTCAGTTATTTGGCCTTAGCCTCTCTTTTTCTCTCTACATGGAATCCCACCCTCCAGGCCCTCTCCATATGGCTTAAACTTCACATTTCATGGTAGTTAGATTTCCTAAGTGGTGGCTGGCTTGTCCCAGTGTGAGTGTCCTAAGAGAAAGCATGTCAAGGGAATCAAGTGGAAGCTGCCAGGCTTCTTATGGCCTATCTTCAGAAGTCCTAGGATATACATTTTGCTGCATTCTATTGGTCAAACAAGTTACTGATTCTGGGTTAGATTAAAGGGGAGGATAAAAATAGACTCCACCTCTCAAGGAGGGAAGGAGACTCTTTTTCTCTCTCTCTCTGTCTCTCTCTCTCACAGCCACACACACACACACACACACACACACACACACACACACACACACACGAGGATTGCAAAACTTGGTGGCAACCATTTTGTAACTATATGACCACAAAGATGGTCTGTACAATTTGTCACTTATAATTAAAAGAAGAGGGATATGATAAAAACTTATTATTTTATATTCAATAGGAATAACAAGATCTCCTCATAATCATATCTAAAATATAGATAACTTGAGGTTGTCAGATTTTTCACTGGTTTCCGGCTGCGAAATAGCTCTGTTACCTTAACCTTTTGAAAGCTGTAAATTCCCAATCTGCTGTCAATTCAAGGCAAATAATTATTAAAGACCAAATGAATTTTATCTCTTTATGTCTCAGACATTAAGAGACCCAAGGTCAAGAAAGTCCAGTCTGTGGATTTTCAGGATGAATAAATTACCCAGATTAAATTATAGAAGGGCAGATCTATTAAATGGCCATTAAAGTCTACATAACTAACTCTTTAATAAGAGAGCCCATAACTAGATATTATAATCCCATCATTTAATTTAAGCTATGATACCATAAAAAAAATGTGTTTCTTAAGAGCAAAATAGTGCTTATCCCTTTATGTTCACAATGAAAGTCTATATCAATTACAACACAACAATTCAAAACAAGATACTCACTGTTCTCTTGGGTCTAAAATAAACCAACTGGTTCTTAGGTAGCCTTAGACCAACAAAAACAACAAAAGGACATTTGGGTCTGAGGGTAAATGTTTGGATGGTAAATGTGTCCCAGAAACATAGAGCAATTTCAATTTTTATCATGCAGAGACCCATGTAAAACATCCAATATTTTTATCTTATGTTTCTTACTTTACATGCATCTTGCGGAATAGACTCAACTTCTATTGCTACTATGTCAACCATATAAAACACTCATCTTCTCCAAGTTACTACCATACAGGGAATCGACACTTTAAGACAATAACTACAAAATCAGCCCTCTTGATTTCAGTAGTATTTCTCAGCTCCCTGATTCAAAAGGAACAAAGGGGTTCCGATAAAAGAACAAAAATTTGCCTTCATAGAACCTCTGCAAACAACATGACCTTTTACGTATTCAGGCTAATATCTTTTATGTATCTAGTCACAATTGCTCAGAAGTTAGCATCCTTAACAATCAGAATGATTCCTAAGCAAGCTGCTATCATGAAATCCAATTATAAAAAGCATCATTCTATGTTGTGACAGTACAATAGCATTTTCAGACCTAGATTCATATCCACAATGGGTTGAATATGCCCATAAAGATACTATCACTCACAACGCTGAATGATCTTGGTTTAGGAGCAGCTTTGACCATATGAGACAGTTCTCAGACAGTTTAGCTTTTTTTGAATGAATCACAGGCAGGATGAACATATGTCATATTTTGTCCTGAATAGTCCTGGTTTACTCCTTTAAATATTATAAATCATAAATATTATTACTGCTATACCTGTGTATGGCTTGGATGATAAATCATATGGTCATTCTCATGAGATGAAGATTTCTGTGTCTGGCACCCTTACAGAATATTTCACAAAAGTAAATTTTCCAGACAACTGAGCCAATTTTTAAAAACAGCAACCATATTTAATGACAGGAAAAAAAAGTCCTCAAACTCACGGATAGACTGACACTTCCCTTAAAAGGATATACCAGATATCATTACCTCTCCCTGAAACTAAGGATCATGAAAATATATATCAATTGATTTGTTTTACTACAATATTCTGGAATTACTGAAGTGTGCTAGCTCTCTCCTAAACATTTGTTTTCTGAGTTCAAATCAGTCTCCTTCTCCCAACCCCTTACCCACCATCCCCTTATCTTTTCACTGTCAGACAGGCTCTTACTAATATAATAGAAACCTCTTCTACCTTCAAGCTAAATAATTCTTCTGATGACACATTTCATTACATTAAGAATACATTATCAAAGTAAACCCATCCTAAAACAAATGTATGTTTTTCTAGAAACCTTACTCAAATATTTTGATCACCAATGAAGTCTCGCCTGTAAAACACTGAGTGATTTCCCAGTCCTTACACATTCTAGACTTGCCCTTGTACAGAACAGCCTATAGGATTGGCAGGTTCTTCTTTACAGCCCGAGTCAATCACGACCTTGTCCTCCAAAGGCCATGCTTTGTGTCAGCCTACAGCTGAGTCTTACCACTGGGGCAGCCCTCAAACCTGGTCCCTTCTCAATTCACAAATGGCTGGTACTGGACCAAATTCCTTACATTTAGATTAAAAGGATAACGGTAAAAAGAGCTGCTACTGTGCAGGTTTTTAAGCTACTTAGAATGTGTCTAGTTTTTAGAATGTCTGTACCAATGATCCAATAATTTTCTTTCTTTTAAATTACTCATTTTATTTGTTTTAAAACTTAGTATTGTTTTTCCAAATATGAGCAAAAATTAATACGTATTCACTGCTGAAAAAATTTGGAAAATGCCCTCCAAAAAGTTCTTAGAAAAAAGAAAAGAAAAATCCCTCAAACATCCTTACGCGGAGATAATCATCACTAACAATTCAAATTTTTTTCTATGATTATATAGCTATAAACATATACATAAATGTTGTAAGGAAAAGGGAGGGAGGGAAGGAGGGATTTATGTAGCAAGAGAGAGTACCACATGATACTTTCTGCTTTTTAACCTGCTTTCCCCATTTTAAAACTACACTGCAAACATTTTCCAAACTATTAAATTTTCTTCTGGGCTATAATTTTTTATTGGCTACATAGAATTTAATTGTATGGATAAGCCACTGTATATAATTAAGCCCTTAATAGAAGGTTTCAAATTTTCACTAACATAATATTATGACCTAACACACATTAATATTTCTGTACATCAATTATTATTTCTTCAAGCAATTTCCTTCAAATAGAATTTATGGATCAAAGCATATAAATTTTGTAACCCCCTTTTGATACATTACCGAATGTCTTTCAGAAAAAGAAAGTACTAATTTATAATTCCATGGCAGGGACTTGGGAAGTACCTATCACAAATAGTAGTTTTTTTTCTCTCTTTTTATAACATTTTCTAAGCTGACTGCGGAAAACAGTGTTTTGTGTCAGTACATTTACTAGTTACAGTGAATGTTTCTTTCCTCTCTCCCTCCCTCCCTTTCTCCCTTTTCTCACTTGTGTTTAGTCATTTGAATATCCTCATTTAGTAGATTGCCAGTTCATGTTTTCTCCATTTTCAGTCATGATTGTTTCTCTTTTTCTTACTGATGTAAATAAATTGCCATTCCTACATCATAGTCTATTTGTAACAGTCTGTTTATGTACATTTTCTATCTTCATCTAAGTTTCTGGGGAAAAAACAATAAAGTAGCATTCTGCACATATTACACACACACAAACACAGGTGACCCCAGGTGAGCATTTCAAGTTTAAAAACAAGAACTTAGAAACTACAAACTTCACAACACTTCAATAACTGTGTTCCCTGAAAATGGGAGCTGCAGAAAAAAAACAGAACATTATTTTTCTATTTTTGACTGTTATCAATTCATAGGCAAATCTTTCATGTCACCTATATATCATAAATTGTAAGATGTTAAAAAATAGTGCACTACACAAAGAAACTCAAATTTATTAAACTACTACTTAAGAAGATTTTATACATACATGACATTTCCATTTAAGAATTACACAGCACTTTACAAATGTTAATTAAGATATCCCAAGTGGAAATGGAAGCAAACCTCAAGAAGTGCAATTAGACAGGGAGGGGCATGAGGATTTAGCCAAGATCCTTGCAGAACATTGTTGCCATTTCTATGGCTCACACCCAAGAACCTGGTTCCCAGGTCTTCCTTCTAAACATTAGACAACATAGTAAGCAGATCTTCTAACCAGTGAGCATAGGCTTAGACTGGTTATTAACCAACACATTTAAATGTATGTAAAACATCAGAAAATGTAGACAAAATAGAATTTTCCCTCTTTTGATTTACATGCAATTCATAAGTGAGACATTAAATGTAATCATAATCTGTCTTTTCTATAGGATGTTTTAATAAAATTACAGAAATACCTTCAAATATTAAAATTATTAGACACCCATTTTAGTCATTTCAAGAACAAATAGCAAAACAAGAGTTTTGGAATGTAGAGAGTTTCTTAAGAGCAATTTTTCACTCCTTGTGAGGCGGCCTGATGTTCACCATTTAACCATTCATTTCCTCTTCCCCCCACCCCTTCTATTTATTTAAGTGGTTTTAGGCAGCAACAGGCAGCTACTGTGCTTCAGACAGGAGGTTAAATGATGAGATAATAAATGCTTTACTAGACTGTGAATTCTGCCACAACCAGTTCCAACACAGAAATAAGAGATAAAATTCAGGGGAAAAAGTACAGTTGTATAGGTCCTGGCATATACAAAATATTGTGAGAACAACATTTCTGTTGTCAAAATGAGGGAAGGAGCCATAGAATACCTGACACTAACATGGGATTTGAAGGATGTGCAGATAGTTGATAGAAAGGGCAGGAAGGATTTCATGGCGGAGGTGCCGACAAATGCAAGGGCCGAGAACTGTGAGTGTGCATTACGTGCGGGGATAACCGCAAGTTCTTCAGGATGGCAGAAGTTAGGTAAAGCAGTTACAGCCAAGTTGAAAGAGCTTTGCAAGCCATGCAAAGGAGTTTTCACTTAAATTGCAAGAGGACCTATTTATTCTGACCCATACATACCGACTCAAGATGGTAAAGCAGGGAATAGAAAGACTATAGCTCATGTAGAAAAATCACTCTGGAGATAACATAGAACGTGGATTAAAGAGAAGGGACTATGGAGGTAGGGAACTCTCCGAAGAGGTTAGTGCAAAGGTTCAGCTAAGAGAAGTATGTCCTGAACACACACAGGCGACCTTAGACCAAATAAAATATCCCTAAGCTGGGCAGTTAAGCTTTACCACAAGAATTCAAATCCACTGGGATTCCAATCATGCTTTATAGTTCTTTCCAGCCAAATTTATAAGTACTGGAGATTCTGAAAAAAATATTTTTCAGAAGCACAACCACTTGGGAAATTACAGCTGAGCTTGACTAGCAACACTCTTTAAGGATCTAACAGGAGGGGAGAATAAAGAAAACATATGTCTCCCCAATTTAACACTTGCCAATGTAAATGAGCATATGTGCCTTTTCAGTGTTCAACAAATTCCTCAAGCCACAGAACGTAGGAATTGCCACAAAGGAAACCATCAGGCTAAAAAGAAACATTTCAATAAGAGATGTTGTTGTTGTTTTCCTGGGCCAATAGCACAGTGGCATATACTGGTAAAAACAAAACAAGAAAACAAAACAAAAATAAAAACAAAACAACATGGTCCATAGGCTGACTCTGACCAGAACCCAAGTTCTGTTTCAGATAATGTTTGCCCAAAAAGCACTGTTTGTCAGCTTGTTTTGAAGTAATGTCCAGATTTATTGGGACCATATTGCCACAGAGTCACAATCAATAGAGTTTTACGTCTGCAACCCCTGATAGAGAAGCCATATGCTTTCCAGTTTACCACAACCCACATCATCCTCTATTGCCTTCTCAACACTAAAAAGATGGCTTCTGTTGGCATTTGTCATATTAATTTAAGAAAAAAAAACAGCATAAAATTCAAAGCTAAAATAAAAGCTGAGTTCTGTACCCCTGTTGCTGTTCAGAATGGGATAACAAACAACAGATTGAGAGGACAGAGAGCACCTCAGACACTGGGAATATTCCTTATTTCCCCCAATTCATGTGCTCTCTCTCACTGTTTTTCCTTGAAATAAAATGCCTGTGCCCACAGAATCCCTAATCACTTCCATAATCACCTGTTCAAGCCAACGGGCATTCAAATTGAGACTCTTGTAGCAGTATAAAGCACAGATTTAACTTTGATCCCAGTTCTGCTTATTACTAGTCATGTGACATTGGGAACTCCCTTCTTATGCCTGATCTTTTACTTCCATGGTTATGAAATGGGACTAAAAATGCCCCCTCCACAGAGTATGAGTTTATGATAATTAAAGGGAGCCAAAGCACTGAACATAACATGTTCTAAGTGAAATTCATAGTTATAACATCATAATGATTCAATCGTCATGTGAATTTGAGGAACACTAGAATACAGAAAAAAATTTTTTTTAAGTTTCCTTTGGTTTGCTAACGTCTCTGAAAAGAACATTCTGAAGCAAAAAGAAGGGAGATATGTTTGTAACATTTTCCAAATGTATTTGAAGACAGAATCTGTTTTTGTTCTTGGAGCTTCTGAAGAACTAGGGCTTTGAGGAGAATACTTTGGGAACTACCAGTGGGCTACCGACACTGCTCGCTCACAGAAGACACTCAACATTTGTTAGTGCACTCTTATAACTGGCTCTAGAGTTTCTATGGCTTTAGATCAATCGCATTAAGTTTATCTGTCAGAACAAGATACAAAATAATAAGAATGGGGTCAGTGCAGACAGATCAGGTGATGGATGCGGTTGTTGGCCAAAGGTGTGGGAAGAAGCTCTGGCTTTGATGGTCCTTCTTCTTTGGTGAGATGACCAAATCTGCATCGATTCTGAACCCTTCAAGTAAGGGACTTTTCTGTTATCTTTGGCATTAATGGGAAACAAGATATTTGTTAACTGTACTCAAGTTACCCAGTGTGATGAAGTTAAAAATTTTGCTAAGAACTATAGGTCTAGGAAAGAGGTCCCGTGTTCTAAATTGGAATGTTCCGTGAAGGTGTGTGAGCTGTCGGAAAGTGATTCGGGGAAGGCAGTGTGCAGTGGGGTGGGAAATGGGGGTCCACTCCTGCCACTGCCTAATTTTGGGACATTGAGAAAGTCACTTCAACTCTCTGAACCTAAATTTCATCATCTTAAAATGTGGAGTTGGAACAAAATGGTAGTTTCTAATGTCTCTTGCAGTACAAGCCATATATATATATATATATATATATATATATATATAAATATATATAACTATATATAACTATATATAACTATATATAAATATATATAAATATATATAAATATATATATATATATATATATATATATATATATATATATATATTCACCTGGGGTACAAGATACATTCTAGTAAGGTTACAGGAAAATCAAATACTAGTGAATCAAATCCTATATACCTATAAATCATATTACCTTTCCCCAAGACTCCATTTTTCATTTTTAATTGATCTTTTCTTGGCACTAGATTCTGGCATTTGAGTCTTAATTTTTGCCCTAATTTAGCAAAATGTACAGGGAACACCTGCTATGTAAAAGAAGTCTGTGCTGTTTATTGTGTCAAGTGAAGCATTTCTTAATTTACATGGTAGCAGTTCCGATTTTCTGAAATCAAGGTAACCCTACGATAACAAGGACAGCAGAAATAAAGTTTGTGCTAAATGGAAGCTTTAAGTTGTAGAAATTCCAGCATGCTTCTAAATCTAAGATCGCAGATCACAAATTTTCAAGAAGATGTAGATCTTCTTGACATACAGTTTCTCAACAGTCCCTTTATTAAATTTGCTTTTTTCCCTGAAGGTAAATTCTTTTAGTGCTGCACTGTACCCATATATCCCATCCCACCCAGGGCCAGTCACCAATAATATCTATAAGATGGTATTTATTTCTTTGAGCTAAAATGTAAAGGTCACTTTGTTTATTGAAGCTCAGTCTTGAGGATAAATACCTTTCTTCACTTATCCTAGAGGAAAGGGGGGAGAGGGGGAGAGGAAACGGGGTGGGGGGAAATGGAGACCTTTACAGATTAATTGATCTGAAACTGAGTTCTCTTGATCCTAATAAAATTTAATTTGACTCATCTATAGCTCACAGTTTTCACTTCAAACCAAGAATAAATCTTACATAGAAGAGAGGGCATCTTTCTCTGATCGAATAACGACTGTTTTTCTCACTGATCTATCATCTTTAAGAGATTAAGATTACCTACTGGGAAAAACAGTACCATTTTGCTCTGGCTCCTTTTGTCTGCTTCTCATTCATCAAACACCTCTGAGCATTTTGGAATTCGTAGGCAACAGGATACAACACAAATTTCCATTTTTCAAATACATCACTTGTCTAAGGGATGTTTTGCTCTAAGACGGATTGAAAAGCAAATGGCATGATGCTGCTAACTCTTGGGAATCTTGACCTGAAAAACACCCCATCTTTTCACAGCACCTATACTTAGGCGAGTTTCATGAAAACTGCACATATTATCTTCTAAGCTCTGAATACAACCCTTTTCCAATTTGGACTCTTGCTGAGAAGGTTTTTGGCTGTGCCACAATACGTGAAAAACAAAAGACAGAAACCAACAACCAGGTGCATCCATGAATTTTTAAAGCAGGTCTACTGAAAAACATGCAAAACAAAACCCCTCGAACCACTCCTGGGGTAAAACATCAATCTGAATATTATCCAGTATTATCTCTGTTATGTGTCTACACCAGCCCCAGACAGATGGCCAATTTCTTTTACCACCTTCAAGTTCATGCAGCCAGGAGCTCCCAGCTGATGGCTTCTGCAGGCTGGGCTCTGATTGCGCACCCAGGGCACGGAGCATCGCCAGAGTGGTACAAGGATCTAGAAAGTAGAGCTAATTATAGAGTGTGTGTGTGTGTGTGTGTGTGTGTGTGTGTGTGTGTGTAGAACATTAGGCACAGATTGCCCAAAAAGTAAAGCTCTCTGACACACACAGTTTACTTGACCTTTCTTTGATATATGAGGCACCATTTATTCAGGGTCTTAAAAGGTCAACTGCCTTCCGTCACTTTGTTCTTCCATTTCCTGCAAGGAAGACTTGGATTCTTCGATTCAGGCAATGGAAGAAAGCAAACTATTGCATGCATTTCCACAAACATAGCACTGGGCTAAAGGAATCAAACAGGACCTATTACAGGGAATCAAAATCATCCACCCGCCCTATTTTACTGTAACTTATGAAGTCTGACAATTAAGTTCATGAACTTGTTGCAACAATGTTGCTAATCTGTTTTGATATCAAAGGGATTATTCATTGTGAATTTATAACAACTGGAAAACAGTTAACCAAGTTTGCTTTGGGAAGTGCTGAAAAGCATGCGTGAAAAAGTCAGATGACCTGAACTTTTCACCAACAATTCATGGCTCTTGCATCACAATGCACCAGCTCACAAGGCACTGTCTTGAGGGAGATTTTAGCCAGTAAACAAATAACTGTATTGGAACACCCTCCCTACTCACCTGATCTGGGCCCCCTATGCTTCTTTCTTTACACGAAGATAAAGGAAATATTGAAAGGAAGACATTTTGATGACATTCAGGACATTAAGGGTAAACACGACGACAGCTCTGATGGCCATTCCAGAAAAAGAGTTCCAAAATCGCTTTGAAGTGTGGACTCGGTACTGGCTTTGGTGCATATGTAGCTTCCCAAGGGAGGTACTTTGAAGGTGGCCATAGTGATATTCAGCAATGAGATGTGTAGCACGTTTTCCAGGATGAGTTCATGAACTTAACTTAAATGTCAGACCTCCATAGACCAAGCTTCTGATTTTAATGCAATACCTCAAATGCTGTCTCATTTGCAATCAACCTACAGTGAGTGGCATCTTCTAACATTTTAGCTCTAAACTACAGCTCCAAGCTCTCAAGCAAGAAATGATGGTCTATTAGTAACTAATTAAATGCACAAGTAGGCCTCACCCACCATATAAGGTAATTGCTCACTTCCATGAATCATTTTGAAAAAATAAAAAAAGTATTCTATAAACAATACTTACATAAGGCCAACAGAGGCAAGTCTTCCTAACAGTTGGTATCTCTGTTTTCCAGAATATTTCTAGGACTGTAGACAAAACCATATACAAGGTGTTACTGTGTCTACATGTTGTAGTTCATCAATGAACCACAGCATCACAGACCGGGGGGCCAAAAAGTAAATAGGCTGTAGGTCAATCTTGAGAAGAAACAGGAAGTCTCCCAAGCCCTCAGTGGGCTGGGTTAGGGGAGTTTCCTTTGCCCTTCAAAAGTACGCTGGACGTAATGCTATCCCCAAACCAATGACTCAGTGATACTGTTGTTTAATTGTGTATCTCCTCTACCAGACTGTAGTGTCGATACCAGACCCTGAATCTTTCATATTCCTCTAGCACCTTCTACTTAGTAAGTTGTTAGTCAATGTTTGGTGATAGAATGGATAGGAACAGACTTTTTTTTCATATTTTAGGCAAATTTATTCATAAATTAACTTATTAAGTGTGTAGATGAACACTTAATGTTCACATATTATTACATTACATAATAAAATGTGCCATTGTTCATACCTTTAAGGAGAGCAGTTGGGACAAAGGAAGAAAAGAGGAAAATAAGGAAGTAGAGTAGGGAAGAAAGGAGAGAGAAGGAGGGAGGTAGAAAATCTCCAAATAACATTGTCTGAGGCATTAAACTAAATCCCTGCCATGTGCTTTATGATAACTATAGTCCGTAATTTTGATTTTTTACTAATTCAGAAAACATTATATTAATAGTAAACATTTAATAGGCCTTACTACGTATGTTCTATGACCTGTTCTAAGAGCTTTACATTTATTAACTCATGTAAGCGTATAATTCTATCAGGTACCGTGTTTCCTCAAAAATAAGACCTAGCCAGAAAATAAGCCCAGCATGATTTTTCAGGATGACATCCCCTGAACATAAGCCCTAATGTGTCTTTTGGAGCAAAAATTAATATAAGACCTGGTCTTATTTTCAGGGAAACACAGTTGCTACTATTAGTATTATCATTTTACAAATCGAAACACTGAGGCACAGAGAGGTTAAGTGACCAGCCCAAGATCACACAGATAATAAATGGTCAAACCAGGATTTAATGTAAACAGTTGTGCTCCAGAATCAATGTTTTACCCATTATGTTACACTACCTCATCTTGAATTTGTAAGCAGGCATTGAGCACATTCAAAGTCCAAGTTACTTGGCCCCGCACATGAGAGGTATACATGTCTTAGCCACTGCCTCAGAATCTCAGTTCCTTTACTAAGTATGTGTCATATCTTCTAAAATAGAAAGTAAACGTCTTGAGAGTGAAGACAATGTCTCAAACAGGGTGTAGATGCTGTAGAAGTACAGAGTTAGAAGAAACATTTGAAGGTTAGATCATCATAGAAAGTATTATGAGGGAGATACAGAAAGCTTGGCTTCAGGGAGGACTTACCTGAAAAGTATGTACAATGGAACTGATGCTTAGCAAAAAGTGACTTTATACAACTAAAAATAAATAAATAAATAAATAAATAAATAAATAAATAAATAAATAAATAAAAACACAAAGAAACAGCAACAAAAAATAAACTTCAGGAAAATGCTGGGGTTTTGTTTGTTTGCAGATAGGAACCATTTTATTTTTGTGGAGAAATTGGATTTTTTTTCCAACTTTGCTGAGAAACGATATACATTACTGTATAGGTTTAACACGTAAGCATGATGGTTTGATTTACATATATTATGAAATGATTATCACAGTAGGTTCAGTTAACATCCATCTGCTCATATAGATACAATAAAAAGACAAGAGAAAAGAAGGAAACGAATCCTTGTGATGAGAATTCTTGGGATTTACTCTCTTAATAACTTTCTTACATGTTATACAGCAGTGTTAGTTATAGATATCATGTTGTACATTACATCCCCCACACTTATTTATCTCGTAACTGGATGTTTGTACCTTTTGAACACCTTCTATTCCTCCCTCCGCCTCTGATAACTGCAAGTCTTTTTTTTTTACTATGAGTTTTGTTTATATTTTTATTTTTAAGATTCCACATATAAATGAGATCACACAGTATTTGTCTTCCTCTATCTGACTTATTTCACTTAGCATAATGTCTGCAAGGCCCATCCACGTTGTTGCAAATGGTAGAATTTCCTCAATTTTTATGGCTGAACAATATCCAATTGTGCGTGTGTGTGTGTAATATGTATATGATATGTATACATGTGTATGTGTGTGTAGTGATCTAGATCTAGATATATACATATAGATATCACAACTTCTTTATCCATTCATCCATTGATGGACAGTTAGCTTGTTTCCTTGTCTTGGCTATTGTAAATAATGGTGCTCCTAGAAACATGGGGGTGCAGACATCTTTTTGAGTTAGTGTTTCATTCCCTTTGGATACTCCCAGAAGTAGAATTGCTGGATCATATGGTAGTTCTAGTTGTAATTTTTTGTGGATCCTCCACATTGATTCCATAGTGGCTGTACCAATTTGCAATCCCACCAACAGTGCATGAGGGTTTCTTTTTCTCCATGTCCATTGTTATCTCTTGTCTTTTTAATGATGGCTATTTTCCCAGGTGTTATGTGATATCTCAGTATAGTTTGAACTTGCATTTCCCTAATGACTAGAGATGTTCAGCATCTTTTCATGTACCTGTTGTCCTTTCGTATATGTTCTTTGGAGAAATGCCTATTATACATTTTACTTTTTAATTTTTTTTTTTATTTTTTGCTCCTGAGTTGTGTAAGTTCTTCATATATTTTGGATACTTGCCCCTTATCAGATACATGACTTGCAAATATTTTTTTTTTTCCATTCTGTAGGTCTTTTCACTTTGTTGAATTTTTTTTGCTATGCGTTTCAGTTTGATGTAATCACACTTATTTATTTTTGATTTTGTTGCTTGTGCTTTAGGTTTGAAAAACAAATCATCTCCAAGACCCATGTCAAGGAGCTTTATTCCTGTTTTCTTCTACGAGTTTCATGGTTTCAGGTGGAAAATGTTGATTTAAATGCAGATGACACAGGAAGTAAGAAGACATCCTTCATTCAGGGATGATCCTGTCCCTCCTGATTAGGAAGACTAAGCCACTTCTCTTTCCACCAGATCACATGTGACAGCCTCACTATTTGAAATATAAGTCAAAAACAACCTAGAGCACAGACCATGGGCCCAGACCTCTTTTCACCAAAGCAAAATCACTCAGCTTACAAGATTTTAAAGGAGACACTTAACCAAAGGGCCAGTAGATGCAAATCATGGTTCAAGAATGAGGATAGTATTCTTGATGAAACAAATTTCCAACAACACACATCACTGTGGTAAATAACCATGCCTTTACAAAGATGTGTACTTTATGTTTTATAAGGAGCACATGATTATTTTTGGAAAATTCTGAATAGTAGGGAAATAGACAAAATCCTAACTACAGTTATGATGCATTTATTATAGGAAATTATAATCATTCACGTATGCACTCACACATAGAAACATACACAATCTTGATGCCTGGCAGTGGTTTTCACTCTCACAATACTTTGTACTTTTGAGCGGTTAGATTCTGTCCTCTTGATAGCATGGCTGAAGGTTGTTAGTCAGAATCCAAGCCATTCTGGGTGCTGGAAATGCTCAGTATCTCTTCTCCAACATCTATCAGCTCTTTAGGCCTCGTTATCTCAGTGACACATCTTGGCCTCTCTCCACAAGTATATTGTTTATTGATTGATGTGAATAAGGTAGAGAGAGTAGAACATTCTCTGAAAGTTATGAACAACTGATAAAAGAGGTTCTGAGTGTAGTATCTGTCAGAATCCTAACAGCCAAGGGATGCAATGAGATAGATTACTGTGCATCTTCTCCCTGCCTCCCAATCTAGGCTCGCGGGAGAAAGTTTCCTATTACAGCTGATTTCTACAAGACCATTTTTCATATCAGAATCTCCAAATATCTACAGATGATCCATGAGTGAAACTGACACACAACCATTTAACAATCAGCCTATGTTACAGGTTAAATTTGAGGAGGCTATGGGGCCCATTTGTGGGAATAGCATCAAAAAAGGGCATTTAGAAAACTGATGTTTCATGAGAAAGAGGAGGTCAGTTGGGCAAGGCATAGGTAATTTAAACAAACTCATGGGAGAGAGAGAGAGTGAAAAAGTACTTGTCATAATTGTTCCATCAAAGAAAATCTCTTCTTATTCAAAAAAACAGGACCATGTGCCCAGAGACTAATCTGGCAAGTTTCCATATCAGCTGCAGTTCGGAAACATAATTAACAACTGCGTGTATGGAAATAATTAATCTCATGCTCTGGGGAAAATGTACAGTGAAATGTTGTTTCATAGAGGCAATGGAGGATTATATTTTGGAATTTGAACATCTGGAAAGAATGCTTGAGAAGGAGAAACTTCTAAGTCACTGATGTCATGAATCGGCTTGCATGTTTATTGGATGTCATCTGGGACAAGAGATGAAGAAAGGTACGCTGGCTACACACAGACCTCCAAACCCTAAAATTATTATAGGAAAGCAAAATATCTACAGATATCCCTGAGATCTTTCTGAAATCTCAGGTCAGGTAATATAGTCTCATATTCAGATTTTGCTTTGTGTTTAAATCACCAGAGCAAAATCCATCCTTAGAAAGCTCTGAGTAAATGTTAGATATTTAAAAAGGTGTTTCCCCCCGCCCCCCCATGGGAAAAGGGATTTCCATCTCAGAATCTAGGAAAGGCAAGGTATGAATGTGGAAATTCTTCAAATTCTTCAGGGGGAAGAAGACTCCATCTGTCCCTTGGCCTTTTTACACCGGGATTTTATGGGATATAATTGTAACTTTATTCGTGGTTTTCCCAAATCTCAAATATTCAGATCTCAATACGCTTGGACTTAAACTCTTGGATCAGCTCCCTGGATCCAGTTCCTAACAGGAACTTCCTCCTGTCTCATCCACAGCAGATAATGGAGACCTGGTATTATCACTGGGTAGTAGGTTACACTGACCCCTTGATTTCTCTCAAAGTCTGTCACTCTCCAAAAAGAGTATCTAATAATGTCCATTTTTCTGACTAAAATTTCCAAGGCATTTCTGCCCCTTCCAGCAGAATATTTAAACTCCTCATTATGATACATGTGATCTTTTATGATCTGACTCCCGACTCCTTCTTCAGCCTCCCATAATCCTATCCCTGCACCCACAACTCCTCCTTCCATGAACTGCCTGTGAGCCTGTAAATGCTTTCTCACTGCTGATTGCTCAGCAGACATACTTTCTTATCCCCATGCTAAGAGTAAACTAATTCCTCTTTATTGTCTTAATCCCATTTAAACATCATTTGCCTTCGAAGGCCTTTCTTGACCCTCTGCCTATCTTAAATCTGGGTCAAGTACTCCTCTTGTGGGCTTTCATTTAGAGAACCCTGCCTTCTATGTGGCATAACAATGATAAATTAGGTCTTCACTGTATAGTATAATACGCATTGTTCACTAGATCACAAACTGTGGAGAAGATGTACCCTGCCCATCTTATCCCGTATCTAGACTACTGCCTCACATACTGTAGATGTCCTGGAAGTGTTTGCTGAATCGATCAAACAGCATGGCCTTGTCCATGACAGAGCTGAGAGCTTGGCTCAGGACCAGAAAACCTTGACAAATATAGTTGAGGGGCCTGAATGAAACCAATTAAAAAACCCATGGTGGGATCTCCCTGTTTTCCTTCTTCAGATATATTTTATATTGCCCTTTCAGGACCTTCATTAACATTCCCAGCCTAGAACAAGAACCACCGTGAACTCATCTGGCCCAGTATCATTAGTGGAGAATACGGTGCGACTTTGGGCCATGTTCTATCTTCAGTAGAAGGCTCACACCCAGCCTAGGCTTGTCATACTGATAGAAGGCTCATCTTTGGGGGCCTCAGTCATCCATTTTGGAGGTGAAAAGGATGATGGAAGTAGGTGTTCCTTGAAGATGGAAAGACGGTTCCTTGTTCCTTTTTTTTTTTTTTACTCAGGTACGCTGGGCAATTCTACCCTGAAGATCCTATATGGAACTTCATGTATAGATATCTATTATTCTAGCTGCATCCTAGAAGTTTGGGTGAATCAAGATAGAGTTTCATTGTGATGCAGCAGTGATAAGCAAATACTGCCATCTGAAAGTGTTATGTATGAGAAGGGAATCAAAAGCCAGGCAGAGAACATTTACCACATTTAAAAAGAACGAGCATCCCAGTTAGGGAAATGCATAGGTTAGCATGGGAGGTACTATTAATAATAAGAGGCCCACAGAAGTTTTTAACTTTAACCAGAGGCTAATCAAAATATAATTGTTTCAATTAAGTCTTTATAAAACTTTCCATTTCTTTCTCATTTCAGACTTCGAAATTCCTTATTAAAAGCAGCACAAAACCTTAACTATAAGAAAGTAATCTAAGGATAAGTTTTTCCATATGGTAAACAGAAGAAAAGCAGCTTAATCCCACCTTTTTGAACTGATCTTTAGTGCAATCAATAAAGTAAATAATATGTTTATCACCTACTTACCACAATCATTGCAAAGAATAGTAACAGATTGAAAGTTCACATAATGAAGGAAATAACAAATATGAAATACTTTGTTTAATAAGGAAGTTGAGAATATAATATCATTTTGAAATATCTTTAAGTCAAATAAAAGGAAGAAAATCCACTTAACTAGAACACTGAAATCTCCTAGTATGGTGCACCCACAAGCAATATTGAAATATGTGGATCCCTTAGTGAACATGTCATATTACAGCAACCCTCACCTCTACAGGTGTATTCAGAATTAAAGCACGGGTTGTAAGAAATAAGATCACTGTTTCAAAAGACAGGTAACCCATTATATGGGATACAAGGCACTAAGAAAAGACTATTCATTTCTATTTACTTTTGCAAACCAGCTCCTGGTCATTCAGCATTTCCAGAACCTGTTATTGATGCCCTAAGATTATGTGCAAACTATAAATATGAGAAATTAAATCTCAAAACCATGTGTATCAACCTTAGGATTCAATTGTCATAACCCTTTAAGCCTTTCTGAGCACTAAGGATTGATGATTCCCCAGGTCTTCCAAAGGACTTGAAAAAGTGTTTTATCTCAATATACAACATTTACGTTCAATCACTCTAATCACTTGTTAATGGACATGAGAGCTACAAATTAGACTAAAATGGTGTTTAGAGATAACACATTGACTGATTAAAGGTTTTTATCAAACAAGTATCAGAAAGCCTGGTAAAGATGATACAGAACTAACTGGAGATTTGAGAGGATTAACTTACTGCTTGATGAAGTAATCTTGATGCCTTAATCTTCTAAGGCTTGAAATCTATTACCTTCAGGGCCCCCATGCAGAAAGCCATCAGCTGCAAATTATAACTTAGTTTTACAAAGCAAAGGTCAAGTAAAGAAAACAGATTGCAGTAGACATCAAAGGAACTAGAGTATGTTAAGCAGAAAGGACCCCATAGCATTTATATGAGATTTTAAGGTTACTAACTATTGAACTCCTTTTTAAAAAATCCAGTGATGCTAAGTATTTTACTCCCACATGCCAGGAAGATTATTGAAGTTGCCCAAGGCCACTCAGTCTGTTGACTAGCCAGTCATTCAGAGTCCCCAATAGTGAACTAATTTACATGCTGATGTGGCATCTGGGTATAAAATTTCTTAGTTTTTTTCTGGAGAAATATATATGTACACACACACACACACACACACACACACACTGTTTCCCCCGAAAATAAGACCTAACCGGAAAATAAGCCCTAACATGATTTTTCAGGATGACATCCCCTGAACATAAGCCCTAATGCATCTGTTGGAGCAAAAATTAATAAAAGACTCGGTCTTATCTTCAGGGAAACACGATATATATATGTGTGTGTGTATATATATGTATATATATGTATATATATATATACATATATATACATATATACATATATATACATATACACACACACACACATATTTATATATATGCACACACACGTATACATATTTCACATTTTACAATAATCTAAAGGAAATAAAGAGTGCTTCATGGAGCAACCTAAAACTAAAAATTACACAGCAAGCGAACTCCTATGGGACTAGAGACCATTTGATGGGAGAGGAAGACTTTTAAATACGGAAGAAAACTCCGCCTTCCCTATTACCCATGACAAATGCATAATTGCTTAGCTCTTTTCAACAGCCTGTCCCACTCACTTACTATCATTCTATAAGTGGAGCTGAGACACTGTATTTTAATTTTCATAGTTCTGAGCAGAATATCAATAAAGGCATGGAGGAAAAGCACATATGTTTACCATCCTACTTCTCTTGGAAATCCAGCACAATGAGATTAACTCAGGGGAACCCAAATCGTTTTCCCTTTCTTTCTCATCTTCTGTAGCTGCTTGGCTTGTTCTGTAATGTAGGCCAACGGCACTCTCAAGTGTGTTCTGCTAACATGACGATCTGCTTTGGAGAATGGAGGAAGAAAAAAAGCGAGGGAGTGAGGAATTCCATCAGGTAGGAGGATGCAAGGCTAGATATGAAATTAAATAAATAAATAAATAAACAAACAAACAAACAAACAAAACTTTCTCCCCTCATGCTTGTGTCTGGATAGAGACCAAATCACAACACTGAATGGGAAGCTGCCCCTTTGAACATGTAAACCTCTGTTTAAAAGGCACTTTAGACGGGATGTAATAAATTGTTTCATTGACTAAGCACTGGGACTCTGGTTTATATCTCTCCCCAAAGGGCCTGTAGGCCCTCTCGCCAGTCCCTCCCCTTTGGGCTCAGAAATTGAGTCTGCAGATCTATGCTAGAAGTGATTTCCCTTGGCTGATGATTTCTGGCTGTGGTTTTGCAGGCTTTTCACTGAGATGTAAAACAGAGGTCCTGACCACTCAGAGTCATTAAGGCTCCCTGGAAACTTTCTGCAAGGATAGTTATATTAACAGCAATTGTCCCGGCCAAATTCCATTCCAAGTAATTGCATTTCACCAGGCAGTTTGTAACAAAAGCCTCTGCCCATGCTGTCTTCTCGGGCTCCTCTGCCAATAATATACCAGCTGCTGAGTTCTAACCACTTTTGGGTCAAAACAGAGTTTCTGGAACTCAATCATTTGGAGAATATGTACAGTAAGCCCCATCACCACAGCCTCCTTTGTCATCTGCAATGATTTCCTCATTAGCTTACAATATCAGCATTCTGTAAATCTTCCCATTTTCCAAGGTCCAGCTCAAACACGTTTCTCTTTCACAGAGTTCTCCAAAAGCCTGTCCTGTAGGGATTGATTGTCATACCCTTTCCCAAGTTTCCTCCCCAAAAATGCAGTTTTAAAATATTGAATTCAGCTCAATAAATACGCATCCTTTTGTGTTGTGATTTCTTGGTCCTCACTCCTATGCAATGAGCTAACAGGATACGTGGGATCTTATCCCTCTTCAGAGATGAAGAAATAGTGGCACCCCAAACTGTGTAGCTTTGCATGTACATCAGAGAAGATTATGTTTAAGGCAAAATGATGAACACATGTCTTTTGTTAGCTGGGTGGTAATTAAAATCAGGAGTCTAATATTTTCCTCCCAGTTAGGGATTTTTGCTAGTTTTCTAAAATCCCCTCTGCTCTGTAGGGGGCACTGTCACAATATTGTAAAAACCAAGCATGTGTGTGTGTGAGAGAGAGAGACAGAGAGACAGAGAGACAGAGACAGAGACAGAGAGACAGAGAGACAGAGAGACAGAGAGACAGAGAGAGAGAGGTATAATCCTGGAGGAATCAGCTGCCTATGTTTGTTTGTTTGTTTCCCCATTCACATGTTTCTCTACCTTTGAACTAATGCCTCCTCCATAGAAAGCATATCCTCCTTCCCCATGGTGACATTTTTCCAAAAAGTTGTCTTGGAAATAACTATAAAAACACTGCTCTTGTATATCTGAAACTTATTTTTCAAAAATATCAACATATCAGTTCACATGTGATTGCATTTTACTCTTTTAGTAATCCTGAGAAGCAGGAGAATTCATACTCTCTCCATTTTTCAGATGGAATAAGGTGTTCAAGATTCTCCTACTGGTTCTGAAATGGAACAACTTCCCATGTAACTCAGGACAAATGGTTCAAAGCCCTCTGGGCTTCACTTTCTCCCAGACTGGTCCCTTTAGTCCATAGTCGCCTAAAATGAGACCATCTGCCCCTTGCAGTAAAAGGTCCCTTTAACATCAGGGGTAGACTACCTTACATGGGAGGAAATTAGAGAGAAAAAAAAAAAAATTCTCCTTTGCAATGGCACTTTGAATTTTTTCTACAAAAGTCATATCAAAACAAAATGTCCAATGGATTTTGAGTTCACAAAAGGCAAAAATACACCTAGTACCTTGGAAAAAAATCTGTGTCTCGTACATAGTTAGTACTCAAAGATATCTGCCCTGTGCTATGCATGTGCTGTTTCACTTAATGTTCACCACATCTCTCATCCATGTTATATTCTGCATTGCACAGAGAAGTACATCGGCAAGCACACACACCAGTGTCACTGAGGCTGAGATTTGGGTGGACACGGGCTGCCTCTAGGAGCCACACTCTTAACCAGTTTCTGGCATCGCCTAAATGCAGGTAGTACAAAGTTACCAAGACCCCCATTCATTCTGCCCCTTCCCTGTCACTTAGAGGAGTCACACTGCTTCTTCTTGTTTCCCTACAAAACTTTAGAGCTAAACAAGGGGAGCAAAAGGAAATAAAAAGGATATTGAACTTGTTCACAGAAAAGCTGAAAGGGTTTTGAAGTAGTTGTCCGTTTTACTGCCAGTTGTAAAGAAAACAAGATGTGGGCTTCAAGACAAGTCATCAGACTCAGATTCAGTCTTTGCATGTTTCTAGCCAAGGCACATTCTCCCCTCCCCTCCCCTCCCCTCCCCTCCCCTCCCCTCCCCTCCCCTCCCCTCCCCTCCCCTCCCCTCCCCTCCCCTCCCCTCCCCTCCCCTCCCCTCCCCTCCCCTCCCCTCTCTTCTCCTCTCTCGTTTCTTTCTGAGATTTTGGTGGGTGGAGGAGGGGCTATGAAAATAAAAAAGAAAAAAAAAATTAAAAAGTTTCCCAGACTAAAAGACTCCTCCAAGTTCCTGGACATCAGAAATTAAGCTTGACCTTGAGCTTGGCACAGGGTCAGAAGGTGCCGGGGATGGAGAAACTCACTCTTCTCTTAGCTGAGACGCTCTGTGGCCAGAATGCCCTTTTGATAAGGCAGCAGGATCTGATCTGCACTGGTCCCCTGGAAGGCCTTCTCATCGTGCCAGGATCCCCCTGCTAGCCCTGTTCCATACCACTTGTCACTTCAGGAACTTGAACGACATGACAGCCAAACTGCAAAATGGAGGTGAGTGACAGCCAGGCTTTGGCAACGCAGGGGCAGAGGAAGCCTGAGCTGCTAAGTACAAAGGAAGGGGCTGGACAAGGCACATCTGTTGGGATCCAAACCATTTCTTCTTCCATTTGTTCTGCAGCCTTCGTGGACTCTCCTTCACTATGAACAAGACCGCTAGGATCTGATAGGCTGACAGGAGCACTTGCTTCTCCATTCAAGTGAGAGGACCCTCTCTGTGCATTCATGTTTGTCTCTTTTCAAATAGGAGTCCTTTTCTTCCTGTGTTTTTTATTTCACTTAGCCAGTGTGTGTGGGTGGGGGACAGAAGGCATCCTAGTCACGAAATAAAAAGTATTCATGTTTGATTATACATATATATATATATATATATATATATATATATATATATATAAATTCATATTTAGTGAAATCTCTCTTTCTTTTGGGAGGTGGGAGGGTTTCAGTACAGTGATAAGGCCAGAGAGCTCATATGTCCATGCTTCCTTAAAACTACCCTTTCATCGGTCTAAACTCAAATCAATGACACCCCCTCCTTTCACTCTTCTTGCAGACAGTGACATGTGTTAGAATCTATTCCCAAACCTGTTTTTCAAAAAATACCTGCTTTTTTTTTTTTTTTTCATGTTTCTCTCTCACACAGTCTTTGAATAGCACTTTATACCTAATAAACCTGTGTGGGCTGCCTGTGTTTCATACCAAGATGGAGCCACTCACTGTGCAAAGAAATGAAGTTAGAACCCTGGAATAATGGAGTGGAACTCTCAAAAAAAAGAAAAAGGATTTTTCAAGGAGCACCCCTCTCTGAGCTTAACAGATGTCTTTGAAAACTGTAATAGTAGCCTCCCACCACTCTGCAAAGTTAAACTGCTGGTAAGCACCTATACCCTGGAGCAGCTAAGAATTGCTTATTCCAGCCCCTGCTTACTCCTAGGTGAAAAGCAGAAGGGCGAATGCTGCCTGTACCTTGAGCTTTCTAATTCATTCCTAAGGACTGTGGCTAACCTATGTCCTCACATCTCAAAGATGCCCTGAGCCTGTCTACGTGCCCTTGACCTTTGTCCCATCCAGCGGTCAAATGCATAAGACAGTGTCTTTCTGTGGGAGGAATAATGAACCCGGTTTCACATCAATCAAAGAGACAAACGGAGAGGAATGGTCTGATTTCAATCATACCCCCCGTTGTCCAGTAGAGGGCAGCTGGTTCCAAACACATAACAATAGTTTATACTTGGCATCACCACCACCAAGAGATTTACTTCTTCTATTTTGATAAATAAAAATAAAACCAAGAGGTTCATTGACCAATGGTACCTTATTGTTAGTACAGCTCCCTTCTGTTCAGTAAAGTGTAGTCCAAGATCTATACGCAGCAGAATTACAGGGTGATGGAGATATGGTACTTGCTTGTTAAAAATGCAGATTCTCAGAGCCTCAAATCCCCGCATTTCTGAGAACCAGATGCTCTGACTGTACATTTTAACAAGCCCTCTAGATGATTCTTACATAGACAGAGTTTAGGAAACCTCGGTACTAATTTGGCCACTTCATTCCATTAATCTCAGACAGACAGGTGGATATATCTTTAAGGATGTTCATGTGGAGCAGGGAAATTCAAAGATGTCAAAACATTCAAGCTATGGCGCTCTACTATAAATAGCTGAAAAACAGGATTACTGTTCGTGCTGGCTTCACGGAACAGATGCTATTATCTCCCATGCACCCTTAGGGGAAATAACTGGCCCAAGGGAGATTATACTCTTCAGTTAATACATAAGGATGGTGACCGTTAACCAAGAAGCTTAGGAAAATCTCCCTGTTGCCAAGTCCTTGTGCAGTTACCAGCGACATTACCTGGACCACCCACTCTGAGCCTTAGTTTTCTCAACATTACAATGGCGTTTATGGTACTTAAACTGCTGATTTCAGGGTTTTGTTTTGTTTTGTTTCTGCATCAACTATCATCACGCGTGGGAATGTTCTCAGTACATTTCACATATGCATTTCTTACAGCTTACAGTTTATTATAATCACTGACTTCAGAAACAGGAACCATTGTTCTATGTCTTTGAAAAGTGAGTCTGGGTTCCTTTAAGAACCGCTTAGCTCAAGAGGCAAAGAGAGATTACTAGTTCCAATCTAGATCTAGTTTAAACAATTTCCTTTCTAATACCTCTCTTTATATCTCTTCCTCTCATAGTTTAAATAGTTGCCTTTATATATTTGATGTAGAAAAAAAAGAAAAAAGAAAAACAAGTGAAGAGGGTAGCCCCCTCTAGGGCCCACCTGTCCAATCTGAACAGAGTGAATGTAATTTCCCTTTGTTTTAAATTACTATTATTTATTTTATTTTTATTTATTTTTAGTGTTTAGTTTTGTTGCCACTGCTGCCACAGAGAAGAGGATCTCTTTTCTAAGGCACTGAGGGAGTAGTAACTCCTGCAGAAAAAGCTGGTGCTAGAGACTTAATGATGGCATACTCAGAGATTAAAGGCAATGACAGAGTCACAGGTATTGTCAGATCCCAGCAATAAAGCAGTAAAGGGAAGAACAAGCCCTGCCCACCTTGTGCAGGCAATGATGGAAGAACCATTCCTCAGTGCAATTTTTCCCAGGAGCATCATCAGGACGATGGCATCTACCTCTAAGCAGATCCTTACACCAAACATCGGCCAAGCTGTCTTGCACCTCAGGTCACTGGCCACAGGTGTGATGAGTAGGATACGTCCATTCCTGATATACACTCTCTACAGTGGCAAGTACCAGTCCAGAGTACACGGATACATATTGTGAGGAAATGGAGGCAGCTTGCTAGGCCACCAGGAGGGCTCAGAGGCAGGATGAGGACTAGTGCCACTTACAGGAAGGACATGACAGACCTGAAAATTACCATGACGGCCATTTTGTCCATCCTTCTGCCATAGCAAATCTGTCCCGATTATTGTTGGCAATTCTAATCTTAGAAATGTGGAGGAACACAAAATAGTCCCAAACTTCCTTTTATTTATCCATTCATCCGTTCAATCATTTATTAGCAGATATTTGTTGAGTTGTCACTGGGAGTCAATATTGGGACTTGGGGTTGAAATGGAGTTTCCTTTGGACGCTCTATCTCAAATCCTTTTCAGATTTCTAAAAGCATCAGGTTTATGCTGTGAAACTATCAAGGCCGTTATCATGAAATGATAAGCAGGAGGCAGAATGATTTTATACAAGCTGACTTAAAAAGTGACATAGGGGTTGCCCTTTATGTTTTCTCTGTGCTTTGCATTTTATCTGAGATTATATCATTCATATTTAAAACATGAACTTTATTAAAGACCTATAGAGGAATCAGCACTTGTCCTCAAGAGCACTAGTAAAGTATCTCCCAAACAAAGAAAACTGGAGCAATGGTTGGAAAGTGGTAAACTATGATAGAAGGAACATAGACCAGAAATTCCATAATTTGGGTTCTAGTCGAAGACTACAAGTCATTAATTAGTTCTCAGGTATAAGATGCTGTAACTCTCCTACCCACCTCACAGTGTTTTTCGTAAAGATGAGATGCTTTTATGCACACACATTTTTGTAACCATTTTGAAAATATATTCTGCTTTAAATATATAAGGTGGCCTTGTTAATCCCTCTTTCATATAAATGAGCTTAGGGAAGGAGAGAGGGAGGGAGGGAGCGAGGGATGGAGGAAGGAAAGAAGGAAGGAAGGAAGGAAGGAAGGAAGGAAGGAAGGAAGGAAGGAAGGAAGGAAGGAAGGAAAGAATGGAAGGAAGGAAGGAAGGAAGGAAGGAAGGAAGGAAGGAAGGAAGGAAGGAAGGAAGGAAGGAAAGAATGGAAGGAAGGAAGGAAGGAAGGAAGGAAGGAAAGAAGGAAGGAAGGAAGGAAGGAAGAAAATGAAAGAAGAAACAAGTTAAGTAGTTGTAGACAGTAATATTCAATTGCAACATCATTCTCTCCCACATATTTATTTCAGAGTTCTTTGTGGTTCCCCTGAGTTGGGTTTGTATGGGAGGAACATAATGAAACATGGGCAAAATTTTGTGTTTGCAATAAATGGAGCCGAATGGTTTAGGTTTGACAATCTTTGGGTTTTATCATATGAGCTTAACCAGTTTCCACTGGTTGCTGGGTAATGGGATGCGGACATGGATCTCCAGGGAGCCAGATCACTTCCCACTCACAGTGTTACACTGCCAGGCTGCACCAAGGCCTGTGGGTAGGAAATGCGAAATGCTGTGGCTCTTGGGAAATTTTAAGCCTTTGTACAAGTATTATCTTCAGAAGTCTATAAAATTCCAAATAGTAAAGAGGGCTAAAAGCGGGAGGATAATATAACTGCAGGAACCATTTTCTTTGTAAATCAAATAACATTCCCTCAGGCTGGTTGTTCATACCAGCAGTGCAGGGGGAAGGTGTGAAGAGGGTATTTCTACAAGAAGACGACAGTGCTTTCTGTCAAGCTTCAGCTTGCTTAGATCTGGACTTTGAAACTAAACGGGGAAAGGCAAATTTCAAGCTCCATATACTTTTAGCAAATCAGGACTTCTTGTCTCAATCTGAGTATAAACAGGCTTGTTCTTGGGCCACTGTGTTTATGTTATGGCCATTTCTACTAAAATAACTGGGTCAGTAGAATTTGGCTTCAAATTTCATTAAAATGTAAGCATCATCATACCCCTGGCACAACAGTAGATGGAGAAATTTTAAGTCAAGAGTAGAAAGAGTTACAAAGGACATGATACACTACTGAATACACTGCCACATTTGTTTCCTTAAACTAGCACATCTTAGGTTGCTGGTCTGCCAAAAACAGTAATCTTCTATTTGATGAATATCTGTAATCACAGACAAACTACTTCCAGATCTAAATCCTCTGATCTTAAATTCCATTCTAAAAAGAAACTTAAGTTTATCTAAAAGGCTACCATCCTATCAGTGCGCTAGCCACTCATATAATTTGACATATAGAGGGCTGCGTGCCTGACTTCCACGCTTTGGGACTGTGGTCTCTCCATCAGCTTCCCACGGAGAAGGCCACTTGTTATGCCTAGGGCAGAATGGCCCCGCAGTTAGCAACAAATCATCATCATATAGTCACTGGACAGCTCTGATATGTGAATCTGGGATAAACCTGCAGGCGATCCCAGATTTGACCTAATTATTTTATTTATGTAGGTTCTTCACTCGTGTTGACACAAAAGGGGAAAATTCTTTTCAGTGAAAATTCTAGTTAACTCTGGTCATCAGCCCTTTTTTCTTCTAGCAAAAGCATACATTTCCAATTGCTGGTCACTCTCTTTTTGTTTTGAAAAGAAAAATAAGAAAAGGAGGACTGAGAAGAATGCATCCCACCAGTTACACTGGGCATTGTGCCAGAATTACAGTAAGCACTGCAGGGGTAAGAAGCGATAGGTTTTAATTGGGGCCGACGGGTAAAGGTCAGCTCTCTTGGAACAATGGGCATTTATAGTGGTAACTGACTGAGTCCTTGGTGGGACTTTGTAAATGTCAGTTAATGCACTTGCACATGGAAGCACAGAGGGCTTGGGTCTACGGAACAAAGACAGCATTAGCCAGTCAAGAAAATATGTAAATCTGCTGGTTAAATAATACATTAATAAAACATAAGGGGTGGACACACACAAACACACCACATAATGTACATTCAAAAGAAAAGTAGACTGCTTCCAGTGTCAGACAAACGCCTTCCTAAGATCTAACACCTTTTTCCCCAGCACAGGTCAGCTCTTTTGCTGGACATCCTCCGGAATTCAAACACTATAATAATTTGAGTCAAGCCGGATGGGTGGTTTGGCTCCCCTAAAGCTGCAGCCATCCCAGTGAAATTTGGGTTTGCTGAAGGAGAAAGCACCGGCATTTAATAAGAAGTTGTAGCTATTCTATCCTAAAGAGAATTTGGGACTCTTTTTAGAAAGTAGTGGGGAAAAAGATGAAGTACTCGTCACTGGAAGCCCAGAAGCCCCTCCTGATACCCTACAGATACCCTACTGCTTCTCTTATTGCCATGTTTCACTCCATGCTTCTCACTTGCCCATCATCCCTGATAGCCACCGACTGCCCTTTCCTCAGTGTTCAATGAGTTAAATGGGGCTGTAGTTTCTAAATCAACAATGAGGATACACAATCTGTCAAAGGAGCACTTTCGGGAGCACTTTTAGGATGCAAAAGAGTAGGATGTGTAATATATATTATCAAATTATTAAGATTTCAGGAAAGGAAAGGTACAGCACCTGTATCAATGTAAACCCTATGCTCATTTCTACCCACATACCTTTCCCTTCCATCTCCCTGATGCAGACAGTGCCCTGTTTTATGCCTGTTTGTATCTCTATTGCCTAGCACTTAAGAAATGTCGGTTCAACTAAATTCTATTTTTGTGAATGTCATACCAGTCTGCTTCATGGGGCAATTTCAGCCCTCTCATGCTGCTTTTCTGACTACCCAGACTGCAGTCCTCCCCAAACCCTTGTCGTCTGTACCATGCAATCCAGCATCTTCATTTTGCACTGTTCTTCCATTGCATTCCTGCAGCAGGATGGCAAACTATATAAGGGCAATGCAAAGTTCACTGCTGATGTATACCGGGGGTGTCAAAAAAATGTATACAAGTGGACACTTTGGTCAACATTGCTCAAGCAGTAGTTCGCCGTAATCAGAAGTGTCTGGGTGCTGATGGTAACCACTTTGAGCACCTCTTTTAACTGCAGAAGTCAAACGTGACTTGTATTCATCTTTTGTTATTGGCATATATTGAATATTACAATTTTAATACAGTTTTCCTTCCTTAAAATATGCACACATTTTTTTGGCACCCTCTGTATTAAAATTGCAATACTCAATATATACTGATAACAAAAGATAATACAAGGTATGTATACATTTTTTTGGCACCCCCAGTATATGTGTGTGTGTGTGTGTGTGTGTGTGTGTGTGTGTGTGTGTGTATACATTTCCAATGTGCATGCAAAGAAATGGACACAGGCTAGATGTTCAATACTTCAATTGATTTCTTCTTAAAATTTCAGCTCCAAATCTCATCAATAGTTCTGACTGAAGTAACTATTGGTTACTTAAGATAAATGCTGAATATCTGAAATCTATAAGAAGGTTAATTTTATTTTCATTAATTCAATTTTAATAATGTCACCACTGCCCATTTATTAATTTTAAAAGCAAGACAGCAAAGAAGTTTATAACAATTGAAAATAAATTGTGCTATTATGTTAGAGTTATAATTTAATTGGATCCTGGAGACATTTTTGGTCTCATTAGACAGTACAGCCAGATATAAATGGAAATTAGTATGTTTTAAGAGTCAAAATAGACACATGATTATTCATTTGATGTTTGCAAATCAAACAAAGCTATGTATGCACTGTGGTCTGTGAACACTGGGTTTCTGACAGCAGGATACACTGAAAAATAGTTTTCATCTTTTCCCCTTTTCAAGTTGACAAATATCTGCTTCTCTGTGAAGTCTTCCTTGAATCCCCTAAGATAGAGTTCTATGTACATAGCTATTATGATACATAAGTTGTGTCCTGTGGTTGACTGTTTGTACATTCATCTCCTCTACCAGACTGCACAGCCTGAAGAGCAAGGACCGTGTCTTTTATTCCTATGCCACTTCCTAGTTCTTAAAAAAGATCTGGCACAAAATAGGCATTTAATAATTTTGGCTGAGTTGACAAATGACAGCACAGGGCATGGCCATATAATTTGAAACAGATAATAATGATAACAGTGAGACTAACGTTTATGGAATGCTTGCTATGAGTCAGGCACTGCTTTGGGCTTGCGTTGACTCTTCTCATAACTACCTTTAGATAGTGATACAATCATTATATTTTATTTTAGAGATGAGAAAACTATCGTGGAGAGGTTAATAATAAACAAACCAACAAATAAAACCTCAGCTAAGGGCAAACCACGAGTATGCAGCTTAGCTTGAATTGAAAGCCAGGCAGACTGGCTCCAGGGCCCAGTATATTAACCGTGACACCACAGCTAATGACTCCATCAGGCAAAAATTCACAGTGACCGCCCTTCAATGACAAAGTGTAGGTCCACAGTGACTGCACAGAGGTGCTGAGCTGGTACACCTGAGTGCAGAAACCACAAGGTGTGCACATAAACCCCACAGAGGGGTTGGGGAGTAGCTAGGAGCCAGAGCATGAAAAGGGCAAAAGTTCATTAACTTCAGGCTCTGCCACGGGGGAGCTGGGGAGCACAGATCTAGGCCTGCCACTCCCCCAGACTTGAGTCATAATTGTGCTTTCCTTCCTGGCAAAACCAATTTTGCCCACGACCATCTACATCTTTGAAAGCACTCAGGAAGAACAGAGAGATAAGAGTAAATTGTACTCCCTCGGAAAGTCTTAATAAGTTCCTGCTAAATTTGCCTTCCTCTCTCTGAGAGATCTCAGATTCTACATCTCCTGCTGAAAATGTTTATGATTTTATTTTTTTCCTCTACCTATGTCTTCATTGTGCTTTTTTGTATTAGCTTTTTCTCATCACTATTTTGTTACTTTAAATGCTTTGTAATAATCTCTGCCATCTCCGCTTTTGGCTTACCATGTACTTTTCCTCCTATACTTCTCTTATCTGTAAGAGGTTGTGTATTCAGGGTGTTTTATTTTCCCCCATTCTTTTTTTTTTTTTTTTTTTGGATTCACCCACACTGTCCTTTCATCCTCTATAGGTATGCTCATTTCCTGTCAATCATGGCACTCCTTAGTATTCTAGTCCCCAGATAAACACACACAGGCCCAAGCAGCTAAAGAAGAAGAGATTGTTCTTTCCTAGTTATTGAACTGTATATCCCATACCTCAGGCCTTTCTACCTATTAAGATCTAAGCCCATGTTGTTACCTACGAGCTGTAATGTTTTGTTCTGCAAAAGTTATTGTAACTAGTTGACTTGGAGGGTTATGGAATGAGAAGCATATTAGCAGTTAGGGGCTCTGTCAAATAGGAGGTAGATGCATAGAGGAGCAGAGGGACAGAACCATGAAAAGAAGATTTGTCAAGAGAAAGGTCGGATCAGAAAAAGGAATGCTTAAATGGAAACAATTCGGCCCCTGGGGCTGGTGGTGCCCTCTTAATTTCTCCAGGGAAGAAAAAAAAAAAGTCTTATTAAAGATTCATCGGCATTAACTTTGTTTTTCCTGACAGCACCAAGAGAAAGCTTTGGGCAGATCTGATATATTGGAGTGAAGCATCCGCACCCCAGTAAATATGGTAAATTTCCTGCAGCGGCCAGCACTCATCTCCATCCGTCATGAGAGCAGCATGGGCTATTCACTAGAAACAAATGTTCTAGATACAGGATGTCAAACACCGGATGATGGAAACCTCTGAGAAACCGCAGGGAGTAGGCTGGAAGCAAACAGACCAGAATGTTGAAAAGACCTCTGACCATTCTCCACAGTGGAGCATAACTTGGAACCAACCTGAAATGATGCATTTGACCTTCATAAAAGGGTAATAGATGGGCATTTAACATTAGGCCAGCCAGACTTCAGAGAACACCGGTTCTAACAAGGACCGATGATGAGACAAAAATAAATAAAAACGTAGGTGGATAACCAGATTTTAAAAAATGCTGCTCCCCAGAGAAGGTTGAGCAGATAGTCTATTATGCATACTTGAAGAATGGTCAGCCTCTTTACAGGCTTCCATTCATTTTTGAGAATTTCTGATCACCTGGCCATACAGGCAAACTGCCCTCTGATACCTAATCGGTGGTATAAGAAACATTCAATTTCCAGATGAGTCTTATTTCATAAATATTTGGAGACTAATACAGGCTATCTCGATCCTGATTAATTTCATTTGTTTAAAAGAACTAAAACCAAATGACAGAGTTTTATCCCCTCTCCCTTATAAATACCACCTGAAGTCAACTAGAAGACATTATCTAAACTTAGAAAATTTGATCTGTGGATCTATCTATGATCTTTATACCTATTTAATTATCTAGCTAGCTACCCGTATTTTTAAACATAAATGTAGCTAATAAAAAAATTGAATTGTAAGATCAATATTATATAAACTTGATCCTCATACATATATAACTTAGTTGTTTCTTTAGATCAGCAATTCATGATTAATATTTAATGTATTAGATGTTCATTATATGTGACAGACGTGATGCAAATGAGGAATAACAAATATGTGATGTTAATTATGCAAAAACTTCTTTCCAACAAAAAAAGTACTTAATACTACTTAATGTCACATGCAATAAAACAGTAAACTTCCAGTTAAACTGCTCAGTTCTGTAAAACAAGGCACATTGTGAATCTGGTATTTTTTTTACACTAGCTCTAGACACTGATAAGATTCAATAAAAATCAACTAGATACCTACTACGTAATATACTGTGCTAAAATTAAAAAAAAAAAACTGGTTTTATTAGCTTTTTTATTTATGAATATTTTCATAGGTGCTTTGATTTATATAAAATAATACAAGGTACATGGCTGTTTCAGGTGTAGTTCAGTATATAAAGGAGGAATGGCCAAGATCAGTGTTTTTTTTTTCCAACTGTGTTCTCTGGAGTCTAGGAGTTCCAGAGGGCTCCCCAGGGACAAAGGAGTTCACTAGTGGGCACTGCTTCTGGCACTCTGCCCTGTTTCAAACAGAGCATGTTGCACTTATTATTCTGTAGCTTGTTTGAAACCCAGGGGCTTGGATGACAGTTGGAAAATCACCCAGAGAAAAAAATGTAGATGGGGCACGCTTTCTTGGATTTGATTTGATTTTGCAACGCTCAAGATGAAAACAGAACAAACGCTTAATGGTCTGAAACAGTATAAACACTCAGCTGTACTTAGGAAGGATCAAAGGCTATGATCTCTCCCTGTAGCCATCATTTCCCAGGTTAAGTGTAGGGAAGTCCGTAGTAAGCATTCGTTCGCTCCAAAAGTCACTGCCATTGAAGTTTGGAAAATGCCACTTCCACTGTGTCTCCGAGTTCATGCATCACACTTCTTTATGAATGAAACATACATTATTTTTAAAAGATGAGAGGCAAACATGTGATCTTGTGTACAAAGGGGCAGATGAAAGAGCTGGGATGGAATGAGCAAGTACTGAGTGTCCGCAAGGGAAATGTCATGTACCCCCTTTGATGTATTATACAATATGTCAGTCCCCTGTGGCTTCACCAGTTAATGTTGAGGGACGGCTATGCAAAGTCCTGGTATTTTAAATATTAATCATGCTCTTTTCGGCTAGAAAGGATAAAATTATACAGCATGGCCTAGAAACGACTGAAACCTACAGGGATGTTTTTACTATCTTTGTTTATTCACTTGAAACAGAATTAATTTTATAATTAGAGAAAATAAATGAGCCACAGCTGGTTTCACAATGCACTTTGCATTTCAAGTTCTAGCCAAGAGTCCAAAACACAGCCTAAGTTCTGTTCAAATCCACACCTATGTGCTGGACACCGACCGTACACCATCACGCTGCACTTGGAAAGTCAGGGACTACCAGGCAGACCAAGGCATTTTCCCCACCTAAGGTTGTGCATTCTAAAGGAGGGATGAGACATGGTCAAAAACAGCTATAATCAGAAATGAGAGAGAAGTGCTAGAAAAGAAAAGCAGATAGATGCCTCGGGGACAAGAGGAGTGAGAAAATCTCATTAATGCAATTGATTAAATTTTGTGGTATAGGTAGCATTTGAGGTTTACTTTAAAGGTCTAAGGATCTTAGCTTTTCATTGACCGGTTGCATGCAACCTCAGGCAAGCCACTAAACTCTCTGGGACTTGGGTTCCATATCTGTTAAGTGAAAAGGCAGAATCTGAAACCCTCCTAAATCTCTTATCTTCTGATTCAGGGAGGCCATAATTATCCCTAAGAGAAACTGGCAGATTCTTTCAACCACACTGCTTCCCTGTCCCCAAAAGTCACATACACAGACCACCGAAGCAAATGACAAGAGGAATTAAGCATACCCAGGGTATAAGGAGAAGAGGCAAGGAGTCCATAATTAAATGCTTATTTAGAAAATGCCACAGACAGTATGGTAATTAAAACCTAAACATCTGGAGAAAACACAGTGTTTAATGTGGGCATGTGCCAATAGACCCGAAAGAATGATCAATGTGTTTTGAGGAGCTAGGATCATATTTATAGGATGAAAGTCTTGAAAGTCTCTCTCAGCAGGAATAATATTAAGTGGCGATAACACAGAAAGGAGAAGGGGCAGGTGTGTGGAGGGGGCACGGGAAATATAAAGAACAAATACTCTCTAAGTTTTCACTTTGCTGGGAACAGAGTATGCAGAGAGTACAAGGATGTAACATCTAAATGATCGGCCGTTCCAAGTTGAAAAAAAAAAAAAAAGCACTTGTTTTCCTTCTATCTTCCAATGAATGCTACTTGGGATTTTGTATTCTTTAATCCTTGAAGATGTTAACAACACTTCATGAGGGAAGAACAACTAAGTTTGGTTGGGGGGAAAGGTATTGCTGATAGATACACACAGAGTACAACAGATGCTTTCTTTCTAGGAAGAATACAAATAAACTCAGTGAGAATTTAACAGTGAGACTGAGATTTCAGCATCAATTTCTCTCTTTTTTTTTTTTTTCTTTGCTACATGTGTACGTGTATTATTAGTTCTTCCCATCACCCTCTAGATCCCAGCTGTTTATTTCAGGTATAGGTTAAACCACCTTTTCTCATAGAAGATTATATGTACATAGCCAATAAACCACTACTGACACTAACTTGGGATTTACCATGAACTGGGGGGGTCGGGGGCGGGGTAGGAGGAGTGCTCCCCCTCGGAGATGGAGACGTGGTGACAGATAACTAGCCTGCCACCAGGATCCACCTATTCTTGTTCTTTGAGCATGTTTCATACATCAGAGGCCAAGAGCAGGATTCCTTCCGAGAGAGTATGCATGAGCCAGGATGAATCCTGGGAGCAGCCTTTCTATGTGTCTTAGTCAAGATTTCCTACGCTGACCTAGGAGGAGATTACAGTTTTTACTGTAACAGACGTATTCAAAGAAAGCCGCTGTAATTTACAGCAGGCTTGCAGCAGAACAACCAATGGGCAGTCATCAATTTAAACTGTAAACGAGGGCCTGCTTCGTTCTGGACTCTGATCCCAGTAATGACCCTAACAAGCTGCCTGCAAAGCCAGGGCATGATGCCCACTGCTGGAGACATGTTGATTGAAGAACTGTACTATTCCTTACAAGGAGCTAAAAATAGCAATAAGAACATGAAGGCAAAATAGGTTCCTGGGAAGGCAAGACAGTTAACCCTGATGTCAGTTTTATTCCAGTGGCTCCCACTGAAGTGAAAAGCACATAGAAGTATTTGGTACAAAAGATGTTAACTGGCGAGACAGCACCCTAGAGAACTCAAAGAATTAATACAACTCTTTAAAGGAGCCTGCCTTTTCACTGGAGGACGCAGAAGTCCTAGGAGAATTGGAAGGAACGCAAGTGCCTTTGTTTTACATAATTAATAAAGCCTGACCTTTCCTTCCTTCTCCTCCTCCTCCTCTTCTTTCTCCTCTTTTTTAAAATATATAAATTCTCATTGATTGGGGAAATATATTCATACTTTAAAATGTTATGCAGGTACCATCTCTTTAGTCCAAGTATGTCCCTTTGGCAGCGGAGAAGTGGGATACCTATTGCATGGTGATAAATTCACCTCATAAGTAGAAAAACTACACACATTTACTGCTTTGTCAACTTTCTTGAATTTGTGCACCATTGTAAAGACCTCCATCGTCCTTCACTATTTCTTAAATCTATCAACATTACAGAAAGTGACCCTGAAGGCCGTGTTTATCTATAGAGGAAAAGATCCTTTCTCTACGGTTTACCCCAAAACACTGATTTAAACAGCTCCGGCCCGACTCTACTTCTGGAAGGTAACTGGCCCAAAGGAAATTGTTCTCTCACAGTCATGGGCAATGATTTTTCTTTCTCCAGAGACAGGGTCCGCCAAGTCTTGATTTCAGCTAAATGCGCACCGCCCAGCACCCTCTTTCATAACCTCCAGATAACTATGGATGAAGTAGGCAGCCTGACTGACACTGGTGTATTGACATGAGTGGATTCGGTGGCAGGGCTCCTTGCTGGATTCCATCTAAGCTTTCCTTCCAGTCCTAGGAGCTACATCGGGACTGGAGGGTCTCACTCTTTAAGTCCTGCCGAGGCAAACAAACTTGAAGTGTTCAGATCACCACCATATATTTTGCTGCTAAAGAAAAACCCATGCTCACGTCCAACATTGAGCATCTTATTTTTAAAAATCATATTCGTTTCTAATGGCATCGATAAAACAGAGGCTATCACTAGATTAGGACGATTTTCAGGTCTCTTCCAGCTATAAATCCCTTTGTTTTTGCCCACATCACTTTACAAATGAAAAAATGTAAATGACTCACCCAAAGTCACCTACTAGGTGGAAGCAGAGTCAAGAGACCTTTCAAGTACAAAGAGTCATGTCATTTATTACTAGAATACACGACTTTTGAGGGCAGAATGCTGTCTTATTTCTCTTTGTATCCTACAAAGAGAAACTGTAGGCACTACAGTTTGTAGATTGGTAAATGAAATTTATTTAAAAATGTGAACTAGAGGAAAAATCAATAGGGCTTATAAGAATTGATTGAAAGTCAGGAAACATAACTAAATATCATTATAAAAATAAAGGCTCCTCAATTTAAGTTCAGCTCCTCAATTTAGGACTATACACAGATCAAAATTGTTAACATGCAATTGTTAATGATGGGCAAGAAATCAGCCAGTGAGGGGATGATAGGAATATTCAGGGTGTATCTCTAAGTGTGTGAGGGTGACGTTATTTTTTTTTTAAATTAAAGTTTATTGGGGTGACAATGGTTAGTAAAGTTACATAGGTTTCAGGTGTACGATTCTGTATTACATCATCTATATATCACGTGGTGTGTTCACCATCCAGAGTCAGTTCTCCTTCCATCACCATAGAGTTGAGGGTGACATTACTGAACTGTGGTGTCTAACACTGTGACCATTAGCCATATGTGGGCATTTGCATTTAAATCAATTAAAATTAAATGAAATATAGAATCCAGTTCCTTAATCACACTAGCCATAGTTCAAACACTCAATAGCCCCAAGTGGTTAGTGGTTACAGTATTGGACAGCTCAGAGGAACATTTCTACCACTGTAGAAAGTTCTAATGAATACTTCTATTCATTGAGGATAATCACTACTATTGCCTCCGATAATTATATGAAGGAGGAGGAGGAGAGGGGTGAAAAACGGAGAATAAAATGAAAAGAAAACACTGATTAAACCTTAACAATTCTGTTTTAAATATTTGAAATGCCTTGTTTCACATAAGCCTCACAACTTTCCTCATGAGGTAGATACTGTAATTATCTCCTATTTTAAGCTTGATGACACTGTGCTTGGTGAGATAAAGTAAATCCCCATAGTTGTTCACTTGTTAATTGGTTTAGCTGGGGTTTTACTCAAGCCATCTGACTAGAGTTGTCATGAAGGAATCGGCTCCTGCTCCCTACACCAGAACGCAGGACATGGTGAGGCCAAAAAGGAACAGCCACGGAGCCATAGATAGGGGAGTCATACCACTATGTTCTCGCCGGTGGCTGGGTTGTGGACACAGGAAGCAGGCTCCACACGATCTGCAATCTGCTTTCCACTTCTCTGCCACCCAGCCAGCCAACCAACCAACCAACCAACCAACCAAACCAACCAACCAACCAACCCCCTTGCCAGCGTAGCCACAGCAGTTATATTAATGGCTAATGGCTAATCGGTAAAAGCTGATGGCCAACCAGCCACAGCGGATGGCCATCTGATTACAGCTGATAGCCATCTACTACCCCAGCCAGCACCTTTCCATGTGAGGCTGAGAGGCTGGAAACTGCTCTCCTGGCTCTGTCCCCACACTAGTCTACGCACAACTGGTAAGCTATGCTGCTTCTACTGAAGAACTTAAAATGTTTAGAGCCAGAGGGAACATTTCCTGTGACATAAGGGGTCCTTCATCCTAGATACATACCAGAAGCATTTGCGGATCTTGCTCACGGTAGTTACCTGAGTCCTAATCCAGAGCAACAAGGGTGGGACCAGGGCTTGCACTTTGGATGTGCAGCCAGCATTGAAGATAACTATTTAGAGATGTTCTCATTCACCTTCCACAGTCCAGACAACAAAATGTAGAATGTACCCACGGTCACTAACAGTAATGACTGACAGATGTGAAATTGGAATCTAGAAATCAGTGCTGCCATCACAACAGGATATGGCTTAGAACATATGAAAAGGACCATACTTTTCTATTTCCTTATGGGTATTGTTATCTCATGCAATTCATGTAATACCCAAAAATGTTATCAGAATTCAGAATTTAACAACACAAGTTTTTAAAACCAAACCATGAATGGACCACCACTCTCCTTCTAAGACTAATAGGTCTTTTTTATTTAAAAGCAAATACTTTCTTCCTAAGAAAATAATATTTCTCTCTGAAGAGTAGATAAACCCTCTTAACAGGAGCAGTATAGCGTAGTAGAAACAGTATGATTGCCAACCAAGAAACCTGAATTCTAGTCCCAATTGTGCCCATAACTCTGCAACGGGGGAAAACCTTTCCCTTTCTTTAAACCTTAGTTTTCTCATCTGCAAACCTAGGGTTTAGTCTATGATGATCTCTTAATACAAGTCTCCTTCTGGCAGTGCCTTCATCCTGGCATTTGTATGCAGGTTAAATGAACTTTAGAAATGAACTTCCAACCTGCTGCAGGACAATGCAGTCACTTCAATTCCAGTTAATCTATTAATTCCATGTCAAGGGAAAATGGGAGATATCAGATGAAAATCCCATGTTTGCTTCTGTTTTGTCAAGGCTCACTCTGATTCTTCACCAATTGGTCAGAACTCTCACAAGAGAGACAGCAACGTCCAACCAACAACAGTCATTCCCTGTAGCTGCCTTTTGGAAATGGTGATATGCCTACCCTTCTCCCTCCTACGTGGAGTCACAGCTGCTGATCTGAAAATTACGATGTGTCAGACATTTTACCATCTTAACATCCATCACCTCATCTTCACATCTCTTAAAGCTTAACTGTAATGGATTTCTAGGTGGCTAGAGAGGTTAGCCAACCAAGACAGAAGTCACGTCATGAATAAGTAGCATGCTGAATATACATTTCTTACCTTACGCTTGTTGGTAGGACACACGTAGAGATAGCTTAAAATTGTTTTCAACCCAACTTTATCATTTAGCTTCTCATAGGTTGTCCCATAATCGGTTGACCTGTAATTCAAAAGGAGCATTAATGAGGACAGAAGTATACGTCATTTGGCTGCTTGTCAGTATAATGCATGTTTTACATAATAGAATGGCTCTCAGGAGGTTTCTAAATGATTCATGTAGTCTATAATGATGCTTAATTATGTACACAGCAGCATCATGTGAGTGGGTAACATTTGCATTTAAATTAAATTGGTAAAAATTAAAACTCCATCTCTCTACTGCTCCTTAACGTATGCACACTGCATAAAGGATGTGGTTAATTTTAAAAGATTAAGAGATGACGGTGTCCCTTGAGTTGACCAAGAAATAAAGAGTTTTTACTTAGATTTGACATTTCCAAACTTTTGCTTTAACTTGGCACAGTGGAAAAGCAGGTTCTCCTGATTTATCTACAAATTGTTTTTCCTTTCATGAGTCATAGAATATATGGTGGGTCAGTCTCTTCAAAGGTCATGCAGTCTTTTCCTATTATTTAAGATTAAGAAAATGTCTTAATAATATGTGAAATTTCACAGTCCTACTCAATGGCCTTTTCCAGGGGTAAGCAACCTGGCGTTGGGGGGACATTAGTTTTTGACACAGATCCTGTCTTTTTGGATAGTCTCTCATCTTTATCTAGCCATTGCTCAATAACTTATTAATTCAAACTGAATAAATAGGCCTTAATCACCTTATCTATGAAAGTCTATTATATATTTTAGAATTGTAATCTTATTAGATCATCATTACAACCATGTTCAGTAGAGAATAATACCTGTATTTGAAGATAGTAGTTGAAAGAAGTGACCTATTCAAAGGAAACCACTGATAAGTGGCCAGCTAGAATCAGGTATTCTGGCCCTAAGTCATGTGTTACTTATATGATACCACAGCTTTTTCTTTTTTTCAATTTAAAGAACAGATATAAAAATTCCTCTCAGCCTTCTTTTTATATATAGGAGATTCCCAATGAAATTCATTCATTCTTTCATCTTTGTAGAGCTCCTAAAATGCACAAAGCCCTGTGCTCAGTACTCAGATACAACACATCGCCCCTATTCTCCAGAATCCAACAGATTTACTTGAGAGGCAGATATGTAAAGTTATAATACATTTAAATGCAACGATATAGATACAAATTAATAAGGTTTAGAAAATAAAGTATTCTAAGTTCAATTAGAAAGACACAAAAATTCATTTCTGATATTGATAAAAGTTACAAATTCCTATAGGCTAGAAAGACTAAATAGAAGAAGCTCGTGTTAACAATCTCATCACCATGCGTTAAGAATCTATTCTGGACCAGGCATCAGAGCAAGAAAGCTGTGTAATGTGATTCTGGAATTACATAATTAAGAATTTATTCTAGCTGGGGATCCAGGGCATTTTCCCTCTAAAGTTTATATATACACACACACATGCATACATATGTAAATAGTATAGATAACATTGTATTATCACAATTATATACTGTTATATAATGTGTAATATATCTACATATCTGTATATATTATAAATATTCAATACTTTACAGATTTTAGATGACACTTCAAATCACTGAATATTGGGCTGTTATGCAGAGCTTTTGGGAAGAACTATGGGCCTTTAAAATGGAAAATGGATAGGACTTTAGAAAAGGGAGGTGGTAAGAAGTCATAAACTAGAAGGTACCATGTGTAATGCAAACATACAACCAGCTTTCTTCAATAGAATTATGTGCTCTATCCCAGTCAAAGAAACATTGGCTTGCTATCCAAGAACACTTGAAGAGCATTCCAAAATTTTTTCAAAGGAGGCCTTATCTATGGACCATAACACATTTCTTTAAATCCTCCTTCCATATCCATATTTTTCTCCCCAAACTCATGCCAATGTGAAATTTCCTCCTACTCTCTAAGAAATATCTGAGACTTATTTCCTTACTCAGTCCAATCTCGGTGTTTGGCATTTTTTCCCCCGTTGTTATCCTGGCCTTACTGGAGTTAAGTAAGAAGTAAGAAGGGTACGTAAGAAGTTTCTCTTCTTACTAGGACCTGTTTGTCTCCAAAATTTCACTAGCCTTTCTCTAGCTCCCTTTATTGAATACCTTTTTGTGTTCATTATTCTGAACAATACTTCCAAGTTCAGGAACAAACAAATACTGGTAGTTGCAAAAATTTACTGGGGGAGAGGGGTCGATGGGAGGAGGATAAAATGTGCAAACACTGCTCCCCTAATATTTTTTGTCTAGTGATAGGTGGAAATCAGTAAGACTATGTTGGAGATAAGCAAATGGCTCACTTTTCCTAGTGAAGCAATAGGAAAGGAAGCTAGAGAAGTCTATAAAAAGGTGATGATTCATTTTTTTAAAACAATTGCTATTAATTTGATCCCTGACCTACTCAATGAATATTTCTACATTCAATAAACACATTCTACAAAGGGAAATAAGAATTATAAGGATTCTACATGAAATCATCCCCATTTGTGTAAGTGTGTGTGTGTGTGTGTCTATTTAACTAAAATCCCAATATAAGATGATTGAGAATGGAGTAGCTCAGATTTACGTTAGCACCTTTTTTTTCCCCAGAGAGCTTACAGCATGTTATTGGACACTTTTGTCTTATTATAACATCACCAATCTAGATCCTTCAAGGTATCTGCCACAACTTTTTGCACTATCTCCTCTGCCACAACTTTTTGCACTATCTCTTGCCCCTTGGTTTTCCAAAGCTCAAAAACTAAATCAAAATGCGTTAATTATCAATTCCAGCAAAGTTACATGTTTCAACATTATGGCACTCTAATAATCAAGACAGTAAGAGAAAAATGCTGCATTTCCACAAACCCAAAACAGCACAGACTAGCAGTTACCCAAGGTTGTCCCACAGAATTAGAATTAGCTAGAGTGTTGACATGTATCATGGGTAATACTAACATTAAGCTGGGATACATTGATACAACAGTATAGGCATGAAAAAAATCCACCACTTGCAAGCCAGTTGGTAAATATTTATTGCACTAAAGTTCTCTGAGTAGCACTTGTGCCAGCCTGACCACAGGGCCTCTCCCCTGGAGACTCCCTAGATCCTCTTTAACAGTCCAACAACCAAAAGATTGTGGGCTGGCACAACAGAGGTCCTCAAGGAACTTGGTCCAACCCTAAGGGAAACACCTGTTCTGACTGGTCAGTGTCTAAGCCAATCCCAGTGAAGGAGACAATGACCTTGGAGGAGGCACTGCACCCTGGAAGGTAATTCTTAGTGCCCATCTGCAAACCTTCTTCACAGCTAACAGATGCTTCCAGTTATCTTCGCATGGTCAACTATGGGAACTGCAGTGTCCTAGGGATGTGGGCTCTGAAAGAGCAGAGCAGAGACAGACAGTTGAGCAGCAGGCTGGCTGCTGAGCCAAAGTACTGGCTGTTAAAATATTTTCAGTATCATCCCTAGGTATGGGGTAGAGTGATGCTATCCAAGACCAAAACGATGGTAGAGAATGCTTGATTAAACAACATTTGATGTTCTTTTATTTCTGAACTTACCAATTTCATTATATATATATATATATATATATATATATATATATATATATATATATATATATATAATTTATACTGTAAACCTCTTAAATGCCTATGCCGTATAGTATTTTCCAAATATATTTGGTTATAGGATTCATTCTTGAGGGGTACATAATGAAATTAGTGTTCTCAACAACATACCTTGAGGAACACAATATCAAAGATTTAAAAAAGAAAAGAAAGATGATGGATCTTGGCTTCATAAGAAAAGGGGAACAAAAAAACTGTTTAAAACAAATCAAATTTGCAAATGGAAATGCCAGCCTACACTAACCACACAGTGACTATTCCTGTAAAGACAAAAATCAAAACAAAAAACCTGAAACAATCTTTAAAAATTATGTGTCACACAAAATCATAGACATACTTAAGATATAACATAAGCATCCTTGAATTCTCAACCTGTATGATTTTTTCAGAACAATCTAACACACGCATTTTTTTTCAATTTCTCCCCCCCACACGTTAACTTATCTACAGATGACAAACAGAACTTCTGTCAACACCTATGCTGTACGAGAAAAAGCTAAAACATTAAAACATAAGTATTCTAGGAAAATAAATATGAAAGTGATTAAATCAAGGCTTGCCTGTTTTATCTTCCGATCCTTAATCCTTACTTTACCCTTTTACAAACATATCTTAAATAGTGACTTTTAGAATATTTGAAAGTGTGTCTTTATTTATTTACCATATGCACAGAGCTAAAATGAGTTGCTGTGAGGGGTAGAGGAACCACGTCAAAGACATGGCAACTGCCTTTCAAGAAGTTAGGATCTCTTTGAGATGGCAATCTCCCATTATATTCGAAGAAAAACTCAATACAGGCCATGACTAGTTTCTACAAAGAGTGGCAGAAATAAAATGTGTGACCGGATTTCCTCTTTTATAATCATATGCCATCAAATGAAATAATAAATAAGCACAGAATCATTTGTAAACTAAATTAGACCATAAAAAGTGCTGAGCACAATGGTTGGCATATAATAAACAATCTATAAATGATAGCTGTTATTCAGTTTTTCGTGGTGTTTTGTTGTTGTTGTTGTTTTGCTTTGTTTTTTGTATTCTTTGCACAACACTTAAGAAAATCTGTAACATGAACCCTCAAGGAAAAATCTCCACCACTGAAAATGACCGAGATTTAGTTTGCTGAGAAGATATTCATGAAGCTATTACTTCCTTTAGATGTAAGCAAATTTAGACTATCATATTTTAAAGGCTATGTGCTAGTTTTGTGTGGGACTTGGATCAGAGAGGTAAGGGTAAAAACTGAAATTTGAGAGTTAAAGATTCTGCACTCTGCTTCTATAACATGAGCCAGGATTCCATTGCTGAATAGACTACTATGCTTAAGAAACTTAACAGAAACTACAAATGAATGTTTTCTGGGTACACACATGATCTAAGCTCTTTCCATGCAGAATCCCAGGAGATGGGCACTGATACTAACCAGGTGTTACAGATAAGGAGGACCCAGACATATCACCAGCCTATCCAAGGCCACAGAACTTGCAAGATGCAGCCCTCACTGAGGCTGCCACTTCAGAGCAGGCATCTTTAACCCCATGCTGCACATACGCGCTCCGAAATTACAAGAGGGAAAGAGAATATATTTACAAAACCTAGTTTTGCATTTCTCAGTAAAAGAAACATGAACTGAAATTGTTCAAAGTTCTCTACATGGCGTAGACCAAAAGCTGGCTCTTCATATCAGGTAAAAGGACAGAGGGCCTGCCAGGGAGAATCACTTTTAAGAAAAGTACAAGCACAAACTCTCAGAACAATCTAAGAAGAACGTTTGTCATTGATCTGGTCTACCCTGGCTCCTGGGAAGCCTAGAAATACGGACAAAGTGAATGATTCGATGATGTTTCATGAAGGTTACCAAGGTGCCACGGCCGAACAGAACTTGAAATCAAACTGAACTGGTCTCAGGCACTTGCTGGCTAACTGAGTAACGAGTCAGTGCCCTGGTTTCCTCAACAAATCAACTCCAAACTTGCTATGTCCAAGTTGCATTTACATGTTTCTCTATCAGATTTACAATATAATTGTGAGATGTGCAACCCTTAATCCCTCTCTTTTTTTCTGCCTGCCCCCACCCCTGCCCACTCTAGCCTTGTTACTCCCTGTACTTGGAAAGCTCTTTCCCCAGATACCTGGACAGAGGGCTCCTCAATTCTTTCTGGACAATGGTCAGGCTGTATGCAATAGCAACACCTCCCACTCCCCCAGCACACTCGACTCTCCTTAGCCTATTTTTTGGATCTCTTTAGGGTATATTTACCACCATCTGATACATCTCCTTGTTTTTTGTTATCTATCTTCCCCCACCAGAACGTAAGCTCCACGGGAGCAGGAAAAGATGTCTATTTTGTTCACTGCTGGTTTCCTAGCTCTCAGAAGAGCAGCCCGGACACGGCAGGTGCTCACAATTTGATTTTGACCAACTGGCTGGCTTAATGGATGCCTGTTCTTCTTGTGTGGCCCACTGGATTTCTAATAAGTCAATTTAAGAAGCTCACACTGTCTGGCACGAACTACTGCAGTCTCCGCTATCAGCTGTGTGGGATGATGTGGGATGAGGCTGGTGGGCACGTTCCAAGCTTTTCTACTTTTTAATCAAGAAACCTCTGCCTGACATCGATTTCCTGACGACTCCAAGTACCATAAGGGCAGTGAGTGAATACATCTTTGTTCCCAGTCCCCAGGACAGGGCTGGCACATAGCAAGTGCCTTCTGCACAAAGAAGGTGAACGGATGCCTGATGCTTACGGGCACACTCTTTGAACCAGAGATGAGTCAGGCTACTTCTTCAAAAGAATTTAGAAAGGATCCAAATCACCCGAGCTCCTACTTCTGCACCTCCAGGTCCCAGAGAGGAAAGGTACCCTAACCCAGACACAGCAAGTCACACTGCCAAGGTCATAAAGACTCAAGGAGGGGAGCTTGGGGAAAGGAAGCACCGCAACATTACTCAAGTCAGCATCAAGAAGACATCCTGAAAGCGGAACAGAGTTCACCTCTAAATCAGGCAGCTGCAGCTTCTGTGTTTTGCTTCTTTCTTAAAATCATTAAGAGCTGCCACTTTCATTATTCCTAGTGCATTTGGTGGCATAAAAATAGCTTCTAAAGCCAAAGGCACAGGAGCGACATCGCAGACTGCTCCTTCATAACATAGGATGCATGAGGTTAAAGCAATGAGAATCATCTAGGGTTTGGAAAATGTTTGTGAGTGAGTTGACATTTAAATAACTTCATTATCATTCATTGACAGATACATTTTTTTATCCTGTCAGTGCCATTGATATTTCTGTTACCATTTTATAACAAACCCCTGCACATTTTAAATACATTACCAGATTCCATTAGTCTACCCACTGTCAAGAAAATATCTCCAAATCCATTTTCATAATACCTCGAGAATATAACAGGCGATCTACATCAAACGATGACGTGGGGCTGAAGGAAACTGTCTCCGGCTTTCTAAGGATTCTGCTCTTCTGAAATACGTTCGCCTGTCAGCCTGAACATATAATTTAAATGTGCTGCTGAGATGTTAACGGTGCATCCTGAATTGAACAAGCTTCCCTCTATTCCGTGGATTCCCTGAGCTTCCCAGATTAACTTGCAGAATTAGAGGGAGAGGGGGTTTTAAACAGTGGGATTAGGGGGAAGCATGTCAATGAGCTATAAAGACATTTTCACTCCACCATACGTCACAGAATTTGGAATTTGGAATTCTTCTTTTTTCTTTTCTTTTTTTTTAGTATAAAGGATGGGTACCTATGTGTTGACAAGCTGTAATGTTCTCTCTCATCTTTCTGGTCTTTCTGTGCCATTGTCCTTTTCCTTGCGGCACATTAGGGTGTGTCATTGATGGTTCCATCATATAAGGGGTTGAGATCAGAAACTTGAACGTACTTGACTGTGACCATATGCATCTTGCTCCATGGAAAAGGAGGCGCTACAGCATACAGCCCATTGGTACGCACGCGCCATGTATTCCTGCTGTAGGTAAAATTGTGGATCTATACTACAGATAATATTAAAGATAAGGATTACCTTCACCTCGGAAATATCTTCCAGTTTGTTTTCTAGTATAAAAATAGCCAAAATTGGCAGTGATACTTGGATCTCTGACTACTTTGCTGGAGGGAGGGAGGGAGGGCAAATTAATTTAAGCAGAGGTCTCCTGTTCAGCTTTTTCAGAAACAGGTACAAGGAAGAGTATGCTCTTCAACTGTGTGATATTCATGAGTTCCTTCTGACACACACACACACACACACACACACACACACACACACACACACACACGACTGTCTGTCCCCATTCGCTCTTATTTGTACCCTCCTCTTCAGTTCTACTTCCTTCCCTGGGCAGGCCACTACCATCGCTGCCATGGCTAGAACTTGTTACAGTAGCACTTGTTTGTTCTTTCTTACAGATGCAACGTCTCTCATGCCTCCGTGTCTTTGCAAATCCAATACCCCTGCTAACAGACAAACTGATAGTGGTGGCGAGGGCACAGAATCCTTTCCATCTTTCAAGATCCCACTCGACAGTCACCTTCCCGGAGATGCGTGCTGATGCCAGTTGACTACTGGTCTTGATTCTTCTTCTACAACATCTCAGACCCCTCTACATGGAAATTGTCAATGTTCACAGTTTTCTGTGCTAATAGACTATGTTCTCTGAAGACAGGACTAGTTCACATTTATACTTTCACTCTTTTTTCTACCCATCAAAATTAATTTGTATACCCAAAGGCTGCACTTAACTCTTCCTTCCTTCATGGCGCTTTCTCACATCACTCTGCTACATGGAATGACCCTCTTCTTTATAACCCATGTAATGCATTTGAACCTCTTCCGCATATTTTTTTATACTGTGCCACAAATTACCATTTATGCATCTGATGTCCCCCACCTGACAGCCATCTACTACAGAGAGAACAAGATGCATTTCCGCTTGCTCTTCTCTCCCTTTCTCCACTGTTGTAGCTTCTTCTAACCATCCAGAGGAGCTCAGGCAATGTTACTGACTGAACACACTACTCTGAAATAGTCTCCTCTATTATGAGAGGATAGAATCTGAGACACTGCACATTTGTTTTTTGCATTTTTGGAGGGTGACGAGGCAAGAAAACTCCAGGGCTCCCTGCTGAGTTTGTTAGGCAGAAGTAATTATGAAACATAAATATAAGATAAATTTGGGACTTACTTAGGCAGAACTCATACAAATGTATATGTAAAATGTATTGTGTATTAATTTATTAAAATATTGTATGTAAATATAGCAAAGAAAAACATAATATGCATTGATCAGTTATACAGGTGAAGATATATTTAGAAGGAGATGGGTATGTCTGTTCAGCTTTATAAAGGGTTTTCTCTTTTGTTATAACCCTAATCCCCAGATATTTCTAATCCAACACAAAGAACTTCCATCATCATTGCTAAAGTCACATCTTAATAGGCTGCATTACCCTACACTCAGAACTGACTGTGCCAAACAGTTTATGAATAATAATAGTGAGCATTTATTGAATGCTTAAAGCATACCCAACTCTGGGCTAACAAGAACTTCACAAGAATTACCTCATTTAATTATCATAACACCCTATGGGTTAAGTACTGGTATGACCCACATTTTATAGATGTAGAGACTGAGACTTAAAGAGGATGACCAACCCATCCATGGCCACACAGCGGTAACAGTATAGTAGGGCCTGCATTCAAACGCTGACAGGTGGTTTCCAAAGCCAGCCTACTTAATACAGAGATAAGATGGCTCATCCATTTAAGTACTGTACTTGCTACAGAAAGATAGAATAATTTGTCTGGAAAGAAATGGAATCTTCCAGTGGAGGTCCCAGAAATTAGATCACATGCCTCCCAAACAATGAACCACCGCTGTTTATAACATCTGCCGACTAGCCTCCTCTAGCCAAGTTTCCATTTGAATGAAGATCCTAGTCCAAGCATTTAATAAAGCAAGATTCCAAAGGTGCTGATGGTACTAGGGACCAGTACAGACTTTCCCCCTACTTGTGAAGAATGCACTGTACCAGACATGAAAATGGCATATATACAAGGTCGAACAATTAAGTTCGCAAACTCATTTTAGATAAAGTACTGCATACCTCATTGCTGAATATCACTACGGTCACCTTCAAAGTACCCCCCTTGGGAAGCTATGTGCACTGACACCAGCACCTAGTCCACCCTTCAAAGCAATTTTGGAACTCTTTTTCTGAAATGGCCATCAGAGCTGTCATCATATTACCCTTGATGTCCTGAATGTCATCAAAATGTCTTCCTCTCAATATTTCCTTTACATTTAGGTAAAGGAAGAAGTCATTGGGGGCCAGATCAGGTGAGTAGGGAGGGTGTTCCAATACAGTTATTTCTTTACTGGCTAAAAACTCCCTCACAGACAGTGCCATGTGAGCTGGTGCATTGTCGTGATGCAAGAGCCATGAATTGTTGGCAAAAAGTTCAGGTCGTCTAACTTTTTCACACAGCCTTTTCAGCACTTCCAAATAGTAAACTTGGTTAACTGTGTCCAGTTGGTACAAATTCATAATGAATAATCTCTCTGATATCAAAAAAGGTGAGCAACATCATTGAGACAAGTTCACAAACTGAGTTGTCAGACCTCATATATACATCTCTCTGTTTTAGAATCCTTATTACAGAATGAATTTAAGCTGCAACTGCTCATTGTCATGTGCTAGGTCTGCCTGCATGCTGCACTCTCCTCTCACATGGCACGCTGGTTCGCTAAAGGAGCACCGTGGATGGCTTGCCTGGAAATATGCAAAATTAAGGAAAACATAGATCAAATAAAGCCAGTGTGACTTGGTCTTCCTAGCCCTTCAACCAGAACACACAAGTGAAAATTACGAAAAATGAATTCTGGAAGCACAAGCAACTAAATATTTAGTAGTAGCAATAGGATATATTAAATGGATCCAATTATCTAAGTTGTAGAAGTTGCTTTCTGGGTGTCATGTCATGTTGTTAAGTGATGATGGGAGCCTCGGCCTCACATGATGATACATAAATGAGCCTTTGCTGCCTTTAGTTTTCTAAAATTGAAGTGAAGTAAAAATAAATGAGTGAATTACTTCCTCATAGGTAATTGGAGAGGACTGAACCAGCGGATCTCTAGCCTCGATTGTAACAGTCAAGCTTTCCTGTAGCACGAGGAGTGTTGGGGAATACTACATTGGTAATGAGAGCTATGAGACATTTCTGAGAAGTTAGGCTTAGTGATAAATGTCATCCTAAAATTGTAGGAGACAACCAGGCACTGGAGTATGTATATCCTCTCGGTCTGTTACATCCTGTCTGTTTTCTATTTAGCTCCTTTCAGGGTAAAACGATTAAGCCTGGTCAGAAAACATGGTGTGTTCATTATTGCATATCATTGCAATGTCTGATAATATCGCCTTTTAAAATTTTTTGGTCCCTATCTATTACTTTGAGGAAAGCTAAAAATTCTAGAATGTTAGAGCTTCAGGAAGGTCTTAGATGATTCCATTGCTATTCAAGGTAAAAAAAAAAAAAAAAAAAAAAGTGGGAGAATTTAAGCCCTAGTCTAATTATATAATAAGCAGATATGGATTTATCCTCATTGAAACACCTGTTTTCCACCCCAATCTACCCCTATATGCACCCTAGTTTCCCCATTTTAGTAACTCTTTAACACTTTGACACAACCTCTTGGGATCAATAAAGTATAGTTTCCACAGAATACAATAAGTCCAATTCTGCAGATGAAGAGGCTGGAATGCAGAATAAAGTAAGTCAAACATTCAGATGACATCCAATGAAAAGACAATCAAGTTTTCTTATTCTTGTGCTCTGACATTTCTCGCTATTCTAGTTTATCAAATATGAAAAGGACTTTCATCTTATCAGAGAAAAGAATTAATAGAACCTAGCCATCTGATAATCAATATTGCAAGAACAGAATGCAATACAGTATGTGAAAAAGTTGATTCTCCTCTAAAACAAAAACGAAAACTAGAGGGTTAGCTGCATAAGAAACTGCACACAACTACACTTTAGGATCACACAAAACTGAAAGTTATGGTTACATTTGAGAATGGGACCAGGATTGGGGATCGTAGTCAGTCAAAAAGGATGTTAACAATAAAAAAGTACATATAATGCTTACAGAGAATGTATCCTAGAATCCTTCATGGAAGAGAGATTTAAAAGAAAAGCCCATGAACACTTCAGTCATTAATCTTTATCCCCTCCAGTCTGCATGCAGTGATATCCACATATAATACTGTTTCACAAAATCTGGATGGTACAGCTGACTGGGGATAAAGTTCTAACCTACACCATCACTCCGGACCACATGACATTTGTCTGCAAGTACCAGGAGAATTGCCAGGTCCCAGTGCCCTTAGCTTTTCCAATTTTATTTAAAAAGCAAAGAAATCCAGGAAAAACTGGCAGTCCGATCCATATCTCACTATAGTCCCATCTCTGAATTCTTAAAGGCTTCAAGATGAACCTGGTATTAACTAAAACACTCAGAACCTTTTTGGCTTGCCTCTTTCCATGGCCCTGGTGGGTGGCACCTAAATATTTGGTGCTACAAAATGTTCACCAAAGGTCCAAGCCTGACTCTCAAAACCGGGCATAATGTGTGGCCTCTGTGAAGCTCATCTAATTATTAGAAATGTAGTATAGCAACATAGTATGATAGTCCATTCACTCATTCATTCAGTGATTGATTATGTTGTGTCTCCTATATTCTAGGCCTTATTCTGGGTACTGGTAATAAAACAGAGAAAAGAAAAAAATTAAAAGGAAAAAAATTAAAAAAATTAAGAAAGGTTAGCAATAGCGTTGCAACAAGTTCACGAACGGAACTGTCAGAACTTGTATACACATTGGGCTTCAAGAATCGTAATAAAACATATTTGAAAACCAGATTTCATTCTCCCCAAACATCGGAAAACACTGCTTTACAGAGGTGACTCGCTGGCATATTGTTTTGGAGAACTCAACTTATTTCTGAACAGAACTTATTTCTGAAACCATGGTCCAGATTCGTTCTAAAATATGTTTGCCCTATAACTTATTATTTATTGCCTCCCCCGCAAAAAACAAACAAAAAAAAACAAAACAAAAAAAAACAACAACACCCAAATTCATTTTCTACACACTTCCCTACTTTTTTAATTCCTATTTTTTAAACTATATTTCTCTCATTCTCTCAAAAATGACATGCCCTCTCCTCCATTAAGCAGCATTTTCAATTTTCAATAGCTGGCTCCAGTTTCTAATTGCACCAATAACTCCTTCAATTGAAGGCCTATACACGTCTCTCCCTTGAGAACATTTAGTGTTTATATGCCTAGCTTACAAGAAAAGCGATTTGGGGTCACCCTTCCAATAGGATTCAACGCCAGGGCTTGTCACAGTAATGGGCTATGAAGTTGGCAATGCAGGCTTTGCCAGTGACCTGCTGAATGACCTTGGGCAAGTTGCCCAACCTCTCTGAGGTGTTCTTTAATAATGTTGATTGACCTTACAAGGTTGCTAGGAGGAATCACTAATCAATCTGATTATGAAACATTTAGTCAATACAGAGTGCTTTATAAATATTTACTAATATACAATGAGCTCACTGCATCTGAGAGCCAAAAGATTTGCATAATCACAGAAAACCCTTTCTGGACCCCAGCATAACAGTCAATATTAGGTCTGAAATGGCTCTTTTCTCTTAAAATTTAAGGATACCACCATTTTGGGATGGTTTAGATTTTTATCCTAAGAGAGGGAAATGTATCAGATCAGTGAAGTTTTAGTTACCTACCAGAGCCTGTATGTTACCAAGAAAGACAATCAATCCTACCAATAAGACTGTTTGATATTTTCCTATCTACATAAGAATGAAAACAAAGCAGGGTGCTGCTGTAAAAGAGTGATTGGATGGCCTTAGAAGGAGTCTCTGAGCAGATGAAATAAGCTGAGGAGGGAGGTGCATGTATACTGGGAGCAGAGGAAAGTACAAGTGCAAAGCCTTAGGTGTGTTTGAGGAACCGCAAGAAAGTCCTGTGCTTATAGCCTAGAGGCTGATGAATAGAGAGAATCAGGTAGGGGCCAGATCATGTAAGGGTTTCCTTGGAGTATAAGGTAAGGAGATTGGATTTCCTCGTATGTGAGCTGGGAAGGCATAGGAGAGATCTGATCAAGGCATGTCAGAAACTGACAACATTTTTAAAGGATCATTTTGGCTGTGGAGAGGAGAATAAACTAGAGAATGACAGAAATGGAGAAAGCAGGGGCCCAGTTAGGTGTTAAGGTTAGCTTGGACTAGGGACGTAGGCGAGGAATACCTGGAGGCTGTCATCGGGTTATCATTTGCAGCAAAGCACAGTCATCTAGAATTATTTCTATTAATGATTCATAATAATTTCTATTTTTAATAACATTTCTAGTTATCACTTACAGCAATTTCTTCAACTTAAGCTCTTCTTTAGCATACTCTTGATTCAGTGCCCGATCGTTCCTTTTCACTTAGGGCTGGGCCATTCCTGAGACACTGGTTACTAATACAATGTAAGGAGTGTGGCTTCTTTGACATTGATAGTGCGGTTTTTATAATCAACATGAATAATTCAGCAGTGTAGTAGTTGTGCTTTATTATTATCGTTTACTTCAACTTGAACTATAGTTTGAGAGTTATGGACTTTTTTTTTTTTTAATCAACAGGAGCTCATCCATCATTCTGCATCCCAAAGATCTACCAGGTTATGAAGTTTGCTATTTATAACAACGATTGTGATTCAAAATGAGAATCAATATTTTGTTCCCCTGACATCTAACCTTAGGTCAGGCACAGGATCTACAGATGGATTTTTACAGGAAGTGATGTGAAAGCACATAGCTGGAGATTAATGCCAGAGTGAGGGCTCAGGGCAATGAACTCTCTGGCTGCTTCCCAGAAGAAAAATGGGCAGTAATATGGACTGTGTGTCAAAGCGACACAAGGGGATGGCAGAAAAATGACAGACAGGATGCCCCAACGTTTCCACATCGGGGTATAGGGACCTAATTCTCTCAAAATGAAGTATAATATCCCAGAATCCTGTTCAGAGATTGCCTTGGGAAAGAAGTCTCCAGGACTCATTAACTCACTCAGTCTTCAGGTCTTTAGCGGGCATCCTTCATGTGCTTGGCTTTGAGCAAAATTTCCCTTCCACACCACAATGTATCTTCTTGTGTCTCTTGCAAATACCACCAAAATGAGCACCAACTTAATCAGGCTTTCCATCCTGATACCTGAATGTGTGGTGTTTTCATATTGTTGAGTGATTTTCCCAGAGCGAGTCTTCCACAGACAGAGACCAGCCCTGTACAGTTTCCTTTGCACAGTGCCTACCATAAGGCTGTAGGAAGTAGGCGTTTACTAAATGTTTCCGATGATATGAGGCTAATGAGAATCACCTGCCATTTTCATACCTCCCAAGGCATTTCAACACTTGCTTGCTTAAAACATTTTCGAATACCCTGAGGAAGAACTTTTTTTTTTTTTTTTTTGCCACAGCTGGGTTTTTATGCAAATTATGAATAATAACCAATCTCCCCTAAAATTCAGGGAATGAAACAACAAACACCTCCCCGCTAAAGATGAGTCAACTGCTAGATAGATGCAGAACCCTGTTCTGGTGCTGGCATGCAAAGAAGAGAAGCAAGGAGAGAGGGCATGCTTGACAAAAGCATGGGGATTCTTCTATAGTACCTGGCAAAGTGTTCTTATAGACAGACATCCCTATTTTACAGACTTGTCCGTGCTCACAACTGATAGGGCAGAACTCGGTTTCACATGTCAGTCCGTCTGACCCCAAAGTCCATACCCGAAACCTCGACCTTAGATTATCTCCTCAACGTACTTCCCAGGAATGAACTGAATATCGCAATTCTCCCAGATCCTCATTCCTGACCTCTGTATGCTCCGATGGTATAAATGGCCAGGTCATATGTAACCTAGGAGATTTGTTTTGGAGGAGTTATTGAACCTTTACGAGCAGACCAAGAACAGACGGGCTTTGTTTAAAGATCCAGATAGAACCAACCAATATTTCCAATTTGAAAAACATCCCTTGTCACACTGCCAGTGTTTCACAGTTCAGCCATATTGTAGTTAAAAATATTAACTAAACTAGCCTTGGAAAAAAAGAACTACAAAATAATCTGTTTCTGTTAAAACAAGAAAAGGGAAATATAATCTAAAACCCCAATTAGGATAACATTTTCAAATTGAGGAGTTCCTGAATCTTAGCTCATGAAAGGGCCAACTCTCTAAATGACAGTCTCCTTGATGTTTATGAGGGGAGGTCGGGGGAAGAAGGGAGACAGTTATAAGTTCAGATTCCTGGGTCTCTTCCCCAGAGCTTCTAATTGCACAGGTCCTAGAAGTGCTCAGAAATCTACAACTTCATCAGCTTCCCAGATTTAGAACAATCTATTTTGAGAGAAAGTTTAGAGTGTTTGAAACTCTATAGGATGAACAAGGAGCAGCCTAACAAACAACCAAGTAAGTAGAAGAAAGAAAATGGAACAAAATATCAGAATTCCTCTCTATATGAATGTGGAGAATCATGTGCTACCCTAAGAACTAGCAGCAGCCCCACTTTCAAAAGCAGAGTAACGGCCTTCAAAATGGATGAAGAGGACCAACTACTTTTGAACAGAAAGGCTACAATGATCCATTGGAAAAGGCTTTGACTTTGGAGCCAACTAGACCTTTACTGTGTCCTGGCTGGTTCACTCACAAGGTGACTACATAACATTTCCATCTTCTCTAAGTTTTAGTGTGTTTCTCTGCAAAATGAGATCAACAGTCCCTAACCCTTAGAGCTGTAGTGAAGGTTAAAATAACTATTAGGTTGGTGCAAAAGTAATTGCGGTTTTTGCAATTATTTTTAACCCTTTAAACCGCAATTACTTTTGCACCAACCTATTACGATTTTGGCACACTGTAGCTATTTAATAAATATCTATTCTTTCCTGTGCTCCCTGTTAGAAACAAAAGTTCCAACGGTGATAAATATATTCTAAACTGACTAATCCCATCCCTGCTCTTTAACCTTTTCAGAGAGAAGAGCTTGCATCCCATTATTTTTTAAAGGCCAGAAAAGGAAATTCATTAACATCTCTTAGTCATTTATTCCAGTAACATCATTTATATCAGGAATGCCTTCTTTGAAACCCTCCTAATCAAACTCAAGCCTATTGTCTATCCACAAGATGTACTTATGGAGAAGACAACAGTTTAAAATGAGACAGTTAAGGTGGTTACAGACCAATGGGCTTAACAGCAAGAGATGAGAAAGTGAAAATGTGCTGCCATCCTACTAACTCACCATTAGAATAGATGTCTTACATGGTATCCTATTAATCCCCAGTGGGTTGGTAACACTTGTGGTGTCCATTGCCCTTTGACAGGCCTCTATTCATTCAGCCAACACATATTTAATATATGACTGCATGCCACAGGCCCTGTAAAATACCTTAGACACAGAAATGAATAGGAATTTGTCCATTTCCCTCTGGGACCTCTGAGGGCAAGTTCATCTAAAGTGAAATCTAACTTACTATCTCTTTCAGATGTTCCATGGCGGCAGTAAATACCTAAATTCTCTGCCTCTGGCTTTACCGTGGCTATTCTTGCGGTGTCTGTGTATCATTCTTATCTTCAACAAGGTATTTCCAGAACGGCTTGCAATTCACCTGGTTTTACCAACCTGATTCGGGGCATACTGTTGGGAATATGATCTAGGTTAGGCTTTGACAAACTTTTCTGTAAGTGGTCAGACACTAAACAGGTACCATAGCATCTCTCATGCAATTATTCAACATTGCCATTGTGGCAATAAAGCAATCATAGACAACACAGAAAAAGATGGGTGTGGCTGTGTTCCAATAAAACTTTATTTATAACAGGTGGTAGGCAGATTTTAGCCATAGCTTGTTAACCATGTTGTAGATTCTAGACCAGTATTCCTAGTTGCTAGCCCTTACCTTTTTCTATCCCAAGATCAAACATACACACACACACACACACACACACACACACACACACACACACACAATCTAAAGGGGGGGAGAGGTGACTGGGGGGGAAAAAAAGAGCTGTGGTTCTCCAGTTAGCGAACTTTCCTAAAGACTTTTAATACAAATATGATGAACAACAAATTACATTGTCTGGAGGTGTAACCCAGGCCTGGATTTGGAGCTCTGTACTAAATGTTCCCTAAAAGAAAACAAAACAACCCAGCAAAACCTTCATAGACTCAAGTTCCATTCTGATTATACTGAACAACTGTCACCACATATACGTTAGAACTGATATCACTCTTTCCACAAAAGCCAGATGATACGTTGAAATAACTGTTGAAAGACCCAGAAGAGGTTTGACATAAGGTGTTCCAGGTATACTTGGGAGGTATCCAACCAATCTACTCCCCTTGCCTTTTGTAGAAAATTATTGACATTTCAGAGTAAGCAGATGTCTTTCAGTTTGATTTGATTTTAGAAGAGCCACTTGTCACCAGCCTGAGATATGTGTCTGATCTACTTAAGCATGTTATAAGGCTGAAGAGGATCTCTGAAGGAGGGATGAGGGTCTTAAGCTTAGAATATGCTATCAGAAATGTTAATAACACCTTCACATTTTCCCCGTTTGAAAGTATTTTCATTCCTTTCATGTTGCAGACTCTATGTCATGTCCAAAGATTAGATGGGAATCATAGGAGCTAATGTGTACAGTCATAACAAAATAATTAGCAAATCTTTTAAGCAGTGGTCCTGGTAACATCTCTGTTACCTCTCTACTCGTTTCTTTGACTTAAGTTTCTCTGACTCATCAGGATAAGGAAAATAATGATGCTTCCGACCTTACACAAGTAAGCTGACCCTTTGCACAGTGTCACAGGAGGAAGACCCATGTTTATAGTTTTTATATGCTGGCATCTTTAATAGCCAAGGCACAAAGTCATGTTCAAACTTGATAATAAACCCAGAGTTGGAATTCTGAGCCAATAAATTGTTATTTTTCCTGCTGAGAACATTAGTTATTTCTCAAGCCACCTCTCTATTACATTGCTTCCTCTCCTTAATTCTGTAAGCTACTCAGCATCTAGGAAAGTTGTCAAAATGTATTCCTTCCTCCCTTATTCCATCTTTTGCTCTCTCTTTCCTTCCTTCTTTCTTTCTCTCATTTTAAACACATTTGTGGCATTCTTACCACGTGTTATGAGACATGGGGTCCTTGGAGTCCAATGATATGAAAAACTTAACATTCTGCACCTTTATAGATTCTGAATAATCTAGACACAGCCTACTGTGAAATGAATAACTTTCTTTCCCTCAAATAGAGTTCTCAGATAATATAAGATTATCCACTTGGCGGAGGAGGCACCTTAACCTTCACATCCTTTTTTTCTTTTTCTCTTTTAAATTTATGGACACCATTTAGGGAGATTTCAATTCCCATTAATAATATGTGCAATTGATCTACATTTAAGAGAATTTAATCATGCCTTGGTGACAAATTTAGCTTAAAGCAGAGCTTCACTTAGGACTTCCAAGTAAATTTCTGTTGAAAAGGTCAATTTCTAACATTTGTCAGTTACAGACCATACCAGACAAATTAAATTTTCCTCCACTGGTCTGAAGCACAAACACTTTCAATGCTGAATATCACCAGTGGTTGTCAATTAGGAAAACCACCTAAAAAACAACAGAGACTGAGAACATTTTTAAGAAGACCTGAATATTTATGTATTCAAGAATCAGAATTTGTTTTTCATACTAAAAAGCTACTACGGTAATGGAAAAACAAAACAAAACATTATCTTACTGGATAATTAAAATCAATTCAATGCCACAAGCATTTAAACATCTATTATTGAGGAAAGAAGTGGGGGGAGGCTTTAAGCTCTTACTGAAGCTTATGAATCTCTCTGGGGAAACAAAAGCACCTGAACAATTGGTAATTAATATATAATTATTATCAAGGACACAGTTTGAAAAACTCATGATCCCCATGTCATATTGAAGACAATATGTGTTTTGGGTAGGTGAAAATCTATATTTTGGATTTCTGGAGAAAACTTCATCGAATAGGAAGGATCTCATAACTAGTCAATTTAGACAGACAGTGCTATTTCATGGGTTCTTTTATCTTTTTCTTCTATGTGTTTTGGTGTTTTCATGTTTTTTTTTAATTTTATTTCTCTGCGTTTTCTGATTTTCTACATTACACATGAATTATTTTATTTTTTTAAAAAAAATTTTAAGCGAGAGCTTTAGACAAAAGGGAAACAAAAAAGATATTTTTCAATTTCCTCAGGTCAGTCTCAGATCAAACAAGACTGAATGTCCTGCTTTCCCTGCTTGTCAGCCCTCAATTATTAAATGGCTCATAATTTACCCAGAAGAAAAAGACTCATGGTCAAATATCTAAACATGATTTTTTGCACATGAGGTAGCAGCAAAGGGCTGAGATTTGGAAAGTCATACAAAGAGATTGCATTCAGTGTTTCAGAAAACCAGCAACGAATCAGGCTAGGTCTGAGGTGACCGGGGAGAAGAAGTGAAGGAGAGATTCAGAACAGGAGAAGCAGGGATGCCCATTGCCTTGTTTTATGCTTATCTTCTAATAAAGAGGAAGACGAGGTAATGGTGGTCATGGGGAATTTTTTCTTAGAAAGCCTTAAAACCAAATATCACATACATACACACACGCACTCATCTTGGGTTGAGTGGTGACACTAACTAAGCTATTCTAAGATTACAGAGGAGGCTGTGTCTTTACCAAGTACCTGTGTCATGCAGGGTGTCATGCGGGGTGTTTGGTCCCGCTCCCCACATAAGAACACAGGACATGGTGTGGGGACAGAGCCCCAGAAAGCAGTTTCCAGGCTCTCGGCCTCACATAGAAAGGTGCTGGCTCAGGTAGTAAACGGCCATCAACTGTGATTGGATGGCCATCAACTGTGGCTTGTTGGCCGTCAGCTGTAACCAGTGAGCCATTGGCCACTAATATAACTGCTGTGGCTATGCTAGCAGAAAAATGGGGGCTGGCAAGAAGATGGTGGCTGAGCCTGCAAGTGGCGCAGTGAGGGTTGCAAACAGTGTGGCTCCTGCTTCCTGTGTCTCCAACCCAGCAGCCGTAGAGAATATAGTAGTATGACTCCCCTACCTATGGCTCCGTGGGTGTTCCTTTTTGGCCTCACCATGTCCTGCATTCTTATGTGGGGAGTGGGAGCTGAGACTCCGCAGGCCGCCCCACAGGACACATGGTGAGGCCAAAAAAGAACACCCACGGAGCCATAGATAGGGGAGTCATACCACTATATTCTTGCTGGCAGCTGGGTTGGAGACACAGGAAGCAGGAGCCACACTATCTGCAACCTGCCATCCACTTCTTTCTGCCAACCAACCTAACTTGCTAGCTGTAATCCCCTCTTCCTAGTTCAGCCACCATCTTCTTGCTAGTCCCCCATTTGCTGCTAGCGTAGCTACGGCAGTTATACTAGTGGCCAATGGCTCATTGGTTACAGCTGACAGCCAGCTAGCCACAGCTGATGGCCATCCAATCACAGTTGATGGCCATTTACTACCCGAGTGAGCACCTTTCCACATGAGGGCGAGAGCCTGGAAACTGCACTCCTGGCTCTGTCCCCACAACCTGTGATTACTATCGATTTGTTCAGCTCATTGCAACTCAACCTTACCAAGCTGGTCATGAAAGAAGGATGGGTGTTATTAAAGATCCCAAGTAGCTGCTCTGCAGGTATCATTCACTAGAAGAAGTAAACGAAATATACCAACTTTCAAGCGTACAAAAAGCTTATAGAGCAAATCCATTCGCTTTCCAGAACCTAGAACTTCTAATGTCCAAAAGCACAGACAGGTTTAAGTGGAAGCATCTACTTTCAAAGTGTGATATGGAAACTCAACTTTACTAGATAATACAAATAATTAAGCAAAGCCAGCACTACAGTTGGATTCAATAACCAACAATTAATTATTTATTAACCTATCATGTATCCAGGAAACAACCAGACACTAAACAGAGAACGTTTAGAAAAAGGTGACCAGGGACATAAGAGAGGCCTGTGGCCTGGAAAATATAGTGGTCTACATCGATCAAAGAGTCAGTGTTCTGAAATGAAGTAGAAATCATTACAACAGGTCTCACACATAGATTTACAAATACCAGTGAAGTACCAATGAACATATATTATTACATAAGAGAGTATTAATGTATTAATGCTAATTAATATTAATATTGATTAACGATTGATCATTTTTGCAACATTCAATAAATTCATTAAAATTCAATAAATTGTTAAAACTATGGAACTGTTGACAAGGTAAACTTAAATCAGAAATATTTTGATTTACACTAATTTGACATAATGTCACTATATGACCTCAGCAAGAATTTGTACCATCTTCTTTATAGTATTTTGGCTTAAAAAGAATAGAGATCAAGATGGCAAAATCACACCTGACAATGCAGTATAACCTTAGATGCATTAGAGGATTATTGGAAAATGTAAACATGTTATTACTGTGGTACAGATTTATAAGACTAAATTTAAATGTAACCTCCCAATAAAGAAGCAGATAAAAAGTGCTTAGTACATAGTAGGCTTCCAATAAGTGGTAAGTATTATTAGTAGGACAAATAATTAGCTTACAAAACATTCTCCCAGAAAGTTACAGAATTACTGTAAAAAAAAAAAAAATACATATATATATATATAGGATCTAGTGTTGAGCACTTTAGAGATTTACTTTCTTCAGCTACATTCTGTAATGTTTAAATAACTATAATTTTCTTTACAAATGCATTGTTTCCTAAAGTGTGGGCAATTTATCGTATACCCTATATTTTTGTGTTCTTTCTCTTGCATACAGATAAACTACACATGAAAATGAAGTGGCAATGTAGAAAAAGCCACAAACTGTGTGCTCACCATGACAGGTTTCTACGTTTTCCCTCTGTCATTGACTTGTTGGGTGACACGAAGCAATTTCCAATGTTTCAGACCTTGGTTTTGTCAACTATAAATGGGGTCAGTGCTGGCTTCTCCCCCTTTTTTCCATGGTGTCATGGAAGATTCTGTAAGTGAAATAGAATCTGAGCATGTTCTTCCAATTCTTAGAGGAAAACACATGGACCACAAACACTGTTCCATTCATTAGAAGCTGGTTTTTACAGACTGCATGGAAAGAATAGCATATGAGGGGCCTAACAAAGACATAAATTTTTTGGCCTTCTAACTTCATAGTCTCTTTAATAGGATCAGACTAAGGCCTGCTCAACAATTGAAAGGTATTTGAGGCGATGAGCAACACCGGGGAAGTCAGCAAGACTGCCCTGTTTACCACAGCTTTGGCGTCAGGGTTCTGCTGAGTACCCAGAAATAGTAGATAACCAATAAGTGTTTCTTGAATGGAAGTTTTCAATCCTACTTTTGCTCTTGGTAAACTAATTAGCCTTGGTTACATTACACAAAATGAGGGTAGCGGTATTTTGCTTTGTTGGCCTTACAGGTTTTTATTCCATGACCAATTCAAGTGTCACTTTAATGCCCATCTCACATAGAAATAGCCTACTCTCCACTGGACTGAATGTCCTATTTGCATACAAAAAGAAAAAAGTATAGCCAATGATACAAAGTGTGGAATGATGTCTTATCTCCTAAATTCAGTTGTAAATTCTTAAGATTCTGTAGAAGAATACACATCCTAGACTTCAATCCAAGCATTGCATCAGGCACTGGAGGAAAGGAACAAGACTTGTGTTCAATAAATTCATTTACCACAGAAGTGAAAGAATCTCAAATATCTGAAAGTATTTCAAGTTGTTAGGTGCTATTTTTAGGGAGAGGCCTATGTGCCACAAGAACTACTAGAGAATAATTATCTGCAAAACACCAAGGTCATTCCAATAAACTCTTTCAATGGGAGGTAGATTAAAAAGAAAAGAATGTCTGTCTTCATGTTATGTATTCAGGAAACGGATGTCATTCTTCTAGAGCTTCAGAGAATGATGGGAAAAGTCAAGATGTTACTTTCTGAGACAGTAGGCTGAGACATCCTGGGACTAAGTCCCATTCTCTGGTTCCCCAGGTGGCCATGACATTGGCAGAAAGCCTGACCTCGTTGCCTTATGTCTTTTAGTAGTTCTAATGGGCAGACAACCCAACTACTGCCCCTGCCAACTTTCTTGTCAGCAAAACACTGGGGAACCAAGAAAAACAAACCAAGATTCAAGGGCCTTGCGCCCCAAGTGCATTTCACTGCCCAACAGCAATGGCACCACCATCTGTGAGCTTGTTAGGAGTACAGAGTCTCATACCACACACATACCTAATGAAAGAGAGCCCCAGGTAATTGGTGTGCACAGTACAGAATAAGCACTGCCCCAGGTCTACATTAATATTAGGACACCCTGTTCTTCCAATATCTTTACACAGATGTTTCTCAAAGTTCACTGTGCAAAGAACCACCTTCTGGGGTGAATTGTGCGCAGTGTTTGTAAAAACACGGATTTCTGGGGTCTACCAAATGCCTACTGAAGTGACTGGTATGGGGAACAGCATCGGAACTTTTAAATGATCACTCCAGGAAACTCTGATGCACTCAGTTCCAGGGACCACTGCATTATTCTTCAAAGGAGGCTGGCTCTGAAGACCCCGGGTATATTTCCCTCCCATCTCCCTCTCTTGTTCAGAACTCTGACACTGCAGGTTGACTTTCTTTTTCCCTCTACTTATACACATTGAACCATTTTTTTTTCTATCTGGATATTGTTTTTCTCTAATAAAATGGCTACAGTCCTGATTAAGGAATGTGATAAACCCACTGTCAATTACCTTAATTGATCTGACAACCTGATTAGACCCAGAAAGGGGACGATTTCCTCAGTGGAGCCTTATTAAAAAGGAGAAAGCAAAACAAAGGCCCATGTAATTAAAATGTGGTCGCTGGCGATGAGTATGTAAAATCAGCCCTGAGAGGCATTAGTGATAGGAAAACTTTTCTAAATGACATCTTAGGGAAGACAAAGGAACACAAGACAGTCAAATAAATCAGTGCACTGCTAGGGAAGAACACTGAACAGAAACAAGGCACTTTTCTCAATTGTTAACTCACCAGGAACATTGAAATTAACAAAACACACTCTTGCTTTATGGAGGGGAGAGCTTCCATACTGGCCCCACTTATGGCACTATGAACCCAAGTTATGAAAGCTAACTGACACCACTTGCAGTGATATGAATGATTTTTTTTCCTGGACAACTATGCTGAAAGTAGAATCTTGGGTGTTATCTCAATAGGAATTTAATACATTATTCTATGAAGCACAGTTCAGAGCACTGAGCCATGTCACAGTAACCACGATTATTTCAGCAAAAAGGCCAGCACTCAGCGTGTGTTCCAGATTCAAGGACCATTCCTTTAGTACTATTTATGGTCTATTTTCTTCTCTGACTCTCAGTGGAACACATCTTCTGAACTTATTCCACACCTGGGTAGCCCCAGGCCTTCGGAATAGAAAAGCAACATGATGACTGTTATTTCCCACAACAAAAATACCTAGGTCCCAAGAGTGCTGAGAAATAGAATATTATTAGCTAATTAGGACAAACTGTCACACTGGAGTGTTTCATTAAATTAATTAATCAAGCTGATGATTGGTCTGGAGGGAGTAGAAAGCTGTTTTTACAGTACACCTGGCAAATTGTTCTATTAATCAGTGGCCCCTGCGAAATTTAAAGAAAAATTATTTTTAGAAGAGATAAACAAGTTTGCACATAGTCGGTAGAGTGATCAGAATGAAGGACAATGTCTCTGTAGAGTATGTGCCAAATATATGAATGAGTGGACAGAGCTGAGTTGAGAGTTCCCTTAACCATTATCAACACACTAAAGTAATTGGAAGTTGCAATTTGGATCTTCTTTAAATGGAATGAAATGATTTCCTCTTTGACAGTTACACAAAATAACAGATTGAAACAGACCAAAAAAGAATCAGTATCACAGACTTTTAATTTAAATCTTCAACTAAACCATTATTCATTCATTCTTTTTTTAAATACGTAAAGGAAAATTAAAAGACCTCTAGCTTAATTTCACAATCTACTCCCATGCTTAAGTTACTTAAAAGATTATATAGTTCTTTCATTTCCTTTTGGGCAGGAGATACACCATTCCTCCCACTACAGGTTTCCCAATTTGGTAAGCATCACCACTGCCTTAATTCTGACCAATTCACTCCAAACCTAACATTCTATGCCAGACTATTACATTCACTTGTGACCCTTACTGAGCTTGATATAAAGCCTTCTCCAAATCTGCGAACAAAGTCTCCTGGCATTTTGTACTCTATATGAATTTGCTACTAGGCTAATCTGCGGATGTGAAATCCAATGAAATAGACCAAGATTCCCCCTATAGTCAAATCAACTGGGTACCTGTCAACAGGTCACCAACACTCCTCGGTGACCCTAGAATTAAGCCACAGTTCAAATAGGATTGCAACTGCATGCTATTTCTCTGATTCAAAACCAACCTTTTATTATAAGTCACCTAGAGTTTGACTTGCTTTAAATAGATGTGGCTGTTTGCCCATTTCAGATAGTCCCTAGACGATGCCCTCAATCACAGCATAGTATTAGCTGGTAAAGCTCAGGGACTGTGTCATGTGTCATTCCTACGCTCTATAGAACCCCTAACACATTTCACTTTTCCGGACCAGCATTTACCAGAGTATTCTCACAGTTCAAGGTCTTTAAACCTGGAAAAAAAAAGTAACAGGCACATAAATTGGGACTTCATTAAGGCCCACCATTCATCCATCCATTTACTCATTCATTTATACAGTCATTCCATTTATTCCACAATGTTTCATGAAGCCCCCTTCAGGGAAGATGTAAATATAAATAAGGATAGTCCCTACTCTGTTTCCCCAGCCAGACAATCAGCTCTAATGCGTCTTTTGGAGCAAATATTAATATAAAATGGTATTTTTTATTATATTATATTGTATTATATTATATTATATTATATTACATTATATTATACTGTATAAGACCCGGTCTCATATTATAGTAAAATAAAACCGGGTCTTATATTAATTTTTGCTCCAAAAGACGCATTAGAGCTGATTGACCAGCTAGGTCTTATTTTCGGGGAAACACGGTACCATTCTAGGGTTCAGAGTTTGTAGTATTAACATTCTACTAGACTTTAGATAAATTAAACTATATATACTATCTACAGAACTCCATCTTTGAAATGAACTCCATGTTTTATAGCTTATAAAACTCCCTCAATAAGTCACAGGGGAAAAGAGACCCATTTGAAGTTTTATCTACTGTCCGTCTCCTACCCTCATCTGAGGACAGAGCTTTATATCCAGAGCCTGAGATAAAGCTTTTGTCATCAGATACTAAATTGGTCACATCCATAAATACTTTTAAAATGGATGAAGTCAACAAAATGATTGAGAAACACTTCTTTTTATCTAAAATATTTACTTTAGCTCAGGTTTTATAATGATAAATTCATTTAAAGCTACTTATCAAATTTTTTTTTCCTTTTCTATTTGCCTGAAAGCTCTGTGAGGGCAAGGGCTATGTGTACTTCTGATCATTAATGTATTATCTCTATCTACACAATGCCTGTCACATACACCCCCAATAATTATTTATGGAATGAGATAAATTAATGAATGAAATTAATGAAATATAATCTTACATACCCAAAGTTGCGAACATCCCCATACAGCCTTAAAAGTAGAAGAGGGTCAAGGGGGTCAAATATATGGTGATGGAAGGAGAACTGACTCAGGGTAGTGAACACATAATGAACTATATAGATGATGTATTATAGAATTGTACACTTGAAACCTATATAATTTTACTAACCAATGTCACCCCAATAAATTTAATAAAGATTAAAAAAAAAAAGATGCTATCGCCCCATCCTACATCTAGTCTCTTGAAAAATAAGTACAAAATTACTGCAGATAATTTTAAAGAGCCAGGAAAGTAATTTCCTTTTATTATTTTTTCCCTAGAAAACTCACAGGGGGAGAAATATATATATATATATATATATATATATATATATATATATACACACACACACACACACACACACACACACACACACACAATATATATATATATACACACACACACACACACACACACACACACACACACACACACATATGAAGAGTAAAGAGAGAGATCAGTTCAAATGACCAAATAAACATTTTTATTCAATACTTCATAGTCTTCAAAAATGGTTAATTATCTCCCCAGCTTTTCGGGCCAGCAGCATGAGGTTGAATACATCATCAGCTCTGCTATGAAACATGAGTTTGCAAGTAAACAGGAAGTTTATCTTATAAAATGAAGCTTTTTATTTGCATAGAAGTTCTTCGTTAATAACAGAGATGGACTTTTGACTACGTGCTACAGCTGTGGCTATCTCCCTAACATATGGAGCTTCTTAAGGGGGAAGAAAAAAAAAAAGTCAGAGGGATTTCTTAGCAAATTCAATTCCTTGTATTTTCCGGAGAAGTGGGAGTGAAGTAGCAGGTGGCAAATTCATTTTTTGTCTAATAACATTTGATCATGTGACATATTTTATTTCCACAGTTAATATAACTTAATAAAAAGCAAATTAGGAAAATCGTTCAGCACGTGTGGCTTGGTGGGGTGTGTGTGTGTATGTATGTGATGTGTGTAGAGAGAACAAGAAGGCTTTTGTAGTAAAGGTGAGGCAAGAATAAGGTTGCTGCTACATGCCCCGTGTAGGAAGCCTTTTCTTTTAAGTCACTAGTTCCAATCCATGTTGAGCGCAGTCTAAAGCAATTATGTAGGCTGTAGAGACCATCTTTGTTGCATGAGATGTGGTGATCTCAGGCCAGATCCTTAAAAGGACGGACTTACAGAAATACCCCTAAGACCTACAGCAGCAGTGCTGGGAACCTCCAAATGGGCGTTCCCCATTACAAAGATTGTGAGCATAAACCTGTACAGTCTATGAAGGAAGGAAGAACAGGAATTGAAGGAGCTGCCAATCGGACTGTTTCCACCAAGAAAAGTCATTGCTCATGAGTTTCAAACCAGGTTATACATTGTTTTAGATATGTATAATACCAGCAAAAGAGAGCTTTCTAAACAGGTAAAATAAAAAGTGACTTGTGAATTTGACATTATTGACATTACCAAGAAACCCAAATTCTGGAATAAGAGCCAAGCAGCTCTCATTGGATTGAGAAACACTCTTCGTGTAATCTCGGGCAAGATTTTTTTCCTTCAAGCCTCAGCTTCCTCAACACATATAATGGAGATAATCAGAGTATATTTCATATGGCTGCTGGAAGGATTATATGAGTCTCTTTTTTTTTTTTAAGCACTCCAACATATTAGCTTTTCTTATAATAGATGTAACCCAGATGTCAGCTGGGAGCATTTCTGACAGGGATACCTGGGTCTAGGCAAGCTTTTAGACTGTACTCACCTTAGTTCATTTGTCAGTTCAGTTTAGTTAAGTTCCCAAAGTTAAATGGTTTCCTGCTTACCTTAGTCAAGTGCACCTTGGGCTTTCTCTGTCCTATCCCTTGATAGCAGGAGTTTGAAACCTCTGTGGGTTCCCAGGAAATGATGGAAAATAGCACTTTGGGGACCCAAATCTACTCTAGATACTTACTAATTCTTCCACACATGATCTATAAATTTTAGAGTAAATTTTGTTTAAAAGATAAAAATGAAGGTGGCAAAGAAGTGGAGATATTTGAATTCTTGTGCACTGTTGGTGGAATTATAACATGGTACAACCACTGTGGAAAACAATATTAGGTTCCTCAAAAAATTAAAAATAGAACTACCTTGTGATCCACCAACTCTACTCTGGGTATATATCTAAAATAATTGAAAGCAGATCTTAAAGTGATATTTGTACACCTTGCTCATAGCACCACTATTCACAATAGCAAGAGACATATGTGGGACATCACACATACGTTATGAAGTCATATGGTTCTCAACTTTTCTTGTCTGATTTATTTCACTTAGCATAATAATCTCAAGATCCATCCATGTTGTCGCAGCACATAATGTGATATGTAGATGATGTAGTATTGAAATGCACACTTGAAACCTATGTAATTACACTAACCAATGTCACCCCAATACATTTAATTAAGAACAAACCCATTCTTCCTTCCCAAGATCCAAATTCCTTACAGGGAATTACCTCTCCACCACTAATAAGGGTCTTAGATGGGATGGTTAAAAACAGATTATCTACTTATTGCTATGGAATTCTAAGGGATCAGAATCCTCTTTCTTCTACTTGGTAGAGTCACAAAGTGATCCTATAACTAAAGCTTAGCCAATGGGGCACAATAGCCCAGGATTTTGAGCTTTAAGTGAGAAACATAAGCATGGAAGAAACATTTGGAGTTTGGACATTTGCTATTAGCATCCCGGCCTGATGGTACTGAAGGACTTGCTTTCCAGTCCTTGGGTGCAGGCTTGGCCACCACCCATCCCTAAGCTGGGACTTCATCCCTATTGGTTGTGTCAGCACCAGTGATCCTGAAAACAAAACAAAACAAAAACAAAAACAAAAGTAAAAACAAAAAACAAAACAAAAAACAAAAAACCTCCCCTACAATTAAATTAGCCAGACTTAGACCACTCCCTGACAATTTTCATTGCACAGGTAACTTCAAAAGATCAATGCTGTGGCCACCATCTCAAGCTCCTAGAGCACCATGAAAGCCTCTCCTCCTCTTGGTTCTTTTATGGAAAAGTTTTGAAAACGTCTCCATGTTTCTACTTCCAGTCTTGTCTTTTGCTCTGCAGATTTCTTTGAATCCATGCTGATCAGCTGCTCTTCTCCCCAACGATGTCCTAAGCCCTGTTAAAATAAATCCACCTACAGCACTGAGCCTGCTAATCATCCTCCCACCTAATTAGATGTTTGACAGCCAACTTCTTCAGCAAGAATTCTGTCCTTCTGCTGGGCTTTCTATGCGGGAGTTTTACAGGTAGATTAGGGAGTAGTTAACCACCCACATCCATAATCTTCCTCTGTTTGTTCCTTAAAGAACAACCATCCCGGCCATTTCAAAATCTACATGGCAAAGAAAGCCACAATCTCACTGTCAAACAAATGGCCACTGTCCCTGATCAGACGATTCATTTTTGTGCGGGGGCCGGGAGGTGGCTTTCAAGGTACAGATCTAGGTTATACTGCTGAGAAGATGTAGGTGGTGTGGGCTGACAGGAGCCAGAGCCAGCCTTGTGGGGGAGTGAAAGACAAGTGGGGCTGCAAGCCTGATAACATCATTCTGCTTATTCTTTTTTTATCCTCCCTTACTTTTTCCCCAAAGAAATGGCTCCTGATTTTATTTATCAGTCTGATAGTTTCTTTCTCTGTTCTAAGCCATCCGTTTCTGCCTTTATCCTTATTGTTGCCTTTTCCCACAAACATTAAAACACAATTATTAATACTCTGTCCCCAGTTCATAAGTAAGGGACACACTGCATGGTCCTGACTACTCTTTGGTTAGAGTAGTGCTGGTTTTTCACTTAACTTCTTTCCTTTAATTTATGGACAGATGCTTTTATAGTTACATGGTCCTTAAGGTTTATAAGGCCGATTTTTACTCCTTATGTCATTCATTTCTCACAACAATCTTTCCAGGTGGTGAAGGACCCACTCCAAAGTCTTACTAGTAGGTAATGGTGCTGCTGGGATGGGAAGCCAGAACCAAATTATGGATTTTGTTTTTCGCTTTTTATTTTTCCTGTAGTAGTTAAAGACCAACCCATTCCAACCCATTTGCTCGTCCTTTCATTCTACACATGAACTCAAGTGGCGGACGTCAAGTTCCCAATAAGGTTTACCCACTGAGCCCTGGGGATTCAGCGATATGGGTTTGGCAAGAACAGTGAAATATGCTCCTGGGACTGAGGATTCAAATAGGCACTAATGGGGGAAGAGGGAGGGAAGGAATGGCAGATACCAAAGAAAGATAAGTATGTAACACCCAGTCCTATTACATCATCCAGTCCTTTCTCTCCTAAATTGTCAATCTCTCTTTCTACTATCCACACAATCAGTGGCATAACCATGTAGTCAGTTACCTAGTCTGAAATCCTAAAACTCATCCAGGGCTGTGCCATCTCACGTTTCTAACTCCTCCATCCTCATGGCCTAACTTACATCCTTTTGACTTTACTTTTTTTTTTTTTTTTACTATTACTTAAATCCATTCTGCCCCTAGGGCTCACTACTTTTTTGCTAAAATTTGTACAGTTGCTCCTTCACTGGTTTCCTTGCTTTCAGAATCACATTTCTACAAAGTGTCTTCCAAACATCATATTCAAAGAGCTCTCTGCGTAAAGTCCTTTGATGCTTCACAAGGCTTTCACAAGGTGCTCACAACTTCCTTCACAAGGTCCTCTATGACTTGTCACAAGCATGGCTCTCTCGACTCAACAACTACCACTTGACCAAATGAACTCTTCCTTCCAGGTATGTGGAAGTACTTGTAAATCCCAGGCCAAGCCATTTTATTTCACTATTTCATGCTTTTGCTCATTATACTACATAGACTTTCTCCCTGTGATGTCCTGTCCTTCTTTGAAAGGCATCACCTACTCATACCTTAAAAGGAAGCTCAAGGGTCACCTCTACTGGGACATCCCCTCCCCAAAAAAAACCCAAACAAAACATAACAAAAAATAACACAGTAAATAACCATGACTTCCCATCATGAGTTCTCATGGGTTGTCTCTCTTATGAATTTTCATTGCACCTTATTGTTGCATTTGGAACAGTAAGTATTTATCACACTGTTGACTTACTCCTCTGCTTGTAATAACAAGATTGTAAGCTACTTGAGTTCAGAAACCAGGCCTTAGTCATCACATCTCCAGTGGCTTCTGCAGTGTCTGACAACAACATCTGTTGAATAGAATTGAAATCAGAAGTTGTATTGCCTGTTTGAGGTAGGGCATGATGATCGCAGCAATGTTCAGGTATGGACTGTACAGGGATCTTTCTTCTTTCTGGTATTAGAATACTAGCAAAGCTGTCAGTCCTTTACCCATCTCTCCTTGGCCTCACTACTGTAATGTATTAATAGCTCTAGTTCCAACTGCCTGTGGCTTTGCCCTGGTAGACCCTTTGTCCTTCCAGTGATTGCAAAGGCAGGCAAGAGGTGCCAGAGAATTAACGCCCCCTATAGCAGCCCGTAGTCAATGAGTGATAAGAGTTGGAGTATAAATAATCTAATCCCCTCACCCCTTATATCGGATAACACAGGGGTGTGAGTTCTCCACTGACTCCCATATTTTCCCAGTGAGATTAAGCTCTAATTACCCACAGTCTTGATTGGCTTTATAATGTGTCCTTTACTGGCTAACTTCCTTCGCCTGTCTAACTTCCCCACTCTCCAAATGTTGTTTCCAGGGAACATCTCAATGAATAAGAGACTTGTACCAGAATCCTACTCTCAGAATCCATCTCTGGTGAACTCAACTAAGACAGTATATGATACTTTTTTTTTTTTTTTAAGTTTAAAAAGTTATATAACTCTATGAAGTAGGAACTAATACCCTAATTATGCATGTGAAGAAATTGAGGTACAGAAAGGTTTAAACTTCCACTAAGTTTAGACTGTGTACTTGAAGGAACAATCTACCATAAGTAGGGCTACATTGGATTTTTCCCCGCCAGCTCAATTCTTCCACTGGTCCTTCTACTATCTTTAATTAAAAAGTTGACATGCCAGTTACTGATGGTGCCCTCCATCCAAAAGGCTGCTCTCTAGGAAAGTTTATAGGCCAGCACCTAAAATAGCTGAGCCTGGCATCTCAGTAGAGTTGCAAGCTAAACCCTCTCCCTAAGAGAACGTAAGGGCCAAACACAGATCACTTCAGAGAGTCTTAGAAAGAGTGCCACCATGCTGGTGGTCACCAGAACATGAAGTTCATTCACAATAACTAAAAAGTAGAACCACACAATGCTCAAAGCAAAAGTACATTTCTAGAGTTTGTTTTTTGGTGAAAATCAGAGAAGGTAGAGAAGTATGTAAGAGAATGAAATTTATCCACAGCATGAAAGACAGGGAGGGGAACACATTAAAATACTCAACCTCCTAAGCAATCAAAGACACCCAAACTTTTAAAAATGATATTTTACTATTCTATTACAAAACTAGCAAAGATTAAAATAAAATAATGTGCAATTCTTGCGTAACTTTAGTAAAGTAGGCTCTTGGCATATTGTCTGTGAAAGTATAAATTGGTAGAAAATATTTAATATTTAATCTGGAATTTTAGAATAGAAGCCTAATGTAGACCCTACAATTTGACACAATAATTTTTAAAATAGTCTGTAACCTTTAATCCGGTATTATTTTTCCCTATACACTTCCCTAAGGATATAAATCACATTGACCCATATGTACATACAACAAAAAATACGTCATGAAAATCACCACAAAATTTTTCTATAACAGCTAATTAAAAAGAAATCACCTAAATGCCAACCAAGAGAAAAAATTCTGTTTAAACATACTGTAGAATACTTAAAACAAACATGAAAATGTGAGGTTTTGAAAACTACAAAATGGCATGGAACACACTATACAAAGCTTTAAAAGCAGGGTTTATAATTTCATAGATGGTATGAACTTACTTTTTTTTTAATGTTCATAAATTCAGAATAAAAGACAGGAAGAATACACATCAAGTGATTCATAATTATTACAACTGGTAATGGGATTACAGGTGACTTATTTTATTTACATTTATGAAATTTCCAAACTTTCTGCAATACACACATATAATTTTTATATTCAGGTGAAGTTATTTTAAAGTCCAGATTTGCTATGCCTGGAAAATGGATGTATGGATGGTTATTCCTGCATAAGAGGATACTATGCATTGAATCAAGAATAAATATCAGTGGTGAAATAAACACAATAACATGTGTAGCGTTCCCTTAGTCTATCTAAGTTGTCCTCCAAATCTGGATGGTGCATGCCTCCTTTCCCCTGCGATTTTAGTGTTTTCAGTCATAACGTCCAGCATCAGAGAGTCCCGGGGTTAATGTGCTAATTCTAAGGGTTCATGGGTCCTTCTGAAGGCATTTGTTTCTGCACTTCCAATTAGGGTGGCAACTGACAAGCATAAAAAGAAGCAAAGCCAAGGCCATACATCTGGTAATAAACTAGTTTTCTGGGTTAAGATGAATGAGGTTCACTATGAGTGCTAGTTGCTTCTTGTCATCACCAAGGTTTGCAGCAGAATAACCGCTACAACATAAAAAAGACAATCCTGTTGTGACTTGGCTCTGTGTTGATTTAACACACCATCATCTCTTAACATTTTGCCTAAAATTCTGTAAGTTAATGAACCTTGTTTATTTTGGAAGTTCAAACTTTCTCAGCAGGATTTTTCAAAGACAAGAAACAGTGAAGATTTCAAAAGGAAAGCAACAACTAAACCAAATGTATTTTTAATTACCTTTAAATTACATTAATAACAACAATCTCAGTGGGACAAAGAAATCAAATCCTACTTACTAGGAGACATCTCATTAGCTTGAATAAAAGTTTCCTTTCTTCATTTATTTTGCTTTGTTTTAGTGATTGGACTGTAAATATTTGCAAATCTCATAATTTATGTCCAAGGTTGTATGTATAGGATTTGATGGTTGTTTTTGTTTTTGTTTTGCCTATTTACTGTGGTCTCTCTGAAACAAGTAATGGACTCTGGACCATTGCCATTGTTTGCCTTGTAATAACATAAAAATCGCCCTTCTTCCTACAGCCCTAGGGATAAGGAAAATAAATTAGAATTCTTAGCTCTAGGAAAACACAGCTTTTTTTTTTTTTTTTTTTTTTGCTTATAGATGAAGAAGAAAGAAGTTAATTGGCACAGCCTAAGTTCACATATTTGCTACAGATACCATCCAGCTCCTTTAAATTTCTCCCCAGAACATTTTTCATTAGTCAACACCAGGGAAATCCTCTATACAGTGAAGATACATCTCTGCCTATTCCCACCAATCTCACAGGCGGCCAGGAAATTTGCAAAATCAAACAGATTTGTATCAAGTTTAAAATTTAAACTTGGTCTCAACATTTATTAAAACAACAAAAACTTCATTCAATGCTTATGTGCATGGTATATGATCAGGGCTATATCAAGGCATGTGAAAACCCAGAATGGTCTTCTAGGAGCTTCCCTTCTAAAGGAAAGAGGAGACCTGTATATCAATGCCTCATCCACAGAAAGAAGAAAAGCAAAACATGCCACAGAAACGAATGTATCTAAGAAGTTTATAGTGAGAAAAATCACACCCCTGGGCTTGAAGGGAGAGTGGAGAGCAAGTGCCCTAGATGCCCAGTCTCACCAAGATTTTAAATACATCATCAGCTGCTTTTGCTAGAACTTCAGGGTTTCAATGGCACCCAGATCTCCCTCTCCTCCCTTGGGCAAACCCACCAAATCACTGAAAGATGCACAGCAATAGAAGCGAGAAAGTAAGATTACAGCTACACTATGCCAAGTTTGGAAAAATCCTACCTAATTACCCCTCAGATGAGTCCAAATGATAGAACCCTGTGGGTCAACTTATATTTAGGCAGCTATTAATAGAATAAGAGGGAAAGTTGGGACCCATGACTTCTGAACTGAGCCACATAATTTGCTAAATTCAAGAAGTAAAATTAGATTAAATAAATTTTTAGACAAAAGCAATGTTATACTAAGAAACCAAAAACACTCTCCAAAAAGAAGTATTGCATGAAAAAGGAAATAAAAACTGAAATTACCTACTAATTAGAAAATAATGAAAACACAAATACTACTATCAAAACATTGAGTATACCACAATGTCACGGCGTAGATAACATAAATATTTAACCTCAAATGCTTTAATAACTAAATAGTTAAAATGAAAGTTTAAAAAAGGGTAATTATTAAGTTAAAAAGATAGACACATAACCACAATCCTTGCAAAAGCAGGTAGAAAGATTTAATAAAAATAAAGGCAGAAAGGAATGACTTAAGAGAAGAAGAAAAAAGAAAAACATTAAAATTGCTCAATAAATCAAGGAGTTGCTTCAAAGGGAAACATAACTAGTATATTAATAGTAAGCAATAATGGAGGAATCTGGTGAATTTATTAAAGAAAAATAAATAAATAAATTGGAAAAGATAAATGCACAGGGTTTAACCATACATAATATAAACTCCTCTATTCAGTTTGAAGTTAATATCGTTTAAAAATCTAGGTGAAATATATACATTTCTAAGAAAATAGATGTCAAAATGTAATAAAGAAGAATTTGAAAAACTTATGAGAATTATGGGATGAGATCACTAAAAGTTAGCAAACTATTAGTTTTTCTTCCCTACGTCCCCTTCTCCACCCCCTAAAAGCTTGTAGTGTAAAGTTATTTGGAGGGTGATTTAAATATAAGCATTGGTTCACATGTGTGTGCAAGTGTGTTTTTTCATGTGGGTCAGAGTAATGAATTAAATCAAATGTTGGCTAACTCTACTACCAGTCTTAGAAACACTGAATTTTGGAGTTAGGAAACTCTAAAACGTTTTAAAACAATCTCACAATTTATTATCAGTCCCTCCCACAATCTACTGCAAACTCTTTGTACTATTTCTGAGGTTATAACTAAGGCAGTTTCTTCTCTCTTATAACCCCAATCTGATCTATTTCATATCAATACCTTTTTCTCCTTTGGGGAAACATTTAAGTTCAACCACTATAAGTTATAATAAAAGGTGAGTATGGTTTAAATAAAAGCCTGAAAGGCCAGAGCACGGAAATTCCATGTTCTGGGATCCCAAAGCCTCTGTAATCAATAGAGTGGGGGATATTCAGCTGGGGGAAAGGCTGAGTGTGTGATTAAGGGAGGCGCCATGTGACCAGCTTGCCATAATATAAAAAAAATCAGCCTCCAGACACTAACAAAGTTATATAAACCCAAAAATGCTATTTCACCATGCAGTCTTTCCAAGCAAGCAGATTGAGAAAAGATTGAAAAAGAATGATGATACCCATTTCTGTTAAGCGTATGGGGAAACAGTAACTTTGCTGGTAGATACATAATCAGTGCAACTAGTCTAGAGAACTGTTATAATATTAATAACAACAGTTTGCGTGAATCTTTGCAAGAGTCTTCATTATTCCTAGCAGCGAAGTTGCTAGATCAAAGGATTTTATCCGGGTATTACAATAGTAACACATCAGAAAGAACCTAAGGTCCAATAATGGGGGCATTGGAAAATATTTTTTGATATATCCATTAAATGAATATTGTTACATTAAAATCATAATATAGATTGATATTTATTGACAAGGAAATGATTAGTACACACTGATATGAGAGAAATAAAGGATAAGATCAAATGTAGTGTGATTAAACTAACTATTTGTGTCTAGACATACAGAAAGTATATACACACATGACTACACACACAAACACAAATTAAAGTTATCTTAGGGTGTTGGGATTACAGTGAATTTTATATGCTTTAATTTTTCTAATATTTCAAAAGTAAATGTTACACTCAAAATCAGTAAAAAGAGAAAAGGTATTCCCCCAGTAGAATGGCTATCATCAACAAGACAAATAGTAACAAGTGTTGGAGAGGCTGTGGAGAAAAAGGAACCCTCATACACTGTTGGTGGGAATGCAGACTGGTGCAGCCGTTATGGAAGGCAGTGTGGAGGTTCCTCAAAAAATTAAGAATAGAATTACCATATGATCCATCAATCCCTCTCCTGGGTATCTACCCAAAAAAAATCTCAAAACATGTATCCATAAAGACATATGTGCTCCAATGTTCACTGCAGCTTTATTTACAGTGGCCAAGACATGGCAACAACCAAAGTGTCCTTCGATAGATGAATGGATAAAGACGATGTGGTATACATATACACAATGGAATAGTATTCTGCCATAACAAAAGATGAAATAGTATAATTTGCGACAACATGGATGGATCTTGAGATTATAATGCTATGCGAAATAAATCAGACAGAAAAAGTGAAGAACCATATGATTTTACTGATATGTGGTATATAAAACTGAAAACAACAAAAGAACGAGACAAACAAATGAAGAAACAAAAACTCATAGACACAGATAATAGTTTAGTGGTTACCAGAGGGTAAGGGGGGAGGGGGGTGGGGGATGAGGGTAAGGGGTTCAAATATATGGTGATGGAGAGAGAATTAACTCTGGGTTGTGAACACACAATGTGGTATATAGATGATGTATTACAGAATTGTAAACCTGAAATCTATGCAACTTTACTAACAATTGTCACCCCAATAAACTTTAATAAAAAAAAGAAAGAAAAAGTGTTCCCATTTTAATAACAAACATAAAGGTATCGATGACTAAGGTCAAAAAAGATTGTGCCACACATATGGAAACTCTACTCAAAATGTAATTATAGTTTGATTCCAAATTTCCTAGGATAGCTGAATTACCAGCCACAAACCACTATCCTTCCTCTGAATTCTTGAACATATCTATCATTTGATTTTCAGCATATGCTGCCTTGGGTTGTTATTCAACCTCTTTCTCTGGGTAGAGGTGTCCCTGTAATGGTCAGGAATCCATGATTTATATGCCCCCATATATATTCAACTTCTGCCCCATCACCACCACCCACCCCCCTATACATAGCATGGCAGCTTATATATTGTCACACCCAAGTATTTGCATTTTATCCCCTTATATTTTCAGATAACATTTCCACCGTTTATGACCTGTAAGTATGTGCCAGCGCCCCTTGTCCTAACTTCCCAAGTCTTGGAAATGTCTGACACATAGGGTAGGTATTTTTACCACTATGAAGTTATACTATGAAGTTTCAGGAGCACGCAATTACATGGAACATAGATGGCAAACCTGAAGCTAATGTACCGTGACTATCAATACTGAGGGCTTCCAATAGCTTTTAGCATCGATTCTCTTTTATTCCAATGATCAATTCTGTCCATTCTCTGGCCTGGAATGGTTGGCGTGAGAAGTGCTTCTCTGCTTTAGCTGCACAGCCAAAGGATTTCCCTGTGTGGATGAGTTTGTTCCCTTAAAGGTTGGAGCTGGCTGCATCTTCAGTGGGATACACTGCCCCTTCTTTCCCAAGGGCCTGCCAGTCCTTACGCATGGCATACCCTGAACACTGGAGGAACCCAGCCACAGAATTTCTCCCTTTAAGGCAATGGATGCCATCCTAAGTCGGCAGGCTGCACTGCTCTGCTTCTCCTAGTTAGCTCCTGGGTGGGGCATTTATGACTTCAAGAACTACCCCAACCCACAAGCAACTATGGAAACCACTAAAGTCTGCCCTAGGAATTGTCAGGATCCACCACCCAACTCCTGTCCCTCCATCTTTACACATTCCCTTTACTCTATTTTTCTGTCTTCATCGTGCTGTCATCGCCCGTCATCCTTATTCCTTCAGAAATTTCAGAAGAAATGCATGCCTGTCTTGCAGGGTCACACTTCAGCTAAACATACAACAGACACCAGGCAAGCAGTATCTTGCTCTCTCCACCCCTTCTTTCCCTAAGTGTACGATGCTACTCCCTCCTTGGTGTTTGGGAGGGAGGCTGTGACACAGCCTTTTGAAAACCCACAGAACACAGGGTCTTGGAAAACTGCATTTAATTTTATGCTGGTTGCCTGGCTGCCTTGCTTGCCCTCAATCCATTGCTCTCATGCTGTGGACCCTCGCTGATTTCACTGGGGTGAAAAGAATGTATTTCCTTCTGTCAGAAGTCACCATCATTCCCTTGTAAAGTGGCTATTGGTATACAATATATCAGCAAGAGAGGGGGAAAGACGATATACTCAGGAATAGAAATTGAGATAGAGAAATGCAGAATCACACACAGACACACAGTTATAGAGTGATTCTCTCTCTACCCGCCCCCCCGACCATGGCATCATATCAACTCTTAAATGCTCATTTCCCTGTGTCCCCCCTGCCACCAAATAGCACGTGGGTATGCCTTTTCCAGTAACCAGGCATTAGTGCTTACGTGGGGGGGGGGGGGGGGGTGTGCTCATCTAGACCAGTTAAGACTTTAATCTCTTTATCCCACATCTTTCCCAAGATTTTTATGTCACTGGGATCTCTTGGTGGAAGTGGGGGCTCAGTCATCACTTTATACTAAAAGCGCCCCAAATATGAAGGCTTCTTGGGAACTACTGCTTTAGGTTAACCATGGCCAGACGGTGAGGCTGCACCTACTGAGTGTGGAAAGAAGTAGCAATAAAATCTAATTAATGTGCTTCAGTTGGCCAAATCCTATAAATCAGAATAACCAAACAAGAAATGAAATAAAAACAAGAAAACACAATAGCAACACCCCTCACAGACTACTGGTACCGCTTTTTCTCATGAGATGAACTCTTTATCTCTTGCACAAGGTTTTGTTAAATTATAGATTCCTGGTCCTCACCCTGGAACCTGAGTCTCTGGGGGCCAGAGAATTTGCATGTCAACAGGCTCCCCAGAGGATCTGACTCCACAGAACTGTAGGACCACTGCTCTCTATGTGATGCCATTAATCAGAGAGATGTACAATCCTTTTCTGACAGTATAATCCTTCTGGAGTTTTCCGCTCTGGTTGTGGAAGAAGAACTGAACTATTTGAGCTTTAAAATAAAGGCATCCAGATGATAAGACGGGGGATTATAATGGTGGCACTAAATCTTCTATTTTGAGATTTTGGATCTCTGATATAATTCAATTTAACAAGTGTAATTTAGCTTGGGACTTTTTGAAAGCTTTCTTTTTTTTTTTTCTTTGCCTCCTTTCTGCCAAACCTTAATGACTCTGTTTACCATATATCTACTATGCATACCAGTTTCAATGTTTCTATTTACCTCGGCCATGCATGCCTGGCCAGGTGACTAGGGAGAGGTTTTTGCATCTGTCTGGGATCCACTCCTGCCTCCAGCTTAAATCTACATAACATGTTGTAAAGGTTGCTATAACCAGTTTAACCGCACCTTCCCCCTCCCCAGCTGACAAAGCCAAATATAATAAAAGATTCCACTACAGGCCAAAGCAATTTACATCCTTATTAGAAAATATAAAACTTTAGATGAAACAAGACTGTGGCAGTAGTCTCCAGCAGACTCTGCCCAGCCGAGTCTTACTTTAATAAATCTTCCTTCTGTATTTCTACCTGGCTGGTGAATTCTTTCATAACCCACGAGCGAGGGGCCACAACACCAGACTCTATCTTAGGCATCCAAGTGTGGGACCTGCACTGCTGAATTTTTAAAAAGTTTCCTATAGGATTTAATAGACAGTCGGATGGTGAGCCTCTGCTACAATGGCAATGCCACTGGGCAGTCGGAAAGAAAAAAGAAAAGCAAGAACTATTATTGCTAAAGGAAAACTGAACTTGAGATTGGTCTTCCTCAAAATGGGTCTTGTTCCAGAGTTTCTTCAATGTCAGTTCTCTTCAGAATGAGAAAAAAGGAAGGCCTGTTTCCATAAATTTGCCCTTTTGCACAGAAGGGAACACAAATTTAGAAAATATTTAAAGCAGTGGGCACTGGAACGTTTATTATTCAATGTCAGAACCAAAGGCTCCCAGGCATTATTAAATGCATTGATGGACACTGGCTGCATTTAGAGGGAAGACAAACGCCATGGGAACTGATTCTTCATGGAAATGTCTTGCAAGGAAAGACCCAGGAACTGACTTCATGGATTTTCATGCAGAGGTCATACTATTTACATTCGAAAAGCCCAGTCAACTGCCTTCTCAGTTATCCTGGCCATTGTGGGATTCGGAGAATGAGCACAGGATGAAATGCAACTTAATTCTATCAAGGAGACAGGGATTTCCTAGCTCACTCTGCTGGGTGCTGTGCAATAGTGAGGCAGTTATTATGGTCAGAACAAATGGAAAGCCAAGCCAATTATGGCTTCAACTGCCTGGTTTGTTTTTCAGTAGGACTTGGATGCATGCAGACGGAGAGCTGGTTCTTGTCTGAGTTCATGACTTAGCATAAAAAAGGAATTTTTTCCTGTAAATGTTAAAGACAGTGTGACACCCCAAGACTGATGTCTACTTCCACTCATCAGGTGGCCACCGGAACTGGGCATTTGGGGGACAGAAGCCCAAGAAATCTCCTTCTGTGGAAACCACATTCTTTCAGACATCAAAAGGGGAAAAAGAAGAACCACCTGCCATTCACTGAAAAAAGGAAATTGGTTGCATCCCTGCTCTGCTTTTAAGTCCTCTCCAAACCAAACCAACCAATGCATACACCCAGTCAGAGGGAAGACAGCAATGAATTCCCATCTCTCCCAAGTCTGTGATTGGCTTCAAAACACTGCCATCAGTCATCCTAATAAGCACTTCAAAAGTAAATCAAAGGCTATTAAAACACTTTTGACATTGAGCTTGCTCCCTCAAGCAAACCATAAACTCCCAGAATTTACAACATTTGCTGGAGGGGAGGGGGAAAGATGCTGGGTTTTAAAACCAAATTTATTAGCTTGTTTCTTATACTGTTTTTCTTTCTCCCGCCTTTCTCCTTTTGGGACAGTAATAAACTAAAACTGCCGGATGCCATAACGAACTGCTAAATTCATAGTTAAGGTTCATACCATTATCCAAGCGATTCTGGATTTCACTGGGGTGATTTATAAGTGTGTGCTAACAAAAAGCCACAAAACACTTTCTCCTTAAGGGGCCTAGGACTATTTGATCAACATTTATACTGAAAGTGCAGGGCAGTGAAATAATATTGCATGTCACTCCCTTCACAATCAAAATTCCGGGGGACAGAGCCAAGTAGGACCGTGAAATAAACCGGGGTAGACGGCAACCATGCCCTGTCATTAGTAAGTGGAGTGAACTTGGATAAGTCACTTATCCTCCCCAGACCTCAAGTTCCTCAACTGTAAAAGGCATGTGTTGATCTAGAAAACTTTGACAATCCTATTTCATAATATAATCCTATCATCCAATCAGCTCATTAGCCAGCATAGAATTGACCGGCCACTTCAGGCTTTATATGCATGGCTAATGTGAAACCCCAGTTCTCTTCTATCCGAGTTATACAGGGTAGAAGCGCTCCCCTTCACCCTGGCAAATCCAATTTCTAGCCCTATATTTTCTTTCTCCTCTCAACATACACTCATCATTGATCTTGGATTTAAACTCTTTGGCTCCTTCCTTTGTTTCAGATTAGTGGTGCTATCAGCTGGCAGGGGTAAGCCGCAGCCATTTTCAAGGCTGCAGATTAAGAGTTGGAACTGTTATGGCCACAGGAGATGGCAGTCTCTGCAGAGGGAAGCGTGTTGGCTTTAAATTAAGCAGGAGCCCAGTGGCTGCTTATCTCCAGCCCAAACCTGCATTTGCTACCTCCCCTTGGGTATCTCAAACACACCTCAAAATCAATTTTGTAAAACTGAACTTGTGTTCTTCTTCCCCCAAATGGGTCCTGTTCCAGAGTTTCTTCTCTCAGTGAATGGAGGCGTTATCTGCCCTGTTAGACATTCCAGGCACCTAGGCTTCACCCCACCTGCTTATCTGGTTTAACCCCAAGTCTTATCATTTACCCATTGAGCATCTCTTAAATTAGAACAAACCAATGCAATTCCTACCAAAGTGACCTTAACCTACACCTTATTTCTGTCCTGACTTTCTGCAATGTTTTCCTATGTGATTTGCCAGCATTTTCTCTTGGACCTTTCGAAATGTGTCATTGCCCACTTCTCCCCCTCCCACCAGACTCCACCGCCATCCTCCCCACCTCCCTCCCTCCTTCTTCCTCTCCCCTACCAGTGTGGTCTCATTTCACACCCCTGTCCATTCTAGTCACACGGAGCTCCTTCAGTTCTTCCCTCTTGCCGCAACTCTTCCCTCCACATGACAATACAACACCTCTGCCAGAAGGGCCTGCACTGTCCTTTCCACCCACTGTACCTAGTCAATTTCTACACACATCTTCTTCGTCACTTTCTTGGGAAAAAATCTTCCCTCCCAGTGCTGTCTAGCTAGAATCCTCTAATCATAGGTTTTTATAATACATCTCTGTACTTCACTGAATACTTTTTTTTTTTTTTTTCAATTTTAGTGGAGTCTCTCCCACTGAAGTGTACACATCATGGGAGCTGAAACCGTTTCTGATTTTGCTCACCGGTATGTTTCCAGGGTCTAGTATATCAAAGGTAGTCAAATATACTTAGTGAATGAAGTGGACAGTTGCTGATAGCAACAGGTTTTATTTTTCGCATTCACACTGGCAGTCATTCCAGGTCCAAGTCCTTGCTCCTAATTTTATGATTTCGCTGCTAACGATCCCTTCGACACAAAGTTGCCTGCACCAATCCCTTTACAAAGGTGTGTCTCCATTTCCAAAATGTTCACTTTCCCCCCATCACTCACATACAATGTCACCAAAGAAAGGGCTCCATTTAGGAAGCACTCTGATGAAAGTCGAGTTTATTTCTCTCTTATCCTGCTTTAACCCAGGAAACCCAGACTATTTTCCTTCCCTTTATAAACCAGACCTGCTTATGTCTCCAAACCATTGCCTATTGGTCCTACCCACCCTCAACTCCCTATTTCCCTATTTCCTCATCTAAATTTTCTCTGGTGACTCTTATCTGTCTTTATTTCTCCCTTCTCTGAATTCTTACTCGAGTTATTGGCTTGACCATACCCCACCTATATCCACTGGCATATCCACCCCGTCACTCAGACTACACCCTTTTTCCTGCCTCAGAGCTTGAGGCCACATGGCTACCTCTGCTTGCTTTCATCTTCCTTCACTTCTTACCTGACCAACTCTTTCTCAGCTTAAATGTCATGTTCTCAGAGAGGTTTCCCTGACCTCACCAACCTCAAGAAAGTCTTTCTGTTATTTCATCTCAGGGAAGGAATGATTTTTCCTTCCAAATATGATTTAGCCCATTATGCAATGAATTTTGTGTTTTCCTTTTTAACATGTGTCGTCCTCAGCAAATTCTAAGCCTCTTGAGGACAGGTTATTACCACAACTATAAATAGTACTAAAACCATGCAGAGTCCCAGGCACATAGATAGTAAGTGCTCAGTAAATATTGCTGGATGCAGAATTACTTCAAGTAATGAATGGATGTATTGTTCTAGTCTCTGAATTATGACTCTAAATCTCTCAAGGGCAGAGATTATATTTAGGCTAGGGTTTGTCAGTTTTGGCACAACTGATATTTGGGTCCAGTAATTCTTGGCCATATGGGGCTGCCTTGGGTACTGAAAGATGTTCAGCTTCCCTGACCTCCACCCACTAGATGTCAGCAGCAACGCCCACGCTCAGTCAAAACTACCAAAAATGTCTTCAGACATTTCAAATATCCTGTGGGCAAAACCCACCCTCAATACCTCACTAAAAACCATTCGCTTAAGTGCTGGATTCAGTCAATGTTGATTAATGAATTGTGAAGTGGCTTGGCAGTCTCTGGGTGCCAAAGAGTCCCTCTAACTCTTGGAGGAATTGTTCCACTGCAGTCAAGGAATAACAAATATCTAAAAACGCCTGACAGCTCCTAGGAGTGGCGCTCATTTCAAGTTGTAGAAACTGAAGCCAAATTGGCTGGGAGCCTGTGCTAACTTCTTCCTCAGTAATTGCTTTCTCAATAGCAGCAGCTCCCTACTAACATCCTTGGAAGGCTAGGTGAACTTATATCTTGTTTACTATTCCCTGAACTCACCAATTAAGTTTTCATCACTGTAATTTTTTTTTTTTTCATCTTCCTGTCCGCTCCATCCTCCTGTGGGGGAAGAATATGCACCTGTTCCATTGCAGTGCCTTCTGCCACAAACAAGAGCGCCTGGGCAAAGTGGCTTCCTAATAACCAATATGTGGTTGAACTTGGTCATTTGCTGTGCACTCATGCGTACATTATCTCACCAACAATGAAAGACAGACAGACAGAAAGAATGAGTATGCTGTGACCAGGAGTGAAAAACAAGTAATTATCTCCTTAACCAGAAGTTTCAACATCTGGAGTCAGATGCAGAGAGATGAAGAGGCCTGGCTGAAAAAGTTTTCAACTTAATTTCAGTGGTAAACAAAAGTAAAACAGTAATAACTATATATGGTGACAGATGGAGACTAGACTTACCAGGAGATCACTTTGTAAGGTATATAAATGTCTATTCACTATGTTGTACACAAGAAATTAATTGAAAAATAAATTTTAAAAAGGAAAAAAAAGAAGAAAAGTAATAACCGGAGCTTTCACAATGACTGCGTTGGACACTGTATAAAATAGAATATATTTTAATGTCTTCTATAATATTACACCTCTGTGTAAAGAGGGGATGGTATGATAGCAATGTCCTTCTCACTGGGGGAAGTTAAATATTTGCTCTCACCTCGTACCAGTGTGACGTACTTAAATCCAGGTCTTTTGATTTTAAATCTTACATACTTTCCACCCTGACTCTTAAAAGAAGCAAACCTAATTCTGATTCCCCATCTTCTATGGTATCAGTTGTGGTCATTTTTGTTGTTGTTGTTGTTATTCTCTCTCTTACTCTTGAATGCGGTTTGCCCGGGGAAAGAATATCTGCTGGGACCTCTAACCAGGAGCATGGAAGGATTCTGGGGGAGATATAAACAGCTTCATAATCGGATACCTCGGTTTAAGAGCCTTGGCTGGATTCTGATATGGGTGCGTGTGACCCACAGTGCCATGGAGCATGGAGAGAATTAAACAATAAATTCCCTGAGCTACTGGTTCAGGGGATGCTTAATGGTGTTCCATAGTAAATGTCATGAAGCTGCACAAAAGCAGGATATGATTTTATCTTTCACTTCTAGCAAATAAAATAACTCTTCTATAGAGCAGAAACAGCAGAATATGGCTAGAATGACCATATCTGTCCCGGTTTGCGCAGGACAATCCCAATGTGTCCCTGCTGTCTTGACACGATTATCCATAATGTCCCTTCTCAAAAGGGCCCCAGTTTGAAAGCTAAATCATGTAGTCATGCTAAATATGGCACTAGTTTCACAATGTACACAATTGGTTTAGTGGCTAATTAAATTTCATGTAATATCAATTTAAAACGGTCACGTTTTCCTCTCATAGATTGTTCATGACATTAGATACAGGGTCAGACAATCAAGCTCGCGAACTCATCCTAGAAAAAGCGCTACATACATCATTGCTGAACATCACTATGGTCACCTTCGAAGTACTCCCCTTGGGAAGCTATGCACTGATGCCAGCACCTAGTGCACCCTTCAAAGCAATTTTGGAACTCTTTTTCTGGAATGGCCATTAGAGCTGTTGTCGTATTATACTTGATGTCCTGAATGTCATCAAAATGTCTTCCTTTCAATGTTTCCTTTATCTTTGGGTAAAGAAAGAAGCCATTGGGGGCCAGATCAGGTGAGTAGGGAGGGTGTTCCAATACAGTTATTTGTTAACTGGCTAAAAACTCCCTCACAGACAGTGCCGTGTGAGCTGGTGCATTGTCGTGATGCAAGAGCCATGAATTGTTGGCGAAAAGTTCAGGTCGTCTCACTTTTTCACAGTCTTTTCAGCACTTCCACATAGTAAATTTGGTTAACTGCTTGTCCAGTTGGTACAAATTCATAATGAATAATCCCTCTGATATCATACAAAGATTAGCAATATGGGTGTAATAAGTTCGCGAACTTAATTGTCACACTTTGTAGATTTGAGGAAGTGGGTGACAAATTCCTTCTTCTCCAGAGACTTCTTACATCCCCCAAAAGGAGTCTGACACTCCCACCCTGCTTCCCCATCACTGCAGTGCACCAGAGCACAAAGGCTGCAGCAAAGGCAAGCGGGCAGGGAGCACAGGCTGAAGGGGAGGAGCCCACCCGGCAGGACGCAGGGCCACTAGCCACACTAACACCTGTGTCTGCAACCAGGTGTTTAACAAACATGGCTGGTGACTTAAAACACGGCTTTGTTTCTGTCTTCCCTTGAACTTTAGTCATTTGGAGCAATCTTTCCCTACTCCTACAGGAAATCTCTGGCAGGTCCCTGAGCTTTCTGTTTATTTTAATGTAATAGCCCCGAAGTCACTTTAAATCATATGTACAGTTTTAATTCAATAAATAAAATGTCCAGTTGAAGATACTAATCCAAAAGCTATATTTGACTGCATTAAATGCTCCCTCTTCTCCTTCCCACCTCCCAGCCCTCCCACTACTCCCCAAACCTCCCACCCTGCCTCCCAAACCTCCCTCCCCTACCCTTTCAGGCAGACACCTGCATCGTGGAATAGGATATGATCTTGTTCTCTCTGAATAATCGAATTAACTCTCTACCTGCTGCCTTGCTCCAGGAGGGCAGGAGAGGGAAGAGGGGCAAGGAGTAAGGGCCATTCTTATGTCTGGTTGCTTTCCAGCACTCTGGGCATGGCAGACAGTGAAAGTGACTCTTTAGTGAGGTCTTCAGAGCTCCCTGCTGGGCTCCCTTTCCTGTGTTCCCATGACCTGAAAGGTCGTATCTCCAGTCCAAGTAACAACTGGAGAGACCCTGTCTCCAGCCAATAGTCACCTGACAGTCCAACTCCAACCATTTTCATCATTTGGTCTCCTCATCCCTTCAGACAGGCCTGAGCAAGACCTGAGAGGACCCCAGGGATACTCTCTTCTGCATGGTCCTTACTAAACACTCCCACTTCCCCAGCCCCAGTGCATCAAAGCAGCAATGCCCTCTCTGTGCCAGCATCGGGCAAGTGGTCAGCTCCTGCCTCTCCTTCCAGATTTCCTTGGCAGAGGTCAGACCCCAATCCACAAGCCACTTTGTCTTAGTCGAGAGACAGGAGCCAGTTTTTGTATTGCCAAATGTGGGGGTTTACAAGTGACGCCCTCCTGAAGCCCATTCCTTCACCATCATTTGATAGGACAGAAAAAGCTCTAGACTCTGACAACTCTTTCTCAAGAAATCCCCTTCATCCAGCGTCTCACATGCAATCCTACTGAATGCCTCTGGCTCCTCAATCCTTTCCAGGCTCAGCTGATGGGAAAGGCACCCACCTCCCGACACAGGGAAGAGGGGATGAGTGGAACTTTCTCTGGATCTCTTGGTACGGAGACTCACCTTACAAAATTATCACGGTCTCCTGACCTATTTGTATACCCTTTATCTGACGCCTCCGTTTGAAGGGTGTCAAAGTCCTGACACAGGTTACAGCAATCATTTGCCTTGCAAATCAGTACATGGGAGTCAGGGGTGGAGGAGGGAGGGAGCTTCCATTTCACACGTAACCTTGGAAGCATGACATCTATAGCATTCGTACCTCAGTAGAAACTATACAAACTCAGTAGAAACTATAACAAACTACAAAACTTAACATTATTAACAGTATCAACATTAGGGTCTGGTGCCCAGGAAGACAAAACCAGGTAAGCAAGCTGACATCCCTCCTCTGCTCATTACAAATTCATTCTACACAATGCTGATTTCTTTCCGTGTTGCCTGGGTTTCCAGAAAAGCTCTCTCTACGGTCCTACCTCATACAGTCCAAGGCCCTTACAACCAAGAGGGAAATCTAAGAAATTGCTCTCCTCTGTGTTATATCTTACACCAAGTTGAGAAAGCCCCTCTGATCTGCTGAACTTTTGAAGTCCCAGAGGTGGAAAACACTAAGAAATATACAAAAAGGTCAAGAATCTGCAAGTGCCGCTTGTCAGCGGATAGTCTTACTGAGTAGACAGGTCTCCACAGGTGGTGAACATCAGGGCTTCAGAAAGAATGAAAGGGATAAGTTACTTGGGCACTTTAATTGTGAGCCAAGGCAAAGTTTTGACTTCCTTGGGACAGTTTCCACTTGTCATGTTCTCAGCATACAGCCACCACTGAGCACTAATGTAGAACCTCAAGAGAGTAAGAAATTACAGGGTTGCCTTGCTAGGGATCATGGGAGGGTAAGACTATGTAGCGTCAGTTCAAGAGGAAGATTCCAGCAGATCTGGTCACCTACACAAATCCCCAGTTCCTCTTTGAAGGACTTATAAGAGTAAACAGCACACACAGGTAAAACTGTTAATTGGAAAGTCAAAGCATTGAGATTATCAAATAATAGAATGTTCAAAGACTTTTTTAATGCATATATATATATATATATATATATATATATATATATATATATACACATTATTTCTTAGAGGAGTTTTGGATTCATAGAAAAATTAAGTGGAAAGTATATAGAGTTCCTATATGACCCTGGCCTCCAAATACATCCAGTCTTCTCTGCTATCAACCTTTGCACCAGTGTGTTAAATTTAATGGATGAAACTACATCAACGTATCATCGTTGCTCAAAGTCCATAGTTTGTACCAGGGTTCATTTGTGGTGGTGTACATCCTACGGGTTTTGACAATTATATATAATGACATGTATCCACCAGTAAAATATCTTACGGATTAGTTTCACTGCCCTAAGTATCCCCTATGTTACACCTATTCATCCTTTCTCAACCCTGGCAACCACTGATTCTTTTATAGTCTCCACAGTTTTACCATTTCCAGAATGTCTTATAGTTGGAATGATGTACCCTTTTCAGATTGGTCTGTGTCACTTAGTAACATGCATTTAAAGTTTCTCCATGTCCTTCATGGATTGATACTTCATTTCCTTTCAGTGCTGAATAATATTTCACTGTCTTGATGTACCACAGTTTACTTAGCGATTCACCCACCCAAGGAAATCTTGTTTGAATCCACATTCTGGCATTATGAATGAAGCCACTATAAACATCCATGCATAGGCTTTTTGTTTGGATATGTTTTCAATTTATTTGGGTAAATACCAAAGAATAAGATTGCTCGATCATATGGTAAGATTATGTTCAGTTTTATAAGAACCTGCCAAAGTGTCTTTCAAATGGCTGTACCGTTTTGCATTCCCAACAGCAATGCATGAGAGTTCCAGTTACTCCACAGTCTTCCTAGCATGTGGTGTTGTCAATGTCTTGGATTTCAGCAATTCTAAAAAGTGTGCAGTGTAATATTGGTGTTTTAATTTGCATTTCCCTTATATAATGTTGAGCATCTTTTCATATGCTGATTTTCCATCTGCATATCTTCATTGGTGAGGTGGTTGTTCCTACTTTTTGCCCATTTTTTAAAGCAGGTTTTTTCCTTACTGTTGGGTTTTAAGTGTGCTTTGTGTATTTTGGGTCATAATCCTCTATCAGATATGTATTTTGCAAATATTTTCTCTCTGTCTATGGCTTGTCCTCCCATTCTTTTGAAAAGATTTCTTAATGATCATCTACTTTTTAATTAAAAACAACTTGTTCTAGTGAGAAATGCATGATGACAGAGGTGAATGACAAATTTCTCAGTGATCAAAAGGAATCTTTTTTAGCCCATCGGATGTGATAAAACTGACCTTTTATGGTAAAAAAAGTAGAACAAAGCAAAACAAAAATCAAAACAATTAAGTAAAAGCTCTGACATTTGTTAAAATTATGAAAATACCACAAATGTCACTACATTTATAGCTGTATATTCCATATTCTATATAATATATCATTTCACTATTTCAAAAGGAATAAAAAGGCAAAAGGAATTTTAAAAGATAGGGAAGTATATAAGTACAAGCGGTGGGTGATATGGAAGGATCTAGTCCAAAGAGTTGTCCATCATCCTCTCTTTCTATTCTGCAGATGTTAACGCTGCTACTGGATACCCCTGAGAGACAGAGGAATAGGAATCCCCTACTCAGCTTTTTTTCTGTTTTAATATTTATACTTAACTACATTTTGTTTTGTTTTTGCATTTTAAGGTAACACAATTGAGTGTGGATTCACTTTTCTCCTTACAAAAACAGAAAAGCAAAATGCATTCCTGGTGTAACTTTCATAACTTTCTAGGGCTTTATAAATCTTTAATCTGCTTTCAACAAGCATGAGATATTCTTATCTACAGGAAGTGATAATTCTTTGGCTCATTCATGAGACAAATTTGTACTAAAGAAATACACACATACTTCCTAAAACGTATCTACTTCAAAAATTACTTTTAAAATTACACCTTTACTCTTCGATCCTATATTAGATATTATACGTACTAAGAACATGCTTTTGTAATCATTGAGTCCTTCAGGATTAAAATATCAAAAGTCTTGGTAGTATTGCTAATTTGGAAGGGCCAAAGCCTCACAGTTCTGTTGAAATAATTGTCTTTTATATTGTTTTCTGCTGTGTAGTACAAACGCTCCTTCCCCTCTCCTGTCTTCCTCTGCAGCCACAGGAGCCTCAGACTCCCGTCATCCACTCCCCGCACCCCCTGCTGCACCCCAAGGCTCCCTGCCCCCCAGCCAGGACTCAGGCAGCCTGCTCTGCATGATTCGTTTTCCACAAAGCAGAGCCTTCACTCTCTGCTTTTGGATTCCTAGATGGGACCACCACCACACTCAACTAGCTGTCCCTACAACAGAAACTTAACACCCAAATTACACAGGTTCCCTGCTTAGCATGAAATTGGTTTGAAATACAGATGCTAATAAGTAGCCTCTCTTGATGTCCTCAAGCTTGCTTACTGATATGTAACCTGTTGACACCCCAGGACAAGAGCTTGAGTGTCTCCAACCCTGAAGAGCAATTTCCCCCATCACTGGTCTCTCCATTTGACAACTGCTAGAGAGGAGTAAAAATGTTTCAGACCAGACAATTAGTTTTTTGTTTTATGTCCAGATAACCTGAAATTTGTTCATGCAGCATTTCACATATAATCACTTCAAGTCTATTCCTGTGTTTTTTGTTTTTGTTTTTGTTTTGTTTTCTAATGATAAAATTGTTCCTTGCCAGCAAAACAACACAATAGAAAACCACGTATATCCATGGGGGTAATACTAGAGCCCAGGGGACAGCAGTTTCCATGGGGAAGTGAAGCCAATGCTTTTGTTCAGATTTTCTTGATGAGGGAAAAGAGATGCAGTTCCAGGTATATCAGCCTCTCTGTAATAGTTGTGTTCCTGGAAATTTGTGCACAAACCTAATGTTTTATAGAAATGCACTATCAGGGTTCTGCCATTCAAAAGATTCTGAGATAAAACAATTGGAAAGTGACATTTTTTAAAAAGTGGCATTTCCCTTTCATTTGAAAGTGAAAAGTGACATTTCCTCATAGGTAAATCTCCAGGCTCATATTGATTGATAGTATTATCTGTGGAACACAGGAGATCTAGAGACAGGGAATGCATTTACTCTCAGCTGAAGCACCCGGTTAGATGCATACTAAGAGTGAGGTTAATGAGCACTCTTTATAGCAATGAAAAAATGAAATCAATGGAAATGTTAATAAGGGGCTTTAATATTTTTAAGATAAAATACTAAAGTAGATCCATACACCAAGCCATTCGTACAGAATATATGTATTTTTTAAATAATTTGTGTGTCTTGAATAAAAACAAAACAAAACAACAACAAAACTCTCGAGTCAAAGAGAACTGAGTTTCCATACCGCCTTCCTCCTTACCAGCCATTTAATACTGAACTAGTCCCTTTACCTTTCTGAGCCTCAAGTGCCTCATCTGACAATTGGGGATTTAAAAAAAGGGAATGATCTGAGCAGGTTGTTGTGAGAATTAAATGAGATGATCTATGTGAAGTGCTAAGAAAATGATACAGTCACCATTTATTGAGTGCTCACTATTATTATTAGATTGAACTATTTTGCGGTTCAAAAACGGTCAAAATTGACAATCTCATATGGTTAAAATTCTTATAATAAAACATTAGGAAAGAAGACGGGATACAAAAGTAGGCTGTTAAATCTCATCCAGAAGTATAAATAGGCACACATCTAACAGTTAACTCTGAAGTAAAAGAATTATTAAATGACCTTAATAGTATTAAGATAATATTAGATCAAGGGTCTTAAACCATAACCATCCTTCCCAAAAAATGTCAAAGGGAGATATATATCTCCAAGAGACAATGACTAGTGCATAGGTCAGTTGAAACATGAGTTTATATATCTAGTTACTAGAAGTAGCATATAAAAGAAAAATAACACATGGCGCAAGGTTTTAGCCAGGGTTCTGTGGAGCTAGGTGTATGAATGGGAAAAAGAGGAGGGAGGAGAAGCCAGGCCCTAGGTACACAGAAGGAGGAGCCCCACTTCAGCAGGTAACCTGGTATTTCAAGGGAACTAGGGCAGAAGTATTCCTTTCTCCTGGGAGGAGGCACAGAGGAGTAAGGGAAAGGAAGGGCTGCCCCACACAGTGGAGAGGAATTGATGGTTTCCACCCACCCACCCACCATGTACACTTTTTCTCATTTTTGCCTTTTTTTCTTAGCAAATAAATGTTCCATATTTGTTGAATGTTTTTCTACAGTGAGCACGTGTTTGTGTGTGCATGTATGTAATTTTATAGGAAAATAGAACTTTGGTTTTTTTTGCTCGCGGTGACATCCAATTAAAGAATACTATTAAAGTATGCATACTGATGAGGAGCTATATTAAAACATCCATAGGAAAGGCACACACTCTCACGGGTGAGAAATCAGTGTCTCCTTCTGTGTCACTGTCTCCATGAATATGCTTCAGTGGTTAAGAACTGCTTTAAGTTCAAGAGTGGCTAAGCTTTAGAGGAGGGACTTAGAAGGGGATTAGATGGAAGACCAGGGGGGATACATTTTAAAAGAACAAAAGACTTCTAAAATCTTCTCAATTGCTCATCCTTTTTCCATCTGCTCATTCTTTTTTCCATCTGCCTTCCACCATACATTATACGTAAGTCCCCCTATAGCAGTTCATAGAAAAATTCAAATAACAAATTTAAAAAAAAGAAAGAAGGAAGGAAGGAAGGAAGGAAGGAAGGAAGGAAGGAAGGAAGGAAGGAAGGAAGGAAGGAAAGAAAGAAAGAAAGAAAGAAAGAAAGAAAGAAAGAAAGAAAGAAAGAAAGAAAGAAAGAAAGAAAGAAAGAAAGAGGAAGAAGAAGAAGAAAGGCCTGGGATATTAGAATAGAAAAAGATGTGAATTGGCCCATTAGAGAAAACTGAGATCCACAGAGATAGTTTTACTATCTAGTTTTACTAGATAGTGTTTACTACCCCCCCCACATCCAGTAAAATGGCCTCATTACAAAAGAAAAGACACTGTCTGTTTCTTTGTCGTTCTTTCCCTCTCTCTAATAATGAAGACACACTGAGACACATTATTGCTCTAATCAGCTTCTGAAAAAGCAGATCACCCAAGAAAGGCTGTATTGCAGGCTTCCTGGTTCATTTTCCCTCCATTGTTTTAGTATCCTGAGTGTATGGAAAATCAAACTTTGTCACTTGAGCTGTTGTTCTTGGCTGAATTTTAGAGCAGTCAGCAAGGTTTCTGTAACAAACACAGGACCATACACACCTGTGAGGGTACAATGCACCACACGCGCGCGCACACACACACACACACACACACACACACACACACACACAATGTAAATCAGAATACTCAGTTGCTGAGATCCCAGTCAGAAAGATGAACACAAATCATGTACAGTCATTAAAATTCCCGAACTAATAATTTTAAGTATGGTGTAAAATGAATGATGGCTAAGAGAGAAGAAATGGGAAGGCCCCATTTGCTTAAGAAAAAATAATGAATTAAAGGGTTAAGACTGATTGGTTAGAAAATCACCAGGAAAGGTCACTCCTAACAGAGTCATTATGCTTCGAGTAAACAGTCATCAGCTTACCCTGCAAAATAAGTGGCAAGGCTGCTGTGTATCTGAATACAAATTATTTTCAGAACCCTCTGCTAGCCTTGCCTCATTTTGCCATTGGGAATATGCTGAAGCCAGCATGTATAGCTTTACGCATATATGTGTGCATTTGTGCACCTCGTTATAAATTACTGTCTTTGTATCAAAGAAAACAGTCCACACGCAGGCATGGCACCAGTACAGGACAGCTCTACCTAGGTTGCACACGCTTGGGATCAGGTGTATCTTGTTTCGTGTTGTTTTGTTTTTTTCTTAATATAATCTGGGAAGACATAGTGGTTCTTAGGAGTCAGGACTCTTTCTTGTGTTCTTTTGTTTGTTTGTTTTGAATCATATTGTGAGTCAGGTATGTCTCCTAAGCGAAACTTCTATCAAAAGTCCAGGAAGCCTAGTGTCTTAATGCTTCCAATGTCCTCCACCAGAAATCATATCTGATCAAAAGCCTTAGTAACCAAGAGCAGATTGTGAGGAAATCTGCCTTTCAAACAGGATTATCTTAGCAGATATCAATGGAACTTTGCAATCAGAACTTCCTAGAGCTGGACTGTGGTGAAACCATCTATGAGGTGTATTAATGCAGATTAATCGTAGTCTTAGGATCCCCACAAACTACGGGTGCATGATTCTGGAAAAGTCACATGTTGTAGAGTAGACTCCTGAGAAAATAAATACTGACTGATTTCATTCCTAATTTTGAGAAGACTTGAAGATCCTTGTCCCGCTCTTCCTCTCCTGGCAGACTCTGAGGGTTCAATACTATCTGGGAGGAGGTTTCACTTAGATCCTACCTGGAGAATTCCAGAACTATCCTTTTGGATCTTTATTCATTTGGTCAGTCAGTTATTCATTTAATTAATTTCAATGAGCCTACGTAATGTGTCAGGCATTCCAGTAGGTGAGAAACATACCAAGCAATGTTGTATAGTTATAGTAGAGGTGAGACAGAAAAGTAATGAAATATATTCAACGTGATGGAGCTAAAAGCAGCGGCAAGAACAGGGTCTCAAAACTCATTGGGGTGATCATGGAAGAGCTAGGGAAAATACCTGGGCAAAAAATTGTTTCATCATGCTGGACTCTACTCTAAAGTTCTTTCTCTGAAAGTCAGCAATCTCCCCCACGTTCACAAATACAGATGTCTGCATGTTTCTAACTCCTGAGCTGGAGACCCACCAAATCAGAGACATCATCACAGGACAGCCTCCTGCAGTTTTCATGGTTCCTGCCTTATGAATAATGGAAAGTTTCAAGAATGATTCTGCTTTAAGATCAGGGACAAGTCCTTATTGTGGGGTTGTGTATGTCAGCGCTCTGCCTTGGTAAATTACCTGCAGACAGCAGAGTCTATCAAAATGAACACACCACTGTTCATTCTTTCCTGCCTGCCATGCTGTTTATTAACTACTATCCATTATTTTTAAAGCATTTCTAGAATCTAAGGTAAGAGCAAAGAGAAATAAGAAATCGATAGGAGATAAATGCACCACAAATCCGGTGGCATATGCCAATGAGATAGGAAAATTTGGAGGGTGGGGGAGATTGCAGATTCTTCCAGAACAGTAGGACTAGTCACAGGCATGCATGGTTCTAGGAGGCTCAGAAAAGCACAGGGCTTGGGAACATTGACAGTTATACCCTGGGGTTGTTCTCATAGGGAAATGATGCATCAAGCAGATCAATTGTTCATTTGATCCCTCATTTCTGAAGCAGTGGGACATTATGTGAATTTTCAACTACCTCCATGCTCACAGCTAAAAGCATCCTATGGTATTAATGTGCTCTACAAGTATATTATTATTTTTGAGAATTGTATGATATTTTTTGCAATACCTGGAGATAACTCTAAGGTTTTTAAAAACAGAAATCACTGTCTCGAGTAAAAATAAGTTCACATTTGGCTGCTAATAGGTCCCCGGAAACCATTCATTTGGCATCTAATCACCCTTCCTGAAGCACCTCACAGCACTCCTGTCACCCTATGTTATTACTGAAACCTTGAGCTGGTATTTAGCTGTGTCACTGGGTGACAAAGTAAAGGCATATGCTGTTGTCTTAGAGTGATAGCACCCTTTCCCCGTAGTCTGTACACACACAGGCATGTCTGTCTACAGCACGACTTCTGTTTGTTTCTTGGACAAAATCACACGTTAGAGGGACTCAAGAACTAAAGAAGAATAGAATGTCAATGATCCCAATCAGTCAATCAATCAATCAATAAACAAATAAACCAACATAATTCCAACAAAGTTTTGCTCTAAGGGCATCCTCAACAAACATGCAAAATGAACCTGTCCACTCTGTCCTCTGTAGATTCAGAAGTACCTTCAAGGTGAGAACACCTCCCACCCGATGGCAATGGCAATTTTTAGCTGGTTTGTGACAACAGCGTTGCAAAACAAATACTTAAATAGGAATTAGCCTCCAATTCAAACCTCCTGCCAGGTAACTGAGTGATTACCGATAGTTGTGATTCAGAAAGCAGTCTGAGACCCAGGTCTCAGAAATTTAAAATAGATCAGTGATCTTTGTCAACATTAATTTTCTCCATCCTGATTTACATGTTTTCTTTCACATTGCAAAAGGATCTAAGTTTATGATTTACATGGACAGCACGACTGTGTTGCAGGACTAGATGCAAAAGAGATTACACTCTTAATGTGGATGATAAATTGGCATCCTTGTTAATGCAGAATATTTTAGCCATGACAAATGGCAAGACGGAGAACATGTTCACTGTAAGTGGGATGCCCAGAAGTAAGTAATTGGCAACATTAGCAAGCAGCTCAGTCAAGCCAACCCCAGGAAAACAATGGATCAAGAGTTCATTGATTCTGTGTCTCTCAGACATTAAAATCACTTGGGTAGCTTTTAAACTACCTACTCCCAGGCTAAGTCCCAGAGATTCTGATTCAATTAGTTTTGGGTGGGGCCACACATATAATATTTTTAAAAGCTCCCCAGAAGATTCTAACGTGCCCAGGATCAAGAGCCACCGGGAATGAACTATACTTAGCATATTGCCAGGCATATGATCAATAGAACACAAACTAAAATAAAATCAGTGATGTATTAATTCACTGATTCATTAAGGAAATGCTTATTGAGTACTCACTATGCGACAGGCATTGTTCTCTGCTCCAGTGCTTCAAGGCAAAAAAAGTTGCCAATGAAACAATTTCCAGGAGTCCAATACCTAGTGAACAACAATGATACTTGGATAATTGCATCCAGGGTGTCCCCTGCAGTGGTGGAAGAAAGTGCAAAGGTCACACTGTCCCTGCTTGGACTCCCAACTAAAGAAAACTAACATCTACAGAGCACTTTACAACTCACATAGCTTATGGACCATCATCAGATCTGGTTACCAGATATTCATAGCAACCTTAACCTAAGGAAAGAACTTTTGGAATACCATTTTACAAATGAGGAAACTAAAGCACACAGAGGCTTTTCAGTAAATGATAGCTATGTAGCTCTTTTCTCTCCATTCCTTTACATTCAGAAGACCTCAGTTTGTTACATGTCTGTCTCTTATAACTTAAAATGTATCAGACAAGTTCTTAATTTTTTTTATTTACTCTTTACAGTAATCTGATTGATGGAATTACTATTATCCCCAATATATGAGATGGAAATCAAGGTCTAAGAGAAAGGTAACTTAGTCAAGGTAATTCTCTACTTTCTATTATTTTGACTTGAGATACGGGTTCTCTAATTTAGTGGTCATGAAAACCAGGTTTCCAACCTGTGAAACCATAATGAGTTACCTGCCTCTGTCTAGCACTAATCAGCGATTAATGAGTTATCGTGGATTCATTTAAAGAAAAAAAAAATTCTAGAAGGAATAGGGGTACTAATGTATTCTCGTTAGCATTCCAAAAAGTATAAGCACATCTGCTTCAAGCAAGGCAAATAAGTGGGGCAACTTGCTTAGAAATATGGAATATGAAAACTAAGTTGAAACATCAGGGCCCATCTAGTACACACTTTTCTTCTTATAAATGAGGAGCCCCAGAGTCTATAAAAAAAAAATCATCTAAGATCACACAATTAGTGGCGGTGCTAAGCTTAGAATACAGGGCGTACTCACACCAATTCCCAAATATGCACAGGACGTACTATTTATTTTTTATAGGACTCACCAAAGTAGTGATCCCTTCTACAGATTTAATCTTTTTATTATATTTGCAGAAGTCTAGGAAAATTCAAGTTGGTGAAGCCGGTTCAATTTTCATTTAGAATTTCTAACATTTCTAGAAAATACTTTGAAAATTAAAAATGAAATTTAAGAAATGGCAGCCTGTAAGTCCTACTCTTTCTTTTTTTTTTTTTAATTTTTTTGTTGGGGAACAGTGTGTTTCTCCAGGACCCTTCAGCTCCAAGTTGTTGTCTTTCAATCTAGTTGTGGAGGGTGCAGTTCATCTCCAAGTCCAGTGGCTGTTTTCCATCTTAGTTACAGGGGGCACAGCCCACCACCCCATATGGGAATTAAACCAGCAACCTTGTTGTTAAGAGCTCGCACTCTAACCAACTGAGTCACCAGGACACCCCAAGCTCCGTTCTTTGGAATACACACCCTTATCACCATCTGATTAGAGAATGTTTGAATGTTAACCATTCTTTATCACCTCCTGAAAATTTGCAAAAGGGATCTTTGCAGAACAGTGCAGGAAACTAACTCTTCTTCAATACTGATCCATTGATGAAAATCTCAATTCCCCTCTTTTCTCTCTTTCAACTTGACCTCAAGCCATCAGTTGTGATGTAGGGACTTTAGGGAGCATTTTTCTTCCTATTTCCACTTGGGTCCTGAATGGTATCTTGTGACTACTACTTGCATGATTTTCTTAGGCAAAACAACAGAATGGCTACTAATTCACTTCCCCAGATCCTGTGCCCAGCAAAAAGCACAAAACTGAGATGAAATGTGATGAAGAGACACTCAAGTCCAAGACAGGAGCTTAGATTTGCTTAGCCAACCCAAGAGCAGGCTTGGTCTTACTCCCCTTGCATCTTTCAGTGAGTCAGTACCAACACCTTCAGGCATCAACACAAGAAGAATGTATGCAAAAGGCTATGAATAGAAGTAAGTTACATTTAATGAGACCCTACTATAATGTTTCCCTGAAAATAAGACCAGGTCTTATATTAATTTTTGCTCCAAAAGATACATTGGGGCTTATGTTCAGAGGATGTCATCCTGAAAAACCATGCTAGGGCTTATTTTCTGGCTAGGTCTTATTTTTGGGGAAACACGGTATGTATCTGGAGCTTCAGACACATTTTCTCTCACAGTAAACTTATATGAGATGTACTTGTGGAGGATTAGGTTTGCATGAACACTGGGAAGCTAGAAACAAAGCTATTATTCAAGGTTTTACTGAACTCTAATTTCCTGCTTAGATCAGATGTATTCTTGATGATAAGTTTCACATAAGCCCCAGAGGAAAATGATATCTTCATTCCCTTGAAAGGAAGCATGAAGTGCAAAGACTATACTTGAATATAATGCAAGAGTCATCTCGAATAGCATTGTGGAAAATCAAAGTAGTAGGCTTCTCAGATATGGCAGGGCACTGTTCTCCACAGACAAAATTACTAGCAGTTCTTTGGGACCAGCCTGTTTTTGATCAATTTCTGCCCTTGGTTAAACACAATGGAAACTCAGTCGCATCTTAAATTAGTATACGTGTGTCCCCTTGAATCTGAAATGCTAAGGTGTCTCATCAGCCCATTTTACCAGATGAGGAAAATGGGGACCAGAGAGGGCAACATAAACTAAGCCTTGAACAGATTAAATAATCATCTCGACAATATTTTCTCCATAAAGATAAAGAATCCATCAGAAAAGAAAGAGCAGCGTTATTTCAAGTGGGTATAGGGACTAGCGGGTAGTAGAAAGTGTCAAATCAAAGAAGAAAACAGGCCGAGGAAGTGGAAGGAAGAGGAATCAAAATGCACAATCTCGATGTGTCCTCTGCCCTTCTACAAGGCCTATTTCAGGGGCTTAACACATCACACACACACCAGCTTGATGTTTGCCATTATCAAGTAGCCTGGTACCTGAGCCTTGACCTTTGCCCACAACTACAATGGGTCTTTGGAATAAGAGAAATGGTCCTAATTTTCAGTCTGAATACATCCTGCAGAATTATATCCGGAGCAGATGAGGAACACGAATGAATCCCTAACCAAGAGCAGAAGTGGCACATTGATGTAACTCCATGCTGGCTGGTGAAGCTAAGCTAATCAGGCCTTCCTTGGAAGCAGTCATTCTCAGCTGCTCCCTGTTGCTTAGAGAACAGATACCGTGTTTCCCCGGGAAAAAAAAGACCAGGTCTTCTATTGATTTTTGCTCCAAAAGGTGCATTAGGGCTTATGTTCAGGGGGTGTCATCCTGAAAAATCATGCTAGGGCTTATTTTCCAGTTAGGTCTTATTTTCGGGGAAAGACGGTAGTAGTTGCCCACCTCCCTCATCCTACATACGTCCTGGTAATTAGAGGAGTAATTGCATCAGGTGCTTAGACTGCCCAGTGAGAAAGTAAGCAGGGTCCTTCTGAGCATGTCTTAAGAGTTTTGCAGACATTCTAATAAAACTGACTCAAGTAAAAAAAGTGGTGGTATATGCAGAGTCCACCGATTCATATGTCATCTCAGCATCAGAGCATCAACCTCTGACTTCTGCAGAGCTGCCAAGAAGGGGAAATCAGAGGCCAGACTTCCAGCACGAGTGCATCAAGTAGAAGCATATGGTGTCAGCAAAACTTTGATTGCCAAGGCTACTACAGGCTGGAACGCACTGGAGCCTGGTAAGAGGATAGTCTCCATGTTATAACATTTCTTTGTAAAATTTTTAAGAGACAGATCATTGGGATTGCTTTCTGCAACGCAAAAAGAGGAAATGACCCATGCAATGTAGAAGGAAGAGGGCAGTTTAAATTCTGACACTCCTTTGAGGTTAGAAGTGATAGATTCTCAACAGGGAAAATGACCATAACAAACAGAGAAAGGGTGATCCAGAAAGTTGGGGGATTATGGCGATGTAAGTGACATAAGTACTGATCAAGTTCTAAGGGTTTTCAGACAAAAAACATCCCCTTGCCCCACCAAAGAACAGAATTTATTTATCAACCTGTAGACATGGCTAATCCAAGTTCCTAATTATTTCCAAGCGTACATTTTGGGCATACTGCACTGAGTATAAATATCCCAATTAATTCGGTTTAGAATTGGGAATGGGGAAGACAGAGTTCTGTGAAGTCATTTATTTCAGACTCAAAGAGTTAAAGCTAAGTTCATATTGGTCTGAGTCAATATTCTTCTTTGAAAGGGATGATGAAGCGGGACGTTTGACGCGGGACCTTTAAAGATAAATTCTTTTCAAAGAGCCCTGTTACATCTCAGTCCCCAGAAATGCTGGCAGAAATAAATATACATTTTTTAAAAGAAAAAAAAAAAGTTCTGTGCCTTTCATGAATTGATTGCATCCCCTGCTTCTGCAAGCTAAGAAGTCATAATCCTCTGCAATCACAGATTGTTTGAAGCCAATAAACCAAAGGTGATGACCGTGCTAATACATCCCAGCAGGAGAAAGAAATAAAGCCGTGATGAGGAATAACTCTTCAGCACACCATTTCCCTTTGGAAAACGGAGAACAAAGCTGCAAGTGCCCCAACTTGATTTATGGATGAACAGTATTCTGGGAACTTCACCTGAAATAAGAAAAACCATTTTCTAAAATGCTCTAGCAATGCTGCTTTCATTCCTCTTGCCCTGTGATACAAAGAGCAAAGCCCCACCCCTGGATGCCAGCTTTGGTGACATGCATAGTTCCCCTGGCCACTCATCACAGTTGATCCTGGTCTATAAAGGTATCCCATATACCCCCTCCCCTACTCTGACAGGACGATGTGCAATGCTCAGGATTAATGCAAATGGGCCCAACATTACATTTGTTTTTAAATAATCCTCTAACGCTAACAGAAGGAAAAGAAATTAAGAGACACTAATAGGAATAGACCCATCTCCACTGGACCACCATACCAGCTTCCAATACTCATGGAAGCCTCATTATAGACATGCTGCATAACAGTGTCCATTTACATGCTAAAAGCAAATTAGTATTTGTTACCTCCTTTGTGTGCAATGACAAGAAACAAGAGCAAGACCTGACATTTGAGTAAACTACCTCCTGTTAACCTTTGATTACTTGTGATATATAACATGGGAGAAGCTTCACATCAATTAATTAAATCCACAGCTGACACAGGTAATGTTTTTAACAATTTTCTTTCCCTCATATATTGGTCTTGATGCTCCTTTTTATAGAGCACCTACTATGGGCCAAGAACTGTACTTGGTGCTGAGGATCCAAGGTGAATAAGGTACAGGCAACTTTCGAAGTAGTTCCCGTAAGGGGAATAAACATACAGAAATGGTTACAATTTAAAGTAATACATTTGAAAAGGAAAATATGTACAATATAGTAAGAGTTATCTCCTAAGAAGAAATTTGTTCTGTGTAGAAGGGGGTAGTCAGAAAAGAGATCACACAAGAGATGGTCTGTGTGGGGTTCAAATCCTGGGCTCTGCAGCAGACTGCCTGGATTCAGATCTCTACTGTGAGGATTCATTTAGTTGATACGTATAAAGAACTTAGAGGTTTGCCTAGCACGTAGTAAATCATTAGAAAAGATGGCTATCACTGTTGTTTACTAGACACATCAAATAAAAGGGAGATAGCACATCAAGCAAAGACTAGAGAAGGACATGATCCAAGGTTACTGTTTGTTTTTTTTGTTTGTTTTTTGGATTATTTACTCTGTGTTAAATAGACAATGCATATTTAACCTAAGTGTCACCATAGTCCTATGAGATAAATAGCTATTGCAGCCCCCTTTTCTGATGAGGAAAGGAAGCAGAGAGATTAAGAAACCACCACACCATCTTGGAGTAAGTGGACGGAGTCTAGATTATTGACCAGGCAGTCCAACGCCCAAGCCCAAGTGCTGACCTCTTTACAGAATGGCCTTCCAAGAGCACAGGTTTGGCAGAACCGACAAGTGGTTCACCATTGCAGGGAACACATAATGATCTTTCTTGACTGAGAATTCTAGTAAGAGGAGTGATCGAAGTCAAGGAATATGAATACCCAATAGACGAGGGATAGGAGAAACCAAAGGCAAGGTCAATTGAAAGTCCAGAAAAATTAATCTCCAAAGAATAAACTTTTAAATATAAACAGAGCAAATGTTGGCATCAGCAGCTCCAGAGCAGATTGTGGGGAGAAAAAAATAAATAAATACAGCTTTTGAAAATGTGACCAGAAAGGAAATCGGCATCACTTCAGTGTGTTATCTGGGCTGGCCTCTCTCTAACAAAAGGACCATGGCGACTACCAGATGTGGTTGATATACAGGTCTTAGGTCTTGGAGTCAGGAGCTGCCTGGAGCAAACCCTCCATAACCAGAATTGAGAAGGCTGCTTAGCATTCCCTAAGGATACGGAGGTGAGTTGTCACTCAAGAGTATCTCTGGAACATGGGGGGCCTGACAAGTGGATCCAGCTGTTCCACACACATGCAGAAAAATAGCACCTCCTTCTCCTACTGAGCTGAGTGGATTTCTTAGCAGCAGTTTTAATAAAAGGCTTTTCTGATTAACTCTACCTGCTCTAACCAGTTCCTTTCACAGAGTCCCCTGGGGGCCAGATACAGTCTAAGTTCAATATTATAAAAAGTCACACTTCTCTGGATATTATTTCTTAAGTGTTCTGTAGGCTTTTAAACATGAATTGGGGTTCCTGCTGTTTCACTCTTTGTCACCCCCCAGCCCCCGGGTTCACTTTCTTCCCTATTGAGCATGGACCCCCTCATCCATGACGCCACCCCCTCAGTTCCTTCACCCTCTCCTCCTTCCTCAACACCTCTCCGGAACACATAACTAGCTGCCTTCTTGAGTATTACTCAAGCTCCCTGGAGCAAAGCACAACCATGCTAACCACAGTCCCTACCCTCTGCTGGGATCTAAGCATTGCCAGCACTGCACCTGCCTGTCCCTGAGCACCGAGTCCCTCTCCAGGTCTCCTCAGCAGTTATTCCAAGTTGCCAAGCCTCTCCTCAAGTGCATCTGCCAGTCAGCATAACCCTAAGTGGCAGGAGCTCCCCCAGCTCTGGGTCTCACAGGAAAGCTGCTCTAAGCGCACCTCACTCTGGTCTCCCTGCTTGGTGAGAGAGACACCCCCTCGGCCCACCCCTCACCTGGCCCTAATCCACCAGTGCTGGCTAATCCCACATATAAACTCCAAATCTGTACCATCTTGGCCCCTCGATTTTCTACCAGTTTTATTTCCTCCTAAGTTTTCCTACATTTTCACTCTTTCCCACTTATTCCCCCCCTATTAAAACATGACCAGGGCTGTCCTCACTGAAAGAAGAAAAGAAAAGAAAAGAAAAGAAAAGAGAAGAGAAGAGAAGAGAAGAGAAGAGAAGAGAAGAGAAGAGAAGAGAAGAGAAGAGAAAAGATCCTTCAGTCTATGACCTCTTTTGTGCAAAGGCATGTTTCTTCATTTCCCTTCACAGCTGCTTTCATCAAAGATTTGTCTCCATGCCCTTTTCACATTCACTAGTCATAAGTGATCAGTAGATGTCAGTAGAGGAGATGTATACAGTAAATAATCTCACCATCCACTGACTACCCAAGACAAAAACAGGAAAGCCATTGTAGATATGTCTCTTCCTCTCACCATCTCATTCATCCAACTGACCCTGTTCTTTACGAGATCTATTCAAATCACAACCCCCGCCCCCCATATCCCATACTCCACTCCTTCCTGCCCTACAATATGTCAGCTCCCTTTCGTCTCTTACTGACTGCTGTTCTCATGGTCACCAGTTTTGCTCTCCAAGTGAATCCTCAACATGTCACCAAAATCATTTTTTCCCTAAAATTTACATTTCATCAAGAATTTCCTTTGCTCTGGACCTTTCCATGATGCATTGCTTCCTCTGGGATAAATGCCAGAATACTTAGTACAGAAAACTATGAACTGGTCCATTTCTACTCTTCCCAAGTCGTCTCCAAATACTCACCCACACATAGACTGTATTGTAATATATGCAGTCTCCCCAGCACACCATGCTATCAGCACCTAAAGATGCCTAGAATATACTACGAACTCCATAAATAAACAATTAGCCTCCTTTACCAATGGGATTCCTATTTATTCTTCACGATTCAAATCAGGTGTCCTTTCATTCAGAAAGCTTTCCCTTCCTCAACCCAGAGGCTATTATGGTGCCTCCATTGTGACCCTTGGTACACTAATATAACCTCTCATTTATCTGTCTCCCCAACAAGTCTGTGAATTCCGTAAGGGCAAAAATCAGATCTTATTCATATTTGGATTCACACTATTTAGCATGATTCCAGGTATGTACTTATTTATACATTCAATTAATTTAACAAATCTCACTTGAACATCTACATGCCAGACACTTCCTGGGCATTTGAGATACAGTGGAAAGCAAGCCAGACAAGATCTCTGCCCTCAGGGATCTTATATATTCTAGTGGTGGAATCAGTCAATAGACAAGTAATAAATAAAATTACTATGGATCATGACATGCGCAGTGAATGAAATAAACAAAGAGCTATGGTGGGGGAAAAACCGAAGGCCCTCTTTTAAAAAAAGGTAGATAGAAATGACTTTTAAAAAATAAGGTGGTATTCAGGCTGAGCCCTGACAAACAGGGAGGCACTAGTGATGTTAACTGAATAATGAGACTGTTTGTTGCTAGAGATAAGAATTAAATTGTGTCCTGGGTATCTTTTGACCTCAGTGCCCAGTATAGTGCTCCATACCCAAAGAGCATTTCATGCCGACTATTTGATTACTTATTAGTAATAAGCTCAAGTTTTGGCATCAAAGGACAGACCAAAGCACCAAAGGGGTAGAAAAGCCCACTGAGGGGTGATGAGAATATGGAAAAATATGACTTCCATTGAGACATTGGATGGTGGTGACCTACATCTCAAGAGACACCACAGATGAATGATCCCACCATGTGATGTTCAAAGGCAATGTAGCAAAAAGGGGATTAACATTCTAAATACTTCCTGAATCTACAGCCAGGCTTGATATCGGAATGCCAGTTACTGTGCCTTCGTTAGTTAAAACTGTCTGCATTTGTTTCCTGGGCTCATATTGATAAAATTACAGTAACATCAGGGCAGTGATTGCTTTTGTGCGTATATCATCTATTACTTGATACAAGCAAAAGTGAAGAACGCAGCAGAGAACCAATCACTGAAGCAAATGAGGAGCGTGGAGGTGCAATCTGAGGCCAGACTCTTACAGAGATCAGGAAGGCCGACAGTGCCTCTGGGCAGAACGCAGCCCAATCCTGGTAGAAATAGCCTTCAGGTGGGTGTGCAGGAAGATGTTGTCAAAAGTGAGGGGGCTGGCACACATGCACAGAGTTCTAGGAACATAACCAGGTTCCCTGACTTGAACCTGGGCTTGTCACACTCAGCACTGGTTGAGTTCTTAATCTTTGAGCAGAAGGTGATGGTATTTCCTAAGATCATCTAACACGTTATTGAAAACAATCTCATGGAAGGCGGAAGGTTAAAAATTTAGGACAGAAACAAGTAGAAGGTACACACCTGATTTTCAGAGACTCTAAACCATTTCTTAATATATTGTTTCTAAGCAAAAGCATTTAATGATACGTAGTGTGTGTCAAGTCCTATTTGAGGTGTCAAGCAAATAAAAGCAACCAAGACATGGTCACAATTTTGGAGTTTCCAGGCTAGTATGGAAACAGATGAATATTACCAATAACTGGTACCTAATATGTACAATACATTTGCCGTACTTCTATAGTCACCCATTGAGTGTCTGCTCTTCACTAGATTTTGAGTTTTTGTAGAAAAGGAAGAATGTCCTACTTGTATTTTTATTCCCAGTAGCTACCTAGCATAACGCCTGCCATAGAATAGGGGGCTAATAGATTGGACCAAATAAATATACATCCGACAACCATTATATAACACACTACAGAATTACTGAGGAAGGAGCACTTACCGTACTTTGCTTGGGGGGGGGGGGGGTAGAGAGGTGGAGACAGGGGGTCAACAGTACCACAAACCAATACACATGAAAAATCTCCATCTTAACAGTCAGGGAAATATCCCGTAAAACACACTGAGACCAAGATGTCATTTTCACTCAAAGGACTACCAAAATTTTAAGTACTGAAAATACCCAGTGCTGGTGAAATCATTGAGAGATGTACAATCTGCCATTGCTTATGGTATGTGAATCATTCCAACCTTCTTGGAAAGTAATCTCAGGTATCTATCAACATAATAAATGCATATATTTCTGGTACAGCAATATCACGTTGAGGACTCTAGAATAATTCACAGAGAGAAAATTAATAAAATGTAAGGACCTGCTTACAAATGTGTTCATTGAAGCACTGTATGAAATAGCAAATATTATAGAAACTAGCTACAGATCCCTCAAAAAGGTAATAGAGAGGCAGTATAGCATAGATGTTAAGAGAACAGACTCAGAAGCCAGCTCTGCCACTTACCAGCCGCATTTCTCTCATTTCCCTCATCTGTAAACCTGGGCTCCTAGAAGTGTCAGGGTTATTATGAGGATAAAAAGCCCTGAGAAGCTTCCTGGCACACATGAAGCATCGTATAAGTTAATTAAGCATGCAGTTGTTTATTTCAGTATACAACATCCATACTATTTGATGCTTATATACATGACACATTTAAAAAAAAATGTATTCATCTGGACAGACATCCATGAGTCAGTAAGTGGAATAAATAGGTTGTTGGAGTCCTATGAATAGTTATTCCTACTTTCTAAAACAAAAAAAAAGTGGTCCTGACATATGTATATATCCATTAGCATTTTCAAGTTGGGTCATAACTATATGAACAGAATCACCCAAAACTCAGCCTTGTGTAACTCAGGGAACCTGGGTCTGCGTGGGAAGTAAGAGGCCATTAACATGTTTTTCTGTCTCTTCGTTTGGCTCGTTATCATGGGCATATATTCCTTTTTATTATTATTTTTAAAAATAACAGTAAGATTTAAATAAAATGAAATAAATGTGTAAGTCTGGGATCCACAAGCAGCTCTGTGGGACACAAATGTGGGGATGGGAATGGGAGTTATAAAACTCCAAGAAGCCAGGATCCCACAGACAAAATGTGCAGCCGCTCCTGATCCAGACGGGCAGCATGGCTCCCTCCTGGGCCACTGGGAGGCACTAAACAATTGTAGGCACAGGGATGGATAACATTCCTTAGACGCCAGGAGTCCTCTTGCAGGGAAATGATCACATTCTAGCTTTATTCTCTTTATTTTTTTAGGGTGTGTACACCTGTTCTATTTCCTTGTTTTCTTACTTGACTGGGTTTTGTAGCCAAACCTCCTTCAGGGCAGGGAAACAATCTGGCCCAGGCTGCCCTTTGTTTTCCCCTGGATGAGAAGAAGGAAGGAAAAGAGACTTGCAGCTAATGGAAATCAGCCACGGGACTGGCAGAGTCACCCTCTTAGGTCAGCTTCTATCAGCCTAAATCCCAGGTGCTCTGCCAACCCACACAGACACTGCCTCAGGCACTCGCTGGCCATTATCTCCACAAAGACTCCACTGAGACACTTCTCTTGATAACTGATGCTGTGCTGTGTGTAACACCTAAGAAGATACAATGTGGCTCCTGTGATAAGGAAACAGAGCTGGCTCCCAGTGCAGAATCAAATAACCCATTTTCTTGACTTTCACCATATGCTCCTTTGTCCCCCCAAAAGCAGGTATTGATGTTTGATAAGTGCATAATTTTGGAGATCTATTCAGAAGATTGTGTTTCATGTGGATCTAAAACTAGGATAGCACTGAATTTGAAAAGAAGTCAGGTATGTCAGGCAAACTCTATGACAGAGAGGCACTGCAGGTGTGTGTTCCGTTAAGAGTATGCTTTCAGTCCTTCCAGAACTGCCTAGAGCTTTCTCACCAGCTAAGCCTGTCAGCGGAGTGCTGATTACCCTGGCACAAAAGGAAAAGAAAGTGAATGTATTTCTTCTCAGAAATGCTGTAATTAGATTCTGACATTTTATTTATCTCAACTGTTAAGCTTATCTTGCTTCAATATGATAAAACCATCAGCTCTACCAAATCTCCAAGCTTAATCCACTGTCAGGTAGAGGAGGTTCTGCAGTATAGTTAATTGTTCTGTGTCAGATCATCTCCCTTTCCTCTCAGTACGACTCCCTGAGTGAACAACAACACAAAACCAACACAAATCAACAACTTGCCCCAGGATTAAGGTGTAATCAATGACAAGACCAACTGGGAGTGAAAGGTCATTAATTTGGTGCAGGGGTATCTCACTCTGTCACAGGGCTTGTTGATCCAGAGAGGTTTGAAGCCCCAGGGCATCACTACAAGGTCAGCTGCCTCCTGGCCTCTCTCCTATTCTAACAACCCAAAGGCATTTGCCACTTGCCCCCTGTTAGCTATTCAGCTGGTCAGAGTTGTAAAGGATAAGAGCTCAGTTGAAAAGCGCATGTATCTATTTGTTGAACAAGAAGCCATTCCTTGTTGCCTAGTATTTTTCTGGAGTAAGGCAAATGCTGTTCAGAATATAACAGTGCTTTGAGGGGGGAAGGGGAAGTAAATACATATGTATATACATATATATATACATATATATATGTGTGTGTGTGTGTATATATATATATATATATATGTATATATATATATATATGAAATTAAAATTGTGTTTACTTATTTCCTTAGGTGTGGATAGAAAGATCTACCATAAGGCAGATGGGATTCTCGAAGAGAGATAAGCAGTGAAATGATTAAAGCTTATGAACTAACATGCCTGTATGTGTGTGGGCTATTGTTTACTAATTGTGTGACACTGAACACACTGTAAAACTAAATTGAGAGGATGCAATAACGCATGTCTAGTACTGAGCATCATGCCTGACATATAGCGAGCAGTCAATAAAAGTTTTCATTATTGTTGTCACTATTACCATTATCACAAGCCTCGTGGCCATTATCATTAAACCAACGAGGTGCCGGGTTTAAGGACTCAAAGTCTAGTTGAGAAAATATACACCCGAGGAAAGTAAAGAAGCAACACTTATCTCACATTTTTATTATAGCCCTTATGATTGTATGACAGTTTGTCTATTTACATCAGATTTATCTTCTGCTGGGATCTGGCAGTGCTAGGTGGCTGCTTAAGTGCCTTATCCAATATAATTACATAAGACAGGTTATGTGCACGTACATTTCTCTCCAGCTTTAACTGTCCACAGATCTCCGTCCCCTATAAAATATAAACACCTGGACGACAAAGCTTATGTGCTGTTTATCTATGTCCTTATCCGCCTTCCCTTCTCTGGACAAGAACAATACAGGGCCTGGAGGAGTTAATCCATGCATCTATGTTGAATAAATAAATGAGAAATAGAATTATATGTTGATGACTATGCAGTAGAGATAAAACTGCAGTACTCACTGGTCTGTTCAAGAACAACTACTTACTGAGCACCATCTATGTGCTAAGTCCCACACTCAGGACTGTGGGTACCATGAGAATCTCTAAAAACTGGTCTGTGTCCCTGCCAACCCCCTGGTTTGAACACCACAGACCAAATACAGGCATCGGGAGTGGGTCAGAAATGCAAACTCTCCCAAAGCACACGTGGACAGTTCTAAATATTCTTCCTTCTCTTTCCCTTTTTTCCTTTTCTAATTGTATTTGCATTAAGGCATGTGCTCTATCAAAGTATTAAAATGAGAAGTTGTAACAGTATAGAATACCCACAGTAGTCACTTGCCCCATAAGACATGTATAACATAACATATATGGCAAATGACTATTGTGGGTGTATTAGAAAAGTAAATATGTGTGTGTATATGATATGTGTATGCATATGTACATATGTAGGTATACACATGTTTATGTATATGTGTATATACATATATATACATCCATATCGGAGGTGTCAAAAAATGTATACACATGACTTGTATTTATCTTTTGTTATTGGTATATATTATTACAATTTTAATACAGTTTTTTCCTTTCTTAAAATGTGTATACATTTTTTGGGCTCTCTCTCTCTCTCTCTGTCCAGATATATATATATATATCTTGTGTGTGTGTGTGTGTGTGTGTGTGTGTGTGTGTGTGTGTATAATATATATATCTCCTCCAGTGAAACTGATACTAAGATGAGAAGTCATTCTTGCCACACTTTCCAAGCTTAAGCTCCTGGAGGCATCTCCCTCAGAAGGGAGGCCTGATACCACTGGAATGTGATGTCATTTTGACTTCAATAACCCCCTCCCTTAAGATCAGCAAAGTACATTCCTCCTCTACTGGGGCATGAGTGACAATGCCCCATCAGAAAGAAGTGGCCTGCGGACCATGAGCTTCAGCGGTTGGGACAAGCCGCTCCTCATGGCCCCCAGCACACCCTTCCCATGCTCAGGATTAAAGTGAGAGGCACTAAAAGCCTGTCCCACTGAGACAGGATTGCGTATCTTCTAATTTTCTAATAGGCCGACTGCACTTTACATGGCAGGCGCAGTGCAGAATAAAAGGTGGCTTTTACTTTCATATATGTGCATACATTAGAGAAATCTATCAACGAAGCATAAGCTTCCTCAGACTCACTGCGATTCTGATGAACAGGGACCGAATTTAAACAATACAGCAGGTGTCAGGCCCTTAATGCATTAAAGAACTGTACTTTTTGAGGTCCCTACCAAATTTCCTACACTTTAATTCAGTTACAAAGTTTTCTTGTGATATAACTCTGCAGACTTGACCTCTTAGTTGGGGGAGGAGTTCAATAACTTAAATGTCTGAGAACAAATAAAAGGATCGATCCTTTCTCTAGGTCTGCTAGGGCTCTCCTAAAGCACAGAACAATTTATTTGGGACTTCCTGTACATAGTGTCAAGCCTAATGAAAACCAGACATCAGGTAAAAAAGAAATTTCATGAACAATCGCTTCGTAAGGTATGGTAGATTCCTGCCGTGGTATATATTCCTTCCATGATCCTTCTCTTGCATGGCAATGGCATCCCTCTGTAAGGGCAGGCCCTGCAACCAAATTGCTACTGTGTAAATCAACCATCCCTTCCCACTCAACACTGACTGTATCAGGGACGGAAACTTACACAAATGGGGTGACTAGTCTTTCTCGCTAGACCTTAGTGCTGAGAGCTGGTGGTCAGCCTCTCCTAGTCATGTGAACTGACAGGTGATGGAATCCTCATTGATCTGATGCAGTGGACACCCACTAGGTGTTGTCTGTTCAAAGACTACTCCCTTTTCTGTCATTAGTATAGCCACACCCACTTAGTCATGCATGCTTGTGTGTGTGTGTGTGTGTGTGTGTGTGTGTGTGTGTGTGTGATAGAGGTAGCTGATCAGAAGTGATATTCAACACAGTTAGCCATTGTTATGACGAGGGCACTGACGAATCAGAATAGACTCTGGGCTTGACACCAAGCCAATAACTACTGAATATTATCTCTGGGGTTGTCTTCATCCTTTCCCAAGATTATCACGTGATCTTAGCCTGACCAATCAGAGATAGTGCTCTCCTGGGCTTCAGAAATTGGTTCAGGTATGGGCACATGGCACAGGCTGGTGGAGAAGAGCCTATAAGGAGATCAATAAAACAGATTTTTTAAAATGAAAAGAACAGATTAAAAAGTCTCCAAGAAAAAAAAGGAGGAGACAATAGTTTCTTGGGTTTCTAAGGACTTTCTTTTGTACTGGTATCCAAAGATATAACGTGCCCCTAAAAAATGTGTACCATTCATTTGAAAAAGTACTTATTACACTGTCTATGTATATATGTGTGAGGCGACATAGGATGAAGCACAGAGGTAAAGGCATGCATATAACTGTGTTTGCACACCTGTGTGTGCTAGCGAGCTGCAGGACAGAGTGTTGCATGGGAGCTTGCCTGGGTCCTGCAGACCTAGAGGTGGTGTTGATCCCCTCTGCAAAGATATCCCCATTCTCTCCTTTCTGCTCCACTAAGCTCACAGATCTGTGAGAACTGTGAGAACCCAAACGCCTAAAGACAAACTAATGAACAGTTTAGCGAAAAGATCTTTGACCAAAAGAAAGAGTCTATAAAGAAGCAAGGATCTGGCCTGCCTGGAGACCAACCCCGACCGTGGCTATGGGAAATAGAGAGCAAACAGAGGAAGAAGGCTATGCTAACCAGAAACCTCCTCACCAGGAAAGACGGGGTAGGGGAGAGCAGTTGTGGGCATCATGATTAAAGAACAATAATCATTAGCTCAATTGATCTACATACCTCCAAAGTGAGCTCTCAGTGATGCTCCCAAGGTTATAGTCATAGAGCTTTGTCAAAATGAGAATCACCTGAAGGCAAAAGAAGAAATCATGGTTAGTCTCAAACAATTACAATCTCATAGAGCTGAAATGGCCCAAGGGAGGGTTTAGGATTACTTTAATGGGTGCTTAACATAATTGAATGAATTGTTACAGCGTTCACTTACACTGACTGGGGAAGGGTTTACCCGTGCCTTCCATTAAACAGCTCAAGCCTGATCCCTTCCCCAAAGGTCTCTTTCTCGCCCCCACAGCAAGAATTACCTGTCAGTCGAGGCATTTCTTACCCTGGTGGGCTTAACACTTTCAGGGAAGATGCGCAGTGCTGTCAAATATGCACCCTGCAAGGTAACCCCTGAGCACATGGTTGGGAGAGAGGAAGGTCAATGATGCAGTCTCCAGCCCTGGAAGCTGTACCACACTGGGGAAGTGACTTAGCTTGTCTGAAACTCAATATGCTATCTCCCAGAAAGGGTTGCGGTGAGGGGTGAAATTAGGTTATAAATGCAAATTATCCTTGTTTAGCATGGGGTTCTTAACTGTTAGTTCCTTCCCTTTCTTTTCCTCTGCAGGCTTGGCTTTATCAGTTTCTTCTGATTTCCCAATTTGTGGGGAAGCTATTGGATGGGAGAAGTCACAAGGGCTAAGCAACAGCATTTTAAGAGGCACAAATTCATGTTTTATGGGGTCCTAAAACTTAGAGAATTTGAGAGCCCTCCATAGAAACAGGATATAAGATTATGATTTCAAACTTAGGACAGGTCCTGGAAAGGGACCTATGCAATTGAGAGACACCGAAACGTAAGCTTCGTTAATGTCACTGTATATCCTTCTTTGATTTTAACCTATTGCTACTTTCACCCTCACTCAGAGGAACCCAAACTATCCGGTGCATTATTTTCAGACTTCAACAAACACTTAGGAAGCATTTATTAGGAGCCCAGGATTTTGCCTGATGCCAGAGAAGAACATAAATACAGAGGAAGCCTAGGAGTCTGTGGTCCAGTTAGGACAGGATGTGCTCACTCAAGAAAATTAAGCGGATGGAGAGCTGATGAACCCCTTCCCACTGAAACTCATCGTGGCAACTTGAAAAGGCGGGTTCTTTTGGTCTCTGCAGTGATGACCAGGGTCCACCTGGTTATGTGAAGTACATGAACACCAGGACACTTGGGAAGATTCAACAGAGCAGTGTGCTCCTAACCAGTGATGTCCTTCCCCCTTACTTGTTTTTCTTACATAAGGAAAAGAACCTAACAGGGCTGCTCCATTCTCTGTGTCGGTTCATAGTTCTCTCCTGATACTCATAACCTAGAACATTTGGCCCAGTCCTGCTGTTTCCAACTCAGCAGAAAAATGTTGACATCGATTTCCAGGATTTTGTATGAGGGCCAAGGGGTAAGTTCTAGCCACAGTGAGCACAGAACATTCTAACCTTGAATTCCAAGGCAGCAAGCTGCCAAGGAGTGCTGAGTCCTTCCAAGTTCCACTCTGCTAGCACAGGGCTTGATTTACTGAAGGCACAAGCATCAATGAGCGGATTCTGAACACGTCTTTCACAGCAAGCAAACTGAAACTCCACAACCTTAGGTGTCTTCCAAGTTCAAGGGAATGTAGAACAATGGTAACCCAACGATGGGCAGAGCTCTGGGAACCTGTGCTCTAAGGCCATCCCTCTCCTCCTAAATATGGCACAGGCTTCCTTCAAGGATGGGTTCAAAACTTGTGTCTTTAGCAAAATGTGAGCATGTGTGAGGTGCTGGGCACCCTGAGGGCACATCAGATGGCATACCTATGGTGGGGGCATATGCTTAACAGATCCGTGCACCAATTAAGTCACTCTAAGTGCTAAATTTCAATCACCGCCGTCCCAGGAACACTGATCAGTGGCAGCAGGGTGGCTGTTTGTTTGAAGACACAGAGTGATGTTGCTGCTCCATCTCGGTGCGATTTTTCCAAATAGGCCTATAAATCCCCCACCGAGAAAATGGGACTAGTGTGGGCATAAAGCATTTCTAGGTAGTTGCTCTCTTGATACAATACGGCAGCAAACTAAATAATGAAGTTCAGCTGGTCATAGGTTGGGTCTCCAGCCATCTGATGAGGGAATTCGGAGGAACGCCAGAGAAGGAACCTTTCAACCCAGCCTGTAATACGGTGGAGCCCCTCACGCACACGCACGGCGATTGTTTAAGCAGTTTACGGGCAGTCTGGCAGTGAGGTAGAAATCCATACCCTGACTCTTCTTGCTGGGCTAGTAAAATGAAAACGCCAGTGATATACTCAGGCACTTTATCAATACTGCACCACAAGGGGAGTCCTTTATGGCATTTTAAGGCATAGCCACTTGAATCAATCTAATCTGTTTTCAGAATGATCACAGCAACAAAGAAGGGGAAACGACTAACTTTTAGTTGTTTTCAATCGATTATTTGAAATCTCTCTTCCCCTCTATTTTCCCTTTATTGTCTATGAGTGTTATTTAGCAGCTTACTCCTGGATAGTGATGCGTCATTATATTAGATCCGCTTTGTTGTTGTTTGTTTGATTTTCTGTTCTGGTTAATTAGCAATACTATTTAACAGAATTAGCACCTGTTAAAGTGGCCGTAGCCAAAACCACCACCATGAGATGAGAAAAAGGGGAAAATGCAATTGCCTACCTATTTTGGTCCTGTTGTCTACCATATTTGTTTATTTTTCAAAATTAAAAAAAAATCAATGGAACTTGTTAATCAAGTGAAATATTATATGTACTTAAACATAAAAATGGTAATCTATTTTATTCATTCAGTAAACAATTTTGATGTGTAAAGTTAATTCTATGAGTCCAAGTGCATAGCATGTAATTATAAATCCAATCAATGAGAGCACGCTGTTTGGCTGAACACACATAGATACAACACAGAACATCCATCAGCATCTCATTTCTTTCTAATCTTGTTTTCACTATATGGTACCAAAATATCCCTGGTTCAAAACAGTAAGTGTTGACTGTATGGTAACAGCTTTTTGGGTTACTTTCTAAATCTTAGGATACTTTCTTTAAATAGCTATAATCCAAATAGCTATGGCTTGACAACTTCTACTTACATTGTGCCAGACTTCAGGACGCAGTTATTTCTGAACTTTCCACATGGCATGTCTAAGTAGCCCCCAATCAGTCTAGAAGCCACTGTCACCACATGCCACCTGTTCTTTGTTTTACTCTGGCTCTTTCCTGCCATACCCATTGCTTACAAAGCATCTGGGGGGGAGGGGAATATTACTTTGTCTATACCTTTAAAGAACATGCTCATCCACCACGCTGCTATTCTCATAACATCCCTTAAAGGGTGTGCGAGCCAGAAACAGTGTACAGGGATGAGGGAGGGTCTTAAAGGAAGTGATTATAGGTGTTCTTCCCAGTGCCAAATCCACTTTCCATCACCTGAGCTCACCAAACTATTATCCCTTTCCCAAGGTCTTCCAAAAGCTCCTGCTGAATAATTCTAACAACTCCAGCCTCTCACTCCTCAACTCTGCCCAGGTGTTTAGAAACAGTCACCAAAGAAAATGTGGCATTACATTTAATAGACAATGGAATATTATTCAGCTATAAAAAAGATGGAAATCTTGCCACTTACAACAAGATGGGTGAAGCTGGAGGGCATTTTACTAGTGCAATAAGCCAGATAGAGAAAGACAAATACTGTAACGTATCACTTATATGTGGAATCTTAAACAAAAACCAAAAAGCGATTTTGTTGAAACACAACAGAATAGTGGTTGCTAGGGGCTGGAGGAAGGGTAAGTGGAAAGATGTAAGTCAAAGGGTGCAAACTTTCAATCATAAAAATAATAAATTCTGAGAATCTAATGTACAGCAACGTGACTATAGCTAACAATACAATACTGTCTACTTGAAAGGTACTGAGAGTAGATGTTAAGCATACTCAACCAAATAACAGACACAAGCAAGCAAAAACCCCAAAACCACCACCAAAACCAAAAAGAAATAGTTAGCTATGTGAGGTGACCGATATGTTAATTATCTTGATCTTGGCACTCATCCACAATGTGTGTGTACACACACACACACACACACACATATATATATATATAAAATCACGTTGTACACTTTAAAATATATACATTATATTTGTCAATTATTTCTTAATAAGACTGAAAAAAGAGAAAGCAAAGAAACCATTACAGAGAACCCTGAGGGAGAAATGCCAATCCACTCTTCCTGTCTTCTAACCACAACTTCTTTCTGGACTCGGTTACAAAACAAAAGGATTCATAGAGATAAACAGAGACACTAGTCTGTCGATGACTAACAAGAGTGTTCTGGTGTAAAACTACAAAAGCCAGTCAAAAATGTTCCATTGTATCAAAAGGCAGGCCAAGCCTTATTTCCAGGTCTGTGTTGGAATGAATTAACATGGCAGCAGACTAAGTTCATACCTCGCAGTCTCCATTATGACAAGTAGTTAGACATGTGACAGGTTTGAATGTGGCAGCATGTTCTTTTAATATAAAAATATAATTTAGAAACAAACTCCAAACATTTAAGGAAGCCCTAAAACACCTTCCTATTACTCTGATTCTACACAGTATACTTTTGAAAACATCTGTATTAATTACTAGACTGTAGAGAACCGAAATGTCTTCCATATTTCTCAAGTAACAGCACAGGAATTCTTTCATTTTCATAAGGAAAAAACAGTGTCTTGACCCTTTTCATGATAACTTAAAGCATGCACCCCAGAGGAAGGGGGGCAGCATGGAAGATTGGGAGGTCAATGTATCTCCCACTCCCTTCACCCCTTAAGGAAAGGAATGCACATGCTTCCCTGTGAAGGGTCTCTCCTAATTCTTTTGCTTAGGAGTAGCAATTTGGTTGGAAGCAAAGGGTTAATGAGAATCTTCGTTGAAGAAGCTGTTTGCCCAGCAAATGGACTATCCTTAAACTATGAATTTAGGGTAGTCTGGGAGAAGGAATGGACATTTAGGGAGATTTGAGTTCCACCAGGACACTTGGTCTGGCTCCTGCTTATCTCACCTTCATTTAAGGGAAATCTTAGAAAAGTAGGGCATGTTTCCTCTTTTTTCATTTTTTCAATTGTTGGTGATTTGCAGTCTTTTTTTCCCCACTCTCTGTGTCCAATTGTGGAAGCAGAATCTAATCTCAGGGAAACAAAAGAGTGGCCTTGGGCTTCTTGGCAATGGACACTCGGCTACAAGATCCTAACGTCTCTTTCATTCCTAACGGCCTGTAGTTCCAAATCCTGAATAATGAAGAGGGTGAAAGGAGTCTTAGTCTATAAAACAAGACATTTCCTTTTGTATTGCTCTCAGTCATTAGTGATTCAGGGCTGGCTGGGGCGGCTGTTTCTGTCCTTGTAACGCATGGGAAGACTCCACAGAGCTCAACATGCTACCGTTCATAATTCCGCTCCCTGGGGTGGACTACAGCCTGGCATTAAAATGCCAGCAAGTAGGGGCAGGGGCCGAAGCTGGCTACCTCCACCCTTCGCCCACCAGCTTCCAGCAGGCCCTGGTGTTTCCTCATGGCCCAACCTTGAATGGCCGGCTCCCTGCTTACTGCAGCTTGCCAGAGTCCATTAGGCTGGACGTTTTTACGGATGTGGGTAGGAGGAACAGAGAATGATAAGGGGTCTGGAGAGATTTAGAACAACCTTTCAAGGGGATTGAAGAGCTAGATAAAACAAAATGGGGGGGGGGGCTTTCCAAGAGCCAGAAATTTGTTTTGTTCTCTTTGCACTCCAGATTTAAGGAAAAGAAGCAAACCCACAACAGTAGTTTTCCTAAAAATATGAATGTTCCAGATTGAGTCTTGGGCTCAGTAAGCATTTATTCAACTTTCCAACTTAAACAGAGGTTCTTATTCTTTTGAGGAGTCGTACAGTCTTTAAGAATCTGATCTAATAAAAGCTATGCACATAAAACAATGACTATAACTTTAATGATATCACTGATCTCCTGAATCCTAGGAGGGTCATGAATCCAAGAATAAGAGCATTCTATAATTCCCAGAAAATGAGAGCTTAGTTCAGAAGAAAGATTTTTCCGCTGTAAAATTCTACACACTTAATTCAATAAACATTTTCTAAGCCTTGTTAAGAAGCAGGGATAAAAAATCTCCCTGCTGTGAGGACTAGGTTGTGCTGTGAGGACACAAAAGGAGAACGAGATTTGGTACCGACCCTGGAAGCTCATGGTGGAGAGGCACAGTTGTACACAGACGGTTACAAAATCAGGTGAAAAAAAGGGATGCAACAGGAGATAAAGTGTTCATATCTTTTAGAGAGCAAGAAGGAACAGTATAATCAGGAATAGGTTCATATAAAAGGAGGCATTCAAGACAAATCCCAGAGGACATGTGTGATTGTGATGGAGATGAAAGACCACAGAGATGGTATTCGAAGGGAAGGAACTATGAGGATAGAGATGCATGGGTGTGAAAGCTCACAGAGCCGGTCAGAAGAGAGCAATTCCTCAGGTTTAGCTAAAGCTTAGGTTATGAGTAGGGACACACAGAATAGCAGAACAGAGAGATACAATCGGCTGTTTCGTGGAGGGCGTTATTAGGATGGCAGTACGCTCTGCTGAAAAAAACAGTCTTTGGGATCAGAAAACCAGAATTGAAGCTGTGGTTCAGCCACCATATCTGCTCGAATGCCTTTAGCAGCAAGAAACAATACAAACAGGAACTCAAACAATAAGGAATGTGCTATCTTATATAGTAGGAGGTACAGGGTTTATGTAGTCCCACGACTAGTTTAGCCAAACGATGCCATCAAGCACCCATGTGATGGCCATGTTTCCTGACAGTGTCAACAGTGGTGCTACCTGTTCTCGTGTCTGCACGGTGCTCATAACACTTCTTTGCAGCCTATGCAGACATAGCCACATCCAGCAAAGAAAAGAAGGGCCTCTAGTATATGTTTGTGTTTTGTTTGGTTTTGAGGTGAGAAAGAAAACTCTTTCCCAAAAGCCCTCCCAGCAAAATCTCTGTAATCTCAATGCCAGTCAGCCACATGCCCACATGTGGCGCTATGAAGACTGGAAAAAGGAAGAGCTGATATTTTCACTTGGCATTTTCTGTGGCAAGAGGTGGGCTCCACCAGCAAAAAACAAAAAAAAGGTGGGGAGTGGCTGCTGAGTCACAACTAGTAGTGTCTGCCATTGTGTGACCTCGAATAAGTCAAGTACTGAACAGACTTCTCTTTTTAAAAAAAGGGGGAGGGGAGATAATGTGATCTCTCTCCTTAGTCTTCTAGATTTGTGGGAAACAAATACAATAGGAAGTGGGAAAACTGTGTAAATGTCAAAGTACTAAGCAAATGTAAGTAGTTGCTATTATTAATAACATCTAGCATTTATTGGATGCCTACTCTGTATGCCAGACAAATTTCATTATTTCAAGTAATTATCACTTCTTTTTTCTGATGAGGAAATTGAGGCCCACAGAGACTTAAGTGACTCACATTATTCAGCTTGTGAGTGGTGGGCAAGTTTAGCACATTATATACAGACTCCTAACCACTGTGCCCCACTATCCCCATGGTGTACTGCCTATTGGGAGCGGGGCCGTTACTCGAGGAGACGCAGAACCAATGAGGGATCCTTACTTTCCGTTCATGTCAAAAGTACTGAAGACCTGGTATGCATCAGATGAGATCCTTCTTCTCTCTCTCTCTGCTTTCTTCCAGACATTCCTGAAACATTTCTTTTCCCTTATAACAGACAAACGTGATTTTTTAAAACTCTTTACTGACCTCAGACCAATGGCGTTTTTCATTATTTTTCTTTTTTTTTTTTCAGTTTTTAAACCTTGATGGAATCTTTCTTTAGGAGCTGGTCCTTCCATTGAACTCACTACCGCACTTGGCTATCCCCAGATCAAGGATTCCTGACAATGAATGTGCACACATCTACGTGCAGATTTCAACAGGGTGGTTTAATAGTATCATCGTTTTCGGGAGATTTAAGTGAATGTGTAATAGCGCTCCATTTGGGTCATCAAAGGGAAAAGAAATCAATAATTGCTAAACTGAATTAAGAAGCCCCTGAGGGGTGATGAAAAGTTGGTATGATGGCACATGCACACATAACCACACATGTGCATTTGAACTCATCAGACAGAGGTAACCCAGCACATGCAAACCCAATTTGAAATGAACAACCAGTAGAAAGAGTGGGATGAGTTTGGGGTGTGGAGCCAGCCAGAAAGCAGTTAGATTTTTGCCTCTGGCAAGTATGGAATTCCCAAATGACCTTCTTGTTTTGTAAGAGCCCACATATAATTCACTGTAATGTTTATTTATGTAATATCCTCTGCATGACCCTGAAACGGTGTGAGCTAAACAGCCACTGCATCGCCCCTGGAGAACTTACAAGACATCAGAGCCAATAGTGATGCAGACAGAAACAGGGGCACACAGAGAACCTAATCAAAGTTAGGCACAGAGCAAACTGTAGTGTCTGAAAGAGCCCTTGTGGAAAGTAGAACTTTTTTTTTAAAGTAAAATTTGCTGTGTCTTCCTTCTGACTCTGTTTCCCTATAGAGGTCATTTGCAGCTAAGATGTGAGGCCAAGGCCAGCACATGATCTGCGGAGCACTGTGCCTGGAGCTTCCTTGCTTACGAGAAAAACTGCACCTCTCACTCAAGGCAACTCAGGTCTCTTCCCCCGCAGTTTGCTGAAAGTCAAGTTCTTTCTGTTAGTAACAAGCAAAGACATACTTGTAATAAAGGGCTATTATACTCTAATCCTAGAGCCAGGTCATTATATTCAGCAAACAAATCCAAGCTCCTCAAATCCATTAGACTTAAGTTGCTTTTTGATGCAAATCTTGAAAATAGAACTTGCTCAGCTAGCCCTCAAGGTGAGGGATACAATCAACTCAAAAAAAAAAAAAAAAAAATTCTATTAATCTCACAATGCCAAACCAGACTAACGACACTTCAGTCCCATGCATCATTCTTTTTTGAATAATAAAAAAGAAGACAATTTCCAAAATGCATATCCATATCTACTGGATAATGTTGACCATTTCATAGTCTTCCTCCTCTATTTAAATCACTCTGCCCTAAATGATGCTCTATTTTAATCCTCTGCATTGTACCAGAGAAAGTACGGAGATGCTGAACTAAATGATTTTTTTTTCCCCCAGAAAAAAGCAAGATGTCAGCACCAATGTAATCCTAAAAGAGCACCATGATAAAATGATTATATAAAATATGTGGAAATGTATATTCAAGATAAGACCTCTATATACAGGGATAGTAAAACAGAAAAATTGAACAGACCTGGAGACCCAAAGCCAAAGCTGCAAGACATGAAAGCAACTGAGGGTGGGGAGTAGAGGCAGAGAAGCGGGCAAATTAATGGGTTGTTTGGAGAACTACAGTTCAAGGAAACCATGGAGAGTATCTCTCCAAGTACACTGTTTCACAGCTAAAGAAACAAGCTATACACCAGGTTCTCCTTAGTCCCCTCCATAGTGCTCACAAGGGAATGGAGATTATATCCAAACCATTCTCCTTCAAATCAGTCCCTATTCAAATTAGGTCACCTGATACTTAGTTATAGAAACACAGGCAACACAAAGAATTGTTAATTCAGAGTTGTAAAACAATAAAATACTTCTTGCCTTATTTTCTCTCTGGAAATCTAGAAAGCAAAGAGAGGAAATCTTCCATATGCTTAAGTAAAAGGGGTGCCATTCAAGTTTGATAGGAGAGAGAGAGGGATGTGAGGAATGGAGAAATTCCCTTTCAACTTCCCTGATGCACAGATCTGAGACAGGGAGCTCTCCAAGCTCTCCAATCACCATCGGTCTGAATTATAGACACTCTCTAAATATGAAGACTCTTCCTACGTGAGAACCCACACACAAAGTGAACACACCATCAAGCAGCAGACTGCGTGTGGATGATGAGGGGCCCCTCTGTTCACATGCTTCCTTATATGAAGCTTCAATACAAAGAAATGAAACAAGTCTTTCCCTTTCCACTTCTCCATCTTGGTTTTTATGCTGTTATTCATAGGTCTGAAGAGGTTAACACAATTTTTTTTAAATATTATTTTTCAAGGTTAACACACCATACTTGCAAGAAACTAATGAATAAAAATATGCATAGTATGGTGATCCAAGTGTCAGAATAAAAAAAAATGAAAAGAATGTGAATATATATGCGTGTGTGTGTGTGTGTATATATATATATATATATATATATATATATATATATATATATATATATATATGATACCCCAAATGGAACGACTAACAAAGCAACAAGAATAAAATACCAGAGATAGTCAATAAGCTAAATTCAAATATTTCCCTTTACTGTGGGAATGTCTTAAGGTGGACAGACCAGGGAGGAACAGAAACATTTAACTCTCTTGAAAAATAAACAATCACAACTGACTTCTCTATTAGTAGATCTTTTGTTTACCTAGTCTGATTGCTAAGGTTTGATGGTACACAATTTGCCTCAAAGAAAATTCAAAAGTTATTATAAAATAACTGGCTTAAAAGTGAAATTTAAATGACATCTTGAAATCCCCAAGTAAAAGGCATTAATAAAAATAAAGATTTCTGTTGGAGAAAAAACTCCTATCGCGGTTAAGTGATTCTTCTTTCCCCCTTATCATTTAATTGCAGAACCAAAAATGCTTCTACATGAGCTTAGTTCCAATCCTCTGCAATGGCATCTAGATGGCTGGTGGGTGGTTATAAAATAATTAGCATTCTGACACTCTTTAAAAAGAAAAACTTAACACAAAATTGGAATGGACTGGAAAGATCATCTAACTCCAACCACCTCATTTGACAGATTGTGCAGGTTACACTTTTAGAAGAATCAATTTTTGAATAAGAAGCTTAGGAGAGTAAAGAATGATCGTAATAAACCTTGTGCTCATTTGGTGCATGAAGCAGGAGTTCCTAGAAGAAAGCATGGGATTGACCAGTCCTGAGATGCAAGAGTTGGAAGAGGTAGACTGAGTACCGGATCGAGTAGGATCAGGCATACACCCAGGTTTTGTGAGGGTGAGAATTACACAATTTGGGGGTTTCTCTTTAAGAAAAACCACACAAAAATATGAACAAAATGAGGTTCGAAAGTGAATAGTTATTAGAATGCAAAATTAGATCATAATAAATTACCAAGGCCTTAAAGATACACACACTTTTCTTCTGAGATACCTCCAGGCACTTTGGTATGACATAATAGAAATGCTGTCTGATTGCAACCTGGCTTCCTCTCCTCACCTGGAACAATCTATAACTTCCCCAAACTCCCAGACATCACAGGAGCCCACGCCTATGAAGGCTCTGAAACTTAAGGTTCATTAGCTTCACTGTAAATCCACCTTGGTGTGGGATTTCATATTACACGCTCATTAAACCTTCCAAATAGACAAATCCATTTCAACAGATCTAGGCTATCAGTCAGGAGATATGGACCTGAGCCTGCGCTCTGCTGCTAACCCACTGTGACACTGAGGAAGCCAATGTATGTCTTTGAGCACCAGTCTTCTCCATGTTTGCACTACATTTTGTAGGTCTTTTCCCATTAAAACAGCATCCGATGCTGCATACCTCACTCTACTCTATCTTCAGTGTTGCCAGGCTTAGAAAATGCTACTGCCATGCTCAAGCTAGAGCTCTGATTCTTCCTTGACCCTATCCCCCTCTCTTCTCCTCAAATCTAACCAGTCACTAAGTCCCATATACTTCTCTCATCTCCCTTCACCTGAACCTGTCTGGTCTGCATCAGCTCTCGGCTAGAAGACTGCAATGCCTCTGACAACTGTCAGCATTTCATCTTGCTTCCCCTCAAGTCACCCTGTACACTGCTACCCCTGAAATCTTTGTTTAATAGCAATCTTGTCATCTTTGCCCACTCCTTAAACATTTCTGTGGCCTCTCATTGATCTTAAAGTTTACATTTCATAATACGGACTACAAGGTCAAGTATGATATGGCTCCTGCACTTACATTCCAATCACTGTCATACCAATGCCCCCTTTATTCTCACAACTCCATGCAAACGTATACATAATGTTCTCTTGCTGACCTAAAGAACTTCAATATCTGATGATGGTCTGACTAGTTATATTGGTGATAGACTTTTCCAGGCATAAACAACATGTTCCACTTACATGAGCAATTATTGTAGCAACTGGATAGAGCAGAGTAGGATCACACTCTCCTGAGTAACTATAGCACAGGATCATTGCTGTTTAACCAAATTCCAGTTTTAGGGATGATATTGTAAACACTGGATTTCTGCTTGGAAGTTTAGGCTGATTAAAGTATTAAATGTTCCAGATAATTCAATGCTGTGAATCTATTTGGGGAAGGCTGAGTAGTTGTAAAACATGTCTATGATCCAATCCAAAGGTTTATGAATTTTTCCGTCCTTTCACTCAGAAGTGTAAGCTTTCGTGCACACACCTGTGAGACACACCTGAAGGCTGGCCAGGACATCGCAGAGATCTACTTCCCATTATTTGAGTTTTTTCTACTTATGAATGGACAGCCCTAGAAAAATGTAAGTACCTCAGGGTACAGATCTGAAATCAGTCTTCCACCTATTTCCTATGAGACCTTGAATATCACTTCCTCTGTACAATGAGGCCATAGCCAAATAGAGTCTGTATGGGAGGCAGAGTGGGGGTTCAGAGCTAGAAGTCGAGAGGGCTGGATTCTGGGTACAGAGCCCATTTTAAATCCGCATATGACTTTAGTCAATTTGTTTGATTTTTCCCCTTTTCATATTAAATGGAATTGATAAAATTAGAAATCCCTTTTCTAACTGGATTATTATCACCAATTTACTTTAAAAACTTTTGTCACTGTGCTAAGCATTTTGAATATCACAATCTATATATATTCTTAACTATCCAATGAGGACAATACTTCTTTTCTTGCTTTCACTCTATTTTTTTTTGTGTGTGTGTGTGGGGGGGGGGGGGGGGGTTGCATTTTCAAATAGCAGATTAGAAAGTTTAAGGAATTTGCCCAAGATCCCTAGCACATAAGTAGGAAAGTTGGGATCTGAATCCACATAAACTGAGCCCAGAGCTCAGGTACTTAACCACCATGCTAAACCGCCTTTTTGGAGACGGGGCGACAGAGCTTTAAAGAGTTTCAAAGATTATACTTCTTGCTTTTAATCAGCCTGATGCTAGGCTCTGTCTACCTATTGTTTCTATCTCTATCTATCTATCTATCTATCTATCTATCTATCTATCTATCTATCTATCATCTTCCTACCTGTCTATCTACTATCTAACTGCTTTTCTAGGCACTGACCACAGTGTGTATTTGTTCTTCTAAGTACTATTGAGGATGCAAAAACAAGAAACAGATACTTGTCCTCATTCCACATTAGAGCTGGGGAGAGACTCTTGTACATCTGGATGGTTAGAAATGAATGCTTTCGATAGTAAGTACTGTAGGAACAAAGAGAAAGGAGCAATCCATAGCTAGAAGTAAATGGGGACCTTTTCAAGTTCTTACTGCGAGGCAGGTGCTTTATAAACAATATGTCATTTAATTCACTTCACAATCCCGGCAAGGTGGTTTGTGTTATTCTCACTTAGGAAATGGGATGGGCTGGTACTCAGGTCACAGTTAAGCTTATATCTCTTTGGCTTCTAATCTGGAGCTGACGCCTTGAAGGATGGACTGAGTTAGCTCTTCCACCACCCTGAGCTGAAGGGTCACCTTTGCATCCTACTCACTGAGATCTTCGGTGGGGTTCCACAGGCAGAGAAGCACATCTCTCCTTGCCCATCAGCAGGTATAAAACATGGAGGAGTCAAGTTCAGAAAAGAGGAGAGAAACTTCCCAAGAATCTACAAGACCATCTATCTGTTCCTCTGCTAACAGAGGACTTATAAATTCAAAGCCCCTTACGTGTCCCTAACAGAACACAGGAAACGGAGCTTCAATAAAGAAGGATAAAGAAGGCTAGAAAGGAATAATATCTCTATTCCGTGCGGAAAATCAGTTAAAAAGTGGATAAGTCTGTCACTGCTGCTTCCCTCATTTTTTATTCCTTTAATCCTAAATCAAGACACCAGTGAAATTGAGAAACCCAGCACCCTGTATGCCTTAGGAAATGCCAATCTCCCAGGAAAGAACCTGATTCCTGGCCTCTGGATGGGGACTGACCATTATGAATCTCTCCCTTCAGAGAAAAGGAACTACACTGTTCCCAGTTTTGAACAGGAGTGTGATGGGGCCACAGGGCCAGCAGGGGGGCTTCAGTAAGTATGTGACTCAGAGCGACTGGGGGAGGGGAAGGACACTGGCCGGAGCTCTCTCCCTGGTTGCTGCAGGAGGCTCTAGAAAAAAAGAGATCTATTTTGTTGAAAATGGAACCTCTTCTTTAGATTTCTTCCTTTTTTTTTCTCCTTTAAACTGTCCAGGATTAATGTGGCAAAAATAAAATGCCCCACAGGCTGCTTATTTTGACGCTTACTACAGCACATAAAAATGAAGAATTAGCATGGAATGAATAATTTATTTAGAGCTTTACTGTTGTTTTAAACAAATTACTTCCATGAAAGCAATGTGTATTCAAGCAATAAATCACTGTTTAGCACTCTGTCTCGAGGAACAGATACCACTTGGCAGAATTATTGAATGGCAGTGCCTGGCAGGGAGGCACGCACAACGAAGATAAAGGTGATGTCCTTGCATGACGGGATTTTCTGTGGATCTGGAGGTGGCTAGGTTAGAGTGAGACTCAGTATCCAGACCCTTCTCTCTAGTCACGAAGTTCAAATGCGCACCGGCTTGTGCTAGTGCATCTGCTAGTATGACTAGCACAGTGCACGCTCTTCTTATTTTAATATCATTGCAATGACCGTGGGCCCAGCACAGAGCCTGAGAGTTCAGGATATGCCGCTGAAACAAAACAATGAGTTCTACGGCTTTGAGTTGATCACTATCTTCAGAGTACTTTATACAATGTGGTAAATATTATGATAGTGGTGCAGAAAAAATGCTATGAACACTTGTCTAGTAGGAGGATGGGAATCTGGAAAGATTTCATAGAGGTGGTCTTATTACAGCTAGAGCTTGGTTTAGCCGAGTGGCTAGAAAAAAGGGGAAGGACATTCCTTACAAGAAGTCAGTGTGGGAGCAGAGGAATACAAGTGTGAAGCCCACACGATGTTTAGGTAGAGAGGGTGCATATTATGTGGTACAGCTCAGTGAGAGTAGAGAAGGAATGAGAGCAGGGAGGCAGGAGAAAGGAACCGGCAGGGGTGCAAGATGACCTAGACACTAGTCTTCCTAGATAAATTGGCCCTGGAGACCAGAAACTGAAACCAGTTCCAGTCTGCAACTAAGACTGCTGGTGCTATTCCTTCCCAGCCTTGCTAATTACCAAATCTGTCTGTGTCTGACGCACAGCAAGGGGACCTGCTTCAGGTCGAAAGACAGAATGACTCTGGGACTCTTCTTACAGTCAAGTCAGAGGTGGAACAGCTCTAGTGCCCAGTGTGGCGAAGTTCTCAGAATGAAATCATCATCCTAGTTTTTGTTGGGGAAAGAAACAAAGCAGTTTGCACGGGGTTCAACTATCTCAGATTCCAAGTTTCAAAATGTCTTTTCTTCTTTCTTTAAAGCCAATGCCACAAACATAACCTGAGGTCTGACACTCAAAGCTGAGAGGCCGCAATCCTTCATGACCCCTGGCACTTTGTGACAATTAGTGCAGTCTGATAATCCCTGTCACTTACAGGATGGAAGGCTGAACGCTTGTTGTCTACACACATGGAGGAAGAGCAAAACCTTTCCCTTCTATCAACTGGATTAAAGGTTTCTGAATTATCTCATTTCCCTCTGGCTTAAATAAAAATAAATAACAGCATGTCATCCTCAAGGAGTGTAGAGATCCAGTATTTCCCAATCCTACTTTAAGTGGTTTAAGAAAGAATAAACTTTCAGCTTCTTCTAGATAGTTTGAACTTTGCCAAAAATTTGCTGAAAGCCACAATCAACCCTTCTGGCTACTAGAGTGAAAGTGACAGGACTGAGAAATGTAATGAATTTGATACTTCTTGTCACCTTAACAATACTTGCTACCTTGTGTTGGGGGGTAAGGGGGGACGGGAGGGGCTATCTTGGTGTCAGCATTTTATCAAGCTCAGAGAAAACTCAAAATGTTGTTGATTACCAGCCAGTCAGAAGTGCTTCACCCGCAGGAAGAAATTAATCAACGAACAACTCTCTATTGAATGCTCACTGTATTCAAGGCAGAGCCCACAGACCCCATGGGAGACAGAGACACGGACAACGTAATTTCTGCTATCTAGAAATTCACAATATAGGTAGAATCTGATTGTCACTCACTTGTTCAGAAACACTCAAAGCTCCTTTACCTCCATAGGATTCACTTCCTATTCTTCAATAAGATACCCAAGGTCCATTCTATATAGTATGTATCTGCTTTCTAGTGGTATCTGTTGTCATTTCTGCTTGCAATCCTGCATTCCTGACCTTCTTGCTGTTCTTTGAATGACCACAAATTTCCAGTCCTCTGGGGCTTTCTCAGGTTCTAATACCCAGCTCAACTCTGTTCTCCTCCATGGAGCCATCCCAACCTCTCTGGGCAGAGTCTGTTGTATCATCTGTGCTTCTTTAGTATTTTATACTTCTACTATGGCCTAAGCAAATCTTTTTTACTACTTGTTTACCTGTCTCTTTCATTAGATTGTGATCTAACTGTTGAATTATTTTTATACAATTTCTTTTGCTAGGATAAAGCCTGACATGAAATAACCCCCAGTATATGGTCAATGAATAATTATACAATGTACAGATATGCATGTTTAAAACTATGTCAGTATGGGACAAATGAAATTATTTATATGTGCAAGCCTACTGCCACCCTTGATATATAGTACGTTCTCAATAATAATTAGCTTTATTCAATCATAAATGCGCATTGAATATCATACTTCAAAGCATGATGGGCTGCAAATTATACAGCAGAATGGTATAGCACATTTTCAAAAGTTCAGAGTTAGGGTGAGCGTGATACATTTGTGGTTCATCATTTCAACCAGCCTGATCAGAGATCACAGTGATGTGAAAAAAACATAGCTGGAAAGATAGACTAGGGTCATTTATGGATGGTCTCTGATGGGCTGCAAAACCTCTGAAGTATGGAGAGTGATTAATGGTCCTGAGCAGAGCTGATACAGACAATACTGGAGATACAAAGTTAAATCTGACAGCTACATAAGAAGTGGATTATTAGCAGGTATCATCAAACTTTTTCTTAAAGAACAAGATAGTGAATGTTTTATGCATGTGGGCCACAAAATGTTTGTGAAAACTACTCTATTCCACAGCTGTATCATGAAAGCAGCCATGGACAATATGTCTACATAAAACCTTTATTTACAAAAACAGATGATGGACAAAATTTGGCCCTCAGGTTGTAGTTTGCCAACTCCTGCATGAGAGCAGTAAGTGGCTTCAAGTTAAGAAGGCGTTTAAAACTCTATTTAAATGTACTGGTGTAAAATTTTGAAGGCTTATACCAGTAAGGTGGGAGTAGAAATGGAAAAATAATAAACAAGAACAAAACGAAGAAAGATTACAGAGGGGAAAGAGTGGCGTAATTGGATACTGTAGGGGAAAATGATGAAGAATCTAAGATAACATTTTAAGGTTTTGAAAAAGAGGATTAGGATAACAGATGCATAACGGACAAGACAAGATAGGGTCTTCTTTGTCAGCTGTCTGGGAAAAACTCTCGTAAAAAGTTTGAAAGAAAGCAATTTGAAAAGATGTGCATACGGAAACCAGAAACTTAAGACAATCAAAGAATTATACAGAATTTGGGTGCTGAAGGGGACTTAGAGAGCTAATTTTATCCAAACTTGTCTTTTTATAATGTAGAAGGGTGGTAGTGTTTAAATCGTACATCATTAAGTAGATGACTGTCAAGCCACAGGGATGCCAAATCATGTTTTGTGTGTCCTATACAACATTGGCCCTTAACATGTTTAAAAACAAAGCATATCAATTGCCGGCATTTAAAAATCAGGAGTTTTCATATCAGGCTGAAATGATCACTTCTCTTTAAAAATAAAGAGAAGATCTGGCAATACTCGGCTTATATTCCCACACAACAAAATCAGCTGGAAAGACGTCTCAGTAGCTCCTGCTCTCAGGATATGAGCTCTCCATTGGCTGAAGCAAACTCCATGCTCTCCATCACTGACATGGCCCGTGCGGCCCTCGCAGGTATTTGGGTTTGTGAGCCCTGCTTTCAATGTCTGGGCTCTGGAGTCAGATTGCCAGGCTGCTGTCCTGGCTCTACCAACTCTGTGTGGGAGGTAACTTAACTTTGGAAGTTTCAGTTTCCTTACCGTGGAGGTGTGCAATGATGTGAACTCCTACCTCATCAGATTATTATGAGGATTCACCGACATATTGTGCATAAAGCACTAGCACATAGTAGTCCCATGGATGTTAGCTATTGTGATCACTGTCATTATGGGAAATTGAAGCCCAGACAAGTTACATGAATTGCCTAAGTACACACTGTCATTTGGTGGCAGAACCAGTAATAGATTCTCAGGATTTCAGTGCAATTTCCATTACTCTAAGTATATTCCATCACAAATACAATGGGGATGTTTAAAAAACATAACCAGGATATGCCCTGACCAAGCAGAGCAAGTAAAAAGAGCAGGTCAGATATGATGATGGGCCAATATGTCAAACCATTTCCGCGGGTTATACCCTAGTGCGGCATATTGGGATAAACATAAAACTCGCGTGTCCGTGAGTTACTTTTTTGCCAAAGCTACATAAAGGAATTCTAAACATTTAATTCTACCATTTATGACAGAGAGCAAAAACCAAGACACATCTCAAATCAAAGTTTAGTGACTTTTAGTTACATTCTATCCTGGAGAACAATTATAGGTAGGAAGACTGACAAAAATACCCTGGAGCTACTTTGTCCTATTTATAATTTCTAAGTTTCTGTCTGTTTCAAAAGTGGATGAGAAAAAGTGCTAAGTCGACCAACTCCAGTTAATTAGTTTTTTCTATTTGGTGACTGTAAATCAATGACAAGCCAACTTCTAGTACTTTCACCCTGGCTGAGAAGTTTGCTGCCACTGTCCATCCATCACTTCTACCTGTAAGTGGCCTTGCTGAGCTCTGTCTAAATAGCATCCATTTCTCCAGTTATATGCATTCCCTCTTTTCTGCAGCCTATAGGAAAATATGCTAGTGACAGCTTTTTGTAATAAGCTGCAGGCTTTGTGAGACCAATTGTAATGCAAAGGTCATATTTTCTAAACTGTTTATAGATTGCAATTTGTAAGGTTAGAATGTCACATACTGTCAATAATTCAAGGTGGAGAATTACAACTGTTAATAGGTCAATTCTTCATTCTTCTCCAACACTCATTCCCCTAAGAGCTTTAATTTATTTCATTTAAGTGTGATTCCTTGAACTTTGAACTAAAGGTTTCATTTATTTATGACGAAAAAAAAAACCCAAAATAGGGTGGAACACTGTAATTTCTTAACAAATTTCAAGGAATTTGAACCAATCAAAAGACCACAATTCAGAGAGGAGAGATTTAAAAAGTCTATTTTCCAGGAAATCCAGTGATCCTCAAAAATGTTTATGTTGCAAGTGTACAAGAGGCTTAGCATCCTTCCTTTGCCCCTAAAAAATAAATTAGAAAATTGGGAAGCAAATGTTGCTGAAATATACCAAATACTGGAAGCTAAAGGAATGTCAACCTGTTTGTAAGAATGTATTTGCTATAATCGTGTGCTGCCAGGAGTCTGTCAAAGGCTTTACTTGGGAGAATAATTAAATCTGAATTAATTCTAGTGAGATTGTGATTGCTGAACTTGAACCTGGGTTTTTTAGGAGATTACAAACCTCTTCATTTGATGACAGCTGTGGACACTATATACACCACTTCTAATGAACAATGGCTCTAAACAAAATTCTGGGGCAACCTTCTGAAGCTCATTTAACTCTGGGCAAAGAACTTAGGTTATAGAAATGCAGATGCTCTTTCTCACATAACCGATGTGCTTTTTTCAAAACAGATAGAGGAGAGAGGCAGACAATGTGATCACTTCTCTTGGGTACTTATAATCTCAGAGGATTTAAAAGAATAATTGATTTTCCATCTTTGGGAATTCTTTCCCTGCCTCCCATTTTAGACTGAGGCATATACAAAACAGCAGTGCTCAGAGAAAAAACAATTAGTTATCTAAAGAGAAGACAGGTGGGACAGACAGGGTTCCTCATCCCAGTACCAGGGGGCATTTGAGAGACTGTTTTGCTGTTTGTTTGTTCTTCCTGTTACCTCCTTCTTTACAAATGCATTCCCAGCAGCTTGATTTTTCTGTGCCTATTAGGGTTTGAAACTCTCATGCATCTCTTGTGAGAAGCTCAGAATGTTACAAGCACCAAACATTCATTGAAGGTTCTTGAGTTTCTGATGTAGCAACCCATTCAAACCTATTGGCTTCCATCATCTTTGTAGAGTTCCAAATCCCATGTCACCAAGAATCAGACTACCTTAGCCAAACTATAGTAATTATTTATGTAAGGATTTTGGTACCTGGAAGTGGTCAGGTATAATTAAGAGAGTTAGAACATATTCTTGGATTAGATTGTGTATAAGAGGCTGAATTGCATGTTTTAACCACAAGAAAGCAAGTGCATTACTGAAATCTGATCAAGGAAAACACAATCTTTAGATTGAACCATGACTTAATGCCTATGATTCTCACTGTGCTGACTTATAAGAATAATACATACACACACACACACACACACACACACACACACACAGGAACTAAATATTGATATAGAGGAATTGCTAACAAAATTGTGTTTCTGCCTTCCAAGGTAAGCATCATGTTTTCCCACACACTGTGCATGCATTAGCTAAGACAGCTAAGCTTGAGATTTCATAGTACTATACTAGTCCGTGAAATGTGGGAATGTAACAGAGAACTGTGCCCAGTTTCAAGAACAAGGAAACTAGTTCATATTTTAAGGAGGGGCACTTTTCCTTCATCAAACTATTATCATTTCCAGAAATCTGTCTGAACTCAACAGCTAAAAAAAAAAACATCTTTACAGGCACTCATCTCTTAAGACATTCTCTCTGTTGCCTTCTCTTTCTTATGGGTTTGATTTTGCTCTCAGTTCCTAAAAAGATCAGTATCACAAGACACAACCGGGACAATTAAACATTCTAGAAAAGACAAAGCTCTGTGTTGCTGGTCATAGCTTACTAGAACTACGTTTTAATATTATTGGAATATTATCCGAGTTTGGTTAAAATTCACTGTTAATATGTTGTTACCCCCAGTATTATTTTTTTAAGGATAGGAAATAACCAAATAATGAACATCTGATTAGTCCTGAAGACAGACTATGGAGAGCTCTTTGATATCAGAAGCCTTATTATATACATTTTCTGTCATGTGTCCCAGGGGTATTTAACTGTTGGTCCAATTAATGAAATACCAAAGATACTAAAAAAGGACATTCAAACCAGTGTTAGCTCTTAAATATTTATTTTGGCAACAACATGCAGTTTATTGCCTCATTAACTCAGAATAATTATATGCAGTTGCATGGTGATATTATTTTCTTATATAATGTATCTTATAAGCAGTGGAAACAATCCAACATATAGAATTCTAAAAACAGAGAGAGTGGCTATTCTCTTTCCATAAGACAACGGGGATTCCACCAAAAACAGCACTGTTTTTTGTGTGTGTGTGTTTTGTTGTTGTTGTTGTTTTGTTTTGTTTTGTTTCTGTGAAGTAATAATTGAATGTGGTCAGCTATTCAAGTAAAGAATGATTCCTGCTTCCTAAGGATTTTTATGCCTTTGTCACTACTAGAGTTCCCATAAGCAACACTCTCATTGCCTTTGAAACCAGATTGAGCCTGTATCAATAGCCATTCTTAGAAATAGTAATCGCTGGTCAAGTTCACCAATGCATTGCTATCTCTGTTTCACTTAACCACAAAATTCCTTATTGAAGAACTCAATACAAAACAACAGCAACAGCAAAACAGAAGTCTAAAACAACGGTAATTGTGAGGCATTTTACAGCAGGGGAACCAATGGCATAATACTTGTTACCACTAAGTTGTCCAGGGCCCTATTCGCAACCTATAAATGTCACATCTAACTTGGTATTCATAATTAGGGTGATAATTAATAAGAAAGCTGACAAAATGGATTTTTTTTAAGCAAGTTGTTAAGAAATTTTAAGTTCAAGAACAAATGATTTTCACCTATTTCTGGGTTGATGGAAATTACCAATATACTTTATCTAAAAGAGGAACTAGAGTGTAATAAGGGACTACATACTTAAACAGGCTGATACATCTCAATCAATGATAAAAGAGAATCATAAACCTTCTTTCAGTGGGAAACAAATCCTACGGAAGCATTATTTCAATAATCAAAAGGTGGGATTTCAAGAGGATAGATCGATAATTAATAGGTGAGAATGATGAGTTTATCTTTTCAACCAAATTACAAATATTTCCACTGATATCAATGCTTATTTACTAACATGTAAATGGTCCAACCGATGTCTCAAGTATTTTTCAGGTGTCTCTGCAAAGCCATAGGCACAGCTAAACCAATTTAAGTTTTCAGAAGTGAGATTATGATCGCCAGCCTTAATTGTAAGAATTCTCATTCTCACCATTGTTCATGTGGTACTGAAAGACATGGCAGTGAATTTCCTCTTTATAGGCACATACTTGTGAACATATTTCAAAGATGCTTTCATCCTGAAACTTCACGGACACATGAATACAATGAAAACATTAGCCAACAAGAACTAACGTCTCATGAAGTTGCTTAAAAATATGGATGAGCAAATTTTCAGAGATCTACATTTTCCATGCATGCCCTCCAAAGCCTTGCAAGTAGAAATGCTACATGAAATATTTTTGAAAATCAGATTACATTTACCAATGACATTTGACTTAGAATTAGAAAGTAATTTTTTTTCTATCATAAAACATACCTTGATGCCTTATATCACATAGAATAACCAGAACTATTTATACTCAAAGGCACTCTAAATGCCTGGAAAGAAGGAAGGAGAGAAGGAAGTGAGCACTGACAGCATCTCTTACGTGGCGTTATGTTAAGTCTGTACATGCACTATTATCTCATTTAAGCTTCACAACAGCCCTGGGGGTACCTACGGTTACTGACAATCTTACAGATGATGAAATGTGACACAGAGTGCCCCTTTCTCCAAGGATATAGTCATTGAACATCAGAACAAGAATTCAAACCCTGGGCTATTTGTTCATAAATCTAGAACGTTCCTTCTATATCCTCGTGTTCCTTCTATATCCTTGTGTTCCACTGGTAGTTCTTATGTAACAATTAAAAGTACCTTTAGAATCAACTCCATATTAGATAATAGTGTTGTCTAAAATAAATTTTGAAACACAAGCAATGTTTTTTTAGCAGCTTGACTATAATAGAGCAAAGTGTGGTTTCCTTTGTATCTCTTCTACTTGAAGTTTGCTGAGCTTCTTATATTTAATATTTTATAATCATATTTGAGAATTTTTAGGATAGGTATAGATTTTTTTTCCTACCCCATCTCTCTCTCCTCTCTTTCTGGTTCTCTACGTACACAGATTATAAATTGCTTGATTTATGTTTTCCTTGGGTCGCTATATCTCTGTTATTTTCTTTTTTTAGAGGGGGGAAATTTTTCTTTTCTCTTTGTTCTTCAGATTGGGCAATTTTTATTGACCTATCTTCAAGTTTATTGATCTTTCCTTACACTCTGTCCAATCTCCTCATCCAACAAATATTTTCATGTCATATAGTATTTTTTTTTCACTTCTAGAATTTCCATTTGGAGCTTTTTTTTTTTAAGTTGCCATTTCTCTTCCGAGATCTCCATCTACCGTATGAGTATTCTCTCAGTATGACCATGCTTTCCTTTAAGTCTTGAACATATTTGTCATAGCTCCTTTAAAGTCTTTGTTGTTAACTCTACCATCTGGAACACCCTCAGATTGGTTTCACTTGTCCTCTCTTTCCCTTGACCATAGGTGGCATCTTCCATTTTCACTGATGATTAGGAATCTTTCATTGTTTATTGAACATTGATGGATGATAGGTTGCAGAGGACAGGATTTTGCTATCTTCTTATGAAGATTTTTTTTTTTCTCCTAATAGGCTGTTAAAAAAATTATTGTCTGATCTCCTGGAACTCATGGAATCTTAGCTTTATATTTTATCAGGATGAGACAGTTGGGATTTTCACTTAGTCTGCAGGAAAATTCCTTAGTTCTATTCTTAATGTGTATTTCCTCTGTGTTTTAATGGAAAGCTTAAGGTATTTACTAAGCCTTTCTTGGCTGGGCAGAATTCAACTTTAAACTCCATTTTCATGGCAGGAAGCAGCTGAAACCCTTTTCAGCTCTTTTAGCCTTAAAGCTGTTTCTGTCCGCTGTCAGAACCCTTAGAATTCAGGGATCAGCCAGTATTTGATACAGATTTTCAGGCTCCCACCTCTTTGGCTTCTTCATTTCTGAGATATCTCCAACATCATGAGCTTCTTTGGACACCCCAAATCCCATCCACTGATGCCTTAAATACAGCAGCCCTCTTTTTGGGGTCCATCCACCCTGTGCCAAATACCAAGGGTGCCAAAAAAATGTATACACATGACTTGTATTCATCTTTTGTTATCGGTATATATTGAGTATTACAATTTTAATAGTTTTTTTTTTCCTTTCTTAAAATGTGTATATTTTTTTGGTACCCTCTGTAGATGGGAGAGTGCTATCAGGAGAAAAACTGTATAAACATAGATCTTACCCAGTTCAGTTCCTTTCTTTAAGAAGTTAAATCCCCTTCACTTTCTACCTGTTATTGATCCCTCTACCGGTTATTGATTCCTCACGTAGTTTTTCTTTTCCTTCTGAGTTTATAACTATTACCTATTCCAATACTAGCCTGTTCCAATACCAGCTACTCCTTTAACACCCTAGAGCTTATTCTTAAAAACAAAACAAACAAAAATTCTGTCTTTTACAAGCGCCATATACTTTTTAACCTGTACTTTAAACAACCTTTGGAAGATGATTATTATTACAAAATCACTCGCTTACTTATGCTCTATAATTTTTACTCTTTTCTGATTTTGTTCAAGGATACTCCCTCAGGGCCAATTTTAGCAACAACAACAACAACAAAAAGATAAAAACAGAAATATACTGACACGGTTAGAGTAAGGCCATTTCCCCAGATGCATCCTCATTTTCTCTCACTGTGTTACAGAAGAATATGGGAAGCAATCAATCTGCCATTTCTTTCCATGGCTGGTGAATTTCCCGTATCATGTCCAATTAAGTCATCAAAAGAATGGGAAAGGCAGAAGTGGACCTCTACTTCACATGTCAACATTGATGAGCAGCTTTATTCTATAAAACATGAATCACATCATACCCACATTCACGTGGGGCTAAGGGAGCTCTCTACATACTCCCAAGATCTAAAATAGTAGGGTAGGTATTAAATTATTGTTTTTTCAGAGAGGTCCCAAAGGAAGGGCATTATCCATATCTCAGCTGACAAGAAAGGAGGTGAATGAAAACTGTATTATCTCTGCTTCCCACTGGCTCGGTAAGGATTCTTAGTATAGCTTGGAGCTAGAGGATTGAGAATTATGCCAGTCTTTCAGTTGGACTTCTCAGTATCCAAGAAAAATCTATCTACTTCTAGAGAGAAACCCATTTCTGGAGAGCCATTGCATTGGAAAGTAGGTAGATAACCATTTTGATTTTTTTTTTTTTAATTCTCTGAAAGAGGGAAGGCTTTTAAGAGTAAATTAGGACAACTTCTAGGAAGCTTTTGACTGCTTTTCCAGAATTATACACTTGTGTGATGCTTGGGTATCAGAAGAGTAGGAAAAATACATTAATATTTAACACTCATATAGTAATATAAATGCTTGCAGTGCCCCACAATCAATAAAGTCAGGTCTCAAAATGTGTCTTTTTAACATAATTATAACAAATAAATATCTTTAGACTTTGTAATAAACCCCTATGGGAAAGTGCCAGAATTCCCATCATGTAAAACTGATGCAAAGTGTGTGTGTGTGGGGGGGGGGGGGGGGGGGGGAGCTATTCTATAAAACATAATCTTGCAGTGATTAGACAAAGGATCAAATGTCCTAGGAGGGGCTTTCTTCCCCTGTAATTTAAGTGCTATTAGAATATCACAAATGCCTTTCCTAAAACTTCCCTTCAGGCTGTCTATCTCCCTTAGCAGTACCCTCATTCTGTCAAGTTCACTAATAGTAAGTAGTAACCTGGATGTATGGGGAGTTCACTTTTTCTCACTCCTTTTCTCTACCATCCATCTTCAAGGCCGGTCTATTCCTTGTCTCCATTCAGCAGGACATTGCCGATACTTTAAAGCTCATAGTTCAGTTTCCCAGCAGAGCATCTGCCCATTATCTAATATCGCCATCATCTCCCTTATCACATGGGACTTCTAAATTGAAGCAGTTGGTACTGGGTGTGCCTTCACTGATATAAACCATTCTAAAGCACAACTTCTCTTTACGGGCACCTACTTCTTTAATTCAGTTTCATCCATGCCACTGTTAATATTTATGGGTCATTTACTGAACAGGAACAAAAAGAATTGCCTTGTAAAAAATTCTCTTGCAATGAAGACAATTCTGAAACAGGATACAGCGTCCTTTTTAAGATCATCTGCTCAGAACCATGTAGTACGAGGAGACAGTCTCTTTGGGTCCCTGCAAACCTAACACATCTTATCCAGTCAAGGCCTGACTGAAGCAAACTTTCATCTCACTCTGAAAACTCAAATCCTTCTCACAGAGTACACAGCTTTTGAAGTTTACTTCTCATTTCAAACTACTCCTCCTTCGGAATAAATGCTGCTACCGATGTCATGGTATACGCTACTACAGATCACAGGGCAAATGGGGACCAAATGGTTGCAATTAAGAATAACAGGATTTAAGGAGATGGGAGAGAGCCAAAGCCTTCATTTGCCCCTTTCCATTTCTACCGATATTCTATTCATTTTGCATGCACACAGTTAATACAATAGCTCTACTTTTAAAAGACTATGAGTACATTGATTCTAAAAATATGAGACAAAACCAATCAATTAAAAATGCAAAGCTGTATTCTAATAAAAGGGTTTATAATTTAAAGAGATTCATAGACACTTCTTTTAATTGAAGTGAATTACCCTTTTGCAATGTAAATAATGACGTTTTTAATTTGTGTTTTTCATAGTTACAACTGTTGACAAGATAGGTTTGCTTAAAAGGAGTCTCATCCATCACCACGGATTACTGAGTTCAGTTATTCTACATCATGTCAAAAATAAAGCTGTCACCTTTTCACCCGCTCAGTATGCCATGAGCCTAACTAATCTGACTTATGCTTATGTTTAGCCATTTGTCAAATACCAGGTACAGCATAGAACTTTATGTTCCATTGCCTTTGACTTACACTTTATGTTTGACATGTAAGGCCCTTGGGATACAAGAGAGCTTTCCACCCAAACCCACACCTACTCAGCATGTGTTCTAGAAGCAAGAGTGTCATTTTAGCTTTCCTGTTTCCTGGATGCAGAAGTCAAACGGCTCAATGATTCTTCCCACAGTGATGTGTTTGACAAGCTGGATGGGGGATGACACCCTCATCCTGGCCTTTTCATTCCTCAAATATCTGAAGCCAAAACCTGAGACAATAAGAACATGCATTTAGTTGTATTTAACTGGCCAGCTGGGCTGAAATGTCTGAAGGTGCACAAATCTTAATTGTAGTGGGCAATGCCGACTTGAAAATTGATTTTCTCTGAACAGATCTCCACTGTGTGAATTCTCAACTTATGTCTGCCAGCTTTACTGACAAAAGTAGTTATATCTTTTGGAACAAAGTCAACATAACCAGAGAAAGGTGAACCCATGATTTTCAGCCTTGACCATCACTAATAATTATCTGTCTTTGATTAGAAAATCATTACTCCTGGAGCAGAGCTGGATTTTAACTCCCACATATGTTACAGAAAACACTAGAAGGGGGAAAGAGGAAAGACTACACGAGGAGAAAGAGAACAGAAGAAGAGAAAGAGAGAAGGGAAGAAAGGAGACAAGAAAAGGAAGAGAAAGCATGGAATTGAGGTTGTATCAAGTCGTTTTTGCATTTTCTTCTGTAGCTTAACTTTAAACCTATGCAAATATCTCATTAATTTCTACATTTAGAATCTGATTCTGATGGTAAAAGCAAATTACTCTTTTGGGTCTTTTCTTTATCTCTACTTCTACCAGTGACAGATCTGAAAGAAATGAAATATTTTATGCAATTAAATATGGTATGTCATAATGCAACTCAGTGTGAATGCTGTCTCAATAACTTAGAGTGAAGACAGGTCCAGGAAATAAAAAGATGAGGACTGAGCAATCAACACAGGATCACAATGGACAGGCTGTTGGATGCTTGTTTATAAGTTGCTTCTTGGTGTATCTCTCAAGAACTAGACTCTGCATGGGCTTAAAAGCACAGGCATTGACAAAGGAGCCCCTGGCTTCTGTATATGCTTCCTGAACACCCACAGTGATCAAATTTCCTCTCCGATCAGTCGTAATAATGAGGAACTGGAGTCATCTTCTGTATAGGCTCAAGCCAGGAAAATAGAGGCTGGTTTGGGACTTAGTAGCAATGGATTATAATAGAGTGAAAAACATCATACATTTACCAAAGCTCTTTCCAAATTGGGAAAACTATAGTGGTTTCTAACGATGTGCATTGCAAGTCCCTGTACTATGCTTTCTTGTCAACTCTAAGATTCAGCTAATTTCTTACAGGCCTTTCTCATCAAGTCTATTTCTTGGGCCAAGGTTCTCAGTACCTCTTCAATTCCCCAAGTGGGGATGCAAACTCTTCCCATGCATGTCTTTTCAGAAGGTCTTCATGCATGGGCTCTGACACTAGTCTGCGTACTTGCTTTGGTTTGTGATACCAACTTTACATGAAGTTCCACTGGCAGTTTTGATTATATTTGAGTGCAAACTATATTCACACTTTAATATAACCCTCAAAGCATCCCTGTTACTATTTATCATTTCCATTTCAAGGCTAGAAAATTGAAGCTAAAGTAAATGAAGGATTTAACTACCAAGGATGTAAAGAAGTGATAAGGGCTGAACTCTGAATTAAAATCTTTGACTTGTAACTGAAAGCAACAAATGAGTAAGATCAACAAAAACTCATAAGACACAGGCAATAGTATGGTGGTTATCAGAGAAAAAGGGAGGTGGAATGGAGATAAAAAGGGTCAAATATATGGTGAGAGAAGGAGATCTGAATTTGGGTGGTGAACACACAATGCAATATGCAAATGATGTATTATAGAATCATGTAATTAAAAATCTATGTAATTTCATTACCTAATGTCACCCCAATAAATTTAGTAAAATTTAAAAAAAAATCTTTGACTTCTAGAAGAGTGCACAGGAATTCCTTTTTTTAAAGAAATAATTTGTTAAAGCTAAAAACTAGATAATGTTTGTGTTCGTTATATAACAAATACTAGCACCAATCTGGCATGGTACATGTTCACAGTTGAAACTATAGGCACTTTGTTTGAATGTATGAGAAAGAAATAATCTTTTGGAAGGTAATAATCAATCAAGTAAATTTCATTCATCTAAGAATATGACATGAAAAAGGGAAAATAAGCTTTACAAAAAGAAAATTAGAAACAAACATATTCTTAATTCATGATTGTGGTAAGAAAAATAAACCCATTTTGCTATTAATATAAGTGTATTATAAAACTAATTAAACCTAGTCCCAAGGAGTTTCAGAGAACCTACATGATATTGAAATTCTCCAACCTACAGAACTGACTTTTTTGAGGCCAGTTCTTTACGTAAAATGACCATAGCATGACAAAAATTCTTAGGAAATATGCTAAATATCTTAAAAAACAGGAGTCAAAGAAAAATAATATAATCATGTATCTGGTTTTTCTACCAGTATATTACTATTCAGCATGTAATTCAGTTCTAAGTAATCAGGGAATAAAAAATGGTATTGTATCATATAAATTGCAAATAAAGATTACTAAAATGCAATTATAGCAATTGACCCATATTTAAGCCAGCGGACGCTTTGGGAAAAGATTCTGAAACCATTTTTCTTGAAAAGGCTATCGATTTAAATGGTGACTTTGATTTTAGCAGCTGATTATAACTATTTTGGACAGAAGTATATGCCACTGAGCTGTTTTTGCCCTGAAGTAAGAGTAATAGTTCAGATTCAATTTAATTTTTTCTGCCAAATACACTATTAGCGTTACTTGACTATGAAAATACTGGTGAAGGTTTAACAGCTCAGAATATAACATTCTGATATGGTGTTGACTATTTCTGAGCAGAAGAGTGAGATGAAGACACAATAACTCATTGATAGCAATCTGGTTAAGAGGTGACAGATACGCTAGAGGCAGGCACCAAAATGCATTTTGCTTCCTTTCCACCCTGTGTGCAAAGAAAGCAAAGTGAACCTACCAGTCTATCTCCTAAAAATCAAATGGAAACATTGTCAGTCGAATGACTAAAGTTATAACTAAAAGGAGGGATAAAACGCATGTGGGAAGGGTGGATATTAGAAATTAAAAAGTGAAATGAGAATGATTAAGAAGAGCAGCCTTAGGGATGAATTAGGAATTTGAATTAAATGGTACTGAATCTTCGAGTTACTGATCTGTCTGGGTGGGCAGGAAAACGAATGGGATCATTCATTACGTTGTGCTTTTTCTGCTATGTTCTGATGAAGGTTACCCCAGATGAAGCTAACACCAGGTTATTCTATAAATTGGGAAAGGATAGGAGACAAAAGCCTGTGCAGGCCTTGAATTCTGCCTTTGCTTTGCCACATGAGGCAGGTTAATAAAAGTTCCCAGAAGTGTTTATTTTCTGGAGCAGTATATTGCTCCTTTCTTCCTAAGCTTGGGCTATACAGGAACTGAGCACTAAATGTTTTCTCCCCCAAACATCAGTTGTGCTGGAAATAGTAGCTGGAGCAGCAACAGTAGTCTCAACAGCAACAGTGATAATAACACAGTGCTAAAAGGTAATTGTTCAAAAAACAGTAAAATGACTCTCATACTGATATAAAAAAAAAGCATGAGTTAAAAATTTCTTTCTATTTTTTTTTTTCTCTTCTACCATCCTATTGTAGGAACCTGGTAGATATTATAACCAGTCAAAGGATTGGTCCAAAACAGAACCAATTTATATAGATTAAAAGAATGTTGAAATAAATGCGTGAATGGAAGCAAAACTACTTTCAGAGGGTTGCGGGAGTCAATGGAACCTCTACAGGGCGGGACAGAATTTGCTTGTCGGTAGACAAAAATTAGTTTGCATTGCTATCATTTATCTACAATTTTTTTTTAATTTATTGGGGTGACAGTTGTTACAATTTAAAGAATTAGAAAATAGCTCTTATAAAATCAGAATCAGGTAACTACCACAGGGTATGCTATAGACAATGCTTAGTTTATCACTGAGGCACAGCTTCTTCCCTATGACAGTAAATTATTTGAGCTGAAACGGGAAATCCAGGATCCTTAGAAATCAGCTAGAATTCCACATTAAAATCTCATGTTTAACTTCTCTCAAGCATTACCCCAACTGCCACCCACCTTTCTTTGTACCAACAAATCAGGAGCATATTGTTTCCAGAGCTACAATTTCCCCATTTGCAAATGAGGATTTCCAAGGATATAATAGCACAGAAGTAATGTGGTGACCGTTCTGGATATGACCAGAGGGTACCGCCTACACAATGTGATTAGTACTGGTACTCTGGGAAAATGATGGAGCCCAATTCGTAAGGAACTTAAGCTCAACGTCTCAACCCTCAGGGAAACTTGCCCAGCGCCTACATGGCAGTTACAAAGGAATATCCATGTTTCCTAAAAATGAAAAGAAACATGTTTCAAAAAAAACAAGAGTAGCATATGGGAGTCCATTTCCATTACTATTTTTTCCTTGGATTTTCTTTTCATTTAGGAAAAAGGAAAGAGTAGGAGGAATGCATAAAATTCTTTTTACATCTTTTTCTTTTTCTTTATAAAACTGCACCAGAATAGCCTAGTGTTAACTTGTTGGGTATAGCATTGCCACCACAAAGCTGGTACCACATAAAGTAGTCGTCTGATTTTCTTTTTTCCCAGTGATTTTAACCACTTTGAGGGCAAGAACTATGCAGTATTTATTTTGACACTCGGCACAGTGCCTGGCACACAGTAGGTATGTTATAAAAGGTTGGTGAGTACTGCCTTCACCTCACCCTCAGTCTTTATCCTGAGACGCCCACACTCACCTCTGTTTCCCTCTGTCAATTGACTGTCCCTCAGCAATGACAGTCATTCCTTCTGGATTTCTGACTCAATTTCCTATGCTTAAATCTTTGCCATCCTTGAAGAACTTGACCGCTGGCACAAGTTGTCAGAATCCGACCCATTGCTTTTCTCTTTCACTATAGCTGGACGATACTATTGTGGATATGCTGCCACAGAACAATCCCCCAGCTGAACCCCCAGTAAAAATCACTGCCCCAATGCATCTCATTTCCAAGTACTTTACACTCACGCAAATAGGTGCCATATCACAAATCATCTGAAGAAACATTATAACTGAGAGAAATTTCTCTTATTCCACAAACTTCCCAAAGGGCATAGAAAGTCAGAGAAAGGTATGCTATTAAGTAAAAAATTTTAAGTAAATTCAAAACTGTACTTCCATTTGGTGAATTGCCTCTCTCTGCCACAGTTAACAGCACTTTTTCTCTACTACCTCCCAAAAAACCCCTCTCAGCCGCCCACTCCCCCGTTTACAACTGCATGGGTTGGAGAGAAGCGAGAAAGAACTGCACTGGAGACCATTTATCTGGTTATTCTTCAGAGAACCATCAGATACTTTCACTGACTTTAACTTAGAAGAAGACGTCAGTTAAATGCAACAGGTGAGCAGCCCTGCCCATAGAACAGAAGCCTAACGTATACATCATTCTTGTACTGAGGATGTAAGGAAGCACACCCAAAAGCACAACCTCACACGTGCATCCACACATGTTCATAGCCAGTGCCTTCATGTGACTTGCTAGCCTTTTATTAAAATGTGCCTGAATCCCGAGGTGTGGGATTTTCTGTGCAAAAAAAAATATCAGCTACAAGAAGCAGCTCAGCTCTTGCAAACCCATGCCCATGCAGGGTCCACACGACAGCACTAATAAAGCGGGTTTGGTACCTGAACTACCGGGGTCCTTCATATTGGCCTTTCTTGTCATTGGGATTCCCAACCTCTGGCTTCTTTCATATCTTTAATGTTCAATTAAAAAACACATTTTGTTTTTGCAAGGAGACCTCAGTAGGGGTGGGGTGAAGGAGCAACTGAGCACATTTCATCTCAGACTCCTTTTATTTTTAAAAGTGCACTTTAATATGACAGCCAGTCTTTAACTACTTTTAAAGGCTGATGAATTGACCTGGAATAAAAATAAGCTGTATTAGATACTTTCAGATATACCGTTAAAGCGAAACAGCCATTATCTTTTTTACATTAAGAGAAGGGCAGAATGCCATCCCCTTTCATTTCTCCAGTAAATCAAATTGAATTATTCATTAGCACTAAATGTTTCCAAACTCCCTCCCCCCACACACATACCATTACCTCATTTTAAACAACCAGCGGTTTCATCTCTTCTAAAAATAACCTCTCTAACACAATGAGGTCCTAAAGTTTTCGACTTTGCAAAAATTAATTTCTGTGGTTAGTAAAGCTAACAGTCTCTAGAGTAGAATTAGACAGTAAAGACAATAAATGAGCAATTAAAAAGCATCTCCTTATATTGTTTTTTAGTTCTCCCATTTGTCACTGACTATAGACCTTCAGAGCTGAATAATTCTTGGGATCTGAAGTTGGCAAGGAAAATCTTAAGAAATAACGAGTAATGGAACTTCTGAAGTTCCACATTTAGTCAAATGAAGGTAGGTCCTCCCAAGAGCCTGAGTCAATCTGACGGCTTTAGATGTACAGTATTCAGGTTTAATGGAAATACACGTGATGCTCAGTACCTTCAGAGCACTAAGTATGCATCTATACACACACATCTCATCAAACACACACACACATCCCATTATACATACACACATATCTCATCAGACACAAATATACATCCCATCATACACAAATACACTTCCAAACACACACAGATACCACCACCACATATATACACCAATACACATATACACACACTGCCAAACACACACAGAAACACATCCGATAAAACACACACATCTGATCAAACACACACACACACACCATGGCCAAATACACATGCCTACATACACACCACCACCACCACCACCAAACCCACATACTGATACACATATACACATAGACAAACATCATTTTTCTTCTCTAAGATCAGATCTCCAGGCACTAGGGTCTGTATCTCATATGGAATCCGATCTCCCAACTTCCACTCTGATTATTCTGCATCTGCTGTATCCTGTTTCATTAACAGAGTCACATCAGAAAGTGAAAATTCATTGTTTCTATTACCATTTATAGCACCATTTGTTTCATTTAAGAAAATGTGTTTAGTGCCCGGCCTTCAATTATACAGCAGAAACAGGATTCTGGAGTTCAGGGCACATATTTATTCTCCCATCTCCTCACTTTGTCAGACGAGAAATCACTTGGACTTGACTTTTAAGACAAACTGTTTCCATTTTCAGCAGCAGAAGCTCAGCTCTTTCAAATGATAACTTAGCTTCTGAGACTTCGGAGCCATTCTTGTTTCCAGATCAGGCAATAGTTGCCTCAAGATTACAACTCCTTAATTCAGGTTTTACAAGGGCTGAGCTCAAATTTTACTTATGCGTGATGAAAATGGGGTTTCTCAAGGATAACAAGATAGGGAAAATTGTATTATCTTAACAATTGACACCAGAATTCCTCTTAAGAGGAAAACTGTCTTTGTTTGGAAATAGATCAGGATCCTAACTTTTTGTTTTGTTTTGTCCTATTTGTCTGTTTTGGAAAACGATCCCAGAAGATGCCAGCTGGGCCATAGGAAAGAAAGTTTGGAATTTCCAGGGAGCAATCTAGAAAGGGGCAGGTGAGGAGGAGAGAGGGAAAGGAGAAAGCAAATTGGGGTCATGGTAGAAACCTGCGCTCCTGTGTCACCCCTTTCTCCTCAATCCCTGCCAAATCCTCAATTAAATCCACAAAACTAACAAAGATTTGAAAAAAGAGATTTTTAAAAAGTTGTTAGTGGAGAAGCCGGAGAAAGATTTGTATTTTATCGTGTGTGCTGCACCCCAGGAATCAGATGCCAAAGTGGACCTGAGAATGTACTCCCACCTTCACCCAAGAGCTGAGACACCTTGGGAAGGGCATTAACTGCAAGAGTCCATTTTACCTTAAACTTGAAATTCAATATGCCTCAAGCTAACACCCAGATTACCTGAAGTAAATATTTAAATTAGATTAAATAGGACATATTGAACAAATATACACAAATTAAAAAATGATACTTATATACTTTCACTATTCTCAGTACTGTGCTTGCTTTAGAGGGCCTGTGGAATGACTGACAGAGTCCCTACCCTGAAGGAGTTTACAATCCAATGAGGGGAATAAGATATGGACACAAATAACTATAATATGAGGCAGAACAGAAAATGTGAGAAGAACACAGATCAGGAATAAGAATCCAGGCCAGTTTGGAGGAGGGGAGGAAAGGAAAATTCACTGATCATGTTGAGAGAATCCAAGAAGAGGGCGCTAGTGGTGTGGACAACAGAGGGAGGTGAGGGAAAGATTATTTTATTAGAGCTCCTTGTATAATTATCTCAGCATCACCCATATTAGATGGAAGGGGAGTGGAAATGTCTTATGCGCTACAATGTCTTGAACATAACGGTTCCTTAAAATTAATGTTGAACTGAGTCCCAGGCTGAGGCTCAGCATAATCAGAAGCAGAGATGCAGGAAGGAGGAAGGTACAAACGAGAAATTTCAAAAGTTTGGCTTGTCTGGGATTCAAGATGTGTAAGACAGAAAACTGGGTGAAAATGTGATTATGTTAGATGTAGAGGAGTCTCGACAGCCAGATGAAGGGGGATCTAAAATGGAATTGCATTGTTTTTGTAGGCAAGGAGGAATGCAATGCGAGTCTTGGTCAGAAAACATAGCGCAGGGCACATTGCGGACCCGTTGCTCCAATGTCATAGGCAGAACAGAGTGGGGCCACGTTGATGGGAAGCCCAGAAGAACGCATTTCGGTTGTAGTCTAATTAAAAGCAAAGCCATGGAGTTTCTAGCTGGGGTTGGGATAATAGGAAGGAAAAGAAGTCAGGACACGGTAAGTCACAGAATTTTGCTATTTATAAACAGGGGCTTTCTTCAAGTCAGTTCAGCAGCTATTTACGGGGCATCTATTGCATGCTCTGGGTAAGGAGGTTAAACTCAACTCTAAAAGGATCCATGCCAAACTGTTATATTTGAGATTTGAGTTGAAAAAAAAAATAAATAAATTATAAAACTTTTACTAAAATTTTTTCACCTATAATTTATTTTCCTTTGGCTTCTTATAGTACTGATGTACCACTATTATGAATTTGAAGGAAAAAAACCAATCCCAACATATAACATTTTTTTGAAATGTGTTACGTAGCAAATTAACATAGCAGAGATCACTGGATTTGTATGCCACATGGGGGGGAAGAATAGCCCTGAGAGATTTAAAAATCATCTTCATCTCATCATTAGAGCCGTCCCAGGGGCATCACCACCAAAGGTGTTAAGCTATTAGTTTGTGGTTTTGAATACAGCCCCAAGTAATAAAGCCATGTTTCAATTTAAAATGTTACATTTTTCATGCTTCTCATTAAGCCAAACTAATATCTCTCTCAATAATTTTGAATTAGTAAGGTCAGACTATATTGGAACTAAAAAATAATTACGGAGTAAGTGAATCTTTCCAGTCTCTTTAATTACTCTGTCAGGTCCAGGCGCTGGGAAAGCTCCTACCTGAGACTAATTTAAGAAGCCTTGAGTAACAGCCACTCTTTTGGGTTATTAGATGCTCTGTCTCTCCCAGTACTCAACTCCTTCCAGCCCACAGAGCACATGCTGAAGCAAAAGCTGTAGTTAATGAGTCCTCATTTCTATTGCTGCGAAAACCTGAGAGAATTTAACAAAACACAGGGTAACTTTCCTGAATAGGTGATATCATATGAATTGTATGCATGTTGGAGTTGTCTACACAGGAACTAAGATAATTATCTTCAGCAAATCTAGTCTGCAGTCTGTACAGAGAACTCCTCTGTATGTATCAAGAGTTCAACCAGTAGGTTCCACTACTGTCTCTTCATAACTAACACCTCTGATTTTAAATCCTAGAAGAAATAATAGGGGCTATTTTTAAACAAAAGTATAATGGTGCCACACGTCTTTCGTCCCACTATTTGCTGACATGCATCGTTCAGAGTGCGGATTGTTACTGACATGCCGGTAAAGGGCTGACATTCTGACAGAAATCAGCTTAGGTTGTATCGCTCGGCCTACTCACCACTATAAAACGTTCTACAAAAGGCACCTAGCTGCATAAATAAAATATTTGGACCTTGCATTTTTCCAATGGAGTAACAATGTAAGAACATGTCTGTTTATGTAAAGCTAAAATATATATAAATACATATAAACAGATATACTTGTGTGTGTGTGCGTGTGTGTGTGTGTGTGTGTGTGTGTGTGTGTGTATTTATATATACTATCTATTGATGGATGGATGGATCAATATATTTATCTCCTGGAGACTTGCTTCCTGCTACTAATCACTTAAATAAATAAATGCCCAAGGGAGAATATTAGATCTGATGCTTTTTTGGAGTCTCTTCTAAATCTAAAATTCTAGCCATAAAAATGTGCCATCACACTGCACTGCTTATCCTCAGGATAGTGACATTATTTGCACTGTCTGTGTAACTCTGGATGGAGCCTCTGGACTATTATGAGGGTGAATGTGTGGGATGGAGAGACCATGTCACAGAGAAGGTCTGACCTCTGGTGCTGGACCACTGTGCCTTTCATTATATAATTAATATAGCCATGAATATTTGGGAGGAAGGAAGGAAGGCAGGAAAGGAGAGAGGCAGGAAAGATGAGGTTGGAGAAGGGAGAGGAAGGGAGGGAAAAAGTAGAGGGAGGGAAGTATTCTGACTATAAAAACCCACTTAAATTAAAAAGCAATCCATAGGACTATATTTAACAATTCCGTAATGTATACTACTTGCAAGTTGCTGAGAGGAGATCTTAAGCATTCTCACCACACACACAGCAAAAGTATTAACTATATGAGGTGATGAGCCTGTTAATTATCTTTATCTTGGCAGTCATTCTACAATGTATATGTATATCAAATCATCACATCACGTACTTTAAAAAGATACAATTATATTTGTCAAGGTTTCTGAAAAAAAAAATATGCCTGTACATAGAAAGTATCTTGGAATGTTAATTAAAAAAACCCAAATATAGCAAAACAACTCTAAGCAAATAATTGAAATATGGTTAAACACATATGAGTAAGGGAGTTTATCACAGTATTATTTATAGCAGAAAAAAAAAACTGAACACCATGTGAACTTTAAAAATAGATGTCAATTAAATTATAGAAATTTTATGTAATAAAATAATACGAATATCAAAAATTATATTTTTGAAAAGTATTTCATGAGTAAAGGCTGAGTATAGAATTTTAACTAAAATATGTAGGAATTTTGAAAAAACTGCATAAACATTGTGATCACCAAATTGTATTCTTTCCTGTTTTGTTTTGTTTTTTCCATATGACCATATCCATACACATATATGTTAAAAAATTTATTTCTTGGTGGAATTCTAGGTAATTTCATTTTCCTTTTTGTGCTTTTCTGTACGTTTCATATTTTTGACAATAATATTTTACGGTTGCAATCATTAGGAAATTTTAATTTTTTAACAACGTGGGATCATAGAAATAAAAATGAATGACAAAATAGTCATATGACTCTGAGATATCTTCTGCCATTAAAACTAAATGAAACTATAGGTTCCCTTTTTATTTATCCTTTGATGCCTAAGGATAACTACTTGAATGAAGACCTAGAATTAGTTAAAAGCAATAAATATTCCAGTTTGCATACTATTACGATTGTAAATTACATTAATTGTCCATTCTCAATTTTGTGGTAATTTGTTTTTGGCTAGGGTATGTAATCTTAGGCTGGATCTGGCTCTAAGCTGGATCTGGGCCCTCTCTTTATATGTGCATAACACCCAGCTTATCTATTATAACACATATCACTGCAAGTTTTAATCATTTACTGACTTCTGTCTCTCCTATTAGGGTTTCACTTCACTGGAGACTGTGATCTTTCACCCATGCACTCAACACATCCTTACTGACAACATATTATACTATAAACCTTGTTCTCGGTCCTGGTGATAGAACAGTGGGCGGAGGAAGAGACAGAAAACTCTTATGCCCTTGTATCGTCTGTATCCCACCTTGCACTATGCTTAGCACCAATAGGGAGTCAATAGACATTTGTTAAATGAATAAATGGATGGATGAATGACTATGAATAAACGAATGAAGATATATTACATCAGAGCAACAAAAGAATAGCACAAAGACACACTGTATACTATAAGTAATGAAGAAATTAAAGAAACCCAAAATGATGAAAGGTAGAACTCAGAACTGTATCTTTGTGGAAAGAAAAAGAATTGGGTTTTTAAAGAAGACATGAAAATAGTAAGTTTCAAATTAAGTTCTACAGAAGTCCAGATTCTTCTATTATCTCATTCCTTTTAAAACTTTGTTTTCATTATTTTTAATGACTCTAATTAAAAAACAAACTTAGGTGCTCAAATGTGTTCTATAGCAAATATTAATACTCTAGAGACAGCATTCATTTTTCTTCCAGGTTAAGTCATTTCCCTGTGTTAACCTCAGTCACCCCAATAAACCTTAATTAAAAAAAAGAAAACAATAAAACTTCTCTTGAAATCCCTATGTTAATTATTTGGAATCACTTGTAAAGATTTTTTTTTTGACAATCGAATTGGTCTCTGTGTGGTGATTTAAAAAGGTCACAAATTCTTTGACACTGTTCCCAAGAAGGAACAAGGTCCTTGTCTCATCCCCGTGAATCTGTGCAGGCTCTTGACAATAGAGCAGAAGCCATACTGTGCCATCTTGCAGAGAAGGCCGTAATAAATTGCCAGCTTCCATTTCCTGTCTCTTGAAACAATCTCTCCTGAGACCCAGTCACCATGCTGTGAGGAAGTCCAACAAAACTTACAGAGAGGACCCTCCAGCCCCAGTCCAGCCTCACCAGTTGACACTGCATACCACTGCCAAGCCCTACCCAAATTGCAGACTTATGACCAAAGTAAATGAATGTTGGGGTTTTCATCCATAATGATGTGGAATGGTAGGTAATTCAGAATTAGACAAGTGGAATATTCTACATGAGTCATTAGAAAAGATTTTAAAAGTCAAAGTCATGCTTATCCATTTCACATGAGTACACCAGAACTAAATGTACCGCTTCAGAACATCTGTGCCACATCCAATAGCGTGCCATGCAAGGCTCAGGCCCGAGCCGTGATGGTTCGGGAACTGCAACAACAGATGGACACACAACATACTGGGATAGAACTTCAGAGCTTATTTAAGGTTTAGGTCTTCCCATCATAATTTTTGTAAAATTTTTGTATGGTATCTAAATGTCAGTATCACTTTATTTACTGCAGCTCAAGTAATTACTAACATTAGAAACATATCATTACGTTTATGGAGAATTTTTTTAAAAAATTAGAATGATTATGATGACTGATCAGCTTCAAAATGAGATAGCAATTTATACTACACTGACATAATTCTTTAACTAGTGCTAATGACCACTTTAATAACACAAAAATAGCAGCGTCTCCAATATTTTTCATAAAGTCACTCATAAAGGTAGCACAAGAAGCATTTATCATTGGGTTCACTTTTTAAGGTGATGTAAGTCCAAGCCCTCAATGTTATTTATGCAGTGCTATTTTGTAAAATAGTGTTCCAGCCAAATCACAAGGTCATTGTTATACAAAATACAAATATACATTCTAGGTTCTCTCAGAGACAAATAAACATGTAAATGCTATTAAAGAAATGTATGCAAAGAACATTCAAATATGTTGATGAAAATGCAGCTGTAGCATCACTCAATATAAATTGCTTCATCACATGTAAGGGAGATATGCCCACAATAGACAAAACGTTTATTAATGCCTCTGATATTGACATTGCAATAAGTACTTTGATGAATAGGTCTTATAAAAAAAATGTTTCAGTTAGAAACATTATTTAATAATGTTCAGAAATGGAGATAAGAAAGTAAATTCTACATACTGGATAAATTTGCTTGAAGTTTGCATTATATGGGATCATGAGAAATGAACTATACACAGAAATGGTTATTGCAGATTTCTCTCTGTTTTGCTTGTTTGGGTAAGTTGTGATCAGGCAAAGAGATATCAGGAAGATCTGTCTCTATAATTTGGTTAAATTGCTCTATATTTATACAATAGAAACCCCTAAAGGTCTGGATCCAACATATGATCCAACATAGCAAAATTGAGTTACATGTGTATAGATGTGGAGAAAACAACAATAGGAAAAAACTGTAAAATACCATGGCCCTTGTAAAAGCTATTCCCCAAATATGGTCAAGTATTCTTTTTCTCTTGCATGGACTGGCACCACTTTTTAAGCTGCCATCTACTATCAAAACTATGTTGGATAATGTATTGCATACTGCTCACTAAATTTCAGATATTTTCAAATTATTTGCGCAGTGAGTTCCAATTTTTTTCAAATTAAAGTCCTTAAGTTCTTCTGATCAATGCACAGTGCAAGTATGAATGTTTCAAATGAGACAAGAAATCACTTTTTTTTGTTTTTGTTTCTTTCTAAAATAGCAGATTGTTGCACCAAGAGTCTTGTGAGTCTTGCTGAAATTTTCAGTAAGCAGAACATGCTCAATTTGGCGATGCAGGGCACAGTGTCCCTGAGTTTCCAACTATGGGCAAAGTGAGTGGAATGAAATGGAAACGAAAGTTTGTACTCAAGATGCAAAGCAAAATCAGATTTATTTTTTGAACTATTAATTGAGTCTCTAAGGAAAGCGCAAAAAAACACATGATTTAAAAAAAATGACTGAAAATATCACAATCTCATAATATATACAACAGTTTTTCAAACACAAAAAAAAATTATACTTATTGAGGAACCGATGTTGTTTACTTTCTCTAAATTGCGATTTTACCTATTAAGAAATACAAATAATAATTAAATGATGGGATCGACTCAATCCATTCAATGGATTGTTGGAAAGAAGACCAGTGGGAAAACCAAAGTATATCTTGAGACTAAAATCTGAGCTATTGAAAAATTGTTCTAATGTATTACCACTCAACTATGTGAGTCAGTATATTCTCATTTCTGAAAAACTAAACCAACATGAACAACCACAGCATCAAACATATTTCTCAAATCAGTAATAGTCATCCACAGCACCTGTTTTAAAATTTCTGTTCATCAAAATAGGTACCCTGAATATTTGAAGTCATGGATTTTATAAGCACATGTAAATCTGAACTTATAAATTAATTAAATGAAATGCGGTTTACTTTTTTATTTTTTATTTTTGGAAGGAGAGAGTAAGGATGATTTCACAAAAGGTTTCATTTATAAAATAGGTCCCTAGCTAAACATGTTTGAAAAGCTACAGGGCCAGAAACATTTTCAAACAGTTGCTCTGCAGGACAGAACATGAAAGAAAACTCCAGCCATACATGACCATGCTCCACTGATCTAAGGCCGAGTTACTTGCTCACAAGGCAGAGCCCTTTTTGCCCCGTTTTCTCTGAATGACTCTTGAAAAGAAAATGCCATTCAGTTAAACATCCTGCGTCGGTGAACATTCATCACTCAGTTCATTTCTCCCGCAGATGTGTTTATCCACAGCTCTGTGATGTCAAGCACTGTGGCATCAGTTCCTCTCAGGCTTTTCCCTTAGCCACCAAGCACAAAACTTGGAAAATCAGCCCAGTTCAAGAAAGCTGAGTAAGAATGAATGGAATTACTACGTTAACCTTAGGGCTGTTGTCACTTACGGAGGGCTCACATCTCTGAATGGTTAACCTTCTCTTCTCTTTTCTAAGGTAGAGCTCAAAGCTCTGATGGTCATAACAGGACATGGCAGTCTATTGGCAGAGCTGTCCTGTATCCTTCATCCCACACCCCGTAACCCCATATTGAATGTGTCTTGCAGATAATTTTAGCTTCTTTCATGTTGGAGCTTTCAAATCAGATAGCCCCAACAGAGACAGGAACACAATGATTTTTTACCCACACCACCAGAAAACGCATACGTCAACTGAACCATATGGAGCCAAGCCTTGCTGTTCTGTAACACACTGTAAGATCTGCCTAGAGTGACAGGGGTGATTCCGGCATGCTGGGCTGAGCAAAGAAACCTCAGGAGGAAAGAGAAAATAAGTCTGCTCTGATCAGCGAGGAATGCAGGCCGGTGCCCAAGGAATAGTCACTCCTTTTGCTGGCCTCTCCCCTTGTTTGGCTGTGGACAAAATGAAGTCCCCTTTTTAGGTCTGTTTTAGTTCCATTCTCACTCACAAAGCATCATCCACAGTGGGAAAAACCTGCCAGTTCCTATTTCTTAAACTACTTTTCACTCTTTATTCAAAGAACGCCTCCTGCAGGAAGCATGTGTGAATTGGCAGTCTGAGAGGGAAGAAAGAGATGGAACTCACCAAGACTGATTTCCAGTAACAAGACCTTCCTCCATAAAAGAGAGAAAAGCATGTTCTTCTTAACAGAAATCCATGAAAGCCTCAAACAATTGTTTCCTCCTTCCCTCCCTCGCTCTTCCTATTTCTCAATCTCTCCTTGAAATGTTGTGTCCTTGCCTCTGCCCGGTAAACCACTTGATGATTACTTCTTTAGATGCGATATGGACTCTCAACCAATCTTTACAGACACAAGGTTTACCTTGAAGCTAGCCACAACGTCCTGCAGGCCTGCCATTCCTTGGAGGTCTTGACAAGGCCCCACCCCTTTGAAACCTGGCCCACAGAGGTGTTTAGAGTGGTCAGATACTCCCAAGAGATACAGTGGAGAACACAACAGAATGTTCTACCTTTTCCCCACATAACTCCTACTTACCCATAAACACCGAAGTCATTGCCTGAATGAGGGGTTCTTTCTACGCAGTCTCATTTAGCATATGCCACAGAGAACCAGTTAATTTACCACACCTGGAGTATTTTCAGTTGGAAGACAGTGGATTGAAAGGGTGAATCAAATCAGACATTTAGAGTTTACTCTTTTACACTGGTATAATGACCAGTAAGATAAGGAGATGCTATTTCTAAAAGCAAAATAAAACCACAAAATATGTGTAATGTTTCACCCTCTTTTTTGGTAAATTTTAACATTAGAAGCAATTTCCTGAGGACGACACGCCCACCATGTGGGACTGACCCTGCAACAGACAGAGTGTGTTGTTATGGCAATGGATTTGGATCCATGAGCTCCGATGTCACCTTGTCTAAGAATGATATTGGGACATTTGCTTGGCTTCCATTACGTACATACTTGCCTTGCATACTCCAAGCTGTGGTTTATTCTCTGGGAATAATCTTGAATATCAATCTAGTTTTGTTGCTCATTCTCCCTTGTCACATTTTTGGCCAGACGTGTGAAGCATACCGCAGAAGTCTCTAGAACTTCAGGGTAGTATAAGACGAAAAGCCAAAGTCCTGGAGTTAGACAGACTTGGGAAAATAGTCCAAGCAGGGACACTTACAACTCATAGGGTTGTTGGAAGAAGTGACGGAGACGATGCACATTAAGAGTTTGATGATAATAATAAATAATACTAATATAGTAGTTCCCCCTTATGATTACAGGATACGTTCCAAGACCCTCTGTGGATGCCTAAAACCACAAATAGTACTGAATCCTATATATACACCCTAGTACATAAATAGTACTGAACCCTATATATACACGTTTTTTCTTATACATGCATACTATGATAATGTTTAATTTATAAATTGGGCACAGTAAGATTAACAACAATAACTAGTAATATAGAACAATTATAACAATATACTGTAATAAAAAGCTATGTGAATGTGGTCTCTTCCCGCCTCCCCAACCCCCCCCCCCCACGCCACCTACCCCACTTCAACCCCAGCCCCATAACCGAGATGGCTCCTAAGTGACTAATGGGCCAGAAGCAAGCACATGGATACACAAGACAAAGAGAAGACTTACGTCCCAGGCAGACAGAGCAGGCTACCACAAGACTACATCACATTATTCAGAATGGCACATGATTTGAAACTTACAAAGTGTTTATATATGGAATTTTTCATTTGCTATTTTGAGTCGTGGTTGACCATGGATAACTGAAAGTGAAACCGTGGGTAAGGGAGGACTATTATAGCTAGTACTTATTTAGCTCTTACTATGTTAAGCACTTTCCATATATTAACGTATTTTGCTTTCACAATAACTGTGAAAAATATAGCATCATTATCCCTATTGTACATGCAGTGATTAAGACACAAAGAGGTTAAGCAACCTACACAGAGAGGTTAAGTTACTTGCCCAGGGTCACACAGCTAGTTGGTGGGAGAATCAGAATTACAACCCAAGCAGTCTGCTTCCAAAATCCGATGTGCTCTACCACTATTTTACCCACAAAAGCTGCATGACTATGAACAGAATGACTGTGATCCTTTTTCCTCCATTGCCCTCTTAATATGATAGTTCCCCATAGATACCATGTGACTCACCATGTCTATTTTTATTGAAAACATTTTGTCCTGCCTTGGCATGCTCCTCTCTCTCATTTCCCTCCTAACACCTACAAAATAGTAAAGACACATCTCACGTTATGACTTTCACTAAGAAGCTCCACCCGGCCCCTTCCAGGCTGAGTTGCTTGTCTTCATCCTTAATTTCTTAATATTTGTTTATGTCTCCATTATCTGTTAATGCATCCAGTTTCCTCCCTTGATTGAGCTCCTGACAAGCAAGGAAATAGCATTCATTTCCATATCCCCAGGTACACAGTAGGTGGCTAATTAATGTTGAATTAATAAACAACAGAAAAGACTAGGTATGGCCTCGGCCTCGTAGCATCTGATAAGCTCTCTTCACAAAATGAAACTGCATCTGCCTTAAGTAGGTTTGGAGGAGGGCAAGGAATGAAACCTGTAGGAAAAGGTGGGCAACTCGGATGACATTTAACCCAGAGCTCTGGCCTCGTTGAAATTCAACAAGAAGCCTTGCAGAAGTTAAAGTAAATGGCATGAAAAGGTTTCAGATCTAGCCAGGAACTCCACAGAGCACTGAGATGGAACCTGATACCAAGAGGAAGGTAATTAGTTATGAGGTAACTGCAAATCATGGGCAACCAGCAGGGGACTCACTCTTACTTTGGATGAGCTAATAAGAGGTCATTACCCATCCATACATTATCTCATTGCTACCCTCTCCCTTCCTGCATTAGCAGTAGGGTTAACATTAATAATGGGCTGTCTGCATATTTACACGTTGTAATTAAGCCTAGGTAAAACCTAAAGAGCTCTGTAGGGATATTTATTAGAATGCAGAACTACCTCCACTTGCAGGCTGCCTTGAGCCAGCGGTTAGAAGATAGAATTAAATAAAACATCGACTCTGCGATGACACTATAAATTCCCTCCAGGCCTGCTCCTGCCAATAGACCTGACCTCCACATGCTACAAGGATGTAGGTCCAGGTTGCAGAAGATTTTGTTCCTCACAAGCTTATCAGAGCTAAAAATTCTGTACAAATGTATAACCTGTGTAACTCTTGAGTCCTGCCCCTGCTAGTTCAGAATTTCGAGGTTCCCACAAAGAAGGCCCACTCAGTGACATCCAGTCATCCTTAGAGGTGGCTCAAATGTGCTCATTTAGTAAAGGAAGGAAAGGGAGAGAGGGAGGGAGAAGAGAGGAAAAACATAAAAGAGAAACAAATAACGGGAGTTGGGGGGTGGGGAGGAACATCTTCAGAATGCAGCATCTGTCATTTTCTTCGTCTGGCCTTTGCCTAGCGCTATGGAACACTGGCCTGCTTATGGGTGCCACCGTCCATTTCAGTGTATACTTCAGAGGTTAAATTGCTTCAAAGTGTCAAACTTCGGAAGTTTTCTGTGGCAAAGTGAGAGACTACGAAATGCCAAAAGACGTATTTCCTCCTTAAAGTCATATCCAAAGGGATACTGAAGCCAAGCTCCCTGGATTTCTCATACTTTATAACAATGGTTCTCGGAGTGTGGGGCCTGGACCAGCAGCATCACATTAGGGACTTGTTAGAAATACAAATTATCTGGCTCCATGCCAACATTTAATTTCAAAAATGGGTTGAAGCTTAGCAGTTGGTGTTTTAAAAGGCCCTCCACATGATTCTGATGTACATTCAAGTTTGAGAACCTATGTTACAGAGTTTCTACAGGAAAAACAAACAAACAAACAAACAAAAAAACCACTTTCATTCTATCGGTAGCCTGCATCTTCCCTCACCCTAGGATGCAGACATGAATTCCTGAAGGAAGGAATGGCCAGCATAGTCAGCATCATCCTTTCCCTGCGATAGAATCATCCTTCCCCTGCAACCATCACGACAAGGTATTACTATATGAAATGTCATGCTTAGGATTAAGATCAGTTATTTCCAGAAAGCTCCTCAGACCCTCACTGACTAACTTCCCTAGGACAGATAAACACTTTCACTAGATCATCCCCTATATCTCTAAATCACAGGTAGGGATGCATTAGGCTTAAGAAGGAAAACCTCATTCATTCAATTCATTCTATAAATATTTGTCGGACACCTATTATGTGCAAAATACATAGCATAGTCCCTTTGTATATTAGCCAACAAAGCCCAAGACCTCTGCTGTTGTGGAAAGATAAACAGATAGACCCTAATCAGAACGTACATTAGATGGTAAGTCAGAAAGTAACAAGTGTCACTGCAATCACACACACACACACACACAGCAGAGCAAGGGGGTTAGAATCAGTTAAATTAGGTTTCATTGAGAAGGTGCACTTAAAACAGGTCTAGAAAAAGACGAGGGAGTTAGGCATGCCAGTAACTGGAAGAAAAGCATTCTCGGCATAGGGCACAGTCAGGGTAAAGGTTCAAAGGCAGAAGCACCCCTGGCTTGGTCACGGACAGTATTGAAATCAACATAAAGATAACTGATATGCTCTATTTGAAAATAATACATAGACTTTGAAATAATTCTAAAACAATAGATAGAATAATACAGTAATATATAACACCTGGGCTCCCTGGCTCTCTGAATGAACTATGGTCTTTAATAATGAGGGCAGATGTTTAGCATGGAATTGTCCCTATTACCTTCTTGCGAAAAATGTGCATGAGTTAGGAGCAAGAGTTTCATTTCTATCATTTCTGATTACAGGTGACAGATTTGTAAAGGTCTCAAAGAAACAAGTTTGGACCGGAAAATACCTAAGTCAAGAATAGACTATTAGCCACTGATTGTAAATTAATTGGGAAACACAACTGGCCAAGAAGATCAAAGAATATCATAAATGAAAAGGAAATCTAGAGGACTTATACAACCAGATATTAGGATTTTATATAAATCTACAATAAGTAAGACAGTATGAAAGGAGAAACCAATAGTAAAGAACAGAAATTTCAGAAACAGGCTCACAGTGCTAGAAATGTGATTTATGACAAGGTTGCCCAGCAGAATATTGGAGAAAAGATAGTCTTTTCAATAAATGGTTCTGGGTCAACTGGATATATCCATATGGAAAAAAAAATAAATCCTGACCTTTAACTTGCACCACACACAGAAATCAATTCTAGGTGGATTGTTCATAGACCTAAACGTGAAATGTGACACACAAAAAGAACATTCCTAGAAGATGATATAAGAGAATATTTTTTTGACCTTGGGGTAGACAAGCAAGTTTAAAATAGAACATACAGCACTACCCAGAAAGGCAAAGAATGGTAAATTGGCTATTTTGAAATAAGAAGACTCTATTCATCAAAAGAAATGATTAATAGAGTAAAAAAAAAAAAAAAAAAGAAGAGTGGGAGAAGATATTTGTAATACATGTAACTAATAAAGGACTCGTATCCAGAATATACAAAGAAAACTTCAATCAAAAGAAAAAATTACCTAATAGAAAAAGAGAGGACATGAAAAAAAGAACTCAAAAAGAGGAGAGCCAAGTGGCTAATAATTATTTGAAACAATTCTTAATTTCATTATTCTTTAGGGAAATGTAAATAAAAGCCACAATGATATACCTGAACATACTCACTAGAACAATTAAGAGTTAAAGACATGAAATATCTGCATTAGTGAAATACAGAGACACTGGAACTCTCCTACACTGCTGGTGTGAATCTGATTATTGGTTTAACTATAATACTTTAGAAAATCCTTTCTGGTAGTGTCTATTAAAAGTCAACAGTGCTTACTCCATCACCCAGAAATTCCATTTCTAGATCTGTCCAACAAAAATACACATATGTGGGCTCTAAAAGACAAGTCCATTCATTTCAGCATTATTTGTAGCAACCAAAAACTAGAAATAAGTCATACTCATATGTCCATAAACAGTGAAACTGATGAATTAACGTTGGGCTATTTATACAATGAAATACTATAAAGCAGTGAAATGAGCAAGCTACTGCTACATGCAACAAAAACACAAATAAATCTCGGAATCACAACTGTGAGCAAAGAAAACCAGACAGTACATAATATGGAGCATATAATTCTATTTACAAAAAGAACAAAAACTGGCAAAGTCTAAAATGTTATCTACTGAGTCAGAAGTCAGGAGAGTGGTGAGCTTTGAGGAGAGTGACGGGACTCTGGGAGGATAGGGGTCCCTGGGATGCTGGGATGTTCTGCCTCTTCGTGAGGGTGTGGTTTTAGAGGCTCATTTTGTTTGTGGTAATTCACTGAAGAGCAAATTCATGAGGTGTGCATTTTTATGTGTATAAGTTACACTTTAATAGAAAACACATTTTTTAAAAACTGAAAGAAAAAGATAAACGTAAGCCTGGGTGGAAAGAACACCAAACCAAAAAACTTAGAGGTCCAGGTTCCAGCCCCAGCTCTGTTATTTAATAGCTGAACAATTTTGGGAAACTCTCTTCACCTACCTGAACCCCAGCCTTTGCATTTGTGAAGGGGATCCCTGCCCATCTCACAAGATACTTGTAAATACTACATGAGAAAACAATGGTCAACCATCTTGTAAACTCTTAAGCACCACTCGAGTATATATGAGTATATGATGCAGACCAGTGGGTAAATTATAGATTCAGAATATATATCTAGATTGTAAATAGTAATGTTCTATCAATAAACAAAACTCTTTTAATTAGGAGATTTGCCATTATAAATACTGGTTTCAGATTGTTGTTGTTATTATTATTATTATTATTATTATTATTATTGTTACCATTATTTTAAACACTGGAAGATCTTGCAATCCTTGGCTCAAATCCCTGATGGTAACAACTGAGTGAACTTGAATGGTGGCTATTCCTCTGTCAATAGACCACACATCCTCAGGCTTACCAGTCTCCCCCATTCATTCTTATTGCTAGACTGATTATTATAGGAATATGAGTTTGGGAATCCAAAAATGTTAATATTTAAAAAAAGTACCTTTTCTAAATCAGAAAAGGCAATCAGATCCCAGAGTTTCAGACTGGGCAAAGAGGTCAAGGTCTGCTAGACAGGGAGCCCATTCACTCTGCCGTTCCTTTCCCTGTGTTATATACTTCATTCTCTGTGGGCTCCTTCTAGAAAGCATACCTTTTAAAGCCTTAATAGCCCAAGTGGGAAACTGCCATTCAATCAAAATGTATCACAGGAATTTCCCAAATGCCAAAGGCAAGTACAGACGGGCCGTGCATTCAGTTCCAATGGCAGGTATCTGTCAGACGTGCATGGCATGTAGTATGCTGTGTGAAGCCCACTGGGCCACGACTCTGCCCTGTTGGAACTTATGATATACTTAGGGAGGCAGCTCCAACACAGGAATCTGTTGGACTGACAAGGAAAGCAAATGCCAGAAGAGGTTCAAACAGAGTGAGTGCTCTGGGGTTTCAAGAGACAGCAATCAGTGAGCGGCAGAGAATCTGACAAGGCTTTTTAGAGGAAATGAGGTCATTGAGATAGGGACCTAAACTTCAATGAACCAAGGCCATTCTGCTCCCTCTTTCTAGGGAGGGTCATCCCATTGTCCCCTATGACAATGGCCAATGAGTTGGAGTCAATTTGGAATGAGTGTTTTTACCCCAAATTATCAAGTCACTCTGCCCAGACAAGAATGACTGAACGGAGATAGGAATAGGACAAATGCCTTTTGCTTTTATGCTAACTAAATGCACAACCTCTAATCAGGATTGCACTAATGGGCTTTAAAAACAAAAACAAAAACAAAGCTCCTTCCATTAGAATTGCATGTAGTGAATGGACTGTAGTATGGAATTAGAACAATCCCCAAATGACCTGGCCTACAGTATTTTGTTCAAAAATGCCCAGATATGTTCCCTGGATTATCTGTCCTATGCAATGGTTGGAGTGGGCATAGAGGGAAAATGACTAGTGTCCATCTGCTGGAGGAATTACACTTTTGTTCCCATAGATGTTAGCATATTAAAGAACAAAAAAAATTTTCAATGAGGAAACCCATTTAAAATCTGACATTTCTAAATGTTGTGATTACCATCATCTATTAACACTGATGGAATCCATGTTCCTCAAAAGGTACTTTAAGGGAATTCTATTCCAAGACGTGTGTGTGTGTGTGTGTGTGTGTGTGTGTGTGTGTGTGTGTAACTCACGACACAGTAGTAGTTCAGACTTTAGGGTGCCGAAACCAACCTGAATAACTTGTTACAACTTCTAAGTCCCACTTCCAACATTCTGATTCATGGTGTGGGAGAAAGGAGCCAAAACACCCCAGGGAGTCCTGCCTTGTGTTCAGCAGATCACACTCGAGACGCTTTTCAATAGAGACCCTAATAATAAGGGCTTGGGCTCCAGAATCAGAGGCCTGGATTTGTATCCTGAGGCGGCACAGATTCAGAGAAGTAAAGTAGTCTAAGTTCACAGTGAAGTATGAATCCAGGAAAATGAAGGTAATAATAACTACCTGCAGTGCTATTGTGAGAGTTACATCAGGTGATGCGTGTAAATTACAGAGTCTGGAGCATGGCATATGATTCTAGCTACCATCTGCTGAGCTGTACCATTAGCTTCAGGCCACATAACTCACTATTCTAGAGTCAGGGCACTTTCCAGATCTGATTGTCAGCACAGTGCTCTTTCACTCCCAGACAATGTTTTCCAAGAAATGTTGACCTTCATACTGAAGGGATTCAGAACAGGTCTCCCCAAGATGTGATACTTTGGCATGTGAATTATTTTGAGCTGAAGATAATCAAGACTTTCTAGGCTCAGGGGGGAAAAAAAATCTGCCTTTCCGTTAACTACCTAGAAGAATCTAAATTGGGGGCCTTGCCCATAAGAAGATTATTATCAGAAATAACTTTGCATGACCTATTTATAGGGCAAGACAAACATCTGTTTGCTGAACATCTGCTCTTCTCAGCTTCCCGTGAATTACCCTCCACCCCTCTGAAGCCACATGGCTCTTAGGTCATTCCTTAGCTCAGGATGCCATATATACCTCATTTTACCTTTTTTGTCTTAGAACCTCTCATGCAGGTGGGATCTGTGACTCACTCATTGATGTGGGATTCCCGTACATGCATATGTGATTCAATTTGGTTACTTTTCTCTGGTTAATCTGTCTCATGTCTATTTAATTATTAGACCAGTCAGAAGAACCTAGAAGGGTAAAAAGTAATCCCCACCCCCTCCCCCAACACTGCCTTGAAGGGAAATGATCAAGGGACCTCCTTCTCAGGCTAACGACTTTTCATTTTCTGCTGCTCTCTGTCCTTAAACTTTGTCTTTTGGGGGTTTTTAATCGACTGTATTCACTTTAGCATTTCAGAATGTAGGCACTATCTTTTTTCTTTGGTTTTGTTTTTGTGAATCAAATATAACCCTATAAACATGTGCTAGAGGGTATACATGTACAAAAGACATAAGGCATAGCTCGTCACATGAGAACTTTTAACAGTCCCAGAAAAATAATGCACAAATTTAAACTATGGTTATATATATGGAGTGCATGGTTACGTATCAATATATAGGAGAAATTTGAAGGCCCAGGAAAGCTTAAAACATGGAGAAATCAATTTGTCCTGAAATGAGAGGACAGATCACAAGGAAGCCATGGAACCTGAGCTATGCAAGAAAGGATGGAATACATTTGTTGTTTTGGAAAAACTCTGAATACAGCAATACCTTGTTTTTCTGTTCTCAGCTTTATTTGCCTTCAGAGATGTTACATTTGTTACAAATTGAAGACAAGATCCTCACCAGTAAAAAGATTACGACTTGCTTCATTGCAAGTCGTAGTGGTCTGGAACCACAGTATCTCCAAGGTATGACTGTGTTTATAAACGGAAGGAGACGATTATAACAGAGCTTTCAAACGTGTGGTCAGAGGATGAGCCCCATCAGTTTCACCTGGATGTTTGTTAGAAATTAAACATGCCATGTCCAATCCCAGTTTTCCCTAATCAGAATCTGCATTTTAACAAAATCTTCAAATGATTTACGTGCTGAAGTTTGAGAGGTACAAGCACAATAAGCACACAAGCACCTATCACCCAGTTTCACCAGTTACCAACACATAGTCCATCTTATTTAATTTTCCTTTTGGAAAATGTAAACACACACACACACACACACACACACACACACACTATATCATTTTATTGGTAATTGCTTCAGAGAATATATCTTTAAAAGACACGGTCTCTTAAAAAATAACTACAAGACAATTATCACATCTAAAAATGTAATAATTCCTGAATATTATTAAATATTCTGGAAGGATTTGAATAAGTAAGAAAGAAGAAAGATATTTTATTTTGGAAGACTCTGCAGAGATTTAACTAGCCTGCTTGGAGCTGTGAGAGAGCTGTGAAGCTGAATAATGCCGACAAAATTACCTGATGGAAAGCACAGTATGTGACTGATAATAATGTCAAATGACTTTTGTCAGGTGTAGTATAAGGGGACACAAAGCTGAAATCAAAAAAGCAAGGAATGGTGCACTGTTATAAGTGGCTTACCAGGGAGTAAAGGGGACTGAAAATGTTAAAACAAAACAAACAAACCAAAAAACGCTGTGAATAATTAGGCTATTAAAAAAACTAAATTTAGAATGTCCCAGCTGAAATTCCCAGTTAAAACACAGAGATTTAGAACATTCATCATGGTGCATCTGTCTAAAAGATGCACCTGTCTAAGAGAAGGGATCAAACTCAAGAAATGCCAGGTTGGGTGTAAATAGTCCTCAAAGGCTCAAGCAGACCCCAGATATATGGCTAAGACTTTTAGGAAGACTATTAACCTCAAGGAGTTTACAAGGATTACCTCCCACTACTGATTGAATCAGGTGACTAAAATTACAATGGAAGCCTAAGCATGAAATAAACTATTGTAGGCTATTTGGGGGAGGGGGAAGGTGAGAGAGGTGTGATAGTACTAAGTTTGATAATGCTTCGTCTATTTGAATGTAGAGAAGATGGAGAAAATCAGATACATTGCAAACAAGACCCAAAACAAAACCAATTGATTACCGAGTATAACAAAATGGTTAATTTCTTTGTCTCACAGGTACTCCAAGAGGAACCTAAAAATCATGGCACATTTCAGAAAGATTAAAAGTCGGTCAGACGAAGGTTAATTTCTGGAGGACCCTAGATGTCAGACTGAGGAGCTGGAATTTAATTCCACCGGCAGTGGGAATCCTAAGGAGTCTTTGATGGGATAAAAACAGCTCTCCAGGCAGGTTGTATCTGACAACAGCAGTAAGCAAGAGTGAGAGCCTAAAAGTGGGAGGACCAGAAATGATCCTGGCCTGAAGAGATAAGCCCTGGAATGGTTCAAGAAGGTCAATTGAATGTCACTCTTGAGAGTTACATCAGCCTCTCTTCACCTAACTTAAAGCTCTTCTCTCTCCCACCCAGGACCTCATGGCTGCCAACTTGAAAATCCACCATCTGTCATAGGAATGTGACCACCCACATGAGAAGGGCCTCTCGAGCACTGTGGTAAAGAATAAATGGCTCCAAATCTCCACGGACTTTCCAGTGAGTTTCAGTGAAACATCATTTAGACACTGGACTGTTTCTGCAAAGTTTACCAAGATGGAGAAAAGTGTTATTCACCTGAATTTCTTTACTAATATGAATTTCTTCAAGTGAATTGAGTGATGGATTTACTTGGAAGAGCAATAGTTATTTGGAAGGGGTGCCTTGATTAAAGCTTTAAGCAGAGCCTACCTCTATTTTTTTTTTTTTTTTTTTTTTTTTTCCCTCAGAGAGAGACAGAGAGACAGAAGAGGAGAGGAACAGGAAAACAGGAAAAACGAGAAAAGAGAAGCACAAGTGTGACAGCCAGAATGGCATCCAGTGTGATGTGACACCTCCCCATGACCCTTCACGTTGGCAGTAAAGTTACCAGACATACAAGATAATTGATGTGAGTGGAGCTGTATGTCTCTGGGTATCAACCAATTAAAGAGCTGAGTGTCAGCAAACCTGAAATCTAGCTTATATGTGCAATTAAACTTCTGTAAGTCAGATGTGAGAGCAGCTCTTAAAGGAACTCACTAATAAGTCCTTCAACAAAATGAGTAACTCAGGCCCCAGTTTATCGGGTAGGTAATTATGGTGCTTAAGTATCAGATTTTCTTATTTATACTGGGGTAGTCCTGTAACTCCTCCTTGAAGGCACGATAAGCAAGAGAAAGCTGGGTTACATGATTTGTAAAATATTTACTGTTTAAAATAGGGCTGGGGGTGGGGTTGGGGAAGGAAGAGTTGGAAGCCTTCCAGGATCTGGCTGAGCGATGTGCCTTCTCTCACCTGGATAATGATGTTGTCAGGCACTGACTGAGGGATGAGCAGGGTGACGGTGGCTCTCTATTCCTCACTAATGTCCCCATCGGAGCATCCCTTTTTTCATTTACGATCTCCTTGACACCGACTCTATTTACATGGCATCGGGATTAATCAGCCAGGAGTTTTTTAGCTGCAGGAATCAGGCAATCCGTGTAACTCAGCATGGCAGTGTGACATTATCACCAGCTAAGCAATATTCGTTCTGTATGATCACCATCTCCAGGGAGCTTGCTATGTGATAGGACTTCAGGTGCTGAAGTCATAAACCATTACACTCATCCCCGAGCAGCTGTATGACACCTTACCTCAAGGACAGCCATGGAAGCCACACAGTGGATCCAGCCTGATTTATTAGCAGGATCGGCAAGGGCACCGCAGAAACTTCAATCACCCATTGCTGCGGGAAAAGGCACCCATCTCAACCCCTCTGGCAGGCCCTTATATACAGAATCACCTAAGACCCAAATGCAACCCACCTGCTCCGTGGCAAACGGATTGCTGTCAAGGTACCCATCTCAATGCATCACAATTATTTGTTGGCCTGTCATCCCCAGTGAGAATGCGAACACCCTGATGGCAAGAACAGGGACCTATCTATTCATTTGTATCCTCATTTTTCCAGCTGGCGTATGGTACAAACTAAGTTCTCAAATTATGTTTGGTGAGTGAATAAAAGAATAGAGATGACCATTGGTGAATAAGATGATGGTTATTTTACCAAAGAAAACAGGAAGTTGGGGTTGAATTTGCTTTTCTTCTCCTCCTCCTCCTCCTCCTTTTTCTTGTTCTTTTAATTTTATCCCTCACAAACTGAATCAATTAATTAGTTATCGATGGGGAGGGTGGTACTTTCTAGATCAATTGGCTCCTGCCAGGTGGATCAAGGGCCACTGTACCTTCACCTGGCAAAAACACTCAGACAGTTCAAAGGAATTTCAAGGTTTAGGCTAAAATATATCAGACGGTAGCACTAAATATTTTCTCATTGGATTATCCTTAAATGTTGAATTTCCCCTCCTTTCCTAGTGTGAAATAGCAGGGAACAGAAAGTGGCTCATATTCCAACAGATCTGGGTTAGACTCCCATCTGTACCACTTCCAATTTCTGCAATTTTAGCAATGTGTTGATTTCCTTGGAGACTCAGTTTCCTCATCTGTAAGATCAGTCTGGGCTATGTGCAATTGTAGTGGCTACTATACTTCTAGAGAAATACTTAGTGCAAAGGTTCTAACGTATTGCCTGGGACTTAGTAGGCACCACTTAATAGCAGGTACTTATTAAGTGGAAAGCGCCACTGTTAATCCATTCTCCTGAGAAAGATTAGCAATATGGTGACTAAATCCTTAGGACACCCTTTACAACTCAACTAAGCGTTGTTGTAGAAAACAACTGACCAAGCAACAAACCATGAGAAATTGGAGTGTGACCTCTAGCACTCACATGCCACATCTGCTGGTGTACCCGAGGTTCTCATCTAGAGAGAGAGCCAACAAGTCTCACTCTGTCTCTCCCCTACTTCTTTTCACTGCAGGCACATATCAGATGACACATGCATAGTGACCTTTGCCAAGTCACTTAACCTCTCTTGGCTTCTCTTTGCTCATCGCTAAAATGAATCTGTGGGACCAGATAATCTCTAAAGTATTTCCAGCTCAAGGAGCTGTGATTCTAGGAAATGAACACTCATAGTTCCTACGTAACAAATCAAGAAGTCAGCCCAGTTTAAGATATAAAGCCAAATGAAGCCCTATAATTTTCTTAATTTGCTTTAATGGAAAGAAGATTACTATATATTAAGCCCATAGGATATATAGACACTGTGCTGGATGTTCTCATACGGGATTTCAATGAATAGCTAGATCTCATTAAAGTAAATGCTCTAAGGCGACTCTGTATTTATGTTTGTGTATATAAGGATGTTTTGCTCATTTTCTGGCAAACTGGCATCCTTCTGTAATACTGGGAGAGGACCATAGAGGCATTTGCCTTATGGTCAATATTCGCTTCCACTAGTCAGGAAGACGTGTTTATGGATTTGGGAGCACATTAGTCAGAAAATGTCCCACTAAATCTACCTACTCAGAGGTGAGCTCATAGCCTCCTGACCATACGCTACTCATTCAAGCATTCAACAGCTGCAATAAGTCATGCTATTCCTCTTCTCACAATTCCCCCAAACCACAGCATGCAATAAACATGCGGTAAATGTTTGCTTATTCACTCCCACCAAAACCCCAAGATTGAAAAGAGAACCTCTCCATCTTAAGCCTATCGCCTAAATTCTCAATAGATCATTCAATTAATCCAATAAATATATATAGAACTCTTATTTTGTGTCATGTCAAACCTAGGTGCTCCGGATGTGGGAGGAGGTTAAAAAGAAAGGAAAGCAGGTCCCTGATTTCACAGACATTACAATTAAGGAATTAAGGGTGGGAACAGACATTAATCACATAGAAACACACACAGTTGAAATGTATATATATTTAAACTCATCCATCTCTACCCCACTCTTCACCAAGTTCTGTGTTGGTAGGTAGGCCTTTTAGCTATTTTTGACTTCCTAGTACTGAAAATATATGCTGCCTTCTAGGTGAAGCAAACAGCTTGTGTGACATCTCTAAGGGAGGAAGGAACATCATGACAATGGACGATTTGATGGCAGGTGTGTTTGGAGGGCAGCGAGTGGAAAACAGAGGTGCCTCAGGTGAGCTTTGGAGGGATACGCAGGTCCAGAGAGTATTCCCATGTCATACAAGAACATATAGATTTTAACATTATTTTTTCCATGCTGTCGCTTGAGAAAATTAAAGGCATTAAGAGTGGTCTATTTTATGTTGTTTCTTTTAGCCACAAGAACATCTTTTTTGTTGGTCATGTGCCAGTTCCCACATTTAGTACTTAAATACCAGGTGACTTCAGGAGAACCTAACAACAGCATTATTATTCAATGGCTTTATTAATAATGGAAATTGTTTACTGAGCATGCCTAAAAACCTGGGCTAACTGATCTACCTACATCACATAGTACTTCAACCTTCTATCTACACCATGAGGAAGATATTATTTTCATCCCTAAGTGGCAGATAATAAAATGGGGTTAAATATCTTGTTTGAGGTTAAGCAATTGAACTGCATGTAAATTCGAAATTTATACTATTAAAAAGTCCTGTGTTTTTACACCTTACTTTCTGTGTCTCAGTCCTCCATACCCATTGCGCTGCCATGCAGACAAAGAAAAATAACAAATATAACAGCTATAGACAAACATTAACAAGATGCTTTCAAATCTAATTTCACAGATGTTGAAGTTGAAATAACAACTTCAATTACTCAGTGTATTTCTTTGTTTGGAGAAACAGTAAAAGATTGAGATCAAAGCATATCCATAGCCAAACTCACCTGATTTTGCTCAGGAGCAAAACTTTGCCCAATTAATACAATAATCATTTTAAGGGCGAAGCTCATTTTTATATTATACTGAGTTTAAAACTGAAAAGATTTCAAAATATAGGGAAAGGAAAATGGAGATAAAGAGGAAAGACAACACAGGACAGCAAGAGTCGCTAAAAAAGAACTAAGGAAAAGTCACAAAATCACCAACACAAGAAGGTAACAGGAGAAATACCAGTGAAGCAGTGACAAGGGCCACGGTGTGGAGACACACAGGGGATACCAAGTCTTCCATAGTATTTGTTATATTTACCTGAATCTCAGAATCTCGTCCCTCTCATTGCTGTCCTTAGAGAAACAATTAAAGGGATAACTACTGCTTATAGTTCTCAAACTGTTCTTTGCCCAGAAACTGGTTGTTTTCCCAACGGGACAGCTCAGCTTACCTGGGGGGCATTATCATCTAGGCTGAAGCAGATGTCTAAATAGATAAAATCACACCAAAAGTCAGAAGTTTCCCACCTCTGAAAAATCGATATTACAAACTCTCCTTTCCCTAACCTTTGAAATAATTCGAGATCATTAGAACTATTGTGCACGGCAGTTGTTTCTTCTTTCATTTATGGCTAAGCTACCTCATTTGGTTTCATTACAAAGTAGCTTTCCACCGATCCTTACCTGCCAGATTTTTTTCTCCCCATTTCTAATGCATTTTTTTCTAGCCATGGCCCATAATACTCATCAAATTAGCAATCTGAAAGCCATTTGTCATTGTCCATGGTCATTTTAGGAATCAATGCCGAGGGCTCGGAGGCACAGAGTACCATCATTTGGCAAACTGCCTTTAATGGCTTTATTTCCATTCTTATTGAAAATGACACACTTTTGAAGAAGGTTTCTGTGATGTCCGTTGGAAAGGAGAACTTTGCATTAACAGCCTCAAAATGTGAATAACGCCCAGACACCCAATACACATACAGCCCTGGCTTTCAGGTCATTTTTCTCTGTTACCAGGCCATCATCTCTGGGCTTCTCTCTGACATGTCAAAGCATATTTGTGTTCCACACTAAAATCTTATCTCCTCTACTTCCCTTTGGTTCCCTTTCCCAACTTGTCTGCAGTAGGACACTGTGTTTCTGCTTTCCAAAGTCAGAAATCTGGCATAAGTCTGATATATCATTCTTCCCCATAGGTTATTCTATCATGTTCAGAATCTCAGACAGCCACACAATCTGGTGGTGTCAACGGAGGGGAGGAGAGCTGGTCGGGCTCAGTGGCAGCATTTGCTTCCTTTTGGTACCCAGACCCAAGAGCAGAGTCTCACTGATTTGATTCCCTGTGGGCCTGAGACTGGGGGATCACATTCTGAATTGGATTTGTTACCCAGGCTTGCATTCCAGACACATAAATACACATAAGAGACACAGATATACATCTTTACTAAGGACTCTTGTGGTTGCAGCAGTTAACAGACACCAACTGGAACTAGTTTAAGCAAGAAAGATAACATAAAGGGAACATTAGTACATGCATAAAGAGGCATGGCATGGGTTGGGGCTGAAAACAGGCACAGAAACCAATGTGATCCCAGGAGTGCTCCTTGTTCATACCTTTTCTTGATTTCTCTCTGCTTATCTGCATTTTTCCTCTCCCCTGCCCCTCAGTCCACATACTGGGTGGAAAACGCCCTTCCCAGAACTCGCATTTGCCACCAGGTATAGAAACAGTTGCTTGCTCTCAATCCCAAGCATAGTTTCCTGGGATGGGAAATTGGATTGATTTCAACCAGCCCTAATTTAGGAGAGGTAAGTCACTTCCTATAAACACACCTGCTGCGACCCTCCCCTCGATGCCCCACAAGTATGTGGATATGTCTCCAGGAAAGAGGGGTCTTGTGAGTTGGGTGGTACTCACGGGGTCCGATGCCAAAGGGACAGGACAACAGAGCTGTTGTTACCAGAACTGGTCACTGAGAGAAGCAATCCGACGACGCTGGAATAACATACTTAAGGCTCCCTCCTCACCTGCCTCACTCATCACACTTCAGTCTATTCCCTCAAACTCACTGCAGCCATCCATCTAGAAACAAACACTGACCACTGAAGGGATATTTGCCACGATCACTTCCAAACCTGTCCACCCCACAGCCTGTCAGCAGAACAAGCTCATCATCTTCCTTTTCAAAGGGAGAGACAGGTCCATGAACCAATATAATGCGCTCTCCCCTTCTCTATTTGTATTTCCCATTTAGCCTCCACCTCACAGCTACAGAATGGCAATGGTTTGATTCTTGTCTGGGGCACAGCACAGGCCATGCAAACTATCTGGTCACTACTGCCCACAGGTGATGATGAAGACTTTGAATAAAAACACTGACTTATCTAAAAGTGGACACTAATTTCTATGTGCCAGGAACCATGTGAAGCTCATAATTAATTAGTGAATGATCGTGTTACAATTCAATAAGGTAGGTGATCCCTCATTTAACAGACAGAAAAACTACAGGTGAGAGAAATTAAATACTCTCATTAACAATATAAAGAAAGCTTCTGGAGTTTAGCTAGTTGTTTATTTTTCCTTCCAGGAGGCTTATTAAGTTTTTGCTATTTTTCTTAAATCCTTACCTCTATTCCCTTATTTTCCCATTTCTGTTGTCTATAGTATAAGTGAGTTTTCTGCTTCCAAGAGAACTTTTCAGCTATGTGGAATTAGGGTGCCAGGAGCTGGTAAGCCTGGTAGATAACAGAATAGAGTTAGGGAAAGCGGCTGCAGGTGGCTCATTAATCATTCCTGATGCTTTGGGAGAAGTGAGATACAAGTGTAAATCAGTTAATCCCTAGCTCACTGGTAGTGGGCAGGGAAAATGTTCATCAGCATCATAAACTCATTTGGAGAGCTTTCCACAGAACAGCCGGGTGAGAACGGAGCTAGACAGACCAATTCAACATGAGAATCTCTTCTTTGTCACATCTGGAAGCACCCTGGCTCAGTCTTAGATTGCGCAGTAAAGAAGATCTCATAAACAGAAATGGCAAGGAGAGGAGGGAAGGAGCTCAGGGCGGTGGAGTCAATGTGATTGGCCAGGCTCCAAGTATCAGAGAAGAGTGGAGAGTGAGGAGCACAGAGGCCGCCTGAGAAAGTGAGCTGGCCACCTTTCCTTCCTTCACAGGTCAATTTAAAACAACACTCAAATTCTAATAGAGAAAACTGAGCTTCTCTCTAGATCCATCCAAAACCTGATGAATGGAAGAAGTACCTGTCTGTCTGACGGGAATGGGTTAAGATGTTGGACCCTGTCCTTTTTTCCTACCAGAACTTCTTTCATGATCCCCACCCCCACCCCCGCATAAATACCATGTTTTACTCTTTTTAAAAAATAAATATATAAGTTATCTATTTACCCATTTTTGTTAATTAAATACATAAAAATGCTAACCTGACCTCAAATCACTTTGATATAATCAATGTATTCCACATCATGTTAAAGGAATATCAGCCAAAGGCTGATTTAGCTATTCTATATAATTAAGAACACATAAATATATGAACACATAAATATATGTTCAATTGGGCATTTGCAATATTTTTTAAAAGCTTAGGATATTTATTACTGCCTTTTTTATCCCAACCAGTCTCCACACTGGAAGAAGGACACCGCTGCAGATGGCCTCCAGGCTCCTTACATGTTTATAGATGTGAAGGCTCAGATTCTGTCCCTGTGTTTTTTACTGTAAGGCATCTTGGAGAATCAGAAAACTCCTCCAGGAAAAAAAAAAAAAAAAATATTCACACATGCAAGGCTATTCTTTGGGGGAAAGCACTGGGAATCAGGTGCTTTGCTTCCCATTAAGAATGTCTGATTAAAAACACTGATTAAAAACAAGTACCTTCAATTGAACCCAGGGACCTACAGCCCCTCCATTCGGACAACATCATACCACCAGAAACACGCTTCGATAAAATGGAGTGAAAACTTCATGGGTGTCATCAATAGCAGAGTAAAAGTTAATCAGGATATTATGTATGGTGTTTAGTCATCTGGACTTCCACTGCCAATGAGGTTTGCCAAAGATGATGGCACAGGACTCACTGACTGGTTGCCAACATCACCTATCGTTTGGGCTTTTCCTCCGCTAACTTGTTTTTGCCTGTCAATAGTAAATCTCATCTCAATTAAAAGCTACTTCCATTTGAGGATCATTAAATCTCTAATGTGTTTTAAAACAGACTAACAGCTAAAGGAATAACACTTAGACAATTCTGACCCTGTAAGTGCTTTACTCAGAGGGTCTCGTTTAATCTTCACAAACTTTCTACAAAATCGACATAATTATTATCCCCATGTTATAGCTCAGAGTCATATTTATTATATGTGGCCAAATCGGGATTTGAACCCCGGCAGTGACTCCTAAGCCTACATGTACCCGTCCGTATATTGTGACATAACGTTATACTTGCTGGAGATAGAGTAACCTTAAAGCCTGCCCTGGATGCATAGTTTTTGTTTAATTTAGTCAGGATGAAGACAAATGTGTTTGATGCTTTCGTAGTTCCTTTCATTTTAGACACCAATTAGAGAGTAGACCTGTGAGGTAGAAATGAGGAAACTTGAACCGATGCCAGTATACTTTATGTTTGCACATGCTCACATAATATTAGGTTGGTGCAAAAGTAATTGCGGTTTAAAAAGTGAAAAATTGCAAAAACCACAATTACTTTTGCACCAACCTAATACGTTAAGGGGGGAGTTACTGATACTTATATAAGTGAACTAAGTGCTATGGCCCACCAGGCCTATAGGTGACCTCAACAAGCTATTTAGGTTGTTTGGCCCAGAGATTTATTGTTTCTCTCTGAGCTGGTTCCACAAGACTATTCATGATGGTGATTTCAACACAAATGAGAACTATAGCTGTTAGAATCAGCCATAGCTTCAGATCTAAGACGTGGGAACTCTTTAGGTGGTATTTGCTCTTTTCATGCACCTCCTGAACATATACTGTCAAAATATCTAGACTCAGACCTCCCAACTCTCATTTGCGTGAAAGGAATCTCTTGGTTAAGAGAATTTCAAGTTCTAAAGTATTAAATTGAGTGCTAGAGTCAGCCTCCTTTATTATTCAGGGCTCCACTTAAAAAGAAGGCTCCATTTTTGCTAGCTTTCTCTCTGGTCATTTATGTTATAAATTAGGAACCAAAGAAATAAAACTGGTCTTCCAATGGGTCAATGATTGTAACGTGCTCCCAGGACGACGTGTTACATAATGAACTGTGACGTGCACGAGAACAGACTAGCGTGCAAGCTCCTAAACAGAAGGGAGAAGTCCATGTGCTCGTTTTAGGGCTGCACGTGCCTGGTGGTAGCTCAATAAGAATTAAACAATCATAATATATTTGCATGTCTATCTGGCTTCTGGACCCAAAAGGCTCGGATAAATATTGTCACGTTTTATAAATGAGCTATGGGAGTAGGGGAACCTAGTGTCTTTCTCAGATAAAATCATGTCCAGACAAAATCACAGGGAAACTTGGTGCAATTCTGGAAATATTGAATATTATATTGTTACTCCTGCAAATGACGCATCCTGTTCTTACACCATCTCTTTGAGGTAAACACCAGAGAAGGATCATTCGTCCCAATTGCTTCTGCTGGAGAGGCTAATAGGAGACAGTTGCTCATCAAGTCGCAAACAAAATTTTAAAAGGCAGGACTTTCTATGCGCTTTGTTTTGAGGACACTTTATTTGCTCATTCCTCCATTTAGCTATGTATAACCAGGTGTCACCAAACAAAGCTACAGAAGCAAAAAGGAGAGTCATTAAAGAGTACCAAACTGAGAGTTCACAAGTTTCTCTAGATGGAAAAACAAAACAAATTGCTCCTAAAACTATAGAAGATGTATAGAGAAAAAGAAAAAGTCAGGGAAAGGAAAGCAAGCAGTTAGTCAGGTAGTGTAATTAACGGATCCTGCATTCAGAAGGGTGAGTTCTAGGGCGGCATGGGTGGTTTAATGACTGTGGTCTCAGGAGAGCTGCTTCAATCCTCTTTGCTTTTAACTGGTGAAAGGGGCATGAGGGTGCAAGTCGACCTTCCCTGGAAGCGGGTGAAGGGGTGGAAGGGTGGCAAGGATTAAATGAGATAATGCAGGCTTAACATTGCCCAGTTCATGACGCACATTTCATGTGCAACAAAGGCTCTAAATGTTAGTGCTTCTGTTAGAAAGGAAACATAAACTTGCACGACATTGACACTGACATGCTCCAACTACGTATTCACCATCTCCAGGAGGGGTGGTAGCCTCCTGTTGGCTGAACCAGTTAAGATATTTATAATATTCAACATTATGCTCTAATCCCTGCGCACAGGTCAGGTACAATCGGTTCTTCTTTTGAAGATAGTAGGAAAAAGGGGGGAAAAAAAACATAATAGGCTTTAGATTCAGAATGCTAAAAAGTGCTAAAGAAATGCCACAAGAGTATATGCCAAAATAAAGAGGACTCGTGTACAAAAGCAAAACATAAATAAACGGCCAAACACAATTGAGCTTAGTAGTCTGAAGGTAATCCAAAAAGTGTAAAATAAAAAGTCTACAAAATCTCTTTATAAGTTGACTGAAAATACTTGCCCTAAATAACAGCTTTCTCGTTTGTTCTGCAGAAACTTCTAAGATTTAGTTAAATCTTAGAATATTAGAATATTCTCTAGTGGACCCAAAGTATCTGAAATTTATCTGGTCTGAATACCTCCTGGTTCTCATAATAACTGAGCTCAGCTCATTTTTTCTGGAATGGTTGACAGCAGCCTTCTTTCCTCTCTGGCCTTCCTCTGGGTTCAGCTGGGAGGCACGGGGTGCCTTTTCCACTCAGCAGCTACCAATTAACCACCTCCTAAGAGCTCAGCAGCCAACCTATTTTTTAAAGACACCAGACAATCTTCCGCCCCTGCAATCTACATTAAATAGAGCTAAACATCTGACCACAATAACTGAAAGTTAAATAAACATATTTGTTCACAAGCTTAAGTAAAATAAGACTGCTTAATACCAACTCACTCCAGGAAGTCAGGAACAAAGTGATAATGCTATATCCTTCAACGATTCCTAAGTCACTGTCACCACAGTAACCAACAACAGCCAATGATTCCACTGAGAATCATGCCCTACTCTATGAAAAGTGTGTGTTGCTTTAACTAATCCCCCCCACTCCTTATTTCTACTTTTCTCCTTGCCATGCTCATTTTCTATGGGTTGCTAATGCTCAGACCAGTAAGAACCTCAGTAGCAATTTTACTGTGACTTTGTGTTTCACTCCACATTTAATTATGCCAGATAATAACTGCAGAAATATTATATAGAATCCAAATCATATATATAGAACACAGACAACATTTGTGGATTCGCCCCTTAACGTATTTGGTCCAATACTCTGGGACAAATTTCTTCTCTGAGCATCTGGGATGGTCCAAGTAAGACACCCTCTAACTTTAGAATATAAAGTTCATCTTTGGTTTATCGAGACAAGATAAACACCTTTCTACATTTAGGCAAGTGACTAGTGTCGTGCGGGGCGGCCTGCGGGGTGTCTGCTCCCGCTCCCCATACAAGAACGCAGGATATGGTGAGGCCAAACAGGAACACCCACGGAGCCATAGGTAGGGGAGTCATACCACTATATTCTCTCTGGCGGCACTATACTCTCACTGGAGGCTGGATCCACACTGTCCGCAAACCGCCATCCACGCTTGCCAGCCCAGCCACCATCTTCTTGCTAGCCCCCATTCTTTCTTTTTCTCCCTTTCTGCTAGCGTAGCCACAGCAGTTATATTAGTGGCCAATGGCTCACTGGTTACAGCTGACGGCCAACTAGCCACAGCTGATGGCCATGCAATCACAGTTGATGGCCATTTACTACCTGAGCCAGCACCTGTCTATGTGAGGCCGAGAGCCTGGAAACTGCTTTCTGGGGCTCTGCCCCCACACTAGAATGCTCTAAGCCTCAAAGTACTCTTCTGTAAAATAAGAATGATGATCTTAGCATGTATGTCATAGGATGACCCTATTAGGATTGTTGTAAGAATTAAATGAGAACACTTAGCATAGTGCCTGGGAAAGAGTGCATGTTCAGTAAGGATTTGCTTTTAACAGCGACAGAAACATTAATATACCCTGAAAAACAAATGAGACTAGTGAAACTTCTTGGAGGTTCAGTGGCACTTATCAAAGTGGGAAAGCTTATAGCTTCTAACCCAGCAGAGCTACTTCCTGGTGTCTAGCCGAGAGAAATAATCTCGTTTGCAGCCCAAGGGGTATGTGAAAGGCTGATTAATATGATGTATTGTTTGCTGTCACAAAAATAAGTAACTTAAATGCTCATTATTGGTAGAACTGTTAAAGTGATCAATATTATATTTGCAGTGTAATCCCTTGCACCAGTTGAAAAGAATAAGCTAGATCTACATGCATTGATACCCACAAACACATCCACAAGATGTATTGTTAAGTGGGAGGGAAAATGCAAGTTCAAGACAAATGTGTAGTATGATATAATTTGTATTTGAGGGGGGCACCCTAAAATACAACATATTTCACAACATCTACTCCTACATGTGATTTCTCCAGGAGAGCGCATGGCCTTGTCTAAAGTGATGAGAGGTAGTCACAGACATCTGGTTAATTGCACTGGGAAAGAGGGTCTTTCCTTCTGCTCTAGGTTAAGCATTTCATGACTTTTAACTATGCGTATCTCTTATCCCCTTCTGAAAGATCTTGGACAAGAAGGAAACATATTTAGAGAAACAAGGGGATAAAAGCTGGGAAAGCAGACTTCTGATGACTAAGGTACCAGGCCCCAAAGGGGCCTAAAGTTAGAACTCGCCCTTGACACTGTAGTTCCTGGAGCAGTTAATTCCCCCCCAGAGTAGCCCCCTTATGGAGTCAGTTTGAGTCCCATTTCCATTTTTCACTTACAGATGAAATACACTCAGACTCCTAGGTCATTTCTCCTTCCTCTCCACCAATGATTTTTAAACATTTGTAGCCCTACATTCAAATAGAATGTTGCCATAAAAGCCCAGTGTAAATCCAGCTTTGCAGTGAAAAGTGAGGCAGGATGAGATCACAGAGCTCAGAACCCTGAGCCAGCTGTGCTGGGGCACTACATTTCAAACAGGACTTTCAGAGTCTGTGTTGCCCTATACAAAACAACTAACCTTTTAGTGCCTCAGTATCTTTATCACAAATGGGAACGATACTATGTTTCCTATCTACCTTTTGAATTTTGATATTAAGTCGGTGCAAAAGTAATTGTGGTTTTTGCAATTATTTTTAACCTTTTAAACTGCAAAACACGAAGGGGGAAAAAAACAGCTTTGAAAGCATTTGGGGTAAATGCAAAGCTTTTTCAAATTAAAAGCCTGTTCCAGTGTCAAATCTGAGTCCATAGCAAAGATTCATTAACCTTAAAATGCACCATCTCAAGCAAAGAGATGATAGCCTTCGAAACTTCACAACGCTATCAACCCTGACGTACAGCAAAATCGTAAGTACATCCTCTGTAATTAAGCTTGGAACAACCACACTCAATAGAAAGTACTGACAAACAGGATGGCCATGAATCTCCTGTAGTGGTTTAGAAGTTGGGCCTATAGATTTCACTCTGTCTTTGAGGCTGATGTAATCATTTCTGGCATCTTATTGGGAAATATTATCCAGTAACTCAACGAAAACAAGAACTATGAACAAGAATAGTAACAATGAATAAATCTCACCTGGTAGGGAAGAGCCTAGAATTGGGCAACTTCTAAAAAAAAAGACCTCGAGGAGACTCACATGATCTAGAGTTATAGAGAAACCTGGAGATCACCTAGAACGAAGCTGGCGCATCAGTTTTCTCTCTGATGCTGACTCAAACTTCTTGCTAGTAAATATTTTTCGGGGCCATCCTAGTACAGTGTCAACGTGTAGCGAGGGATCAGCTGTAGCTGCCTTTGGTGCGCAAAGGCAGCGCTGCAGCTCTCATGCTGTGTGTAGGAAATCCCTGATTTAGTTCAGACTTCCCTTTTACCAGTGGGGAAGTGATAACCCACCCATCAATAAACACTGATGCAGTGTCAGGGGCAGGAACTCCATGTTGAAGATTCTGCAGTTATCCCCAAATAAAATGGATATGTTAAAATATTTGATCTAGAGTTTCCAGGTTATGTTATCCCAAAGATCCCAGGTGTCTTATTCATTCCTCTTTATCTTCTGTCACCTTAAAAATGTATAATTAAATTCAACAAAGAAATCTTTGCCAGAAGGGAAAAAAAAAAAAAGAATTACAAGAAGAAGAATCCTCCAAGACAAGTCGAACTGATAGCCAGAAAATATTTCCAGGGAAATACTGAAGCCACTGGATCATCAGTTTTCAGAGTATAGTCCAGGCAAAGAGCTGGAAAGCATCTAAGGAGAAGGAGGAAAAACTCCTTTATTCATACCCTCAGGGAGGAGCACTTAGGAATGAGTAGTTTAATAGGTCCTTCCTCTCACAGGTTTTTTTGAACCTGTGGGTTTCATATTGGAAAATAACTCTTATAACATTGATTTTGCCATTTGAATGGTTCATGTTCTCTGTTGCCAGATGAAATGTTTCTCTTTCCATGAAGACATAAGGGAAACAGGAAATAGCAGCACTGAGTTTACAGGAAGAACAGCTCTACAAACACACAAAGCAACAAAGTCCCTCTGATTTGCTTTAAAATTGTTAACAAATTAAGAGGCCTTCTTAGCTTGTGGTGGGTGTCTTCCCTTCCTTCCATGGTCCAGAAACTTGCTAAGTGTCTATTTTTTCCATTGCCTAAAAATGTTCTAAGGTACCATGGTCTTCAAGCCACCCTCCTCACTGCCAAAATCCAGCTCTTTGATCTCTTCAGCCTCATGTTTCACCACCAGCCCCCTTTGGTCGAGCCCTTCCATAGAAAACTGCCTATGAGGCTTACCAGAGTTTGCAGTTTTATTTTTAATTGTAGGAATTGATGTGTTATATGTACTAGACTAAAAAGCTCCATGAGGGAAGATCTTTGTCACTCTTTGGTTCAATGAACTGAACTAAATTGTCCCTCCAAAATCCCTGCTCCTTTCTGTTCTGGGTATTTGATAATGCTGTTTTATGAGTTCCATCAATGTAGGGATTACATAACTTGACCGATTAGTTACGCTTAGTAATATTTTTACTGATATATCTCCTCAAGCAAAGGAAACAAAAGGAAAAGTAAACAAATGGGACTACATCAAACTAAAAAGTTTTTGCACAGCAAAGAAAACCATCAACAAAACAAAAAGACATCCTACTGGATGGGAGAAGATATTTGCCAATGTTAAATCTGATAAGGGGTTAATATCCAAAATTTATAAAGAACTCATATAATTTCACACTAAAAATAAACAAACAAAAAAATTTCAATTAACAAATGGGCAGAGGATTTTATGAATAGGCATTTCTCCAAAGAGGACATACACAGGTGGCCAATACACATAAGAAAAGATGCTCAACGTCACTAATCATCAGAGAAATGCAAATGAAAACTACAAGGAGATATCACCTCACACCTGTCAGAATGGCTATCATCAATAAATCAACAAACAGCAAGTGTGGGGAAGGATGTGGAGAAAAGGGAACCCTTTTGTACTGTTGGTGGGATTGCAAATTGGTGCAGCCACTAAGGAAAACAGTATGGAAGTTCATGAAAAAATTAAAAATAGAACTACCTATGTCCCAGCAATTCCACTCCCAGGTATTTATCAAAAGAAATCCAAAACACTAATTTAAAAAGATATATACACCCCTATGTTCACTGCAGCACTATTGACAATAGCCAAGATACGGAAACAACTGAAATACCCATCAATAGAGGATTGGATAAAGAAGAGGTGATGCAATTCCATATATACAAAGGAATATTACTCTGCCATAAAAAAGAACAAAATCCTACGGTACCATTTGCAATAAAGTGTATGGACCTAGAGGGTATTATGCTAAGTGAAATAAATCAGACTGAGAAAGAAAAATACTACATGATCTCACTTATATGTGGGATCTAAAGAACAAAATAAACAAACAAAACAGAAACAGACCCATAGATACAGAGAACAAAGTGAGGTTAATAGATGGGAGAGGGGTGGGGGGCTGAGTAAAAAAGGTGAAGGGATTAAAAAGCACAAATGGGTAGTTACAAAAGAGTCACAGGGATGTAAAGTATACTATGAGGAATATAGTCAATAATATTGTAAAAACTATGTATAGTTTCAGATGGGTACTAGACTTATCAGAGGGATCACTTCATAAATTATATAAATGTCTAACCAATGCACTGTACACCTGAAACCAATATAAAATAATATTGAATGTGAACTATAAAAAATAGTTCCAGGGATACAAAGTACAGCATAGGGAATATAGTCAATAATATTGTAATAATTATGTACAGTATTAGATGGGTAATAGACTTATTGGGGTGATCACTTTGTGATGTATATAAATGTTGAATCACTATGTTATTTTGTACACCTGAAACAAATAAAAAGAAAAAAAATTAAATGTACTTTGCTTTTCAGAAACAAGAATTGTAATCCGTAAAATAAACAAAATACAGACCCGGCTTTTAAGAAACAGATATTCTGACTTGTAAGGGAAAAGCCACAACTAAACAAACACAACGACGTGTCATAGGTGGTATATCAGACATCTGTCAGGGCACAAAGAAAGCAGAGGCCGGTTTTATACCAAGGGGTATACACGAGCTTTGGAGAGGGGGTAGCATGTGGTAGGAGTCTTCAGGAATGCGTATGAAACAGACAGGCCTGTGAAAGAAGGGCCTATCAGGCCCAAAGAGAAGGCTGAGCATTGTAATGACTCTAGCCACTTCAGCACGGCTGGGAAACGCGATGCCAGGCTTTGACAGCTATGGGTCCAAACTCTGAAGGACAGTCCATGCCTGGTTAAAGAGTGGGGTTTTCCCCTACAGGTATGAGAGGAGAGGAACCCAAATAGATTTTTATTATATTTTAGGCCACTGGCTACGAGCTTCCGGGTGCATGAGATTTACATGCCTCATACACCAGGATTCTGATCCAAAATACCTGATGCCATTAAACAGAACCCAGGAAACTAAAATTCCATGAAAAGGGGCCTAGTTCACTGATCCTGGTGGTTCTCATGTAAGTACACTGAGGCCCATTATTTTTTCCTGAATTCACGGCAAACAGGAGGTAGCAGCTGCCACTATTGACCAGAATGAAAAGGTCAGTAAAATGAATGTGATCTTTCCCCATGTTCCGAGTGTACAACTGGGAGGTATTTTCTAAGTATGCAATATCTGACTTGAAGTCCATATATGTAGTGTCTTATGGGGCATGGACAACCTTGGGTCTAGCCGTGCGTACTGGTTTTCAATTCAGCTTATCATCAGTTCTCCACCGAAAGGAAGAAGAACCAACCTACCCGTTAGGCAGAGTACACAGAGTTCCTGACGCTCAGATTAATTTCAGGGAACCAGGGCAAAGTTTTATTTTAAAATCAGGAGGAAGAAAGTAAATTTTGGCTCAAAGAAAATGTTCAAATCAATAACATTATATATTTGTCTTTATACTAATGCAGTCATAAAATATAATTTCAATATATGTATATAAAGCAGTCCCAAAGGCAAAGTGACTAGGACCCATAAAAATCAACATGCAGCCCAGAAAGCAAGGGTGAGAAAATGCTAAAGGACTGAAAATTCTTTCCATTGTGCACTGACATGTGCCCTATGTATGTCAGATGTGTGAAAGGGAACACATTTATTATTCCAACAGGAAGCAAAGAAAAGAGGAAGGACTTTGATTCCAGGGAAGATATCTTTTGGCTTTTTAAATTCTTGTATTAAGTGTTAAGGTTTAAAGTCCTTCCAGAAAATGCAATCTTTAACTAGGATCAGTCTCCCCTGAGGACCCACAGTTTTCCGGACAAACATTTAGAGTAGAAGGCGTAAGAAGGTGCATACAACAAAGAAGGCTTGGTATACCTCAAACTGTCCCTAAACATACTTGAATTTCATAAGGTTTCTGGAAAAGGTGCATCTGGCATTCGAATTTATTTCAGATAGAACCCAGATGTCAGCAGAACAAGTAATTAATAGCAAAACAAAACTACTGTAGGTGACATCAGTACACTTACAAGATGTTTTGCAACCCTTCCCACTCTAAGATCGTCTATATATCACTCATAGGTTATTATTTTGTAGCTATCGCTCTGATGAACTCACCTTTCTGCCTTAAATTTTATTATTAGAAAGTGTCTGCATTTTACATAATAAAAATAGGTTATTCTCATAATTAGAAAATGTTTTAAGTATATATATTTTTAAAGTTGCTCTTATATTCGCATTTCTCCCTTTGGCATTTGAAGTCCTTCAAAACTTGGCTACAAGGGAACTTTGCACTTCTCTCTCAATGGAAGCCAACTCTTTGGCTGCACTCCAGCCAAAAGAGACCATTTGCTACTTCAGGGCACTGCCAGTATTTTCCCAACTTCATGTCCTTGCTTAGGTTGTTCCCTGAGCCCCATCGTCACCTGGGCACATCTCCCACACCCCGTTCTGGGGAAGCCTTCACAGTCCTTCTACCCAGATGGGCCCTGTCTTGTTTTCAAAGCCTTTTGGTGGTATTCTGTCCCTCCCTCCCATTGGCTCTATCATTTGCAACATCACGCTTAAGCGATTTTTATGCATTCCCTATCTCCATCATTCACTTGAAACTGCGTTATAGGGAATGGGTTTTTAGCACAAAGCATTGCATATTATTGGTGTTCAGTAATGCCCGGGAAGCTCCTTAGTAAAGCACAAATAACCTTGGCATATCATGTCACTGTTTTCCACTTATTCTGCCTCATTTTTCTTCATAGTACTGAACACCACTTAAAATAGGAGACCCAACATTTATTTGTTAATTTGTCTTGCAATTAGGATGTAAGCTCCGTGAAAGCAAGAACCTGTCATTTTCCTCACGGCTGTATCTCAGTGCCTAGGACCTTGCTGGGATGTAATATCTGCAAAGTAAATATTTTTGAATGATTTAATAACTGACACTTATAAATAAATATTTTTATGGGGTATGTGAAGATGGAAAGTGTCTCATGACTGACAGAGATGAGTTATCACCTCTATGAAAGTTTAATTAAGTTCAGCTTTTCACACCCATTCAGACTGCAGGTGAGATCATGTTTGGATGGAGTAGAAAAGCCACCTGCATTAATTAGACCGAGAGTAAAATCCATGGAGGAGCACAACTGGTGAGCAGAACAATGGCTTTCACGGAGGAGGCATTTTGACAAAGCCACACAACAAGGCCACAATTGATGACAGTAACAGGGACCTTGTGTTTGAAAACCTACGTTAAGGATGCTTAGAAAGGGAGAAAAGGCAACACAAATCATGTACAGGTTATTATCTTGTTTAACTCAGTGAGGATCACTCACTTTAGGCAAGTTAGAAATCTGCGGATATAACACGTGTGGGTCACAGAGCAATATTCACACAGAGAAAAGCAGATGACATACTAAACTATATCAACTTCTAGCCTTTGATAAGACAAGGGCACTGACAGCTTGGGAACCTACGCTGCCACTAATTGGCACAGCAAAGGGAGTCCCCTTCGTGAACTGAACAAACACCTGTGAGTGTCTATTGGTATCAGGGAATCTGCTGGACTCTGGGTGCACAAGAGAGTATGAAATGGATCAAGTTCACACAGATTTTACAATCTGGGCTCTCAATGAACCATCCTCTTCTGAGTCCTTCTTGGCACATAGAGCAAGTTGCAATTTGATGTATAAGGAATTAGACAAAGGCACTGAAGGAAAGAGAGAGTGGGTGGGAGAGGAACAGGGGCTGAGCTCTGCTGGTTGAACCCCAAATCACTCATCTTAGAAGATACCTCCTATTTCACCTCTGGTTTCGGACCTATGGTGAGCAAGTGCTAAAACTTACTTGTTCTTATATTTCTATTAATAGGAAACTCCATCTTCTATATCATAAGAAAACTTTCCCCTTTGTTTTTCACTAAGCATTGAAGTTTATCTTTAATGTATTATTCAGGTCGGGGCAATGATTAATTAATCAGAACCCTTTTGTACTGGGGGAATATAATTAGGCTCTTAGCTAAATAACACCAGATGCTCCAAGTTAGATGCTGTCAAGAGGATGACAATGTCAAATATTATTGCTAATTATGCAGAAACATTACAGGAGTCTAGAAATAAATCTGGATTTTTTAAGGAAAAATATTTGTTTTTACATTTTTAGCATATATGTGATCCTGCTAAAATCCCAACTCTGGCTAATGGCTTGTGTGAAGAAAGAATAATCAGTAAACAAATACAATATGCCTCAGTTTATGATTTTGGCTTCAAGCCCTTTAATAAAGGCTATTCGTATATGAAATTGGGTTTGCTGTTCCACAAGTACACATGCATATCCTGAGAGTTTCAAGGAAGCGGGCCTGCTAATACATGATACTGCGGGGAGAGGTCTAACGAACCAGAAATCTTAAAAAAAAAAAAAAAATAGCCTAAATTAGCCAAAACAAATATAGTTATGACTTAATCTTTCTGACTCCTAGAGACTGATATATCTGGCTTAAAAGCTGATGCTTACATATAAAGGTCTCTATATATATATATATATATTATTCTGCAACTTACTACCCAAGGCTGACTGGCTTTCAGAGAAAATGGTCCCTTTTAAACACTTGACAGAGAAAGTCAGAGGTGAGCTACGAATCAATCAAATAAGAACAGGAGTGGAGGCCTCAGCCATAAGGAAAATTCCTTTTCCACAATCACAAGAGGTGGATTCCTATGAGGAGAAGAATCTAAGCGATCGCTTTCTGATTTTGAAAGATGTATTTTGATTGTAGAGCCATTCAATAGAAACCCCAGTGATAAATATGCTACTCCATTTATTTCTGGAAACTTCTAGTCTTGCAGAATAAAAGTAGGCACAAAATGCTTTTAGTGGAGCCTCTCCTACAATCTGAATTCTGGATAGAATTTCATAAGCCAAGAGCTCATCTTGTTAGCAGTTGAAACAAAGCGCCTCTCCTGTGTGTATCCGAGAAATGGATCAATGGACAGCTCGGCCCATTCCTATAATCTAGAGGAAACATGACGGGGCGTTTTCTTTATAGAACCCAAAGCACTACCCACCCAGAACGACTTAAGATAATGTAAATGTTTTTTCAGGCTAGAGAGCAAAATCTCTCTATTGTGCCAAAGAAGAGTAGCATGAATTTCCCCATTGCTCAGGTATCTTCCCTACCTCCACATGATTACAACAATCTCAGTGAGCCGTACTTACTAATTCATACATCCTTTCAGTCTTTCATTCCTTAAACCATTGAATATAGACTATGTGACTGGTTCTATGTGAAATAAAGTTCCTTCTCTTCCCTTCCCACCTTCCTCCCTTCTCCCCTCCCTCCCTTCCTCTCTTCCTCCCCTCCAGCCACAAATAACCATGGAATGCCTGTTACAGATTGAACATTGTTTTCTGTATTAGGCATATGTCAATGAGCAAGAAAGTCAAGGACACTATTCTCAAGGAGCCAGTAAGTTTAACGGATGGCTTGAAAGCATACAAGTGAGTAGAAATAATAAACAAGAAAATTACAAAGTTTAGCTAGTCCTGTGTTATGAGGATAACAAAACAAGGCATGGTCGTAGAAAGTACAGGGAAATGAGTAATACTTTAGACCTTTCCAAGGAGCTGAAATTTTACCAGCCATGAAACTATCTGGGGGATGACAGAGCTAACAGCAATTGTCCTGGCCCTGAGCTGAGATCCTTTTTGGCATGTTGAAGGTACAGAAAGCTCACTAGTGGCTAAAGCACTGAACAGGAACTTACAAGAAGCTCATCGTCCAGTGTAGATGTTCTTAATGTGTTTTCAGTCGTCACCACCATCAAATGCATGACGAAAATCACAGACACTTTCCCCACAAAAACACCCAGCCATGCTCACAGGCACACACCAAATATCTGGCATATTATCTCAGGAGTTCTGAGGATCCCTTGAAGCCTGTCTATACATTTACTAGCAACTCATGGGTTCTTCATGTAGTGGAAGGAAGAATGATTTTTGGTGTTATGATGCTGCTGTTAAAATCTGGTTCAACCAATTTGGATTGAGTTGCATGTTTGTACCAAGCATTTTCAGATACACTACTCATTTAACATTTACAAAAAATACTGAGAATTCCCAAGATGCAGTGGGGTCCTCAAAACATGCTAATCCATGAAATGACTGGCATCTGAACCCAATTTTTTTGATGCTGAGCCTATGTCTTGCCTCTATCCTGTCCCCTTTTTTAGAGACTAAGAGAATCATTGTTTCACAGACTTTTCAATGACGTAAGTCATCTCTGTGCCCTGTCCTGTCTTGGTCTTATGCACTACTGGTGTTGATAGAATTGTTTTACAGAGTCACCCTAAATAGAGTTTATATTCTAGCCCCTGCCTGGGCTTGGATCCTTTTTTATTCATGCATCAAATGATGCTTCCAACACCTATAAATTTAGTGTCATCTGCAAGTTTCATTAGCAAGCTTCTTATCACAGCTCTTCCAGGTCATTAATGGAGCTTAATGTTAAATATCTGTGATCCTGACCCACCCCTGTGGAGGCCTGCAGGTTACAGGATAGATTAATGTATCATTCCGCAGCGATTGGGAATCTACGGATAACCTCGGACATAAGGATGACATTTTAGTCCAAATCAAGGATCATTTTCAAATTTCGAAGTCCATCCAATCAGGGGCACCTCACTTAATCAAGCCCAAGAGGTGGGACTCATTGCTTCTCAGAAAACTGGTCATACAAATGATCAGTTAACCAGAATGTTTTTGAAAGGGGCACGATGAATAATTAGCCAGGGCAGCAGGCATAAACAGAGATACAACAGGACAAGCGAGGGTGTCTGGTCACCTTCAGATTAAAGTAACAGTTACTGAGCACTCCCCACGTGGCAGGTATAAATTTAAAGACAGAGGTGCGTGTGTGTGTGTGTGTGTGTGTGTGTGTGTGTGTGTGTGAGTGTGTGTGTGTGTGTGTGTGTGAGAGAGAGAGAGAGAGAGAGAGAGAGAGAGAGAGAGAGAGAGAGACAGACAGAGAGAGAGAGAGAGAAAGAGAGAGAGAGAGAGAGAGAGAGACAGGAGAGAGAGATCGATTGATCTAAACCTTCTTAAAAGATAGTGCAAAGATGTGACAGCATCCTCAGTCACAGAAACACTTTTCAGAACAACAGTATTATAGAAATCCTAAATCTGTTCCTAGCCTCCCATGAATTTGTTTTTACTTGTCCCCATGAAATCCTACAGTGGAATTATTATTATTATTTTATTATTATTATTATTATATTCTAGAAGAATAGACCCATTTTACAACATTAGTGATAGGAAAAGGCCTGAAATCAACAGTTGCAGAAAATAATCCTTTTTCCCCATTGAACTTCATAGAAAATTCATAGCAAACAATTTTTTTTTTTCTCTGAAAGACATGTGTCTCACTATCATTTTAAGGATATAATCAGCACAAAGCAGGAATCAACTACTTTGTAGATGTGGCAAAATCATGAGGCAATGACATCTAATTTGGGAGAACATTTTCTATGTGGAAATTAAAAGCCTACAGGCAAAAACCACTGCTTTTCCCTCACTTAAAACCACTCAATCATAAATTCAACCTCTTAAGAAACCCTGTCCCAAGCCAAATTCTCTTACTTAAACTCTTTAATTGTGACTTCCTCTAGCAGAGTAATGATGCATTAGTCTTTCCAAATATGGAAACCCCCTTAAACTTTAAAACGCATACTTCTTGGGAAATCCATTTTACATATTTATGATTTATTATATTGAAATAAGAACAGCTTTTAGCAGGATTTTTGCCATTACTGGAAGCCTTTCAAATCCTTATTTCTAAAAAAAAGAAAAAAAAGAAAAATTAAATTGCAGGTCACATTTTCCCACAGGTAGATGAAGTCGGACAGGCAAAGGTTAAGTAGGTAGTTGAATACGAACTGCAGAGTGAGCCAAATACGAATATTTATTCTTTTCCACTTGTATATTTTTTTTCTTGTATCAGAAAAACATTTTCAGTCAATTGAAAAAGTGACTCCCACTGGAAAAGAAGGTTGACTTGCAACTTTGAAGAGCTACAATATTTGAAACTCATACATGGATAGCGATACAAAGTCCTCCTACTGAGTTTGCTGAAAATGCTTTCAAAAATCTGCCTCGGGCAAAAGAAGAGGCAAATCAAATGATGCAGAAGCCAAATAGGTCTCATTAAAAAACCAAAGAAGCAGAAACCCTGGTGTCTCATAAAGATTTGGGTTTCGTACCGTCACTGCTAGGGGTTTGCAAGAGTTCCTTCAATCATACAAGTTCACCTCCTGCTGCACATAACTTGTCTACATTTATGATATGCACACACCTGTGTGCAAAGAGCATTTCTATACAGAGTCCCTATGGAGTGCAATCACCATTCAAATCACTAGTTCTCAGTCCTTGTTGCACTTCAGCATCCCCTAAGGGAATAAAAAACGCCAATGCCTGGGAACTGCCCCAAACATATTCCATTTCAATTGATCAGGTGTGAGAGGACCCACCACAATTTTTAAAAGCTCCCTAGGTGACTTTGATATGCATCAAGTGTTGAAGACTTGCGCTTTACATATTTATTTTGAAACGCGACAAGGACAGATAGTTACAGAAGGATATGGATGGGGTGCACAAAGGGGAAACAGGAAGTGGAAACCTTCACACCAGGAAAGTTGCAAGCGGAAAAGTGAGTATCTTAAATATTGTTAACTATAATATGTTCACTGTGATAGGTGATGAGGACACAGTGATGAGCTTAACCAGCCATGGGCCCTGAAACAATGTAGCATTCTAAGAGTAATAACCATCGTTTGTTTGTTTTTTGTTTTTTTGGTTTTTTTTAAAGTGCATGGTACTGTGAGAGCCTGTAATTAGGGGCTTTTATTGGAGGATTTGCTGAGGATGTTGCAGCTGAGGTCGAAAGGAGGAGAAGAAATGAACCAGGTGAAGACGGAAGGATACCAGGTAGCGAGACCAGCGTGTATCCATTACGTATGCTACAGAAAACAAATGGGCGCATTCAGTGGACAGAAAAAAGGACTGTGTGGCTGGAACTGAGTGCAAAAGGGAGAGGTTTTAACTGGGAGTCAAGGGTAACCCAGGAAATGTCTCATTCAGAGCTTTGCTGAAAGACTAACCTGACAGCTCCGGGCAGGGAATGAAATGGGTCAGCTAACTGCAAAGAACTCTACTCCCTCAGATATATTAATCAATAGCCAAGTGGCAACAACAGGGCAGGAACTACATACTGACTAGAGTGGGTTCTGGGTTGTCAAACTCAGACCCGACACTTACTTCCTATCTGACTTGAGCAAATTATTTATCATCTCTTCACTTTCTCTATAAAACGCAATAAAGAGTGGACTCTTCGTAGGGCCTACCAGGTAACAAATAAGTGAGATCATGCTTGTTGAGGCCCTGTCATTAGGACATGTCTACTAAGGGTTAGCTACTTTTTTCAGGACTCCCAAGAGCCTACTGTGTGGTCAGAGACCAGACATGAACACAGTTACCTCGGATCCAACAGACAATGCACCGAGGACCATGGGAGAAGTGAAATAAAATGCTGTAAGAGCACAGAGTGAAAGGGGATTGGTTTTGAATCATGGGGCCGGAGAAGACTTCATAGGGAAAGATGGCTGAGAGAAACCTTGAAGAACCAATAGTATCATCTTCCTTTTCTCTGGTTTCATTGGCCCACACAGAGGACATTGTAAACAAGAGCAAAGCACTAGTCTCCTTTCCTGTTAAGCCAGCACGCAAAAGAGAAGAGATCTGGCCCAGGGGAAAGAGACACTGCCTGAAGGAGCAGTTGTTATGTTCAGTTTGTACAGGCAGGATTTAAGAGAGTGCTTAATACATGCCCAACGATTTCCTGTTACTTGCAATGAAGATGACTTCCATACATCTTTATAACTTACAAAAAAAATAATAATTAAAAAAGAAAAAAATATTTTTAAAAGCAATGTCCATCTTACATTTTTACACTTCACCCCTGGGTAGGGACTATTGCTGTGAGCATGTGAATCCTGTTATAAAGTGCGCTTTGTAGGATCTGACTTGGTGACAGAACTCGTGCATTAATGCACAAAGTTCTGTGCTTTTTTCCCTACCAGATAGCAGAAATGGCTGGGTGATTCAGAGAAAAGGGAAACCCACTGAGGTGATAGGAGACAGGGACAATAATACAGCTAGACATTTTCAATGAACACCTAGAGTTGCGTCATGGTTGCTTCAGAAATAAAGAAAATATCGGGGCAGGCCCAGCACCAGTCTGCTGAGAGCCCAGCCTGCCTCAATATGGGCTGTATCAGGACAGAGACAAGAAGTATTTGGTTCAGAGGAGTTGCTCTCAGACCAATCCATAACTCCTTTTGCTCTTCTGAAGGCTGAAGTCATCCGTGGGGGATTACTTTGAGAGATTACCCTTCTTCACACACCCTTCTTTGACAATTTGAGCTCCAGTCATGGAGAAACAAAGCTATTTAGTTTCAGAAACCAATAGTTTCTTTATCACACTTGGCAGAGAAGAATGTGAGAAGTTGTGGAATTAGCTCCTTGTAGCCATTGATTGTTACAGAGTACAGACGTCTGGGGGCTTTAATCACGACAAACATCCCATCAACCATTATAAAAATGTGCTCAGGAATGGGAAAGCACCTCATAAAAGAGCCTCGATGAAGCCATGTACTTGTATGGTTCAGTGAGCTGAGCAATGGGCCAGGACTCGAGAGATCCCAAATCACCACTGTGTCCTGGAAGAAAAAGTCACATACGACACTACTCTCTTGCCTCATTGGGAAAGCACGGGGCACGACCACTGCCCCACCTTGCAGGGTGGCACTAAAGTAGAACTATGGGCCATCCGTCTGCAAGACACAGATATAATGTCCTTCCATTTCCACTGAGCTTTCATTTTAATTGTGCTCGTTCTCTGCCAACTACTGGGAAATAGAATGATGTGCCATGTATTCTAATGACACAGAAACTTGAGTTTGCGGAAGGAAACGGCTCATGAGGACAGGAGAAAAATCTCTCTGCTCATATAATCAACACATAACCACTGATAGCTAATTCAAAGATTTATAGAAAGCAAAACAGTGTTGTTCTTTTTTATTCAAGTCATTTATAAGTGACAAATGGCAAAGGGAAAGAAATAAGGGGCAAAGTTGATCCAACTGGCTGATGTAATAGTGAAATTTACTCTCTGCTCAGCCGAACTTCTTCTAGGCCAGACAGAGAAAGCCAGACTTCTATCTCTAATCTTAGTACAGTTTTATAGTGAATATCCACAGCTCAATCATGCAGGGAGGTTCATATCACTAAAAAGCCACAGTTAATTGATAAACCCAAATGAGACATTTTGAGTTTATTTCCATTTTCTATTTATGTCTTTTCTGTCTATACCTCTTTCACTGTGCTCTGAGTGGCTTTCTTGTCACCATGTGTTCAGAAACTTTCCTTATCAACTCCAGCTCCAAACTCCACTTCCCAAATTCTCAAGTGCTTGAACACCTGACCTCTCTCTCTTCTAAATGTCCTCATAAAACTCCAAAGAACATGACTGGGACACATGAAACTCACAGAGAAGTGAAAAACCCACCACCAGATCTCAAAAGACAAGAAAAGGTTAAATCACCATTGTTTATGCTCAAATAATCAGTGCATAACCACTTTATGGGATAGGTGTATCCCTCACGGGGGAAAAATTGCCCATAAAATGACTTTCTTGAACACATATCTCAACTTCAAGTGATCGTCATTATAAAGCCTGCAAATATATTCTTTCTTATACACACACAAACACAACTCAATAAGTTTAGTTGTTAAAAGAAGGAATCAATTAAGATAATGGCCTATCCTTTATAGAACAGGCATTATCAAACATGAGCAGTCTCTGCCTCTTGGGAGTTATAGCCCCAAATCCTGGGCTTACCTTTCCCATTACACTCAGTTCCTGAATCCAAACAAAGCAAATTTTTTTTTCATATTAAACTAGATCCGGATAACGAGTTTCCACCCATGAACAGTGGCTGTCTCTCCTCTTTTCTCCCCCTACTCATCTTCTCCCCCTCCTCTTCAAGTCCAGGTTCTTACAATGTCTATTAGAACTGACCTTCACCATCATATTTTCCCCATAGATTCCACCACTTACTTAATAAAAGGCAATAATGATAAAAAATACTAAATTTTAGGTAAGATTTGTTTTCAATTTGGAACTCTGAATTCTAGAGTCAATTCCCTTGAAAATTGCATACTTAAATGATACATGAACATAGAAGAATATTACAATGAGCACATCAATACTAATTCTTCTGCCTACTTTCTTGTTCATAAACAGCTGTGCCCTCACATGGGAGAAGGAACAAGGGAGCTCTCGGGGACCTCCTTAATAAAGGCACTAATGCCATCCGTGAGGGCTCCACCCCCATGACTTAATCACCTCTTAAAAGCCTCACCTCCAAATATCATCCCATTGGGAATTAAGTTTCAACACATGGATTTTGAGGGGACAAAAATATTCAGTCTATAGCACCTTGAGTGGAAGAAACCCATGTGATTTGCGGAACATTTTTGTTGCCGTCGATGGGAAAAACATATATAGAACCTTTTATGATGCATCTATTTATTATAGGGCAGGAATAAAAACCTTCCTATACTGGAAACATGTCCATTTGCCCTACTTGAGACAATTAAAGTCAAACTTTTAGTGAACATGACAAGGAAATAGGAATTTCGGGTTAATAAAAATATTCTGGCCAACAGAGGATTTTGACTTCAATGGTCAACGTGGATTGCCATTGAAAAACATGGAATGTGTTAGGTTATAAACAACAAAATTACCTTGCCTGTACTTTTCTTTGATGATACAAAAGGCCCTCCAGGCTGTGTGTTGTACTGTCTCAGAGAGCAAGGACTCCCGATACAGAATGCCTGAGTTTGAATCTCAGCCCTGTTACTAATCTGTTTGGTCTTGAGCAATTGTCCCCCATCTCTAGGCCTCAGTTTCCTTATGTGTAAAATGGGGACAATGACACTTACATCATAGGCTGATCGATTAGTATATACAGAACTGTGTCTGGCACATCAGAGCCATAAAACAAAAGTTGGCAATCACAAATATTGCAAATGGTATATATTGTTACAATAAAGTATTGGTTGACACAGAAGTTAGGTTTATAATTCCAATTATCTAAGATTTTATTTTCAAGTAGCACAACTTAAAGCATCACAAATCTGCATCTGTTTGATATCAAATGGCACTAAGGTAAAAACACAATTTTTCAATATTTCAGAGAAAACTAGGGAAATCACCACTATAAAAGCATGTTGCTAATAATGCTGCCCTGGGATTTTTTAAATTTTTTTCTTCATGTGCTGAAACTCTTCCCTATAATGTATCTTGTGACAGGAAACCAATAAGCCATTTTTATGCCTTCATTGATCTGAATTTGTTTCCTATGACTAATGTCTGTATAAAAATTCCTTAGCATAATCTAAATCATCGCTAACACAGAACATAAAACCTGTCTTTGTTGTTTTCTCATTGGAACCCTGGGTTACAGGCAGGCCAGCCAATAAGCTCAAAACAAGGAACTTCACTCCACAGAGCCAGCTCCTACAATGAGGCCCAAAGCAAACCCCACACACACATTATAAAGACACTCTTTCAGCAAAAGTGGCAAATGCAAGCAGTCTGGTTTCACTGAAACTGTGACATGATATGGCTATAGTTGCCCACACAATCTTGTTGTTCAATGTTTTCTACTTCAAGATAAAACCCTAAAACCAAAGCAATTACTTTGCTGTGTTTTCCACTGTTTAAAGACATTATCTCTGATTGAGACAAAGGCTCTATGATTCCTGGTAAATGCTCAGATGGCAGGAGATATGTTCAAAATCCCAGTAAAACAAGAAGCTCAGATTGCCCTCAAGGTCATCACTGACAAGGAAAGAAAAAGGTGCAGAAATGCTGTGGATGTCAGATTCAAGGACCTGCATGTAGTCCTGCTGTTGTAGAGAATCCAGGGGCTTCTGGATAAAGGATGGGCCTGTTTAGTGCTTTGACTATGAACTGTCCTATGAAAGGACCTTTGGAGCAATAGGAGATGAGACAATAATGAATTCTGTAAAATGAAAGGGACCTCAGAAGTCCATCTGGCCCATCCTCTTGCCATCAAGCAGGCTTATGATCCACAAGCCCACACAGTGGAGATCCTACTTTATTTTATGTTTTTGGATGTCAAAAAAAAAAAAAAAAAGAAACTTAAATTAAAAAACAACAACAACAAAAAACTCAGTAATCCACTCACAGAGTCGAGAGTAGATGTTCTACCAAATGAAATAAAATTCAATTACAAAGTACATCAGAATGCCAGAGATTTGATTATCATGAGGGTCAAAGAATGCTTCTGACAGACACGGGATATTTAATTTATCATTTGTCCTCATAACAGAATCGTTGTCAGTGAGAGCGCACAGCCCTACTGTAACTAACAAATCCCCTACCAGAGCGCCTCTCTCTCTCTCTCTCTCTCTCTCTCTCTCTCTAACACACACACACACACACACACACACACACACACACAAAAAAAATCACATACTCACACATGTACGCTGCAGTATTAAAACATAGAGAGAAGGATAGAAACAGTAATAAGGATTTAGAAAGACATTCTATCCCTGTCTTCAGTTATTCTTATCTATCTGACTCTCAGTAATTTATAATCCATCCAACATCATTTTTCCTCATCCGTAAAACTGGGATAATGGTACTGAGGAGGGTTCTTGTGAGGTTGAAATTAATTAATAGATGTGAACGGCCTTTGAAGATAAAAAAGTGTACACTGAAGTAAGTTTCTTTGCTATAATTTTTATTGTCATGTACTTAGTGAGGTCTCAGATGTCCCAAATGGAGGCTGCCAGACCTACTCTGCCTTCTGCTCACACCGGATCTTTCCCTGCTTATATTCCCAGTGTGCCCTCAAGCACCCCTTTGATCAAAGGCATCCCCTGAGATCATGACAGGGAGCTGCCCAAATCAATATCTTTATCAGCAACCCTTTTCCTTTACTTTCTCATAATTAAGAACACAAGCTCCTGCTCACAATTTCCTCCTCTCTCTTTTGACACTTGCAATTATATTTACTCTAACTTACCATTTAAAAAATTTCTGAGTGTACCTTATTTTAGCACTCTCTCTATTGCGTTGCATCATGTTTGGTGGTCTTTCTTTTCCACTAGCTTTTTAAGGAGTTTAAAACAAATGATATTTTAGTTAAATTTTATATAATCTCTAGCATTTAAACCAATGCTTTAAAAATGCTCAGTAAATGTATACTTAGTCAAGTGCTCAAATTTGCAAACACATCTTCTTTCTCTTTGCAAGTTAACTCAAGAAAGTTTATCTTCTGTCTCTTTTCTATCCAGATACATCCATGAGCAAAAAATAACAGTAATTTTGCCTGACAATACAAGAGCTATGCTAGTGAGGTATTCCATCAACAGAAAGGAAAAGCAACACTAAGGAAAATTAAAGGTAACAATGAACAAATGCAGACTCTCTACCAAGTAATCTAAAGGTATTCAACAAGAATTTTTACCACTTATTATACTCTATCTCAGGGAAGAATGTATACAAATGAAAAAAATAATTTGTTCAAAAACATCCATAATTGATGTTTGTCACATGAACAGGGAGTTGAATGAGTTAATTCCCAAGCAAATAGCACTATGACATAACAAAAAAGTACATATCTAATTAAAATGTTTATTTCCAGCTTACAAATGACAAAGAAAAGAACATGACTTTATGACTATTCATGATTTTTTTCTTGTAGTAAAACTACTAATGAAGATACCTATCCTTTAGGTTGTTCAACATCCCTCACACAAAGGCCAATGGACTGCCTTCCATTTAGATTGCAGTACAAGAGAAAAAAACTGCTTGAAAAACCAACATGTTTCCCTTTATTAGATAGTAAAAATTCCATAATTCACTGTTTTCTTTTTTTGCCTTTTTGTGGGCAGTTCAGAGCAAAATCCAGGGCTCCAACATAATAGCTTTCTTAATCTATGTTCTGATATAATTATTCTTTCATCCCTTTAATAATTTGGTTGTTTTATTTCACTCATATAACTTATGATTTCATTTTATCTGTATCACATAATGTAAAATATTTTTAAATTATTTTGGAAATAAGTAGGGCATAATAAGACCAAGAATGAATCATTAAAAATTGCAAATATGCTGATTACACTGCAATAAAGAAATACATTAACAGAATAAGGTTAAGACAGTAATAAATGTAAAACAAATACTAGAAATTAATCTGAGTGGATAATGTCAGTAGCTAACATTTGACTTTCTACTCTGTACCAGACAGTGTTCAATGCACTTCACATTTAATTATATCTGTGAATCCTCACAACAACCCTATCTATCAATGAGGAAACTGAGGCACGGAGAATTTAAGTAATCTGTCCAAAACCACACAGCTTGTAGGCTACATAGATAATTTTAAATGCAGGGCTATTTTCTTAACTTAAAAAAGCTTATATTCATAACAATTACCTTGATAAAAGGAATGAATATTGAATTTAATTTCTTCTAAAGTTGATGGAAAAATCGAAAGTAACCCCTTTAATCCTCAGTGTTTTTTTTAGATTAACATTTTTAAATTTATTAATATTTTTTCTATTATTTCAATTGCTGTACTATTACAAATGAGTGAGGTAGATGAAATTAATTTGGAGTGAGGCACATTTAGGTTATAATTAGAGCTAACTAAAAGCACTTTTTTTCATTAAAATACTCATGGAAACAGAAGGAGATGTAATGTTAAAACACCACAGGAAGCTAAAACTAATGACAGCCTACCTGCCATAGCTCAGAATAATTAACACAGCCTGGCTGAGACATGATGTCTGAATTCCGGGGTCAAGAAAATAGAAGTTAGTTGTTCAAACACCCTTGACACACCGACACAAAAGGAAACATGGCCACTCCCTAGGTGCGTGGGAACTGATCTGCAAATCACCTGGATTTATGTCTTACCTACATCGCTGCCTTTCTCCTTATGTTAGTACCTCTTCTCTCTCCAGTTCCCATAAATTCAACAAGGCCAGAGATACTCCATCGTGAAATGTGATGTCCGTGGAAAGGACGTGTGAAGACATAAGAGTTTTACATTGGTTCAGTGTAGTGTTTTGTTTTTGATTTTATGCTTTTTCAAATAATTTTCTGCAGTTTACTAGGTGAATGACTGCTAGACACTAGAAAGTTGTATAGATGGGGTGTGTATGGGTGTATGTGTGTGTATAATTATTCTCATGTTTCTTTATGTATATATATGTGTATATATATTTATGTAAATATGTATGTGTATGTAAGGAAATGTACCAACATATTAGAAGTTATTTTTTATCAGTGGAAAAATGAGAGCTTTTGTGTTCTTTATATGATTCTCTATTTTCATGTTTTCTAAAATGAGTTGGTAGTAGTTTTGTAATAAAACTGTGTAAAAAAACTTTTGGAGGAAATCGGGATGCTTTTATGTTATCATTTCTATGAGAGGAGAACACTCCAACAGTACAATGAGCTGACAAAGTCCTGCAGAACAAACTATTTAAGATCATTTAAAAGCTGGTGGCTTTTTAAATTCTCATTAATAAAAAGTAACCATGTATACCATATGCAGAAAATTAATTCTGAAAAACTAGGATGTGTGACACTCAAAGATGTTTAACATGATTAAATATCCTTTAGATAATTTGAAACACAATCTAAAATCCGTGATGCCTCACAGTCACAATAATAATCATCAATTCTCACTGACCATGAGGCTAAAGTAAGCCCAGTTGAGTTTTCATTTTTGCATTATTAACGAAAGGAACTTAGCTTCATATGTTTACTGATTCACATATTAAGAACATATAATGAATGCAGATGACGGATTTTGATATCAATCCTCAGCTTTCTGATACCACAGTCAAGTACCTGAATGAATTTGCAACTTCTTCATTTCTCCACATTCCCAATTAAAAATGGAAACTCACTGGGGTCTTGTACAAGTTCATGACAGTAACACTTTGGTTACAATGGAATCTGACTGAATTATTAAATACTTGAAATAAATGAAGAATGGGCAGAGCAGTGAAGATACCATGCTTAAAATGTTCAGAAGTTCAAACCTTGCTAAGCCACATTGAGCCGCAAGACCTTAGCCCGCTATCTTTACTGTGCCCCACTCCACACGCACTCCCTTCAGTAATTAATAATGTTTGTTCACAAATGTTTAAAATTGTTTTAAGCAGCTACCTGTGGCTTTAAATTCCCTCTGTCCCGAGTAATTCAAGTCATCTTTATATTCACATTTAAACAGTTATCTTGGCTAATAAAAAAGATTGAATAAGGTACCAGCGCTGGACCTACCATCTTAGAATCAATCCTACACTCTAACTGAAAGAAACATTAGACATTATTTGGACTTATTGGTCCTACCCTTATCTCCTCTGAACTCTACAATCAATTGACACATTTGTCTTGGTTAATTTTAGGTCTTCAAAGGCCGTCACTCAAAGCTATACTTTTTCTACTGGAGGGAGAGAAACAGTGACGAAAAGCAGATCCCCTCTGACTCACAATTACCAGCCATTCCCCCAAAACCAGTGCTTAGGGCAAGAAGCCACAACCAGTAAAACGATTCTTTTCTGAGGCCCTCCCCCCAGCGAGCCTCCTGTCAAGCTCCCGTTTATGTTAACAGCCTGCTGTATACTAACCTGCGCTTCATACACTGGAATTTTATTTGTACTTAATCCCTTTGAAGGTGTGTTTACTGACATTGTACCTAGAAGTGAAACCTACCTTCCTGATCCTACCCATCCCTCAGCCGACATAAATCTTTTACTGACCGAGATCTGTTTCATTATTGATGCACTATGTTACCTATTTGTGTAATTATACCATCTCCGTAAGCTCTGTCCCCAAGACTTTATAATATACCCCAGTGGTCTTGATACAGATTCAAGGAGGTAGTATTTCCATAGTGCTATTTTTGCATATAGCTTCCATTCCAATGAGCCCCACTCATTTTCAAGGCAACCCTGAAGTGTCATTTACTATGATTCCCATTTCACAGCAGAAGCAAGTGAGTCTCAGTGTTCTTGCCTAAGGATACCATCTAAATAGTGGCAGAGTACAGAACCCAAACAAAGGCAATACCACTTTCACTTGACATCCTACAAATGGCTATAGTTTGAATGAGCATTATCTTCTCCTACCAATACCATAAATCCTAAGTAGCTGTGCACACAACCAGTACTCCTAACTATTAATAGCATTTTTTGACTCAGCCAAGAGAAAGTGACAAAATATAATAAAAAGATCCATGGTTAACATTTAATGAGTGCTTCAAGCTTCTAATAATACTATGCTGAACATTCTGATGCATAACCTCATTTAATTTGTCAGAAATTCTAAGGATGGGTACTATTATTTCCTTCATTTTGCAAACAAAAAACCTGAGGCTCAAGCTCCGAAGCCTGATAAATTGCAGAGATAGGATTCAAATCCAACCTGTTTGATGCTGGGACATGTAACTTAACCATCACCTCCTCAGTATAAGGAAAACATAGTTCTCAATCTTCATAAAGGAAGTTATCAGTCCCTGGGGACACTGCATCTTTGAAGAAAAGTGGAAATGTTAATGGTCGTTAATATTCTCAGGACTTTTTTTTCCCCAAGTCTTAAGGTTGTACCAAATCAATCTAGATGGTTCCTTTTCTCATTTTGTCTGAAACTGAGGTCATTTGTGGCTCTGAGTCCACCCCTGGGGTTCCAAGCACCACGAGCCCTTTCTATTGCCATTTAGCTGTGAAATAGCTCCTCCATTACACTCTGTAGCTGTCTCTGTACCCTGTGTTCCAAGAGTCTCAAATCCCTTCAGGCAGAAAACTACTCTGCGAGTTGCTACCATGTTCATTATCCTTCAATCGCTTTACCAAACAAAAATGTTTTTTTGAGTGAAATGAGAATGTATTATGCAAACCATAAGGAAATCTGGAAATATTACTTAGCATCTTTAGTCTTCCTTTTCAAAGATAATAGCTAACTGAAAGTGAAAAGCCAGCCATCTGCTAGAAGGCTCCACAAATGAATCGATTGCCCTAGACACTGGAGACCCAAGGCTACAGAGAAATGAGGTTCAATGACTGAGAGTCATTTAGTTAATGCTGATTAAGCCTTGACTCTTACATCGTAAGATTCAAAATGCCGACTTTGTTATAATAATTTAATCCTTCCTACTATTATTTTCTGAACACTGTTGAAATTTTTCTAAGGAAGAAATTTAAAATAGGAATGGATCCTCTATTAAAGACTAAGAGAGATAAAAGGATGGAGAATAATAGTTTGTTTCCAACCATGTAAGTGGAGGGAATGGAGAAATGACCGATGCTGACTTGTTATGATTGGGATATGAAAAATCCTGTTTCTGGCCATAGTTGGTCTCTCGAGAACATAATCTTGCTCACCTACTTAGCCAACCCTAATGCTAAAAGTGTGGGGTTAATACAGAAAGGTTCTAATAGCATTAGACACAGCTCTTTGTTAGGCTGAGAAACAAGCAATCCACAAATTTAAAAAAAAAAAAAAAATGAGGAATATGGGTGGAGTATGGGAAAACTCCAGAGCTGATGGGGTAGCATGGCTTCTTGGGAGCTGGGCTGGAAGAACTCTAAATCATTCTGGAGACGAGGCAGTTCTAGGGAGCTCAGCTGTCGGATTCTCGGATTCTGAGGTCCTTCCCCCTGGGTTCTGCCATTCACGGACTCACCTGCTCTCTAAATGTAACTTGCCTTTTCTCCCACTACTGACGGTTTCTCTAGCTCTAAATCCAAATCCTGGGAAGACAAGTGGCTAGTTAAGTCAACTTTTTCCCCAGGCAACGAGTTGCTGGCCAGTCTCTAGATGTCCATCTTCTGATCCTTACAAAGTGGTCTGGGAATAGGTGACACTAGGCTCCCAGGCTTGTCCCTTCTACAAGGTGCCAGCCAAATACATTTCCTTTGAAATGGGGAGTATCATTAGTCTAACGCTCCAAAATATCTTAGTATAATTTTTGTATGCATCTAACTATATTAATAAGGTATATAGAATTCCATGTGCTTTTCAGGCTGAGCACATGTGAAATTTGGCCCATAAATACAGCTTTTTAGGGACTGCTAGTTTCCTTATTTCATACAACAATATTTAATTTATCATTAAGAGAGGCATGCAACATGGTGTCTAAAAGCAGCTAGAATCGGCCTGTATGGGTTCAAATCCCTGTTTTCTTGGTCAACTCACCCCACTTCGGTGATCCTTGGTCATTTTCCTCACTAGCAAAGTGGAGGTTATCATGAGTATCTGCATCATACAGTTGTTTGAGGATTAAATAAAACAGTATGTGTAAAGTGCTTAGAACATGCCTGGCACATGGAAAGCACTATCTTAAGCGCTGGCTCTGATGACAATGACGACGATGACGATTCTAAGCCCCTATCCCACAAAGCTGTCAAGAGAAAAAAAGGAAGAAAAAGAAGAAAAGCCTAGCTCTCGGCTGCCTCCATAGCAAGCTTAGCACAGAATAATTTTGCCAGCCCTCTACAGACCCGTCTCTCACTCCATTTCCAAGGTCTTGCCACTATCACAGTGGGATTATTGGGAAACAAAACAAGCACTGCCTTGCTTCTGGTACCCCTGCTCTCCACCTCAGCTCACAGGAATCTCTTCCTAATCTGCCTGGGAAAGCCTGTTACCACAAATTCTGAGTCCACTCAGCACCGGGTTTTGAAAAGAAAGGCCTGGAAGATCTGTGAAGCACATCCATTCTTTTTCCTACCAGTTTCATCACTGAGGAGACAACTGAGCAGTGAGCCCATGACCAGTTCGAATCTGCTGAGGAAGCAGAAGGTGACAAGAAGGAACAATAGATTCATTCTTCCAGATATTATCAAACCATGCATGCATTATAACTGTTAAATCATATGACAAACCACGAACAACTGGGTACTAAAGTGGTTAGTACTTTTCTAAAGATCATCTGATTAGTATTTGAACACATATTACTTTAGGCATAAGTCAGTCTGACTCCAAAATTTGAGGATTTTTTTCCCGCCTGTTTAGATCACTATGACCTAATTTTATATGAAATTTTATATGAAACCTAGCTGGTGAGAGAACACACTGCTAGCAGATTCCCAACAGTCCCCAGTCCCTAAGTTATGTACTTGTTACTACGGTATGTTGTTGTTGTTTATTTCATCTGACTTTTTCTTTTTTTTTTTTACTAGAAATGGAGTTCTCAGTTCAGAGTGTCTTTAATTTGGTTTGACAGTGCAGGTATAGCTATTGAAAGAATAAACACCTCCAGACAAGTTCAGCATTCTCCAGCTGACAGGACCCTCCCGTGTAAGCATGGGGGGATCTGACCTGGGGAAGGGGATATGGTCACAAAACTGGGCGATGTCCATGCGGAACCCACCTACATCTCTCTCATTTTCAAGTTTCCAGAATTTCATTGCAGATTAAATTTTAAAAATCATGTGTCTTTCCCTAAAAATCTTTTTTGAATTAGATAAAGTAACCAGTCTTTGAAAGAAGAAGGAATACAGAATTCAAACAATGTCTTATGCAATGATTTTCTCCTTCAATACAAAGGATGGATTTTTATCAACTGCCTCTTTTAAATATTTTTTGTAAATGAAACATAATTCACATATCCTAAAACTCACTATTTTAAAGCATGAAACTCAATGGGTTTTAGGATATTCACAGTTTTGTAGCATTATCCTTATATAATTCCAGAGCATTTCCATCACTCCAAAACAAACCATACCGCTTACCTGTCACTACTCAGTCTCCCCTCCCCCAAGCCACTAATTTATCCTCTGTCTCTATTCTCTACAGAATTGCCTATCCTAGGGATCACATACAAATGAAATTGTACAGTATATCATCTTTTGTGACTGGCTTCTTTTAGCGTAATGTTTTAAGGTTCATCATCCACTCTCTGGCATGTATTAGTACCTTGTTCCTTTTCACGGCTGAATAGTCTTCCAAAGTATGGATTGACTACATTTTGTTTATCCACTGATCAGTTGATTGACACTTGGGTGGTTTCCACATTTTGGCTAGTAAGCATAATGCTGTTATGAATATTCATATATCATTTTTTTGCGTGAATATACGTTTTTCAATTCTTTGGGGTATATATCTAAGACTGGGATTGCTGAGTCACACGGTATCAACATGCTTAACTTTTTGAGGAATTGCCAAACTGTTTTCTACAGCAGCTGAACCCTTTTACATTCCTGCATAACTGTCTCTTTCCTCATTCTGAGATAATAAGAGTTAACGAAAAATAACAGAGCATAATTGCAGAATTTAAAAATTCAGTTTTGAGTACTTATCCTCCATTTAAAGCATCTTTTCCTAGGCTTCCTACTGTGTTCAGATTTGGTAGCTGCAGAAGAGTTTTAAGAAAGATAAATCATTTACTCTTCCCATATCAATTTTTAAAATCTCTTTTTTGTTAATTCACTCTACCAACTTTTATAGGGCATGAGTAATACAGAAAAATAATACATGATTTGTAATAATTGTAGTGATTGTTGGGAAATTCTCAAAACAAAAATTATCATTATTACTTAATGATTATATTAATGACTATTTTGGAGAACCTAATTAATATATATGTTTACATATAAACATATATATTTATAAATATATGTTTACATATAAATGTATACATTTATACATAAATTTACATATAAATATATTTTTCCTGTGAATAGGTATATTATATAAGGAAAGTGATGTAAATCTCCCAATGATCATTTTAAGAGAAGGTAAGAAATCTAAAAAAAAAAAAGTCTCATAAATGAATGAGGCCTGCTATGACGCGAGTCAAGTGACCAAGAAGTTTTCATTTGGCATCTATTAAGTGTTAACACTGAATAATGTAAAATGTAAACATTTGCTTTGGCTCTATCCAGTCTGAGGTCAAGTACACTAAAACGACTAGCACAAGTCAGAATCACAGCCCATCTGGCTCAGAACCGTTTTACCAGAAGAGGGAACGTGGACCTTGGCAGGAAAGAGCAGGTGTTCTCCCGAACATGAGCCTCAAGGGCAGGAAACACCCCGGGAGATTTTTTTAAGTAGTTACTTTTGTTTATTATGTCCATTCCCAAAATAATTCTCAGGTTTATTATTACTATTTTTTAATCCAACTATATTTACTTTCCAAATAACCCCATTGCAATTATGTTTCTTAAGTTTTGAAGGGTCAGGGCTCTATGAAAAACCTACTAAAAGGAAAATCCTCTTTGCACACAGTTGTGAGAGGTTATTTAAACCAGCTGGGTAGGAATCTCTTTAAGGACAGCTGCCTTAGAGCGAATCATTTCACCTCCATGGTACTTGCTACTCGGAAGAGAATGTCTTCTACAGTTGCTAAGGTTCAATGATAAATATGATAACCTATTTGTTTAAGTAGCACTGAGGAAACCACATCCTTGGAAATTCACCCCTCCAGATTAATCCACTTTCTTGGATCTATGAACTATACTTAGGAAGCCACCACCCAATGAGCATTTTGTCACTGGCACTCACTCTGACACCATTCACAATGACTGGTCCTAACACCGGTCTCAGTCAGTCCAATTGCCCATCAGAAAGCACAACACTTATTTTCACAGAGAGAATTTAAACTGAAGAATTGTTAGCTAGGTATAAAATTGTTAACTAGGTAACTGACAGTGCCAAAAGGGACCTTAAGGGTATCATGGAGGTAACAACTACAAAAAGCTGAGGAGAAACTGGGAAAAGGTAAAAATGACCAAAATTTAGAAACTCAGTCCTATGAGGACAGTGTGTGGCTCCACTTGTGTGGAGTCTCTGAGGGGCACGATGAGGTTGCTCCTTCCAGAATTGGAAAAACTGCAAACTGGATTTAGCTGCAGCTACAGGAAAGTTGCTCAGGTGAAGACGTATTGCTGGGTGATGCTCATGATAACAGGAAGACAAAGGAAGCAAAGCAGGAGTCAGTCCTTTCTTCTGCTTCCCAACTTGCAGTTTTTTTTCTCTAGCGCCCTCTATGGGCAGAGCCTAGCATGGAGCCCCAGGGAAAGCAGAAAGACCATTAGCAGAGGCCCAGCTTCAGTTCCCTAAAGCCAGGTACAGAGGGGTGGGTTTGGACCTAAAGGTAACTGGCAAGCCATATTCTCTCAGTAGGAGTCCCCAGATTAAAAAAAAAAAAAAAATCACATCAGCAATTAAACAAGTTTCTATCTATCTAACCCATACAGATGACGTAGAACACCTGATCAAACTAACAACACACATTGAGCACAGGCTAAAGAGTGTGGTGATTTAGTTAATTGACTCTGTATTATTTCATTTAATCTCCATAACAGATTTCTCCTCCCTACCTTTCTCCCTCTCTCTCTCTCTCTCTCTCTCTCTCTCCACACACACACACACACACACACACACACACATATATTGGGAGTGCCAAAAAAATGTATACAAGTAGACACTTTGGTTAACGTTGCTCAAGCAGTAGTTTGCCATAATCAGAAGTGTCTGGATGCTGATGGCAACCACTTTGAGCACCTCTTATAAATGCAGAAGTCAAACGTGACTTGTATTCATCTTTTGTTATCGGTATATATTGAGTATTACAATTGTAATACAGTTTTCTTTCCTTTCTTAAAATGTGTATACATTTTTTTTGGCATGTGTATACCCTCTGTATATAGATATATGTACAGCGAGAGAAAGCAAGAGCACCTAGTATTGCATAAAGAGTGAAAAATGAGAACACGGACACTATTTAGATCAACTCTAGAGACCTAAAACTCATTTCTACACAAAACGAAACAAAATAACAAAAAAGGAACCAGCAAAACTGGGAAATTTTGAATAGTTGTCCCAGAAGCCACATGCAGCTCTGACCCTCAAGCCTGTGCTCTTAGCTATGCGATCTATACTACTATCCAAAGCCAGCAAGGGACACACCAGACTTCTGTCTAAAAGGCCACTTCCCCCGCGCAGTGATACTCAGTGACACTGACACAAAGGCCCACTGTGCCCCAATGCCGCAGGGTTACTAGAGTTCAGTGGGCTAGCAAAGCACCGGGGCATCTGTCTAGTTGATGCTTGCTGTGCTCCCACTAAAATCCATTCCCTGTATGGTCTCGATTACTTTTAATTACAATGAGCTACTGCTTCAATTACATGTAGCACAGATATTCCTATATAATTCTTCCCTAAGGATACTAGTTAAACGGAGAAAAAGATTTGGAGAGGCCAAGGTGGAAAGGCCATGAATAAAAGGGTAAAGAGAGGCAACTAATTTTCTAAGGCGCATTCACCTGACATTTACAGTTCTTTAAAAATGCACAAAAAGTACAGCAAAACAGTGAGGAAAACCTCCATAGGTAATCATCCATTCAACGCATTTATTCAATAAAAATATTTATCCAGTGCCTATAATTTGCCAGACAGGGATGAATCAGGTATGGCCACTGGCCTCACAGTGTGGCCATTGTCCTACAATCCAGTTGGGGGAGGGCCATGAATTCAATAACAACTCCCACTTGTTGAGCATGAATACCTGCCAGTCACTGTTCAAAGTGCCTGACTAACCTGCACGAACTCATTAAGTACTCCCAACACTTACGAGGCAGATATTCTTAGTATCGCCATTTCACAGATAAGGAAACTGAAGCACAGAGAACTTAAGCTATTTACCCAAGGCCACACAGCTCATAAATGCTGGAGGCAGCATTTAAATCCAGGCATTTTTGACTCCATATCTTCTGTGCTTACCTAGGCCATACTACCTCTTGTCATAGCAACACAGAAATGCTAAATGTCATGGAGCTCTATGGGCACTTAGGGACTGGAGAGATATGTTCTCAATGAAGGGACCAGAGCAGCTCACACGGAGAAGATAACATTTCATCTGGACTTGGATCTCTTTTAAATAAGATGCATTTCATGACAGTTTTCACTGGTAATGATAACTCATTTATTGAGTGTGTACTGTTTGTGAGACAGCAGATATTGAAGGTATAATTACCCAAAAAAAGAGATACTCTACATCTATGTAAATCAAGCCTCATGAAGTACAGTCACCTGGAAGAAATATTCAAAATAATCATTAGGGATTTTATAACTAATCAGAATATATTAAATTTTATATGTTAAAATAGAAGGCTTGAGGTTCTGACACCACAAGGCTGCAATGGTGACTTTCAATGAATCCTCATTCAAGAAACCATTTCCTATTAGAAAGCAGCATGACACCGTGGAGAGTTTGCAAGGATACAGGCTTTGCTTTGAACCCCCAGTCTTGGGTGATGAAGTGTAAGCGCCTTGCTCTCTCGGGACCTCTGTTTCCTCATCTGCAAAGTGAAATCAATGCTTCCTTTAGCATAAATGTCCTTGGCACCGAAGATGGCAGAGAACTGGATAAACGCTATCACCCTACAAAAGCGAGGCTGTTAATATTCCCACAGGATAAGTCATGAAGATTGTCAGAAATCCCCAGACTCACAAATACAGCTGACTTTCTTCCGATGCCCCTTGTTCATAAAGAAACCAAGCTTCGTTATTTCAAAAGGATGATACCACCAGGAAGAAAAGTTGAGAATGAGGGAAATAGCTGCACGGACTAATTAAGTGACTTGCAGTACAGTGTCTGAAATGCAAATGCTAAGTTGGACAAGATTACAAATTATCTCCGATCATCGGCTTTGGAGGGCCGCCTACAAGTTAATGACATTGTGAATATCAAAGTATCTTGCCTGTTTTTATGGTACTGGTTAGCAGAATGCCAGGACTGTGAGATCACTCTCTGAAAAACTTAGGCTGTCGTGAAAGAAGCTTAGCAATATAGCCTTCTGGGTAATTCACAGGGCACACTAACGTATTCAAGTCTCCAAAGAAATACCGTCAAGAAATCTACTTAATATTGCATAACCCAGCATCCCCTAAACATATTTGACTATGGAAGTCTTTTTAACATTTTGTTAACACATATTAATACCCTGCAGCACTGATAGGCCTCCCAGCAATCTCTTCTAAACAATAAGCGTAGTACTCCAGGAAGCACAAAACTAGCTGTACCCAGCACAACGTGCAATGTTCCAACAAGATTTAATTCATTCATCCAACAAATATTTACTAAGAATTAATAATGTATGCAGGCAAGTTGTTCAGCCACTTGGCTCAGACTAAGCATAATTCACTGTCCTGTTCTCAATGTTAACATTTAATGAGCCCAGTGATGGGGTTTTTGAGAAAGTAACAGGTAGCTATTTATGAGGAAACAGAGGTAAATATTTTATTTGGGCTCCCACTGAGGTGAACGTCATGGTGAGGTGGCCTCTTCTAGATGTCCCCTGGAATTCAGTTTTTTGGATTGTTTTAGTGTTGGCTGTTATGCCACTAATATCCCTGAAGCCATTTCGCACAATACTGGAGGTGTCTGGGACATTTGGAATGATTGTAATACAGAGGGTGCCAAAAAAATGTATACACATTTTAAGAAAGGAAAAAACTATTAAAATTGTAATACTCAATATATACCGATAACAAAAGATGAATACAAGTCACGTTTGACTTCTGCAATTACAAGAGGTGCTCAAAGTGGTTACCATCAGCATCCAGACACTTCTGGTTACGGGGAACTACTGCTTGAGCAACGTTGACCAAAGTGTTCTCTTGTGTACATTTTTTTGGCACCCCCAGTACTTTCATCATGAGACTAGTTACTGTGTTTATTCAATGTATTTAACTCCTTTATGGGAAATCTCACATTGCAACACTCACATTGGACATGTATCCTTCATCTGTCATGCTTTTTCAAGGTGAAAGTATTATAGCTTGTTGATTATGTGCATCTGTTACTTCTAATGACGCTACCTCAGAGGGATCCACCCTATGTGTTCATCTCCAACCATGTGTCTCTTCTTTCATACTTTCTGTCTCCACAGACCTAAAGTGTCACGTGTTCCTGTTTCACTTTTCCCTCTGATGGTCTATTAGTTTTTCTCATGTGGCGTCCTTAAGGTCTTGTATGTGCTTTGGCCATGTTTCTAGTTTTTAAAATACTTAAATATTTACTTAGGTAATCAAATTCTCAAAATTGAATACCATTTTAATGAACATTTTTAGTTCAAATCAGGTAACATAATGAATGTTACCTGTTGTATAAATCCTAAACTCAGTCTCAAATGTTTGAAAGATACATAGTATAAAATTATACCATTTTATATACCGCTACTACTTATCTATAATAATACCACTAATTAATGTCAAATGTATCAATTAACAGGCTATGTTTCTGTGGTATTTTCTGGATGAAAAAAAGTGCAGGGTGTACCTTAGAAAAACATAAAATAAAAATCATCATAAAACAAAGAACAAATTAGCTGTACCCAGCATAACATGTAGTTCTTAATAACTGCTGAAGTTTATTTAATATTTGTTCTAAAACAAGGATTGTATTAAGCATTTCATATACCATATCTCATTTAATCCTTAGAAGAATCTATTATTTGGTATTATCATTACATCCATTCTACAGTAAAGAGAACTAAAACTCAGAAGAGCTGAATTACATGAAGGTCTCACTGCTGTGAAACTGAGTCAGGTCTCAAACTTGGATGTCTCTGACTCTAAAGCTTTTCCTCATAACCACTATGCTTTGCTGCCTCTAGGAAGTGACAGTCTACTCTATGTATGCTGTATATATTAAGGGGAAAGGAAGAGATCTATATTAGAATATGGTAATTAAAGGAGACAGGAACATTAAGGAAGAGAATTAGTGTGAATGTAGACAATCAGAAAAGTCCTTTTTACGCATTTTTCCAATTCCAAACCATGGTTTAATGTCTGAGAAACTCATGGTTCCCATCTGTTAAATGGAATTGTTATTTCATGATCACCTGAAATCAATATAAAGTGTTATGTAAAAAAGGGGAATTAGAAAATTTTAGAGAAAGCCCAATGTTAGTTTTAAAGTGCCCTTCCTAATATTTAATGCCCTTCCTAATAATTAAATACTATCAAAAAATGCTTTGGGACAGTGGATCTATTTTCATTAATTCACCAAAGAAATCTTCCAGTGTAACAATTTTAACTTTTCTGAGAAGAAGGCCACAGTGTTAAATAACGTACACACAGAAAAAGGGGATTCTACCACCCTGGAGCAGTAGAAGTGTTTGGGATAAAACATACTCATTCAGTTCAGCCTAGTTCTAGCTCGGTTTGCAGAGAATTCAAAACAAGATTAGAAGGATACGGTAATTTATCACTCAAGGGAGGGGAGCCTGTCTTTGACATTGAATAACGAGGTAAGGACTTTGCATGTGAACTCTTTCTGCATAAAGTCTTGGGCAGATCTCAGTCTGAAGTGTTCTGTGGCAATGAAAACAATTCCAAAAATAATAAATGCCTTTGGTCTGGACACACCTCTCCCACTCAACCCAGTTCCCTAGCACCCAATCTTCTTGCACAAGTTATTCTCTGCATTTTTCTCCCCCATCTGTGTTTCAGGAACTCGTCACGTTTTGAACTACCTTAACCTTTGTACTTGATCATTCTTCCAGGACCACCACTTAGTTTGACTAACCGATATCCCTCTCTTCTTGGCTTCCAAGGAAACAGTATCCCATATCTCATGTATCATTTAACAACAGTAATGTAATTTATTGTTTCACAGTTGTTATATTTATGTAACATTCTCTGCAGCTAGCCTCAAATTCACTGAGCCCAGTTGCCACATTTTACTCTACTGCATCACCTTCACAAAATACATAAAAGGCACTCAAGAAGTTAATTGATTAAAACTGGAGGTGAGATCATAAGGGAATACTCTGAAAAAGGTAATACCGCTCACTAAATATAGAATGTTCACCATTCTCTGGGAGAGGTCCATAGTGTGCCAACACAGATTCTACCTGGAATTTGGTCACTGGTGTTACACAACTAAGAATGACACATCTTTTAAATTGCCATATTCTAGAATGTTGGTTAGAGTGGAGGGTTGGCTTTGATGCCTCACCTGATCTCAGCACTTATTCCTGAAGGAGATATGAAGGGAGTGAACAATCACCACTTGCTACAAGGATACTGTTAGCAAAGATTTTTGCTACACCTTTCAGTATAAGGCAAAGAGCAAAGCAAAAGAAAGTATGTTAGGTGCTGAGCTATCAGCTAATTAACCTTCCAAAAATCTTTGGCCCCCAGTTCTGGAAAAATGGATAATGACAATTTGAGACAAGAGATTCACCAGAAACAAACCAGAAGATGCTGTGTGAAAAACTCGTTCCATCTGACTAGCATCCACGGTGAAGTGTCAACTCAGTGGAAGTCAGGACAGGTGCCATGCAAACATCGCCAAGGGGAGAACTCTGAGTTGACACGAAACCTGGATTTACTGGCCAATAATGAAGGTATCTTGGACAGACCCCAGTTCCTGCCTTTGGCGGGCTTACAATTTTCCTCATGAGCAGCAACTAGCTAAAAGATTAATAAAATAAAACGTATGATAAAAACCAAGAGAGATTTAGCTCTCAAATTGTAACATAATTATGCTCATGCAATCCAAATAATTCTCACCAGCCTGAAATTCCTCAGAGACCCAACTGAATATATTACAAACACTCTGGTCGTAAAGCCCACGTTTCCTGACAATAAAATTGCTGCAATGAACATTTGGGTTCTTTTCCATTTTTAGAACCATGTTGAACAACCTGCTTCTAATGTATTTTATTAACACTCTCAAAGTGTTCCAATGAATGACAAAACCCCCAGTGCTTTTTCTGAGTGGCTGACACTAAACAATAATGTTGTTTCGCAGTGTGTCGTCTTCCCACTGCCAAGTAAAAGCTTTCTGTTAGGTTCCTTGGCACTAAATCTCTCCCTGAGATACCGTCTGCAATCCATACGCAACGAGTAAAAGGAGATGATCCCCCTTGAACCCACGTCATTCCAGCATTAGCCAGGAGGGATTCGGAACATCAATAATGCCTCTAATTTAAAGACAATTTACTTCCTTAGATTTAAAACAAACAAAAAATTACATACGTTTTGAGCAACTACCCACAATCCCTTCTTCAAGTCGCTGTGTCTGGCAACAACATACTTACATTTTTTTTTTTTTAATTAAAGATTCTTAGGGTGACAATTGTTAGTAAAGTTGCATAGATTTCCAGTGTGCAATTCTGTAACACATCATCTACATGTTATATTGTGTGTTCACCACCCAGAGTCAGTTCTCTCTCTATCACCATATATTTGATCCCTTTTACCCTCATCTACCCTCCCACCCTCTGGTAACCACTGAACTATTATTATCTAATAACATACTTATTGATACAATTTTCTTCAATCAAACAGTGCATCATTTTATAAAGAACTTTGCACGTGAAGGATCTTGGGCAGTTTTGTAATCAGAACGTTCAGCAAGTATTACACTTCCATGAGCACCACCTTGCATGCAAGAGCTAAAAGTTGTCCCACTACTACAATAATTACAAAAGCAAATTTTAACATGGTCTGCTCTTTATTCATCCTTAAAATTTGATTATTAAAAAAATACAAGTAATACACAACCCTCTAAATTAATTCTAACCTGAAGGTACTGACAGATCTCAATGGATTTAAAAACTATATTTCACATAAAACCTTATAAAAAATTACAAAGGCACTATTGGTCTCCAGGATGCCATTCCATGCCTAGAGCCTTCTCTCTATTCCCCACTTTCTGTCTTTCATGATTATAGCGAAGGTACTCCTTAAGAGATAGTATGTTAAGTGTATTACATTTATCATCTCACTTAAGTCTCATAACCATATTAACAAGTAGCATTGGTGTTCCCTTTTTGTAAACGAATCAGCAGAGGTTCAGAGAGGTCAGTCTGCTTGGTCACAAAGCTAGTAAGTACTGTAGACATAATTCAGTTTCAGGCCTGTCTGATTCTAGAAACTGCACCCCTAAGCACTCTGCTAAACCACTTCTTTAACATTTCCTCTCTGTTCTACAGGAGTCCCACCTTATCATAAGTTTACAACTCAGTGGTTCATGCTAAAGAAAACATCTCCTGGAAAATTTACCTGAAACAAGACTCTGGTCAGTGAGTCACCAGCTGACCCCAAAGAAAATTACCTAAGAAGAAGTCATCAAGTATTTCTTCACAGACAATTTTCTATACTTCATTGAAATAAAGAGAGTTGACTTGATGAGAACACAATAAGAAAGAGAAAAAGAAATAGAAAAAAAAAAAAAAAACAGAAGGTGTGATGGGAAGAAAAATAGAGTAAAAAAGAACAACATGAACGACATCAATCAAAAAAGCAAGAGGTCCTCAATGATCATTCGCCCCATCTGTGGTTATCCAGGTCATGGGTTATAAACATGACCCAGAAAACCACAGAATAATTCACAAAGTAAAAGATGGCTGTGAGCTACCTGGACTAATGGGAAAGTGCTAGAAAAATCTTCTGTTGCCTTTCAGCTCACAACAGAGAAAACATACATGGCTATGTTTAAATGTCTGTGAAGAAAAAAGTCAGTTTAAAACTGATAAAAGAGATCTCACACAAAAATAGCAGCACTTTCCCACTGGGCATGTTGAAAGCAACAGTGAGTGCCATTTCTAAATTGTCCGATTTGTTGTGGAATGGCACAGTTTCCCTTCATTTTAATTTCAGGGTTTGTTTGTTTTTTAATCACACCTGCACTTCCAGAACCTCTCAGAGCAAAAATGTTCCTGTTGTCAAAGCATAGTTTCCCAGCTGTCAGAATAGGGCCTTGTCTGCCCTCAGGGGCTCTGGGGTAGAAATAAAATGGCCTCAAAAATTGGGAACTTTACTTTCACTACGCTTTAAAAGGAGCTGATTTTAAGTCATTTATTTATTTTACTTTAAAATAAAATAGGTATACCTTTTTAAATTATTGTTTTTTTTCATTTTAGATAGAGTTCTGTACAAAAGTGAAGTTTCTATACTATACAGAGAAGTAGGAATATATATCTACCGTGTTTCCCCGAAAATAAGACCTAACCAGAAAATAAGCCCTAGCTTGATTTTTCAGGATGACATCACCTGAACATAAGCCCTAACACGTCTTTTGGAGCAAAACTTAATATAAGACCTGGTCTTATTTTCTGGGAAACATATGTCTATATCCATATCTACACCTACATCTACATCTACGTCTACATCTACATCTATATCTACATCTATATTTACATCTATATCTATATCTAATCTATATCTATATCTACCATGTTTCCCCAAAAATAAGACCGGGTCTTATATTAATTTTTGCTCCAAAAGACGCATTAGAGCTGATTGTCCGGCTAGGTCTTATTTTTGGGGAAACATCTATATCTATATCATCTATATCTATATCTATTCCTTAAAATCCAAGAGCTGCTTTTCCTGATGTCACAGGGATCTATGGGAGTCTGGTGCTTGAATATTTGAAAGGGTTTTGTATTAGTTAAGGAAAGGTGACCACATGGAGGTGGAGATTTTCTCTCTTGGCTCATTTCCACCATTACTAAGAAGAACTTGGAATTTTGGTGAACATATTTGAAGAGGAGAATATTTAAGTCTAAAGCAACATCCTGTGATGTAAAATCTTGGAGGACTGTCAATCTTACAACTCACATATTTCAAAATAAACTTCTGGTGTGTTTTTTTCCACTAGATTTCCAAATAATTTTATTTCAATTGTTGGTTTCTATTTTTTGTCATATTATTATCTCAATACCATTTTTCATGCTTTTTAATTAGCACCCTTCGTGCCTAATAGATCGCCATTTAAAGTATAAGAGTATTATGGGTTATACTCTTTTTTTTATCCTTATCTTCTGAAGGCTTAATCATGTTCATAGCCAGTTTGTGAACTCAAGTAATCATTCAAACCAATTACCTCCCTGATTCTAGGAAACAGAACACATCTTCAGAAGACTCCGACCCTATCCCTAATCTTCAAAATGAGTCAGAACTACTCTAAGTGAAAGGCTCCTTTCTTCATTTGGAATCTACATCTTTAAAAGAAAGAGGTTAAACAGAGTAGAGTTGCCTATGAGCACTCTAATGGGAAACATTTGTGGGGAATGGGGTGACCCATGGCATTCTATTTAGACTGTGACCACAAAGGGGTCGGATTAAGGGTTTGGACATAATGCAAGTGGCCTTTGCTCTGATAATGTAAGGAAAGGTGTTGAATCTTCATCCAGGATTGGATGAGTATCACATATCCTCTCACATTCTAGCTAAGAGATGTTTTAAAGTACATACATCTAAAACTAAAAGGAATACTACCTAAAGCAAATGTGAATGTCTACAGTAAGGGGGAAAAAGGTTGCAAATGGACAAGAAATATACTACATATTATTAGAAGCCAAATTTTCATTTAAGCCACAGTTTGTATAATGACCACAGATGTTAGTGTCTGTGTGTGTATGTAAAGGGGAGAGAAAAGACAGGAGAAAGGAAGAGGAGAGGACAGAGAAGAGGAAGGGAAGGGGGTGGGGGAGGAGAGAGAGGGAGAGGGAGGGGGAGGGGGAGGGGGCGGGGGGAGGGGGAGGGAGAGGGAGAGGGAGAGGGAGAGGGAGAGGGAGAGGGAGAGGGAGAGGGAGGGAGAGAGAGAGAGAGAGAGAAAGAGAGAGAGAGAGAGAGAGAGAGAGAGAGAGAGAATGAAAATATTGAATTGAATTTTCTGTGTAAAAATAGGATTTAGAAAATTAAAATGTAATTCCATCTATTAATGGTCAATAATAGTCCACAACAGAGTTACAAACAGCAGTTAATCAAATATACTATTTGGCCTCTTCATCTGAAAGATAAATAGAAGTACAGTAATGTATTCTTTGATGTATCTCTCAACTAACTTCCTACCCCATAATGAGATTAAGTAAATGCTACAAAACCACAAATACAATTTATCCAAAAGATACTGTGAACTTACCTAAAAAGAGAATACAGCCTCCAAATTATTTGGGACTCTAACCTACTCCATTTCTTGGAAAACAGCGGGACCATAGCTCATGAGATCCTGATTACAAGCTTCTTAAAACATAGATGATCCTTCTGATGTAAACTCAAAGGCCGGCACATTTCAAAAGCTCAGCTTCTAGAATTCTGTGCTCATGTCTCAGTACCAATATTGGGTCTTGATGAAAAGTTAGAGCAGCACGAAGCCCGCAAAGCCTGTGTTTTATTGGAGAGATCTCAGGTTCTAGACACAGTAACTCTTAGGAACACAAGAGGCAAGTCCTTTAGCTTATTAACATTTGGAGAGAGACAGAGAGACAGGGAGAGATATAGAGACAGAGAGAGATGATGTCATTCAAGGTCTCTTCTGACTCTAGGCTTTTCTAAATTGTTATATTTCAAAGAACTCTGAAAGCTATTAGGTTAGTGCAAAAGTAATTGCAGTTTTTGCAATTGTTTTACAATCTTTTATACCACAATTACTTTTGCACCAACTTAATACATTGTCAGAGTTTTAGGAAAGTGTGATTTGTCCTTAGGTAATCCCATTTAAACACAACAAACAAAGCTTGGCTAGAGCACCGTCAACACACAGTATCCGAACTGACTTACACAGGTCTTTTCAAATATAAGTGACTTAATATTCAGAGTTCAATGGTTAAAGTCTTCTGCAAATAAATGTGAAATTTACTTCCTAAACAGAAACACAATTAAAGCTTATTTTACAGTCTGTCCTCTATGGACAACTCACGCCATATTTTATTTTATTAAACTCTTAATTTATTTACTATCAAGTAGCATCCTAATTGCAAACTACAATAAGGGAGACGAAATGTGACCACAGGGAAATGGGGAGAAAAAAATGCCACGGTCTCTTTTGAAGAGAAATAGAGCGAGCAAATCAAGTTCCCAAGAGCATTTACTCTATTTCCCAGCTCAGAAAATACAGAAGTTTAGTGACACCCAAACGTATGTGTCACGCATTGAAGATGCATCTTAAAGATCCTACTTGGCTGAACATTGTAGAAATACAAGCAGAATCCTAATTTTTAACAGCTATCCAGTGTTTTTCTCAGGCATCGTCGACAATGAGCATTTTGTATTATGCCGAGGCAATTGCATTAGAGACAGTAGCTCTACATTTTATAATCACTCACAAAGCAATTGGAATTTGACAATAAAACAAACCAAGGCCTTTTCCCCATTACCAAACGAATTTCTAAGCAGAGTATTGTTCAAAAGAAGAATGTGACTGAATAAAGAAGTCCAAAGCCTGAAAAGTGACTTGGGGTTTCAAGCACTTCCACAGATGCTGTCAAAATAAGGATTTCAAAGCTTGCTTTCACAGTGAAGAGAATTCAGGCACTGGAGAAAGCATCTGAGTAATCTCATATAAGACAATACCTAGAGGGCTCATTGCTTTCTAGAGACATATAATCATTTAACAGTTTCACAATTCACACTGAAGTCCTAGTCCATTGTATGTTATAGTGAAACCCAGACAAGACCACAGAAAGTCCAAAATATGAATATATAGGGGCACAAGAAATCCATTCTCAAACCTCCAATGTGATAGATGATGCATTTAATGACAACGATGGATTATTTTTGGAGTGAGTGGGGGATACCTAAGCTCAATAATACAGTTTTAAACAACTAAGAGAAGTTAATATAGAATAGCTTCAAATGTTGAGATATTCTGAAAGTTTTACCCTAGATTTTTTTCTCTCTTCAAATAATAAGTTTATCAAACTATAAACGTCAGAGTGGGAAGAACATGAAATAGGAGTCAGGTAGGTTTAGAGTCAATATTTTTTACTTTGTCACTTAAATCTGTGTGATTTTAAGCAAACTAACCAATCTCTTGGTTTTTCTGTTTCTCAATGAAAAAGATCAGCTATTGAAATAACATGCATATGACAGTTATTGGGTAGATTAAGTGACTTGCCAGCATTGTTTGGAAAGAGAGTTCTCTGTTAGTCACACTATTTAATTCCACCTGGAAAATACTACCAGCAATAGAAAAACCACTAGACTGAGAGCAACAAAATACGCCTTTGAGTTTTATTCCTCTGTGACTTCCTCTCTTTTACTTTAAGACAGTCTTTGTCTTATTCTTGAAAAGTACAAATAATTTTCTGCTATAAAATTTGAGAATTCCATTGCATTTAACTTGTCACCATGTAGCTGGCTGGCACCTTAAATTTGGAGCATCAGCAGCAGCTTAAGACAGTCCATTTTTTTTTTTTTTTTCTGGAAAACATGGTGTTCATAGTGGCACTAGCCAGTCTGGTTTGATTAAGCAGCTTTATCCTTGGTCCATATGTTCAGTTTTCCTGGAGAAAAATGTTTTCGTTTCATGAATGAAAGACAACATAGTATAATGGAAAGACCTTGGAAGGTCAATGTAGATTGATTCTAGTACTTCCTAACTGTAATATTTGGCAAATTTTTAATGTATCTGAATAGCCATAACTCCTCTCTACATAGCGATGATCTCTTGAATTGTTATAAATACTGAACACACACACACACACACACACACACACACACACACGTATATATGGACCTGATAGGTACTTAGTACATAGTAGTAATGATGATGAAGATGATGACACATAAGAGATTAACTGGAAGATTACTAGAACCTTATAAAGGCAGGGCCACCAAGGAGCCAAAATAAACATTTCATTCACCATGAAGACATAGTAAAGATGGAATGAAAAGTATAGGAGGGAAGAGATAAATATTAGCAAAGGACTCCTGTCTGTAGAAACCTTCCTTACAGCCTCTATCTGTTTCTCTTTTGGTTACAAGAGTTTCTCAGTTTCTGTGTGTTGGGTAATTATCTCACCAATTGAAGTTTTTGTTTTTGTTTCTAATGCTTTGATTTTTCCCCCACACTTTCCCCCAAATACTGTATACAGGTTGCTCTGGTGAGTTAAACTTACCACCTTACCATTTTATCCACAAATTGCCTAACTGGGAGATGAGGCTGAGATAAACACCAGGGAGTCAAGCACATCAATGATGAACTAGCAGCTTTTACTGTGGCTCATTGTATTGCATCTGGATACGGCCTCTGGTGTAGACTTTGGTTTATTCCTCGTTGGGTAGGGGGTGACTGGCCCCCGGGTGGGCTGTGTGACAGCTGACTTGAAGTAAGCCAGTATCTTTGACATACAAGTGAAGTAGTATCAATGGACATGGCGGGTCCAAAGGTGTAATGAACTGGGCACATTGGTCTATTGTCTGCCTCACCTTTTCTCAGAACGTCAGCTCTTACGGCCCCTACTGGATGATCCACAGCTTTGTGCATCTAACCCTCTGGGTACAGTTCACAGACAGTTGAACCACACTGGGACAATTAGAGTGTCTCTAGTAGCCATTTGTAATTTAGATGCAGAGTTTAAGTTGAACCACTGGTAGGACCTTAGTATAAAAGTCCATGAACGCCTTCCATGGCAGTCCCTGGAGATGCCACGGAACCTCCTTTTCCTGGAACCGCCCTGGTCAGCTTTGCCTTGGATTATAGGAGGGAGATTCATATCCTTCCCAATTAGTGCTCTTTTGATCTAAGCTACTTTGAGGAAATTACTATTAATGTTACTATAATTTATTACTATTACTAATGGTATCGCTGCTGTTAGCTGAACTCAAATTGCAGTAAGAATCTGAGGTAGAATCTCAGGTTATACAAAAGTCACTCCTGAAAAACAGTCTGTACTAATGAATGGCTAAGCCCTAAACCAGGGGTGTCCACACTGCGGCCCGCAGGCCAACTGCGGCCCGCAATCCATTTTTAATTGGCCCACAGCAAATTCCAAAAATATATTTAGTTTACTTAAATAAACCAGGTGAGGCAATACGTACTTCATCTCGAGTGAGAGGCCCGGCTGTTTGTGTATTTTACCACATATGGCCCTTGGTAAAAAACGTTGGTAAAAGTTTGGACACCTCTGCTCTAAACCATTTGAGTATAATCACTCAAAATCAAAGTCCTAATTTTTCATGTTAGTATATGCAAAATTTGTCATTTTTTTTTAGCATCTTATTTGTTTGTTTTGTTTTGTTGGCATCTTTGCTAAAATAAAATAAAAGTCAAAGCCAAAGTGTTCATAGAACAGACTAACAGATAGTAAAACTGATGCTACTTGACATGAACTAAGGGTGTTTATCGGAGTAAATAAAAATAAACAGCATAGATGTTTCTAGTTTTCATGCGATTTCCACCAAAGTAATACTAATACTACACATAGTCTATTCCTCAGAGCTTCAAGAAAGACTAGTCTAAATTAATCCAGGCACATGAAAATATCTTATCTTGAAAAATCTGCAGAAACAAAAACACATATTCATGTCCTTTAATATTATTTACCACACACTGCCTCTCTATCTCAGAGGAGTCAGAAAATGTGTGTCCTTCTCACTGCCGTGTCCTCATCACTAAGCACGGAGTCAAAACTTGAGCAGAAGCTCAAACTGGTTATTATATAATAAATAAATTAATGAAAGAATAAATGAGTGAAGGATAGAGGTAAAATCATCCAACAAAAAGAAAACGGAGTCAAGTCTGATGCAGTTGGGCAAAAGCAAGCAGTTCTCCCAAGTATAAAACAGATACAATGCTCCCTGTCACCTCTACATCATCCCAAACACCATCTCTACCCACCTAAAGCACTGATCTCCTAAAAATGGCACAAAACTAGATTCAAGTTATTATAAGTTCTTAGCCTTGATGTAAACCCACCAAAATCTAGCAATTCTTATTCCATCCATTAAACCATTTTTGAAGGGATCTAAGATTGCTGAAGCTCTTTTCAGACATAAAATCCTAAACAGGAAACGAGGAAAAAAGAATTATCCATAGACCCACCAAATGCCTTAAGTCTGTATTTATTTCACTTCATAACTCAGCCAACAAGACAGAGCACCATTACAGAGTGAAAAGTGGTGGACAATCTGGTTGGAGTCCATGCAGAGTGGCTCAGGCCCCTCTCTGCAATAGATATGACTTCTTGATCTCCTTCCCTCTCATTCATGATTCCTTGTAAGGAGGGGAGGGACACTAAGAATAGTACTCCCACCAGTGGCTTCTTACATTCTATGCAATCCTGGAGGGAATCCTCTGGAAGCATGAACCTAACTGGGCACTATGAGGGAAGGAGTAGAGTAGGGGAGAAAATGGAACGAGAGGTCTCAGCCTCTAGTTACCATGTAAGTTAGGGAGATACAGAGTTTGATGCAATCTGATGGCATTTCTGAGGGGCTCACTCAAATCACTTCACTTTTTTGGATGGTGAAATAAAAATAAATAAATAAATAAATCGTAGTATCCCCCAATACCTAAACAGAGGCCATGTGGTTTCATGAGCTATCACTCATTTTTCTGATTATCCTGTCTTTGAGTGAGCCCCTCAGAAATGCCATCAGATTGCATCAAACTCTGTATCTCGGTATATATGGAAGCACTTTACAGTGCCAGGAAATGCCAGTAAATCCAAGAGAATTCCAAGGGCTGCACACATGACTGGAGAGTATTAAAAGTTGATTTATGAAGGAAGATGATCTTTTACTTAAGCCAACTACAGAAATGTGGTAAAGAGAGTAATGCATACACCTGAAATTCAGATATGCTCCTACACGGGAGGATTGGAAGTCATGCTAAGGGCAACTGAAAAATGAGAGCTCAGAAAAGAGAAAGCTCACTGACTGTTCGATTACCCTCTGTTAGTCTGTAGGATGCCAAGAACAGAGCTCCTCAAGAGCTGATGTTGCCCTAGATTGAGGTGAGCTACCTCTGCAGTGAAAAGCCAGGATGCGAGACAAGGATGCTTCAGAAGATGGCTGTTTACAGCTATGGAAACTGAGTAATGTTGAGCTTCACCTACCAGGGAAGTGGAAATGATATCCTCTGTAATGCAGGATGAGAGTTCATGGATGTAGCACAGGGCTTAGCACACACTAAGTTATTAGTTATTAGTGTTGACTCTTAATGGTATCACCCGCCTGCCTTGGACATGAAAACTTTGCAGTCCTATAGGTCTGCCAGTCAAATGGCTTTTAAGATCCCTCGTTCTTCCCACTAAGTCCCCACTCAGGAACCAGACATGTACAAAAATCTCACCAAAGAACTGGCTTGAGAATTTAGTAATTTGATATGAGAGACCTATCACAATTTTATTTTTACACCCTCTTTTCCCAATAACCATGAGATGCCAATTGTATTCTTTTTTGGCTTTCAACTTGAGAACCAAGTGCAGGGCCTGAGACACAAAAGGCTCTATATATTACTTCTAAGTACCTGTACAGACAAATCCTGAAAGCACTGAAAGCTTTTTTGAACATATTCTTAGATTCATGAACTGAAAGCAAGTTACGAAAAAACAAAACAAAACAAAAAACCCTAAATGCTCCACGATTCAAGTTCAATGATAAAGAAACCATAATAATAGTGCCAGGTAATCGTTTGAGTTTTATGACCAGGCACTGTTTTTGTTGCTTTTCATGTCATTTATTTAATCCTTATAAAAGCCCCATGTGGCTTTTGTGGAATTCTCCAAGATTCCATAGTAAATCAGTTTGAGTTACAACTTGAACCCAAGCAGCCTGACAGCAGAGCCCCTGTTTTCTAACCATCGTGCAGGACTGGCTCCCAAAACATATGGGTGGTTTCCACATATGTACGCAACAGGTGCTCACTTCCTCAACTTTGAGTGCTGCATTCCTCGTCTGAATCAGCTCCATCACTTGCTTCAGTTTCTGAAACAACCTCCTGAATGGAATCCCTTCATTCTACCCTTCAGTCCAGACGATTCTCAACTAGAGTGATTCTGTCTGAACCTTCCCTGTCACTCGTTGTTTAAAACCTTCCATTGGATCCCCATCCCCCTCAGAATAAACGCTATGTACCCTATGATGACCTGCTAGGCCTTACACCATCTGCCTGTTGCTACCTCTTCCTCCATGAACTCTCTGACCTCATCCCTTTCTGTTCTACCCCTCATACACTCTGTTCAGCTACTTTGTCTCCTTGACCTTTCCTGAACGCAGCAGGGCCATTGCTGCCTCAGAAACTTTTCATTTGCCGCTCCCTCGGCCTAGACCACTATCCACCCAGGTGTGCACGAGGCCTGCTCCCTCACCTAACTCGGGATGTTTCAACCTTCAGCACTCTATTAAAAACGGCAAAAATCCTTCTCCCAGACTTCCTATCATACTTCCTTACTTTTATTTCCTCTATAATATTGACAACCATATAATGGCTTTCCTATTTTGCTTATGTACACATTTTCTGTTTCTTCCCCAGAATATCAACTATGTGAAGGCAGATGTTTTTGTTTTTTTGGTTTTTTTTTTTCATTCTCTACTACATCACCAGCACCTCAAAGATTGGCACATGGTAAATATTTGTTGTATAATTACATAATACATAGTCTGAATATTCTAAAAGACACCTGTCAATCACATAGAGAATCTTAACTCACTGGGAAACTCTTTTTTATTAAGTATTCTTCCATGCTGACATTAACCTATTAGCTCTAATCTATAACTTAAATTGGATATTTTTAAATATTACCCAAATCATATTCCTTCTTGATCATTTTTTTTAGCAGTCCTTTCTCATTAAAAATAGTAGGGTGAGGCATATAGTTTTGAAAGAGTGGACAACAGATATAGACTAGAGAAATAAATCCATGATTCAACTGTAATTTCCAAAAAAATCTGTATTTTTTGTCAAAGCCACAGCCTATACAAGAGATTTAGAGCCAAGACCTTTAGATTGAATAATTAGGTACAAAAAATAAAGAAGTGGCTTTTGTTTTGAATTTGTTTTGAAGTTCATATATCAGTAGAATCAGAGAGTAGGATAAGCGCTGAGTAGGGTAGGATACAGGAGCAGTTTGCCGAGAGAGAGAGAGAGAGAGAGAGAGAGAGAGAGAGAGAGAGAGAGCATTTTGACCTGGAGTATTCCTTCCTTAAGCAGAAATGGGTTCTGGTGAGCAAGCAATATTCAGTTATGGAAAAATAAAGTTATGTTTCTACCCACTTGAGTCACAGTATATAAATTTTAAATTCACTCTATATGTAAGGCCAGTGATTTATCATTGCTGAGTTTTACAGTAAAATAAAATTTTAGAAAGTTACCAAATGGCTAAGTATAGGGCAGAAACATGAGGGGGGAAAAAATTACCTCTCATCCAAGGAAGCATGGCAAGAGTGATTCAGCTAAAATATTATAAAGCCAAATATGAAAAATAGTATGTGCCCTGCTTACAATAAACCATATAACCCCAACATAGTTATTACCAAATGGTGTGTGGGATTCAATTTGCATAAAAACCCAAGAATAAAGACACACTTCATAAGTTGCCCAGGAATTTTCCTCTTCTATTTATGAAATCCTCACTGCCTAGTCCCCATTTCTATCCAACTAGAAGGAACCACCTCCATTATAAAATAAACTAAATTAACACAGTTACTCATATCTGCTAATAGATGAATTGCATCTTATTCAGTGTTTGCACTCATCTTAGATGCAGATACTATATGGCTAAGTTATTGTTGTATTGCAGAAGCAGGGAGTAGATGAAGGTATTTTTCACCTACATTTAATGAGGAATAAGATCTGCAAAGCTTTGTGCTTTACTTTAACACGTGTTAAAAGGTCAACGGGACTGGCTGGCTATGAAGTAAGCCAGATAACTAGGTTCATATCATGTTTACCACATACTCTTGGTATGGCTTTCAACTTCTCAAATGCCTCCATTTTCTCACCTATAAGTGTTTAAATAGCCAACTATAGGGAACACAGAGACGGTGTCCATAAAGACCACGCTTTGGCACACAGCTTGCCATATCATACACACTCAGTAAAGGTTTGCTAAAATTATCAATTTTTTTAAAGACCAAATTTCTAACATAACCAATCAGAAACTCACTCTTAACCCAAGATTCTGTCCATGAACTCCCCCTCCCCCTCAATTTCCTGGTAAATCTCCCATCTCTCTTTCCCCATTCACTTCTCTACGCGGCCCCAACAATAATTCCCCCCAACTCCCTACACTGTATTAAACAACAATTCATGTACACTTAAAAGCATAACCTCTCTCGGTATTGAGATCTTGTCTCAAAGACACAGAAACACACACTCACTCTCACCATATCCACTTGCGATGAGTGTAAAGTTCTGGAAAATGACTGGTCAGTGTTAGAACTTAGTCTTCAATCAAGAAACTGAATAAAACCCTCTGTGCTCAGGGAGTAACATTCAGAAACCTAGTACAACTTGTATTATGTTTATTTTAAACAAGTTTCTTTCCTTGTTTATTTTAAACAAGTGCACCAGAAATGGAGAACTTAAAAACAACATTTCTGGAATCAGAAATTTTTATGATTTGGTTTGATTCTTCTGTTGCATGCCATTAAGGAAAGCACTTGTTTACTCTAGGCCTAAATTTCCCTATTTGCAAAGTAAATGGAAAAAAACAAAACAAAAAAAAAAACCCGGCTGGATACTTTCCATTTGCCCCTTTCCAATCCCCTTCCCCCATATTATGCACCATAGAATGCTGACCTTTGCTGTATCGACCTGGCTGCCTCGCCAACAGGAGGAACTGGCAGAAGTTCTAAGGCTAGAAAGAGACCAAAGTGTTTATCCCTCTCCCCTTCCCAGCTGCCTGTCTCCCAAGAGACTGGTAGCAATGGCCACGGTTTCCCTATCTGTTCCCGCAACTCTCCTACTCTCTGCCTCCCCACAGCGAGGGCTCCCTCTCCATTCTAGTCACCGCATGCTCTCTTGGCATCTTCAGGACTAGAGGTGAGAGCTGCACCTCTGCCACGGTTGCTACTGCTTATTGGTTCATTGGTTTCCTTTAAACCATGGCTTACTAGTTTCCTTTAACTCTGACAACAACCCCTGAAAATCCCTTCATTAGATTCTCCTTTATTTCCATTTGGGTGTGCCATTTCTTTGCTGTCAGGATCAACTCATAAAAAAATATACATCATTTAGACATGAAAATGATATGTGGCAAAATAAGTGAAATGTCCCATGCTGTGCCTGTTGCATAGTAGGGTGATCAGTGAATATCTGCTCAATCCTACGTATCAAGCAGCCTTTTCTGCAATGCACTATTGTGATCGGAATCTTCCCTGCGCAGGTCATGTCTTAGTTGTATGCATGTAGACAATCATTAGGTAAGCGCAGCATGGCTGATTTTTGTAACTCCTGTCTCTTTTAATTTTCTCACATACCATCCAGGTTGCTGGTTATATTAGACAACTACTGGCAGGCAGTTAATGATATTTCTCATTAGACCTTTCTTTGCCAACTTATCTATATTTAGTTCTTTTCATCTTTACTCCTAAATCAATCCATCCCAGACCCTTAATCCCGTGGCTCTTCTCTGAAAATTAGAGAGTCACTCAGCAGATAATGAGGGACCGAAAAACAACCATTGTTTTCCAGGAGCTGCTTCCCGTTCGTTAGTCAGTTTTCCTAATGCAATCTGGTGAGCTCTCCCTATGGGCTAGATCAATAATTGTATGTTTTAGTTTTTTCCCCATGAACTATTTAGGCTATCTTCAGCTGTTACAAAAATAAAGAACCTGCCATATGGGTGTGTGCCATACAGCAAGGAGACATGTCAAATTAGGAAATGTACTGTTCTGTGCCTGGGCTCACCTACCACTTTCATGACAGCATTGTATACATAACGAGGGAAGTTAACTAAGGTGGCATAACTCCCCACACTTTTAGAAAGGCTTTTTTCTTGGAACTGAAATAAGTTCCTTGGAGATAATAATATGTAACTCCATACTGACAACAATTAGGTCAGCTTTTGATCACCTGAACACATGTATACTTTCTCCTATGCGATCCTTGAAAAGCATGTATGAATATTCCTGTTCTAAAAATAAGAAAATTGAAACTTAGTGGTGTTCTGTGTGAGACCCAAGATCACTAAGTATATGGCAAAGACACAACGAGAACTGAGATCTGTTGACCCCAAATTGGATTATTCTTCACTCAGTACCTACTCATGAAAGCTCAACCACGTGGGAGGTACGTACTTCTGCACACACACACACAAAAATAAGCCATAGTGTCCATTCCATTAAAGAAGTGTTAGTGGCCTTGGGAACAATCTGCAGGAGAGGTCCATGTGGGGTTTGAGGTCTTCACAAAGTTCTGTGGAGCTCTGGAGGAGGTAGACAGAGAAAGAAGACAACTCAGAGGAGTCAGAGCTGGGTTCAGTCTCGATTGGCAGATACAAGCCCCTCAGAGGCAACCTGATAAAATTTTTTTTTTTTTCTTTGTCTATTAACTACATGCTACATAATGTACCTCTCTATATTTTAACTCAGGCTCAAATCCCATCTACTCTTGACTGAAAATTTTTTTGAGGGAGAGACTCTTAGAAATTACAAGAATTCTACATCTCCATCTCCTAAAATGCGCCCCTTTCCATAAGCATGCCCAAACACTGAGCCTCTAATCAACAGTTAAACTTTTGTTCCCTAAAGTTAAGGAAGTTTATCCGCTACACAGTACGCTTGCCGCTGGCTACAGGTGGGTATTTAAGTTGAAATTAGGTAAAACTAAAATTAACTTTAAATTCAGTTTCTTAGTCACACTCGTCACATTTAAGCTGCAAATGTTGAGCAGAGCAGCTATAGGACATCCCCATCACTTTGGAAAGTTCTTTTGAGCAGTACCGGTAGACGTTTTAAATACATTTTGCTTAAAATTGTTGAACCATGGTAATATAGGTTCCTATAATAAGAGCATTAAAGAGAAAATCATTAAGACGCCATAGCTGAAATTAATCTAGATTCACTCATTCATTGTTCTGTAGGGGTTTAACAAGGACGTATTAAGTGCCTACCATATGCCAGGCGTTGTACTTGTAGCAGGAGACATCATGAGCAAAGGAAACATGATTCCTGGCCTCATTCATCTGAAAACCCCGAGGGAATACTGACGAGTATGTAATATCAATAGAATGTGATTGAATATTTACTCCTACTTCAAATTGTATTACAATCACAACAAATGATGAGGCTCTTACATTTGTACTTGCAAAGAGGAGCAAATGTCTTTGTCCCATACACCCCTCTGCTAACTAAAGGAAAGTTTTCTAAATTTCTGTAGGTTTTTGAGGTATACATTTATTAACAGGTACTTAAGGGTTTTTACCTCACATAGGTTAAAATGTGAGTTTTTCAAACATGAGTGCATTTTGTCAAATGTAATAAGAGGTAAGTAAATAGTCTTTTAGGCAGGCTTTATAAGTAAAAACTATCTCGTGTCTACGGACACAAGAGAAAACAACATTTAATGAGAATCCTAAAAAAAAAAAAAAAGAAGTTGACAATCAGCCTTTGGTTGGGTTTCTGTAAGTCATCCAAGTTGGTGGGGGAACAGTTCTTATCTTTAGTTATTTGCGTGGAACAGTACTCAGAGGAGCAAGCACTAGCTCTAATCCACAATTTTGGTGTTAGTGGGTTGGATCTTGATTATTCTCTCCTGGCATTGTTTTAAGATCTAACTCCTAGAGAGGATCCAGGAGAAAGAACAAGGGAAAAAGTTTATTTGCCAAGATTCTTTTTTTTTTCATGATTTTTCTTAAATTAAATTTATTGGGGTGACATTGGTTAATAAGATTGTATAGGTTTCAAGCGCACAATTCTCTAATAGATCATCTGTATGTTGCATTGTGTGTTCACCACCCAAAGTCAAATCTCCTTCTGTCACCATGTATTTCACCCCTTTTACCCTTTTTTACCATCCCTCCGTTTTTCTCTGATAACCACTGAAGTTGTCTGTGTCTATGAATTTTTGTTTGTCTTGTTAGTTTGTTGCTTTCAGTTTCTTAATGTTACTTCAAAATTCCCCCTCCTTATAGAGAATACTAATTTTTTCGGCTAAGAAACAATTGACACATATCCTTGAATGAAAAACAGTAACCTCAAATTTAAGAACGTTAAACAAGATGTTTCCAGAAACAAGTCTTCCATGGAGTGTGTGTGTGTGTGTGTGTGTGTGTGTGTGTGAGTGTGTGTGTGTGTGTGTGTTTGGGGAAAATTGACTCAATAGTCTTTAAAATAAAAATAATTTGAATGTCTTTAAGCATGACATTCTCCAATTAGCTACAAGTTTCATCATGCCCTATCAACTCTCAGTTGACCCAGCGTGTGCATATATGTAAACTACCTATTCCTCTTAGTCTTTGCAGTATGTGATTCTTGATTTATAATGACTCTACCTGTTGTCTTTTTTCTTTGCTATGTAATATTCAGTGTGTGTTTTCAACATGGATTGGACCAAACAGAAGGAAGCCTTCCTTTCTAGACCTTAAGAGACGATATATATTGTGTTCCCCATTTTCCCCTACTGACTAGCATAATGCCTTACAGACTATGTATTTGTTACACCAGTAAGTAAAGACTGAATGAATGAATAGCTAATAATAGTCACTGCGTTTCAGGCATTTGTCATTATTGATACTTCATTATTTAAGTGTAGTATGCTTTCAGACACTGTGGATATGAGAGGCTTTAAAGTACAGAAAGAAAAACTTGTGGACTTTCTCATGCAAAGGAACCCACATGCCCTGCCTTTCTGGCGCTGGATTTGAGGAGAACTCTGAATTCAGTGAAGTCAAAGGAAATGCTAAGGGGTCAGGCTTCTGGGCCAGAAAAGTAGGAACAAGCAAGTCTTACTAAGGGGAGACTGGTTTCTGGCAGCAGCACTGTTCTGAAGGGCAAGTGGCTCACACTTGTAATGGGATCGCCTCTTTTGAGGTACACCTAAAACGGAAATCTAAATGGGATGTGTTAAAGGTGTTTTAGTTTGCTTCCTATATCTCAGTGGGCATTTCATTAGGGTTTTACTTCAGCATTAAAAAGAAGAAAGAGAGAGAGAAAGAGAAAGGAAGGAAGGAAGGAAGGAAGGAAGGAAGGAAGGAAGGAAGGAAGGAAGGAAGGAAGGAAGGAAGGAGAGAAAGAAAGAAAGAAAGAAAGAAAGAAAGAAAGAAAGAAAGAAAGGAAAAAAGACAGACAGACAGACAGACAGACAAACAGAAAAGAAAAGAAAGAGCCTTGCACAACCAGAGGAGTCTGAGCATCTATTACCTATTAGATGCAAAGCTATGAATTGTGGTTCTTCAGCCTAACTCAGCCTTTTCTACTCTGACAACTGAATAGACTAAAAATGCACACACAATTAGAGTGGAAAGTATATAGATAGATAGATAGATAGATAGATAGATAGATAGATAGATATACACACACACATATATATATATATATATGTGTATATATATATGTGTGTGTGTATATCTATCTATCTATCTATCTATCTATCTATCTATCTATATATATCTTGACATTTTTTGAGCACAAGGATAGCCTGTGATCACTCTCCACAACGTTTTATAAGTATTATGCCTACCTACTAAGGAGTCACCAAAATTGCCATAATATTGCCTCCCATGCGTGCTATCAAACTTCCCTCTTCAGTGAAGAGCAGCAAAATGGCGCAGAAGAGTTTTCTGCCTATCTTATTCTTTCTATCCACATGTCTCTCTCTTTTCCATATTTCTGCCTGGGCAGTTGTCCAAAGTTACAATGAGCTCAGAAGAATATATTCGGAAAGTATTGTGTAATTTTTGTAATTCTTTAATCACTACACCTTGACATAGTTTCATAATTTAAACTTGGCATTTTGATTTCACCTGATCACAAGCGGAAAGAGAACTAGGTCTGCTCAGCAATTAATCATTTCTGCATTGAATTTTCCACAAAACAGTGTAAGAAACAATGGAACAGGAGCCATCCTAACCCAGCTCTGGATGTGCAAATAATGGGCCTGACTTGGCTTTTGTCATTGAGGAGGACTAAGGTTTATTAATATATGCTCTTTAGACAGACATAAAACACTAGATGCCCTGCCCATCGTGAACCTCTCTGGGACAATCAGACAGCATGCCTCATTTTTCTTGCTCGTTCCTTTTCACCACAGCTTCCTCGGCGATAAGCACTCTTTGTCTAAAAATACTGATTTTGATCTTCCTACTTTTAAATACCATTGAGTGCCTAAGGCTTGAAAACTACATGTTTCTTTGCTCTCGGTTCAATATGCTCAGTAGGAGAAATTTGTCATCGGAGTTGTTGCTGTTGGAGAAATAGAGAGATCTCCTCTTCCCTCAGTCCCCAAAGCATCTGTTGCCTGGACTTCTGTTTGTATTAATGAAATATGCCATCTGCATTGTGTAGGCTTTTGCATTTCAGTAGGAAGCAGAGCAGGGAATCCCAAAGCAGGACCCATTAGTCACACAATGCCCCTTTGTGCCCTGGCATGCGTGACTCAAAGACCAAATCCTCCTGACCACCTGTGGCCACTGCCATGGGCACAATTTTAGAGCAGGGCAAAACCCAAGTTCTAAATAGGCCGTCATCTCATTGTGAGTTGACTCACAGTCCACTCGTCTATTTCAAAAAAAAATATTGCAGACATGATTTTTCCTCAGCCTTAATGGATGGTGGGTGAGTCAGAACCCTTTCATTCTGTGGCATCATTGAGACAATCAAATTAAATAATCCAAATATAGCCTTGGCCAAGAAATAAAACTCAGTGGGTGTTAGAAGCCTCTACAAACTTTTTTTCTTTCAAAAAAAGAAAAGTCTGATAATCCCCACAGAGGTTAACCAAGTTGTCCGTGTCCCAGAGCTGGTTAGTGGAGCTAAGAAAAAAGTCTTGTGATTCCTCAGGTGTTGGGTAGTTTCTGTATTTCCTAAGGAACAAACATGTAGATGTGTAAGAAATTACATCAAAATGATTTTCAGAAAGATAAATATGTGTATTGACCATCGAGACAACGCAGTGGTGGAAAATGAAAGGCGCTAGAGTGTCTCAGTGCACGGAGTAGAGATAAGACTGACCCCAGCTAGCCGAAACCTGCCACTCACTCAGTAGAGCCTTCCATGGCCTCTTCCTGTTCTTTCTGCTGTCTGCCTTTGCAGAGCACAAAGCATATGCCCTCTAGGATGAACACCAGGCTTTTAATCATGGCCTGCTTTGTAACATTATCTCCTCTGATCTCAGTGTTATCAATTCTACTTCATATTGGCATTACCTTTTCAAGTGAAAATATTTAGTGTCAGAAATAATTAGAAGCCAAACTCTTTATGGGTAGATATGGATGTTAACTATCTTGCATCATCATCCATCATAAAATACATCATATACTGATAGGTCACAAAGTAAGTCTTATAGCGTTATACACATAGCAGGCACTTAATTTGTTTTTGCTGAATGAATACATGCATGAATAAAGAAACACACTAATAAAACAAATTCACCTGCCTGTAGCCAAGTGTCTGGAAGGGACAATTGTATAGTACTATATTACTCTATTCTGTGAGGTACAAGTCTGATTTAGACTGGCAGATTCAAAATATGAAACAGGACATTCAGAATAAGCAAATCGCAACAGGGATACTTATTAGTTTATCGAAAGAGACCAAAAACTTATAACATGGGTCACTTGAAATAGGTATAAAGCGAAGACCCTGCAAATGCACAGCAGTAGCTATCTCATAATGCACAAGATAACCTAATAGATCTTTCCCACCTGTTATTTCTCCAAGGGAGGATTCTTTCCACAAAACCAGAGATGAATAACTTGAGAGGCAAAGCACGATTGCTTAAACCAGCCATGCATCGCTGGCACCAAATTGCTACAACTGAAAATGCAGAAAGCAGGCTAACCACATTCAAGAAAACCCATTTAATTTCCACAGAACATCCCTTCTTGTAACATGCTCCTTGTAGGGGAGCCCACAGTGAGAAAATTCCTAAGTTCCATATTTCAAGTCTCAAGTGCAGATAGCAAAAAGAATTGATCTACGTGGAGGAGCAGTGGCTGATGGGGATATGATATCTTTGCATAGGGTCTGTATGGAGAAATGAAAAGAATAAAGAGCAAAATAACCAGCACTTTGACAATGAAATTCAAGTTAGAAGGTAACATGGCACAGTGGAAATCACAACTGCCTTGCGAGCCAGAGTATTTAAATTTATAATGCGCCACTTAAGAATGTGACTAATCTCAGGCTACTTCATTTCTCTGAGCTTCAACTGCCCTTATAAACTGAGGACAAAATCAACCGTTTCTCCGAGTGGCCATAGGATGACACGAGGTCATTCATAAGTGTGTCTGGTATACATGGAAAGGAGCTTATTAAGTATAATTCCTTTCTGGCTATCGTCAGATATTTTTGATTAAAAAAACAAACAAAAAAATGTAGAATGTTGAGAAGATCCATGACATGCACAGACTTACACAGAGCAGGAGTTGAGAGCTGAGCTGACCATAAGAACATAAGCATTCTCCCTGCCCTCCATGAATTAGGCTTTCACAGCACACTATTCATACAATGGTGGGTTTGGGACCATCCTACCTAGCTTTTCAGCTGTTTCAAGTAAAGCAAAACAGAGAAGCTAGATGGTTCCTGTTATCACCTTATTGTTAAATATGTGAATAGTAAAATGGCTACCTGTGATTTAACCACATTATAAAACAGCATTCTATACTAAAATACACACAGTATTCTTTAAGTTACATCACGGCAATTGCTTAAGAAATATCATCTAGAGAAAAGACAAAACTTGCATAACAGTATATATGGCATAAAACTAGTTATTTAAAAACAACAAAAAGATGCATTTTTATATCCTTGTCTAGGCATCAACATATATAACAAATATAAATGATCTGGAAAAAAATGCTCACTGGTTCCCTTTGGCAAAAGAACTGTGGTTGGGCACAGGGAGAAGGGACCAGAGGAAACCAATATCCGCATCGACTATTGTTATCTTTTACAACAAAATTTTGCTCACGTATTAATTTTATGACAAAAAAAAAAAAGGAATGAAGGAGGATAAGAAATGAAGAGAGCACATCTACATGCAGAAGTCGCCTGGTGTAGAGGGGCATCTCCAAGGGAAGGGAGCGGAACTGCTCCAAGAATACACATGCTGAGCTACGGAGCCCGGTCCAGGCCTTGTCTATGGCAGAGGGCACAAACAGTTCACCTCACAAGGGAAAATAGCCTTTCAAACTACATCTCATTTGCATCCCTCTGTCCTTACCCCTACGCCCGATACAACCAAGTGCCTACCTTACCTGACCTTGGTCAACCTTGATAGTTCTTCTGTGTTTTTCTTCAAATAAAACCATCTGTTTCTCACTTTTCATTTTTCTTTTTTTTTTCCATTTGGAAAAAGAACTGCTGAGCAAAAAGTAGCAGGAGTTCTGCTCTCAGGTCAGGGTTGTTTTCCTGATTGCTAAGCCAGGGAAGGTAGAGAAGCAGCTATTCAAATTAATTATAGATAAAAAATAGGGCATTTGACTGTGTGTGTGTGTGTGTGTATGTGTGTGAAACTGAAGAAGAAAAAAAACACCAGACCCTAATCTTAAGAGATTCATCAATGAATAGCTATAGTATTTATTATTTTTTATTATTGAATAAAAGGTTTTAAGTTCATTTTCTTTAGCTTTGATACTGGTTGTACAAAACAGTATGATGGCGGCTTCAGGCAAACCTCAGTGTCATCATAAAATGTCTATCATGGCTTGATGGGCTAAAAACAAAAAGGGGAATAATGTTCTTGTTTTGTGGTCCAAAGTGAGGCACCAATTTAGCACTTGTCTTACAGCCTGAATTTGCAGCTGGGGATAAGCTATGAATTGGGCATGAAGAGGAGCGGGAAAGAAACCTCAAACTGGAATAATAAGTAAACCCTCCGTGTTGTTGATGTCATTCTAGACATTGTTAGAGATGCACAGACAATATCAGTCATTTTGACAAGCCCCTTCCGTTAGTTGTTACTGCTTTCCCAGTGATGGTTTCAATCACATTCAAGACGAGAAAATACATTCCTTTATAGCCACAATTTCCCCTCCTTCTTTTTCACTTTCTTCTAACTTCTAAAAATTATGGAGCAGAGACAAACTGGCAAAAGAAAAAAAAAAGTAAGAAAACAAGCAAGCTAACTGAATGAGACCCCAAGTGTTCAATTAAAGAGCTAAAGCAATTCCAACTTAGAAGTAGGTACGTGGTAAAAGATTCTAAATGACGGTGTAGCTCCCCACTAAAAAGTGAAATAATTGGTCTTTGAATTCACAGTTTTGCCCACAGATGATAATAAATGCTTAGATTAGATGAAACACTGTTCATACAGTAAAGAGGCTACATGGCAGATGACCAAACTGTTGAATAAATAGTTAAACAAAAACTAAAATGGACTAGAACTGTCTGAATGTTAATTGTTGAAAGTAGATTCAACTAGAGATCCTTGAAGTGAGCAGATGGAAAGTCAGAAAGTAGAGAGCAGGGAATATGAAACACGTCTAAACTCATTTCCATATGCCAACAACTGTCCAGAACCTAGCACGTGAGATTCACTCCAGAAATGCAATGCATAGCAAATTAATATCAGTATTGTAAACGAGACTCAGTTCTGTCCAGAGTCAAAGATATTATCACTAGATAATTTTCAGAATTTTTAATGTAACTCAATGTGAACATCTTTTACTTATAGGATGTAGCTTAGTGTTTAAATTCAGGGGCCTCAGAAACAGCAAAATCTGTGATTTATCATTTATTAGCTAGACGATTTGAACAGGATTACCCTTTCTAAGCCTCAATTTCCTCATCTGCAAAATGAAGAGAAAACTAAAACTGACCTACAAAGATCAGAGTGAGGATTAAATAATAAAATGCATGAAAACTTTGTCCTGTGCTTTAGTATGAGTGTGCTTACGGACTGTATTGTTATTCTTCTTGTTGAACACAGTAGCCTCAGTAAAGGAGCAGATGTATGTAGCTGGCCTCACCATGTATGATGCGTTCCAACAACAGTTGCCAATTTTGACCACTGTTTGCAGTGGAGGCAAACCTCAATTAAATGTACCTAAGTTTTATTCCCTCCACAAGTCTGACCCCAATGTTAGCATAAGGTATGTAATGGGAAAAGACAGCTGACAGAATCAAGGCTGGTCAGTTTCAAAATTTATGTTTTTCTCCCAAATTGGTGACTATTAAGCTAGCTCCAAAGCGTTCATCACTGAGTATCAAAAACTGAAAAGGGTGGTAAGCATATCATTAATAGCATCAACTCTTCTCTGTCTACTTTTTCCTGGGAACGGGTAGTTACTTTGATCTGAACACTGGTCTAGTTACTGGTGGCGTGCAGTACCAAAAAAAAAAAAAAAATACTAAGAAACAAAAAGGTAGTCTAGTTTATGAGTCAGTGATCCAGCAACTTGAGGAATTATGCTAGAGTGAAACCAAAAGGGAGGGAGGGAGGGAGGGAGGGAGGGAGGGAGGGAGGGAGGGAGGGAGGGAGGGAGGGAGGGAGGGGAAAAATATCCAAACATCCAAACCTGGTAAATAACCAGCCAGACTTTGTATGAAATGTATAATTTTCTCTTGACAATACTCACAGAGCAGCCAGAACTTCTACAGCTTGATCAAGGAAAACTGTCAGCCTTTTGGTCAGCTAAATGCAACTGTTGAGAGGTGGATTCTCCATTCTGCCTGTTCCTTCCAGCTTTCTCAAAACAAAAATGCCTATTTCCCTTACTTCCAGAAAGGCCTGAAAGCTCGCCAATTTGCTCAGCAAGAAATTTGCAAGTATGAGAGTAATATCCGGCCACTTCAACATGAAAATTGCCCAGGTTGGGCCACTGGAAGTTGAGAGTAATTTAAAAGATCCCACCTTGCTGTGTCTGCTCTCACTAGAAGGGCTTTCTCAGAAATGGCAGACCCCAAGGGACTACCTGTCTGGATCCCCTTCTTGTAATTACACAGACAATTGACACTGAACTTCATTCAAGCTTGCTAGATCAGCCGGATTTTATGTTACCAATGCAATATTAATCAATTATAAACTAATGACTAACCAGAATAAATCCATTGCCCCAGCATCCCTGAGATTCACACTATGATTAAAATCAAGCTAGACTGCCTCCACAATGAATAGCTAAGGGACCTACAGACACACAATGACACAGAGATTAAATATAAAAATTATCAGTATGGGAAAAATACACGGGTATCTACTATGCAGATGTTAAGATTTTTGCTTTTTTGTTGTTTGTTTATTTTGGTCTTTCCTAACCAAAATAGAGCCATTTCACAAAATTATGTCACAGACTTGCTAGATGAATCCTTGAATTTATGTAGAGCCCTCCATTCAATTTATGGAACAGAAAAAAGACAGGTGCTTTCAAGGATTAAGCACTTAACCCAGCCCGGAATATTCGCAAAGCTGGACCTAAAACTAAGCATTCTTCCCAGGAGCTTTTCGCTCTTCCCCAACAAACACTGCGATCTGTGACTTATTTTGCAAAAGGATGAATTGCTTATTTCTTAGAAATTGCTAGGCAGCGCTACACAAATGTGCCCTATGCATAAGTCAGGTAGTTTCACTCTGTTCCCTCATCCCAAGAAGCCATATCTCAAACCCTGGCAATACCTCCCCATCCATCCTTGGAAACAAACAAGGGAGAGGCTGTCCATACTCAATTTTAGCTGTCTTCCTGGTGGTGGCTCTACTGTCTTTGTATACAGAAGAAACTGCTTCACATTTTTTAATAAGGGCTAACTCGCTGAAAAGCTGGCAATTGAGACAGCATTAGAAGGCTGGGAAGCTAATAATAATGGCAAATAAGGGTGGGAGGGGGAGAGAGAACAGGCTTTCAGCCAACTTGAAATTCAGTATTTCTTGGTCATAACAGGAAAACTAATTCAGTGCCACCAACATCTGTTCGCTTGTATCTTAACTGAATCATTCTGGGATTTTTTTTCTTTCTTTTTTATTTTCCTTTATTACTAATAACCGAAATTTAATGGGATTTTAACATTTACATCAAGGTGGCACACATCCCCAGTTCTCACAGAAAAGTAATTGACCAAGATTATATTAAACCATCATTATGGGAAATGCTTCAGGTCCCAGAAGGAAGGCTACCAATGCTTCTAAACTGGAATGTTCTTCCTCCCTTCGTCCCTAAGGTGATTTGCCAATAAACTAATATGTCGGCAAATGTCTATAACACATGATTAAACATGATTCAATGTGATTAAATACCAACTTAAGGTCACATTTATCTCTGCTTGACTTTATTATCTCTTTTTTGACCCTTTGCTTCCCTTCTAGTATATGTCTTTGCTTTGGAAGAGTTCCTTGAGTCAGTATTCCTTTTCATTTTAAGCTGCTATTCAGCCTGACCTACTCCAAGGAGACCAACCATCACTTCATCCTGTATAAAACAAAGCCAACAAATAGACAACAACAGCACCTCCAATGCCTGCTCCTGAATTTACAAAACTAGAATTAACTACAACACTTCAATCATCAGCCTAGAAAAAGCTGACTTTCTAGGATGTGTAGGACATAGTCAGCTGTTTGGAAACGTTCCTGTACCACTCCGAATACGGCAATTCATAAACAAGAGAAGTCTTCTTAGAGAGACAGGTATCTCCTTTATTCAAATTCTTGGATTCTAGATGGTGATCAAGGTTTCATGAGAACCAAAAACTAATCTGACCTCCTGTTGACCTTTAAAAGAGAAGAATCCCTGCAATCTTTTACATTCCAATAATTTGCTCTAAACCATTTTCAGCCCCTGGGGTGAAGTCAGAAATCTTTCTTAAGACCCCTTCCCTGCACATGGCGATCCTGTCTCCATGCCTCTAGCCTCATTACGAAACACCAACGAGAGGGGACACAACCATTCTGCTCATTGTTGGGGAGCTTCTTTTGATCGATGTGGATTTCACCTCCTCTAATTGTGGGCATTTCTCTGTATCACAGTTATAGGGAGATTCTGTGACCTCAACATAATTGTATTAATGAATCAATTCTGAGCAGAAGGGACACAGTCTGTCCATGACAGAGAAAAGAGTCTAAACGATTTGTTAGGAACTAATGAGCAAATTGGGAAAATACTGTAAGCACTCTGCTTGCCATAAATAGCAACAGCGAGGGAACACTGTACAACTTAGCACCATGAACAGGTAGCCTTTCCTGCCCCCACCTGCTCATCTGAGGCCAGCAGTGGTTAATATGATTTACATATCTTTGGTGGCTTCGGCAGCAAATGAGTGCCAACCTCAGTCCCGTTTGTGACAGGCAGATTATTCAGAGGAGATGTGTAATTGCAAAAAATGCCCAGGGTACATTGGCTCTTCAAGGAAGGTTGCTGATAATGAGCCAGATCTTGCCAGGTAAGAAAAATTAACTGGTCCAGGATTCTACGTTGCCATTTAGGGCATTATTTCTTTCTTATGTCTCTTGGACCAATGAATGCATTTTCATGTGTATACAACTCCCTTTGCAGTCAGTACCATGCTTCAAATTCTAATTCTCCAGGATATATCTGCTTGACCCTGCATAGGTTCTGACCCCACCATTACTCTGATTTTGGACATGTTGTTTGTAGGCATTTCTACATAACTGGCATGTCTTTTAGTTCATTTGCTTCAGTGTTTGTGTGTCTTTTTTGAGTATCTTTCCCACATGGCATAAACTTTCCTACTGTCTGGTTTATTTGCAAGATAGTAGGAAAATGGAATAATTTTCCTAATGCTAGCTGAGGAACTTAAACAATAGAACAAGCTCTAATCGTGTCTTCTGTGTACATGCCATGCCTTTCTGATTCTAGATCACTTCATTTATGCTTTCTTTCTGCATGGACTGCTATCCACTTCTGCCCACATGCTCAAATTCTGCCTTCCCATATGGCTTTGTTCCAAGTCATACCACCTTTCCTGATTTCTTCCAACTGGTAGGTAAGACCCACTTCCACCTCTAAATCTGATGGCACACTGTCTTATATAATAGAGAATTGGGTGACTAGGCAAGAAAAACTGGTTTTGAAGTCAGGCACAGCTGGGTTTCAGTCTTGCCTCTCTCGTTTACCAGCTCTGTGAATTTGAGCCAATAAAGTATTATCCTGGAACCTTGTCTTATTGTGATATGCAGACACGAATAGTGCCTTCATCTGTTTCAAGAATTGAGTAAAAGCAGTTCTGCAACATAGCTATGAAAGCTACTGGAACTCAGAAGGTTCTCAGCACACAGTACTTCACCTCCCGTCTAATGTTTCTACTAGATTATAAGCTCTCTAGAGTAAGCAGAAGGTTTTACAAATCTTTGTAGGTATGAAACAAACTCCACAACAGTTATGTGTCTGCTTAGGAGTGTTAATCCCTTCTTCCAACAAAGATAAGTAGCCTAAATCACACCCTACATGAGAAAGAATTTACACAAAAGCAATAAGGAAGAGAAGTGTCCTTTGGAAGGACAAGATATAGGGCTGACACTACCCTCCATTCTCCTTTCACAGTTAGGGAAGCCTGCAAACAGCAAGCGTGAACCTTCACTGGCATGGACAGGAGGAAAGACAAAATGGGCGCGTAGTTAAGATTTTGGGATCACTGGGCCTGTAAATGTGGGACTCCGTCTCTGCTATATATCAGCTCACTGGCTTTGGACAAGTTTCTGAACTTCAGTTTTCTCTTCTGTAAAATAAAAGTAACAACAGTTCCTCGTGGAGATTAAATCTAATAAAGAATTCCATATAATATGCTTATCAAAAACAGATAAGCAAACCAACAAAAACCCTAACCATAGCATAGGACGTTACTGAATAATGGCCAGTATTATTTTCCCAGGATACATTTTCCTGGCTGGGACTTCATTAATTCTAAAATCCCTTTAACTCAGAGCATTTCCCCTAGTCTTCTTGCTTCAGGGTGCTGATGCCAGCTGTTGATTAGCATGAGTTCTCTGGCATGTCTTCCTTATTGCCCCTATGGCTATTATCCCAGTATCTGAGAATATTTCCTGGATTTTAACCCCTGGTGGCCACTTCCTCTAATGACCAGGCTCTGAGGAGGAACACCCTTCATTTCTGCAAACTTGTTTATTAGATGGTTGCTGAAAAACATAAAATGCATATTGAAAGCTTCTTTAAACCAATAAATTATTTCCAGATAAGGATGTTCTTTCCCAACATCAGTCTCCAAGCATGAACTTGTATGAATATCAAGGCCATGTTGAAAGTTTCAGTCCAGATTCCAGATGCCATCCCCTAGTCCGGCTGGAGTGGGCTCCTTCAGCCGGTTGCTACTGACAGCAGACTGGGCGAAATTGTTCTGAAGTACCACATGCATGATAATAGCTGTCTCGATACAGCAAATAGATATACGCAAATGAATGGTCTTAGAGCTGTCTGCTGTCATTCATTTAAAAGAGAAGCTCTTGGAGGCTGACTACCTTTGTTTAAAAATAAATTTAACTAGAATTTAGTTGCCGTGGGACGAAAGAACATGGAATAAATCAGCAAAAGCTGCCATTCCCTTCAATGTTAAGAGAAATACAATGATTGGGCTCAATTGCACATGGGCACAAAAGGAGGGAGGAAAAAGAGTATACAAATACCTCTGTTGTTATCGAAGTCTCCACAGCAGCATGAACAATAGGTAACCGCCTTTGTTCATTAGGGAGAAACCAGGTAGTGATGGATTAATTTACGAATCAGGAAAATGTTTCACATGAGCATGATTTAAGTTTTTATATTTTATCCACTTTTTCCATTTATTTTGAAAATGGGAGTGTGGACTTGTCATGGAACATTCAAGAGGCTTCTCTGAATAAATCCCTTCAAAGGGGGATCTTTAGGATCCTTTCCAACTGTTCTTTTAATTCTCCTTTCTCACTGCCCCTAATATCTTCTTTGATGCCTTGGCTGAAATCTCTTTTCTTTATTGATTTTAGTTTCCCTGTCACTAGCACTATTGCTGTTGTTGTGTTCTACATAAGAGACCATTGATCATTTTCTGAAGTTTACAGAAGCTCTGTCCTGTCCATATGGAAGTTTCTGTGGGTGTCAAGTTTATTTACTGGAGATGGAATTATGTTGTTCTCCATTACAAAGGAGATTCCATCCCCTAGCACTTCAGCTATGTCTATGTTCTCTATATACAGAGGGTGCAAAAAAAAAAATGTATACACATTTTAAGAAAGAGAAAAACTACATTAAAATTGTAATAATATATACCAATAACAAAAGATGAATACAAGTCATGTGTATACATTTTTTTTGGTGCCCCCGGTATTCTTGGGTAAAAACACCAAACTCTCAGGGAAGAAGGGATAAGTTTCTCATGCAATAAAGGGCTGTCCGACTAGAAGGCATCACTGTTTTACAATCCTGAAATTGAGACTCCTTTGTGAGTTAAGAGAACTCAAACACTCTCAGTAGAATGACCAATAGCGAGAAAATCTGAAAAACCTAGCCACTCAATGGCCCTTTGGGGCTGAGGAAATTTTTCAGTAAAGTGGGATTCGTTGTCTGGTGGCTGTTTTCATTTGCAGAAGGAATAATGTGACTCTGCTATAGAGTTACTGCAGAGCAACAAATAATCAGCACTTCTTGAAATCAAGCCCGATATTTCAAATATCTTTAAAAGAGAAAATGTAAAATATTCTCCAAGCAGTGACAGAGTTAATTTTTTTTTTTTTTTTTTTGACTTATCAAATGTTATTGTAGACTGGCATTCATATCCTCTCCCCAATTTAATTTTATTTTTTTAAAGTGTGTTTTTCCAGGACCCATCAGCTACAAGTCAAGTAGCTGCTTTAATCCAGCTGTGGAGGGCACAGCCCACCATCCTACGTGGGGATCAAAATGGCAACCTTGTTGTTAAGAGCACCACGCTCCAACCAACTGAGCTAACCGGCCGCCCCTGAGTTAAATAATTTTAAGAGGTAAACTGCATTTTAAGTGATTACCCCCAAACCTTCCCAAACCTACCCAGAGGAACAAAGGCTGGGAACAATTTATTCAGAATTGCAAAAGTGATTCAGCATCACAATGGTGGCCTCACATGTCTGAGAAGGGCTTCTGTGCAACTTTTGTGCAACACATACGCAATGACAGAAGCACAAAAATGCAGAGATCTGGAGACTTAGGACCTGTCTGATACCCACTTCTGTCTCCACTTTTAGCCCTTACACAACTTTGAATTGAACAGATTTCCTTATGGCTGTTGCGCCCTAGAGTTTCTTCCTAATAGGTAGTTATTTCATTCATCCCGAAAGGGCTAGATATACGAGGTCCGACAATTAAGTTCACGAATGCATCCTAGAAAAAGTGCTACCTACTTCATTGCTGAATATCACTATAGTCACCTTCGAAGTACTCCCCTTGGGAAGCTATGCACCGACGCCAGCGCTTAGTCCACCCTCCAAAGCAATTTTGGAACTCTTTCTGGAATGGCCATCAGAACTATTGTCGTATTATCCTTGATGTCCTGAATGTGATCAAAATGTCTTCCTTTCAATATTTCCTTTACCTTCTTGTAAAGAAAGAAGTCATGGGGGGCCATATCAGCTGAGTAGGGAAGGTGTTCCAATACAGTTATTTGTTTGCTGGCTAAAAATTCCCTCACAGACAGTGCTGTCTGAGCTGGTGCATTGTCGTGATGCAAGAGCCATGAATTGTTGGCGAAAAGTTCAGATCATCTAACTTTTTCATGCAGCCTTTTCAGCACTTCCAAATAGTAAACTTGGTTAACTGTTTGTCCAGGTGGTACAAATTCATAATGAATAATCCCTCTGTTATCAAAAAAGGTTAGCAGCATCAGTGCAATAAGTTTGCTAACTTAATTGTCACACTTCATACATATTTTTTTATTGTGGTAAAATATGCATAACATAAATGTACCACTTTAATCATTTTTAAGTGTGCAATTCAGTGCCATTAAGTATACACATAATGTTTTGTAACCATCACCATGTATCTATTTCCAGAATGTTATTGTCATCCCAAAAAGACACGCTGGAACCATAAAACAATAACTCCCCATTCGTCCCTTTCCTAACCCCTGGTAACTTCTGTTTTGCTTTCGGTTTTATGAATTTGCCTGTTCTAGATGCATCATATAAGTGCCAAGGGTTATAAATGGAACTCACTTTTCAATGCTTCCTTGTTGCCAACATCAAACATAGGTGGCTAGGCCCTGTGTGCTCTCTCTGGCTCCTTACACTGCCTTTCTAATTCTGAGCTAACTATCTTGCTTATTGGGGTTTTTTTTTGTTGGTTTTTTTTTGCCTGTCCACTGGTGTTGGCATAGCAGTTATTATTGGCATGCCCTCCTTCCCTGGGTCTCCTACTGAGATCTTTCAGATCACATTTCTGCCTTATGCTCTGACCCAATTCCAGTCTCACTTCCCTCTCCTACAACTAAACTACCAAGCGGAGAGCCTGCTTCAAAAACTGCTGTTCCCCATGATCTGGCTTCAGCCCCTCTCTGGGTGTTATAAGAAAAAAGTACCTCACTCTTTTATCATTAGGAATATTTCTAGGCAGACCCTGTACTACACGAACGATTCTACCATGACAGTTCTTTGTGACTGAGTTGTCTCCCATTCATTTCACAGGCTGGGCTGAATATCTTCAACAGCCCTGTGGTTACTCTATGTGTGGAACCATATTTCAGCAGCTGAGTAACAATCATAGATGAGAAAGTCCCTTCCTCTGTCCACTCCCTCACTGTGGCCTGTCGCCAGCCTCCTTCAAACAACAACTGTGGTTGACCAAAAACAGAAAAGGTGTTTTCCATCAGTGTTTCTTTCTTTTAGAAGTAGTAAAATAAATCCTCAAAAATTAAACCTCTCCGATGCAGTTGAGTTGGAATTTATGACAACTCTCTTTTGGCCAGCATTTACAGGTTCCCAACACTGGCCCGTCTCTCCCCTTCTCCTTGTCCCCCTCTCCCCCTCTCCTCTCTTTGATCATTCCCACCCCTCATCCACACCGCCTCACCACAGACTGATGTTTCTACAAACTCCAGGAAACCTCATTATTTACTCCTATTATCAAGCCTTTACCCATTGATGGGAAACTTCACATTTTTACTCTCCAAACCTATCTATCCCCAGGTAAATACCCAGTGAGAACAGGCCTCTGTTCCACAAAGCACTACGCCACCCTCTCTGCTCTCATTTCCTACGCTGTGTGTTCATTTCCACAAGGCAGCACTTGATTTTTAAATCGGTTAGCATATCGCCTTAATTCTAGACTCAATCTCCTTTAAAACCGGAGATATTATATATTATTTATAATATGTGTCCACCATGGTGCCTTAGCAATCTTTAGCACACAGACACTAGACGAAGACTTGTTGCTTGATTGATAATTCAGTCACAGCTGGGCTGAAGCTTATCTCCTTACTGTCAATGAAATAAAGGGCTTGCTAAGCAAATTAATACTGTAAACAGAGAGAGAGAGTTTGGCCTACTTTAATGTGAAAATCAACACACTATTTTAAGCAGCACTTCCGTGGCTGCTTCCATTCAAAGAATCAATGTGTTGATTGTGATTATTGTCTGTTTGTTAAAGCATTAACAAGATCCACGAAGATTACCATCTTCAACAGCCCTGTTGTTACTCCATGTGTGGAACCATATTTCAGCTATTATTTCCTCTCTCCCATATATTTTAAGAAGAAAATCTGGAAAAATTGAGTCCTTGCACAGCTTACGTCAGCATGTACCCGCAGGCTTTTGCTTTGCTTTGAAGAAAAAAATGGTCACACTTTTGGGAGAATCTTAGAGAAGTTTTGTTTTGTTTTTCCCTGGTCAGGAATATAAGCTGTCTGTAAACGAGTTAGAAATCCTGACAGTAGAATGCACTCAGGAGGAAGAGTCCTTCACTCAACCCTGATGCTTTTCTCACAAACTTCTCTCTTTGCCTCTTTCACTGCTCCTGACACCTGAATACAACCACAACTTTTAAGAAGCTCTAAAAATCAGAACTCCAAGAATTTGCCAACAAATTTGGGGTCTAAACACATCCTTGAAAGGCCTGGAAATCTTGAAGGGATCCCCATACATCAATTCCAGTCAAATAATGTTTTCCTCCTGTCTGTTTCTATCTCTCTAACAAACATGAACAGCTTATAAATGGCGCTTTTCCACAATAAGTGAAAAAGCATTGATAAAAGAAGAAAACGCATGCAGAACTATGAATTCCAATACTTTTTGCCACAAATTGTGAACATTTCTGTGCGCGTCATTGAGATTCTTCTCCCCGGGTATGCTGCTGCTGCTGCTACTACTACTAAAAGCAATAAAGAGGTCACAGGGGCCTTGGTCTTTGGGCAGAATACCTGGCATACTTACACTCTAACAGGAGTGAGGGGTGGCGATGGAAAATAGATGTGAGGAAGGAAGAAAATAAATTAGGTGGGTATAATTCTTTCCATAAAGAAACAACTGTCATTTTACTAAAAATCGTTTCAAACTTTTAAACTTTACACTATTCACTCCGACCGGCCAGTCTTCCCTCCCTCCACCTCTGGCCAGAGTGGATCACTTAAGACTTGCATTCCATCATTCCACAGCAGTTTAATGCAGCTGGACAGCGAGGAGGGGTGGGCGGAGTGGGCCGTGGAAAGGTCAGTGGAGGACAGATTGTTATTGTTCCCAGATACGTAACAAGGAGCCCTATAAGAGTTTAAGGAGAGTGACAAAATCAAATTGATCTTTAAAAACCAGTTAAAGATCAGGTGTATGTCTTGGGTCATTAGTTGGATGACTGTGGCTTTGCCCAAGATAAGGAACGCACAACACAGTGGAAATTTGGAAAGGAGGAGGAATTGCTTTGGAAATCACACTCATGCTCTGCCACACGCAAATATGCACAAACTATATATATCTTTGAGCGAGGGTCCTGACCTGTTTACCACCATAAACCCTGGGCTGAACACAAAACCTAACACACAGTAGGTGCCCCTGAGTATTTGTGAATTGAATTCAAATAGACAAAACGGGGCATGTGCGAAAGAACCATTACATAAAGACAGGTAAGTCTTTTCGGTAAATTTATTCTGAAGAAAGTAAGGCCTTCAGCTTCCTTCAATTATCACATATCTCTTCTAGGTCTTAATACAATTGCAAGATTATTTGCATTATTCATGTATGTGACTCTCTCTTCTATTGGAATAAGAACGCCAGAAGGCTGAAGATGATATCTATTCACCCCTCTTGGCACTGAGCACAGTGCTTTGCACAAAGTAGATGCAAAACTGGATTGTAACCAAAACTGACGTGTAACCATGGTCTATATTCGATTCCAATTAAGCACTCAAGAGGTAACAACAGTCTCATACACACTGATCAGGATTCCCCTCAACAAAGGAGAAAGATACCCTGACAAGCATATGACCAAACACAACTTTAATTGTGTGAAATGAACAGAAGTCACTAGACAAATCATGAAAGACCACTGATCAAACAACTGTTCCCACCTCACACCTGCCAATCCATAAGGTGCTCGCTCTAGCAGCTCAGACATAAAACATCCACTGGGAGTTCTCTAGCGATTCCAGCTACCAGTGGATCAGATTAGCATTGTATTGTCCACAAAGCAACATATCATTTATGGTGTTCTAGAAGAAAATTATGATGACATGTAGAACCCAATAAAGTGCCTGGCAGGTAGGAGACCCACAATACTTGATAGCCATTGACGCATTTGTGTTTCTTTTTCAAATATTGTTAAAAAATCACATGTCCTTTCATAAAATGATCCCAGGGAATTTTTTAGAATCAGAAACCAGAAGATAGTTAGGTAAGCTATTAAAAGCAAAGAGAGAAGAAAATACAGATGTTACATATGGTTGTTATAGCAACTGAAAGCATATCCTGACCTCCCTCTCATTTTTTTCCCACCCTTCACCATGATCCTGTTTTTAGATAAATATCCTCTGGTTTTTCTATTAAGTTGTGCAGAGGATGAAAGTAAACTGTGGCCCCTGTTTGGCAGTAAAGACCCTAAAGTCCTAAGGAAAGAAATTTAAAACGAAAAAGAAACAAGAAACAAATCAAAAGGCCAACAATCTGTTTGTGTAAAACTCACAGGGGCATTTTTCATTAGAGACTTTTCACAGGAGTGGCTAGTGAACTCATATGTAAGGGAGAGAGCAAACAGTCCTGGCTTCTCTTCATGCAAATGATCTGTTGAAATCTTAAAAACCAAAAGGAATAAGAGAAGAGAACACAAACAATAAATCTTTATTTCTTGACCCAAACTAGGGTTCCACGCAGCCTGCAGTGAAAACAAAATGCATTAAGTTCAGATTGCCTGGCATCAAAGCTTGAAAGCAGTGGGTTTTGCCAGACAAATGTGGGGCAGTAACTGTCAACATAGGGAGCATACAAAACATACCTCAGCACCACGCTGTGTGACCATACCATTTCAGTTTTGGAGACTCGTAAATGTTACTGTCAGAAGAAGCCTTGGAGCCCTCAGAATTTGGGTACAGAGGAAGAAACTGAGGCTCAGAGAGAGACTATGATTTGTTTAAAGTCACAGCTGATAAGTAATAGGCCCATTTCATAATGATATCAAATACTTAGGAGACACCGAGGTGTAGCAGAAGCTGTTCTAAATGCCTCACATATAATGATTTAATCTTCACGACCAACTTTATTATCATGTCCATATTAAATACAACGTAACGGAGACATGGAAAGGCTAAGCATCACAGTCAAGATTACCCCGTTAGTAAACAGGAGTGTCAGCATCAAGTCCAGGCCATCGGGTCTCAGACTTCATTTTCTCTTTGCAACACTGCCTTTCCTCAGGAACTGGTATCTGCTGAGTAAGCCACTCGGCCATTTGTCCTCATCCAGCACCCAAGTACAAAAAGATGCCAGGTCAAGCTTCTAGTAAAATACGATTCTCTTGGTTTTCAGCTCACTTTTTACTTAACAGTATTTCCTGGCTCCCTAACGCCCGTAAGAGAAAGACAACACTGGGAGTCCAGGATCCACACTGTCTTTGCCAATGTATTGTTTGTTTTTCTTCAAGACAATCCATCTGTCCAAACAGAATGTGTTTCCTCCCTCCTACCCTGCTCTGCCTGCCTCAACCTCAGTTATCATGTCTGCATGTAAACTCCTCCCAAAGTAGATGGTCTCCACCACTCATCAAGCTTTGGTCAGTCCTTCCTTAGAAGATGAGCCGCCAGAAAGAAACATCAATCCTTGCAGACTATTCACACTGAGAACAACATGTCTTCCTTAAATCTTAGAAATTGTTTTTAAGAGTAAAGATCCCCAGGGCAATTAGAATTATTGTTCATAGGTGCACCGCAACACGTGCAGAGCACATCTTAAAACCCTAGAAGACTTTTCATTTAAGCCAAAGAACATATTTTGAGCAACAAACATGTGCCAGGCTCCTGGAAGGTGGAGACCTCAGTGCCTGTCTTTGCTCTCTGCTCTCTGCTTTCTTTCACTCGCGAATGAGCCCCCGTGAAGAGTCTGGGCAAAAGCTCACTGCTGCAAGATTTGAGTCCCAGGGACAAAAGTGCTCCTTCCCTACGCTTTCTACTTTCTCTCTCCTTCTCTAGACACACAAGATGTAGCTTTGTGTGAGAGAGAAATTCCTCTGGTGCCAAACACATGAGGGTAAACAAAATCCATCTCCCCTGGCAAAATTTCTCCAATCTAATTTGTGTAATTACCTATCTCCCTAATGATGTGCTTGTTTACGGATTAAAGCTATGAATCTCAGCACAGAAATAAGATTAAATCTGATGAATTAAATTCCCATTTGCTTAAATCATCTGGATATTCTTTCTTTCTTAAAAAAGAAAAATAATTCCAGGTAGAAAAGAGGACAGTTAGTCACTGGTTTTGGAAAGACACAAACAAACACAATTTTTAAAAATCAGACATCAAGCTGGTAACAGGCAGAGGTGTACACTTAGTTTTCGCCTTGCTGATGGAAGACTAGCTTATTTGAAAAGCCAGGGTGTGTGTGTGGAGTGGGGGTCGGGGGGCGGACAAAACACACTTTTTCATCATTGTTTAGTCTTCTAAAATCTTTCCAAATGAAATAAGGACACTGCCACCTAGACCCTGTGAGGCTCTGCAATCAGTTGGTGACAGTGAACTAGCAAATCCTACGGGACACAAAGAAAAGGAGCAAGGAAGAACTAGAGGGAAAGAAAAAAAAAGGAAGACAGAGGAAAACACAGAAAACAGATCCTTAAAGGTACAGTCGGGTCCTCATATATTTACCCAAGATTGAGAGATTAGTGAAGCCTGTGTATGTAAGGCAGTTCCATCACACGATTGCTTTGATGCCATCCATATTCCACCAGACAAAATGTAATCAATCCATGTGGACTAGTCTTTTAGCAGGCTCTTCTTTGAACTACCTCTAGCTATTGCCCAGTCCTTTCTAAGAAACCTGGAGTCACCAAGACAAAATCATAATAGCCCAGACATAACGCCAGTTATTGAACTGGCAGGTATTCAGACCCTCCATGCACCTAATGGAATACAAAACCTTATGTACATTCTCTCATTCATCTCTCATAACACACCTGTGGAGTCACCATTATCAAACCCATTTGAATTTGAAGAAATTGAGGTCTAGAGTGTTTAAGTAATTTGTTCAAGGTCACCTGGTTGGTAAAAGGTGGAGACAAAACACAAACCCAGGTTCCTGGGCCTTCTCTTAACCATTACATTTCACTGCTCCATCTGAACAAAGGTAATGCCAAACCAACATTCAAATTCAGTTCAGTAATGAAACAACCTTAAACTTGATCTCATAGTCATTTATAATTTTCATTTGCCTACCATTCAAAAAGCAAAGAAGTGATAGCTATGTTTACCTGATCATACACTAAATATCTCAAAGTCAGTCAACCAACATTCCTTTCAAAATCTGTGAAATTAGATCTTACCACCACCATCAGAATTCTTTCATACATATTGATTCCACCAACACAGGGTTTCAAAGGAGGCTTTAAAAAGTGGACAATGTTAAAAGCTGTTAAAATGCAAGCTTTTAATTTCATGACATACGCAGTTTTACTTTCAGCAATAATTTCACACTGTCATTTTGGTGGTTTGTTTCTTTGTGGTTGACATTTAAACGTTGAGTTTTCAAATAAATGAACACACGTTATTATTGGACGATGTGATCGCAGCTCTGAATGTACCCAGTGAATGCCTATAATGTTGCTGTTTAAGTAAGATGCTTTATTCTACATCCATCTTTTACTAGAAAATTCTGTTATGAAAGGGAAAACACACAAAGAAACACACACACACACACACACACACACACACACACACACACACCTGTAACTAACTATTTTCAAGACACCAATAGCTACATCTTCTCAAAAACTCTTTCCATATCCCAACATCTAACATATGTATTACTTAATTTGGATTGGGCATCAGGCAAAATGCTTCACATACATGATCTCTTGTAACACCCAGGATAACCCTGTTAAGTAGGTGCTATATCGGTTTCATTTTATGGGTGAAGAAACTATTTTGGAGAAATTAAATGACCTGCGCAATGTTCTCCAGCAAGTCAATGACAGAACCAAGAATTCAAACCCAGTCTTTAACCACCATATTAAGCTGCTTGTGTTTTAAACCTTCATAAAAATGAAAGGCACCCACACCCTGAAGTCCTTCACAGCATATTTAGTTCAATCTCTATAGTCCTCAGATTTCTCATCTGTAAAATGAGGACATTGGAGGGAATGGCCTTAGAGATCTTTCTGCTCCATAAGGGACCCAATAGTTAGTAACACTCGATTACCAAAATCAGACTGGTGGGAAAGCAAGGAATGAAAGCACCCTGGAAAAGCCCCACGTGTACTCAAATTGAGTTCATAAGAATCTGCACTGAGCAGCCCTTGGGCCGAGTTTTATCTTGGCCACTTTTCCGGAGATGGACACCATGGAGGGGCACACACACATTCTTTAACACGAGAACAAATGAAAATGATTACTCTCTCCTCTAGGTAAAAACGTAGACTTCAACATTTCCTCCTTGAGCTGATTATTAGCACTGGTACTATTCTCCATGCTGGAACAAGCTAAGAAAATATGCAGTGTGCCCAATGGGGATTACTGGACTATTTTTCAAGAAGGTGGTCATTATGTAATGCAGACTTGCTTTGGGGCAGTTCTCAGATCACTGACTCAGAATTGTCCCTGGCTGTTTACCGTGTAAGGTAAAGACATTCCTATTACTGTTCCCTAGGCAGAAGTCCTAGGTCTCGTAGAGTGGTGACGTGCATGGGCAGAGGGTCCCCTTGGGCTCCTAGGTAAGGGCCTAATTGGGTCTATTTTTAAGGCTGGCTGCAGCAAAGAGGAGTTTTCACCTCCAATCACGACTCCCCAGGTGCTTGGCTTCATGCTGAACACAGGAGTTTCCCCCAGCACAGTCCCAGTGGCCCTGCACTGAGGGAACTTTGCTGAGGCAGCAGTGTCACTTTCTGTCCTCGGCACCATCCCTGACTTCCCTGAATATAGCACAAAAAATAAATAAATAAACAAACAAACAAACACATACATAAATAATAGTGTTCACCTTGCCATAAAATAGCCTAATTCTTTCCCCCTGACTTGCAACACTAGGGAAAACCGTCCCTGATGACTTTAAATTTGTGGAAAGCTCCTTTATTCTAAGGGGTGGGAAAAGATGGTGGAGAAGGAAAAGAGACTGGGCACCTTGTGTCGTCCTCCCCAACCAACTCAATGGCTTGAGTCTTCCAAAGCCTTCCCATCCAGGTCTGAGAAAAATGGACCCTGGGTTAGCCCTGCCATGTGCTGCCTCCAGGGCCATTCTCCATTTTTCTCATGGTGTCCAAATGCAGTAGAGGGTTGGGAGGAGGGAAGATAGCAAACGTGGGCCCAGGAGATAAGGACCCTAGGAGAGAGTCCCTACAGGGGACTGATGCTATGCCTCCTGGGGACTGTGCTTGGAACTTGGCATAAAGAACATACAGCAGCTGAAACCACAAGTGCTGTTCTTGCATAAATATTCAACTATGTTCAGAAGGAGATATTTTAAATCATCTTCATTCACTGACACTTCTCGAGCACTAATGAGAGAAGGGCACTGCAATAGGCATGGCGACCAGAGGAAACAGGTACAGCGTATAATCTGTTCCTTAAAGCTGCTGAAAATGAATTTGAATATTTATTAAACACCACCTGTGTGCTCAGAAGGTTTACCCATAGTCTATAGTAATGTGCTATTTGTTTAATGATCTATATTAAAATGTCTTAGCGTGGTTCTAATCCATGCTCTCTATTGTTACATCGTCCCCTCAATCATTAGTTATAGGTTGGTGCAAAAGTACTTGCAGTTTAAAAGGTTAAAAACAATTATAAAAACTGCAATTACTTTTGCACCAACCTAATACTTCCATCTAACAGTCCCTGACTCTTCTTAAATGCCATTTGAAATTCTTCTCATCACTAGATCATAGTTAGGATCACATCTCCAGGTTTATAGAGTAGACAAAACCTTCACTATAGTCCAGTCTGGAATTTTCATTTTGGCGTGGAGGCAATAAACCCGGGGAACTAAAATGACTCTCGTGAGGTACACGGGAAACGTGCGGTGGAACTGGGGCCAAAGCCCAGACACACTAATGCCCAGCACAGGTCTCCCTCTAGCTGGCTTCTGGCATCGTTGAGGCAATGTATGTTATGCTTCTCAAAGCAAAGGATGACATATGTGACAGACAAAAGATGTCACTATTGATTGCACACACTCCGTGACACACTGTCTGTGGTGGCCCTGCCCTCTGTAGTGTTATCCGGAAAGAGAGTGTGTGAAAATCACAAAGCATCATCAGTCTCCACGGTCAGGCACTCAGCTGCTCACACGATGCCTTGAAAGTGGGTTTGATGATGGATTAATTCTACAGGTAGCTTTCTAACCAGTCTCTTTTTCTCCAATATCACATCCATCCAATTCATCGCTGCCATGTTTTTTCTTTCAAACCAAAATGCTGATCGTGTCACTCCCTAACACCTACAGAATGAGGTCCAAACTCTTCAGTCAGCTTGGCAAGGTCCCGCAGGACATGCTCCTAGTTTGCCTCTCTAGCCTCATCTCCCCACCCCCACCTTCCACCCTGTGTCCTCCCTTCCATTCATGGTTGTCCCCTCTCGTGCCCCTGAGTTACCGCATGTGCCAATCCTTCCACGGAGCATGTTTTCTTCACTTCTTTACCTGAAAAATTGCACTCATCACTTATGTTCACTGGGGACATCATTTGTTACCTCTTCTTGGAAGTTTTTGCTGATACCATCACCTCACCCCACCACCATCTTGCCAGATTCTCTTCCTCTAGAAATACCTGTGTATTACACTTACAAATTGCATTTTAGCTATTTGTTCATACCCGTTGGACTGCGAGCCACTTGAGAGGAAGATTATTTCTGTATTCTCAGCCCTGACACTGGTTAAGCACATGGTAGGGAGCACTGATGCTATAACAAAAGGTACTGTGAGTAAATAGAAAACAAAACCGTGGGCACCACAGTCTAATACTGAACCACTACCATCTGCTTCCTGAGCCTCAGAATGGTCAGCCACAGTGCTAGGCAATGCTTACCCCATCCCATTGTATAAAAGGACATTTCCACGTGGAACATCACCCGAGTTTAAAGGCAGAGCATGATCCTGCAGCTGGCTGGCTTCTGCCAAACAAGTCAGAGCCCATGGCCTCGTCCCAGTCGGCACTCAGCAGTGAGTGGCCAAGGCCCATGGTGGGAGCCAGGGTCAGCACCGTCTCATAGGGAACAGCTCCACCTGCTGAATGCCGGGACATTCCTCTCTCCCTTCAGCACACTTTTCTTCTAACCTATGTAGGAATGGTCACAATTTTTGAGAAATAAAAGCATCAAAGAAGAGACAGAGAGGCATTTTGCATTCAATCACTTGCCTGCATTTTGTACAGAACTATAAGGATATTTTTGTGACAAATATCCATACCACCTCATGTAAGTTAAAAAAGGAATGGTTATGTCACTATGCCATGGCTTTCTGTAGTGCCTCTTTTAAAGAATTAAGCCATCAGGATGCATACTGTTATTCAATCTACCTCCTTCTTAAGCAAGGTAGCAACGATCTCTGTCTTCCTGTGGATGAAGGGGAGGTATGAAGACATTCTGATTTCTCCGCTCATATCCATCAGCAATGAGATAAACACAATATGGGCACTAGGTGGTGTTGAAATAGGGGCAAACAATGAACAAAGTAGACTTTTTGGTAAGAAAATCTTGGGCAAACCCATTAGGTATTTCCTGGTGGTACAAGATATTTGAACTACCAGGAATAGTGAAATGAAAGTCACTGAATTGAATCACCTAAATAAGGAAATGAGGAGATTGGAGAAAGTCCAGAGACCAGTGACTTCTGAGAAGGAAACATTAGGCCAGTCATCCCAGATGGGCAGATTATAGAAATTGTCTCATCTAAAGGACGTGAAACCCATTTACTATCCTGGTTTTCTGTCTCAGTTGCAGTCCAAATATTGCATTTTGAGAAACTCTGTCCAACACTAAATCATTGCACAGGAAAATTAACCAGCATGCACCAAGTGTTTTAACAAAGAAAGAGAATAAGTCTTAATTAGAAATCCATGATTTTCCAAGCAGTTTAACATAATTAAAATTTAAGCAGGCCTAAAAATATGAACATCCATTAAAAACACAAACAAGTTGGCTATAGGGTAGTTTTAATAATAAATCAAGGTCAGACGATTTAAATGTGTTCTGATTGAATTAGGCAATTAAACAGTTAGGGTGAAATATATCAGGTTGCACACAACGCAATCTAGCTTAAACAGTCCTTGATTTGGAAAGAGAAACCAAGGACTCCTTCTTAACTAGTAAGGCTTATTTCCCAAATGAGAGAAAGAACTATTATTGCAAGAAGGAAGGACCCTAAATTATTTGTTAAGCAACTGTCATTTTGCTCCATCTTTAATTTAGTGCTATACCTACTGCTGGATTTCAAATAGTTTTATCATTTTTTCTTAATCTACACATAAAATGTTTGCTTAACCATACAACTGAGGCAAGCACTTTGGTTTTCACAGAACAGCAATCCTACAGTTTTATTATATCCTTATATAATTGAATTTGCCTCAGAATTTGAAAACAAAGCAGAGACACTGAATGAGATTATCCAGATATAGGTGTAAGGATGGCTGATAATATAGAGGCAAAGCAGAGATGTGTGTGTGTATATAAATGTCCTTCACACACATCCATACATACAAACACTGATTTGCCAAATATCCATGATAAAGCAAACCCTAAGTGTTTATATCTCTTTAGATATAGATTTCTGTGAGTCTGTGAATACATTTTACATTATTTTAACCATGACAACCTACACTCTACCTGTTCATAAACTCTAACGATGTTCATCTCCTTAAAAAATGTTTTCCCCACATTTGTTTCAATTAACCCCTAAGAAATGAGTCAGCATTTGAACTTCCGAAAAGTCTATCTCTCAAAAAAAAAAAAAAAAAGGATCCTGTCTCATAACCTTTCAAACCCTCCATAGAATCAGTGGATGACCGCCAAGCTCTAAACTCATGGAGGGGCAGGACTACCACTGGTTTTGATCATGACTAAATCCCCAGGGCCTGGCATACGACCAACATGTACTAGGCAGGCACTCAATAAATAATGGCTGGATACATGAACAACTTGAGGCTACTTGAAGATGAAATGTCATAAAATTCTAAATGCAATTGAATATAAGGGCTAAGAGCTGAGCTGTTTAGACCACACCTGTCTGGATTCAAATCCCAATTTTACCTTCTGCTATCTCTGTGGCCTTGGGTGAGTTACTTAACTTTCCATTGTTTAGTTTCTTATTTTTAAAATGGGAATAAAGATAGTGTCTACTTCCTATTGTTGCTGATATGTGTGTTGTCAGGAGTACTACCTAGCACATTATAAACACCCAAGAAGTGTTAGTTATTATTATATTAACTTTCACCTGAACCCTCAATAAATAGCAGTCCTCACTCCCCTTTAATTGAAATCCTACTAAATCCAAACTCACTTGGAAAACCCAGCGACTCCTAAGTTACCCTTTCAGGTAAATGTGCCTGAAAGAAATGTGGGTTTAACCACCACTTCTTCTCTCATTGTCACGGTGCTCTCAGTTCAGTCCCTTACCATAAAGTCAGTCTTATCTCTCGCAGTGTAATATGTCCTTAGCGTTTCTCAAATATTCTGGGCCTGCTGGGACTTTTGCACCATAGGGATTGGTTCTCAGTAGAGCTCCTTAAATGAGGAGCACTAAGTTATTTTGTCCCTCAGGCCAGAGACAATGCTAGCCCATACCAGCGGTCAGCTCATCCTGGCAGTTGGAACATCAGATGTCATTAAGACGCATTCCCACTCCTCCTGCTAGGAGGAAGCTGTGACTCCAACAGTTTTATTTATTTGGTTTGAACGTTCTCTCTCTCTCTCTCTCTCTCTCTCTCTCTCTCTCTCTCTCTCTCTCTCTCTCGTTGGGCCATTTTACCAAAACTGTTTGGATGAGGCAATTCAGATAGTTTATACTTCATGAATCAGTGAATTGTACCCAGGCAGCAGGTCACTATGCTGTCTCAATGCTGACCATCTCCCTTCCCTACCAAGAAAGGCCAATAAAATTATCCTGTACTGATTTAGTGTCTGGTTTTTTTAAGTATATTTATTAAGTACTGCCTGTGTGCTAAATACCGCTATATAAAAATGAATGAAATGGACCCATGTCCTCAAGAAGCTCACTGTTAACTGAAATGTAAACCAGATGATGCTTAGAGCCTACAGAGAGGCACAGAGAGTGACTTGGCACTCTCTCCTCATCAGAGGTAGATATCTCTTCTTGGAAGTATTGGAGAAATCCTCAAAAAGGAGGTGACATCCAACTGAGAATTTAAAGAATGAAATGAATTTAACTGGGCAGAGACACGACTGATTAACTCCCTAAGCAGAGGAAGTAGTACAAACAAGGGGACAGGAATAGAGAATGAAAGGTCCACGTTGTAGCTGGGAATTTGCCATGGCTCGGAGTATGTATGCCTGTGAGACAAGAAAACAAAGGTCAAGGGACCACCCTCAGTCGGCATGCAGATGACACCTGCAAGATCTTCAGTGTGCCTCACTGCTTACATTCTCTCTGATCCCCAAAATCAGGGGTGGGCAAACTTTTCCTGTAAAGAATCAGAGGATAAATATTTTTTATAGACTTTATGAGCCATACAGTCTCTATCACAATTACTCAACTTTGTCATTTTTGCATGAAAGCAGCTATAGACAATATGTAAAAAAATGAGGATGGCTGTATTCCAATAAAACTTTGTATGAAATAAATTTCAGGTGTCACAACTTATTCTGCTTTTTATTCTTCTCAGCCATGTAAAATGTAAAAGCCATTTTTAGCTTTTGACCATATAAAAACAAGTGGTAGGCCAGATCTGGCCCATGGGCAGTGGTTTGCCAACTCCTGTCTTAAATGAATTACTTCAAATCTCATCTAGAAAAGAAAGATAAATTAATGTCTGTCCTATAATGGGAAATGGAGCACCTGCTTCTTTAAAGGTATTTTCAAGACCTACATTTAAGTTGAGTAAGCGGTACTAGGTAGGGTTTCCAGGCAGGAATTCCCGCCCATTCTCAGGAATTTTTTTCACTTTCCCATTCCTGAATCCTGAGAAAAGTTGGTTGGGAAATAAGGAAAATCGGCTCCTTGAATTCAGTAATAACCACAATGGGAAATAAACGTACTACTCACAGTGTATCTCTTAGATAGTTTCCCCATTTATCTCTAGGTTTCCGGTTGGGAAATGGTGCAAGGATTCAGGGGAACTATTTTTCCTTTTGGAAAAATCAGATTCATTTGGCCAGTTTGAGGTCAAGTACTTAATAGGACATTTTAAACTGGGGAGTCTAGTCTGATATTTAAGCACACTGTGAGCCTTCGTTCCAAATATCTTGGGCACTCAGATGATAAAGAAAGAGAATGCAATCTTAGTCACAGCTTTGACCATGCTAATAACCTAAAGCGAACCCAAGACCCAACACGTAAGGAGTTTAAAATGGGCAGGAGTGGCCTCTTCTCCTGCCCACTCTTATTCTGTCTGCAAAACTCCTAATCCTGTGTAAAGACCCAATTTAAATAGCACTTCCCTTTAAAGCCTTGCCTTCTACTCTCAGGAAAAATCAGTTGTCCCCACTCTCATCTTTGCTCCCATAGCACTTTGCACAAAACTCTATTACAACTACTAGGCACTTATCTCACTAAATTGCAATTATCTGTTTATGTGTTTATTTCCACCAGAAAATGCACCCTCAAGGGTAAAGATCAGGTCTTATTCATCTCTATATCCTCAGCGCTTAGCATAGTACTAACACAATAGCCACTTAAAACATGTTTTAGTATTTTTATTATTAAAGAAACGCATGCCATGTTAAAAATTCAAAATAGCAAACTATACTACAGACTAGTATACAAGGAAAGGTTAAAAGTTGCCTTTCCACCATTCAGACCATCACTCTCATTTCCCAAAGGAAATCATCCTTAAGAGATTCTCAAAAATTGCATAAATAGTATGTGAGTCCCTTCCTCCCCACAGCCAGGTAACCAACATATAGGGCTCTCAAAGCTGTCACACGCGAGATTGGCTGACTCTTGTAGGAATATGACACGGCTGGGGGCAAAACCCCAAGAGCCAAAGGCCAAAGAAGTACTGTGGCTACAACAGAAACGGGCACAGTCGGACTAGGAATCTGTTCTACTCAGCACTTTTTATGAGTTGATAACCAAAGATCTCTCTCCACTCAATGATACTTTCCCTCTGTTGTTTGTATCTCTCACTCTGATTTTTTTCTGTGTCTCCTCCATGCCTTTCTTTGTCTCTCCATCTGCCTTCTCTGTCTATGGCTTTTCTGTCTCTTTGTTTCTTACTTTCTCTTTATCTTCCTCTTTCTTATTCCAAGTCTGCTGTCTCTGTCTTTGCCTCTGTCATGCTCCCTCTCCAGCTCCTCTCCCTATTATTCTTTCTCTCTTTGCATCTGTCTGTTTCTATGTGTCTCTCTGTCCCTTTCTCTCGGATTCTTTCTCTGTCTCCTTGTTCTAGATATATTTTTCCACTCAGCTCTCACAATCAGTAAATATCCTTACCAAGGCCTTAGAAACTATTTAATATTTCACTTTTAGGAGTGGTGATTTAAATATTGTACACCAGTGCTTACGTTACTGTGAATGTATAGAGATGCACAAGAATACACATATCTATTATCCATTCTATCATCGGGATTATCATTACACACAAACTCACATATATATATATATATATATATATATATATATATATATACACATATATATATGAATATATAGATATATTATATTCTATGTGTATATATATATATATATGTGTGTGTGTGTGTGTAAGTTTGTGTGTAAAATTCTACTACATATATATATATATATGATGTAGAAATGGATGATACCAAGACAGAGACCAAGACATTTAAATTGAAATATTGAAATACATGCTCCTTTATAGGGAACTGGAGGCTACTAGAATTTCCAGGAGGTGTACTCAGACAGAAGAAACTACCTCCAGATCTCTCTCTCTCTGGAATCAAGAGGATTACAAACAAAAGGCCTGATAGCCCCTGCTGCTCGCTGCACACCCCTAAGAAAGACAGAGTGATCCTGCTGCTTTGCAAAAACCCTGATTGTGGGCGCTCTACCAACAACAGAGATTAGAAGCAAGTCAGGCAACTTGAATGTGGGCTTTTTGTCTAGTTCAGTTCCCTGGAATTCAGTTCTAATGAGGCCAAGTTCTCAAAATTGCTTGTTCTCTCTTGTTTTGTTTTCATTTTTCAAATAATTAAAAAAAATAACTCAAGCAATACAATTTTATTGAGAAACAACAGCAAAAACTAAGAACAAAAATTAAAACAAAAAGTCACCTACAACCCCAAAATTCATCATAATCACAAGCAACATTTTTGAATCATGCCCTTTCTGTGCTTTTTTTCTTTTTTTTTTAAAGTATTGAGGCCCTACTATGTCCAGGTATATTTCTAGGGACTTGGGAGATACAAAGAAACAACAAAGTCCCCCAAAACAAAACAATACCAAAAAACAAAACAAAACAAAAAGAATGCTGACTTCATGAGGCTTACATATGTACTATTTTTCAATCTGTTTTTTTTCCTCCATTCTGCTATTCTGTGGGAGATTTCACAATTCAACATATATATTTACATAAGCAATCTTTTAATGTCTGAATACTCTACAACCCTCATGCGCAAGGTCATGAGTTGTTTGTTCTATGTGAAAAGCCAGTTTTCCCCAAGGAAAAAGCAAATAAAACAGCAAATATATAGTAAGCAAGTTGTGATCTTGTGATGTATAGTAAGAAATACACTTGTGGTCTTTGTCCCCATTTCTGGCACCGAGCTCCTAAAACGGTTGGAATTTCCTGTGATGAAAGTGATAAAGGTTCTTTTGTTATGTTAATGAGGTGACTTTTGGAGCACACCCAAGAATGGAGGCTGGTTGCCAGGAGAATCAACCATGTGATTGGATGGTTGGAACTTTCAGTCCCAACCCCTGGACTTCCACAGAGGACAGAAGGGCTGGAAGGTTGAATTGATCGCCAATGGCCAATGATTTAATCAATCATGACTGCGTAATGCAGCCTCTATAAAAAACCAAAAGGACAGATTGCAGAGCTTCAGGGTTGGTGAACGCGTGGAGATTTGAGAAGAATGGAATCCTCAGAGAGCATGGAAGCTCCTCACTTCTCCCCCATACTTTGCCTTAGGCTGTTCCACCTGGCTGTTCCTTAGTTATATTCTTTTAAAACAAATGGATAACCTAGTAAGTAAAATGTTTCTGTGAGTTCTGTGGGCAGCTCTAGTAAATGAATGGAACCCAAGGAGGGAGCTGTGGAACTTCCCACCTATAGCTGGTCAGCAGCACAAGAGATAACCTGGGTTTGCAACTGACCTCTGAAAAGGGGGCGGTGGCAGGGTTGTGGGACTGAGCCCTTCACCTATTGAATCTGATGCTATCTATTGGTAGATACTGTCAGAATTGAGTTAAATTGTAGGACACCAAGCTGGTGTCTTGAGAATTGCTTGTTGGTGTGGGGAAAGCCCCACACCTCACATAACAGAAATTGCATTGAGAACTCTATCACAAGTATTTATGTGCAAATAGCTAGAGATATTGAGAAGGATGCCAAAAAGAGCAAGACAGGGGCCCAGCACTCATTATAAGAATATGAAACTGGAGTGAAAGAATATAAACGCAAAAACAGAAGCAATATCATAAATAACGTATTGTAAATATCTTTTTAACAGGCCACACTTGAACACTATTTGTACTAGTATTAACACTATCAAACTAATAACAACAATAATAATAATAATAGCTAGCCCTTATTGACTGCTTACTATATCCCAGATGCCACTTTAAGTATTTTTATACCTATTGTCCCCTTAAACCATCAAAAAGCCAAATAAAAAAAGTATACCATCATTTATTTCCATTTGCAGATGATGAAACTAAGGCACATAGTTGTAAAGTTCATTGTCCAAGTTCAAGTATCTAGTAGATTATGGACTGGGAATTCAAACCAATCACTAAATGTTATGTTATATTTAAAATAACGTACCCTTTTAGCCACTTAAGACATGTACCCCCCATGATAATATGGACAGCCAGGAATAATAATTGCCTAGATTATATCCAGATGGAAACAGTACCATCTGGCAGAGAGGCATCACCATCCTCTGTCTGGGGCACTGTGTGCTGTTCCATGTCATCACCTCTCCTCCCCGTACACAACCTCAAACTGGTCTTCACCATCGGGGTCATAGTTTCTACTGAGAAACTGATCAAGGCTGTGGGCTTCAGCTCTTTATGGGGAAAAATGAAGCATATTGACATGAGATTGTCCAGATAATGGTAGGTGTTTATAGACCCCCCAAACCCACTCATGAATCTTAGGAAAAAGATTTTCAAACTTTCGTGTTCCTAATCACCTTTCTAGGGAACTTAGAAAGTATATAGATTCCTAGACCCCATCAGCAGACTCAAAAGCAGGTCTCATAAGGACAAACTATGGGAAATACTGCCTGAGGTGCCCAAGGAGAGAGCCCGTGGCAGCCCAGATAAGAATTCCTCCATCAGTTCAGCAAAATGTAAATCAGTGCAAACAGGGCTGCAGACAGGTTCTAAGAAGGATGACAACCATGCCTAAAATAGCCTTTTTCCCCTTTAATGATTTGATGCAAGAGTGCCTGGTGGCAAGTGCTGAATCAGGGGATGACCTTTCACTTTTAACCACCTTCCCTCCATAGGACCTGGAGCAGAAGGATCAAAGGCCCATAGTTTTGTGTCTCCACAGCCCCTGTTGCTCTGGTTAGGGGAAGATGACTAGAGGCATCAATCCATTGGCTCCAGGACACACCATGATTAGTTAGTTGTCCGATAACATGATTTGTATTAGTACTTTCTTTGCAACTTTGTGCAAGTTGTCTACACTGTCACTCCAGGGTCATTAGCCATCAGGAAGAAACCAAAGAGCACACGCACACATCCTCCAGGGGAACAAGATAAGAGGACACAGATTAATAAACCCAGGGAAGCCATTCATGGGGACTGACACAAGTTAGGGCTTTGATCAAGCGGCATCATGGAGCAGCTTATTACCAAGTAAAGTGCATCATGTCAGTGACCTAAGATCTGGACGAAGTGCGAGGGGGACCCTGAGACGGGGTGCTCATGCCCAGAGCTCCCCTACCATCTCTCTGCACTGACCTGTGGAGTTCTCTCTAAAGAAACTCAGGAAAAAACAAACAAACAAAAAACAAAACAACAAAAAAAACTTTATAATGGAACAACATAATCAAAAAGAAAAAGCTTTGGAGCCAGAAAGGACAAAAGTAAAATTCCAGCTCTGCCACCTTCTTGCTGTGTGACCTTGAGAAAGTTCTTAAGTCATGGCTTCTACAGCTTTAGAATGAGGATAATGGTACCTAGTTGGCAAGGTTGGTGTGAGGATGAAGTGAAATAATGTGCTGATGCTCTAGAATGTACTTCCAGGGAATCTATTCAGTAAATTGGCTGTTATTTATGTAACTATTGTTAAGAGGGACTTCTGCTATAATCAGTATATCTTATCTGGGTACAGAGAGCTATCCCTAGCATTCAGCTTCCTTTCCCCCGACCCGCAAAAGAAAAAAGTAGAAAAGGCAATAGCTGGTAACTCAATTATAATCCTTGAGCAAATAAAATCTGTTAGTATCGATAGACACCCCTTCAGTTTGACTACTGCTGCTCCCAAACATTGTTGACACGCTAGGTTCCTGTGACTGACACTATATTTAACATTACTTTAAACTAGATTTCATCTGCATAAGACAATTAAAGAGGGGATGATGAGGTGGTTATCCCCTCTTTTCTCCACCAACCCCCTGCTGCAATAAACCCAGTCATAAATAACCTTATCTCCCAAGTCAAGTCCATTAGCAGTGGAACGAACACACATGGTAGGTAGGTTATTGCTGGAGACCTCACTTGCTGCAAGTCCCATTATCTCTCGTTAAGGTCACTTTTTAAAGGTTTAAATAACACCAAAAGCATGATATTGGGCGAGGCCACTTGCTCTGAAGATCAGAACAAATAACTCGAATAGCTGAGCCCAGAACTCAGGAGCTCCATGGCCAATATCCCTCCTTCGGGCAACGGCAAATATTATGAGCACAGGTGCACAGGCTTCAGGCCAACCATGAACATGGGATACAGCTGTGCTCAAACCCTAAGCTGTGAAAAGCCAGCAGTGGGCCAAACCAGTCATACAGTGTGACAAGATGGTTTGACCCTCTTCTACGAACGGACCTGCTTAATAGCAACACCTTAATTTCCTTATTTGAGAAATGTAGATAATATTTTTCTTACCTATCTCAGAGGACTGTAGTGAGAATAAAACCGAGGTGATGGGAATAATGTTCCAATGTTTGAAAACTGAAGCATTTTGCAAAGCAAAGGGAGCTATAACTGATCTAAAGTGGCAGAACAACGTTCAGGAGTGCTATAGAAAGAGACGCAATATCTTTTATACACGTGTAAAATTTCACGTAGTATTTGCTGCAGAGTATTCACGTCCTTCTCCCCCCCCCCCCATCTGCATTTTAGAATAGGCTCTTTTCTTTCCTTATAAACCTTGCACAGTGAGATTCCACCTTTGTTTCTTGCCAACCACTTGACTATTGCATCCATCCCATCCTAGCAGAGTAGACACTTCTCCCCTCCATGGGGCCTGGCTCCATCTCGTGTGGGCCATACCTCTTCTCTGCCATCCTCTTTGGCCACTGTGGCCACATCGTTTGGCTTGTTTCCTCTATAGGACACACAGATGCATTCTCCACATTTTCTAGCCAGAGATACAGGGCAGTAAACTGAGATATACACAAAGACAGGACAACCATTTTACATACGTTTAGTGACAAGCTGGCAGAGAGCCAAATTAATTTACCCTCTGGGCAGTCTAGCCAGTAATGTTTCTAACCAATATCTTAAACAAAAGGAAGTCCTTTTGTGGGAGGCCAGATGGCCCAGTTGGTTAGAGTGCGAGCTCTGAGCAGCAGGGTTTCCAGTTCAATTCCCACATGGGCCAGTGAGCTGCGCCCTCCACAACTAGATTGAAGACAATGAGCTGCAGCTGAGCTTCTGGAGAGGCGGCCGGATGGCTCAGTTGGTTAGAGTGGACAATGACTTGGAGCTGACTGGCCCTGGAGAAACACACTGTTCCGCAATATTCCCCAATATATATATATATTTTTTTAAGGAAGTCCTTTTCTGAAAACTGCACATGGAAAATGTCAAGGTAAAAATGAAACAATGATGAGTCCAATTGAGATTTAATGTTGTAAATAAGGGCAGTCATGTCTTTAAATGACCATACAGGTTTTTATTTTCTTTTGGGGCTTGGAATATACCCAAACTCACTAGAAGATGGCTGTGCATATTTTTTTGCTTAAAGCATAGTTTTAAAACTATTTCTATGGTTAAAACTTGAGTTAAACATAGTTTACCTTTAAGGTAGGTTACTTTTCTGGATATAGATAGGAATTGCTACATCTCTACTCTCCACCTTTACTCACACAATCCATTCAGCTCAAAATATCTTTATAATAATCTCCATCTCTTAATTAAATTTTTTCTTTACATTTCAAGGTCCAGTTGAAGCATCAGCTCTGCATAAAGCTTGAAGACCACCCCAGCCGGAGGGCATCTGACCCTCCTCTGAACTTCTACAGCATGTTACGCCCTCGGAGGACACTTAGCTCCTATCTCCTGCCTCTGCAAAGGATGCTTTGACTCCAGAATAACAGCTCTTTGAGGCCAGCCAGGTATTGTTTCTTTTCGTCTTTGTGCATCAGTGCACATACATCCCTAATATCATTGCCTGACAAATATCAGGATTCAATACACATTTGTAGAATTAAGAGGAAACATGATAATTTGCGTAAGCTTCTTAGCCTAATGCTGCCCTATGGTAATCTCTCCTTATCCGCGAGCAATTCTTATTCTCTTAAATAAACTAGATAATTCCATCAGCTCTATGAGTTTCAGGGGTCCCTCTTAAAAAAGATGTGGATATAGTTCCGAGGGCCAGCATTCATGTCAATTTAGTCTAGAAAATCCCATTCAATATCTTAAGAGAAGTTTACTTTCCAATTTCATATTAAGCATTTTTTTTTTGTCCAAAGATAGCAAGCTCCTTAACATAAAGATATTATGTAATAAACCCAATAACCTATGTTTTGCTGCAAATTCACATTGAAATGAATGCCTGTTTGGATCTCAAATGACTTGATTTCCTATATATCGACATGCATATGAACCATAGGCAATGGAAGAATCATGTGAAATAAAAGGCTTGTTCACTTACAGGTCAAGGGTATAGGTCATTTTGTCATTTCTCAATACCCAACACACCCAGTGTATTTTACTTCGATTTAGTAGGTGTACAATACCTACAGTTGAACAAACTATTAAATTAATTTCAATCTGTAAGGGATTTTGGTGGTGCTCTAGTCTATTAGTGTCTATTCTCCAGAGGGTAAAATTGAGGCCACAAAATTTTAACAAGTTACGACTACATAACTCATCTTTTCATGAAGTCAGGACTATAACCTAAGATTCTTAATCCCCATCAGAGAATTATTTCTTCAACTAAAATAAAAAGTAGCATTTATTGAGCACTTACTATGTACAAGCCACTGCATAAAAAATGTCAAATCTTCAGGAAAAAGTCTGCAAAAAATGTACTATTCCATATTTTAGTTGAGGAAACTGAAACTCAAAAAATGTTAAGTGTCTTGCTCAAGCATAAGTGCTGGTAAGCAGGAGAGCTAACATTCAAACTCAAATCTGTCTGCTTCTAAATCCACTACCTTCCATGTCACACCATACTAACATTCATTAATAGCAGAAAGCACCGATCAGAGAGGGAATTACGTGGGCTTGCTAGAGAAAGCTAAAGTTGTATCGTTTTACTTAAAAAAAAGAAAGAAAAAACAGATCAAAAAAATCTATGTCAAAGTGTATAGCCAAATCAAGTGTTTATATCCACCTTTTTATAAAATCAGATTTATAATTAACTTAGAAGAAGAATCTATTCCTAAAGAACACCAGATCTGAAAGCTAAATGATGGCAGGTTACCTCCTGCTCAATGAATCACCAGGTGCAGATTCCATGTCTCACTAAAGATGAAGAGGTGGGCGGATAAGAGAACAACCAAATCACTACTTAAGGAAAGAGTGCAATGTGACAGGTGCATTTTCCAGTACCTACTTTTTTACAAGTACATGGAGCTTCCAGCTAAGACTATGCCTCCTCCACCATTATCTGAAATCCACCCAAGATAGGGTTACTTAAAATACAGACACCAAGAGGTTTGAGGTTTTCAGTTCCACCTTAAAGTCTTTAAAACAAGCCATTCGTTGGGATTTTGGAATCAGATGACTCTGGGTGCTAGTCCCTGATTGCCACTGACCTTTTGTAAACCCTTGGCAAGTCATTTAGCCTACTAGAGCCTCTGTTTCCTCCTCTATATAATGGGAACAATATCTACTCACAAATTTTTTTTATGAAAATGAAGTGAGATGATGGAATGTAAAGCATCTACCCAAAAGCCTGACTCAAGATGGACTCAGTTTATTCATTAAGGTCGGAGGGTCAGTGCCAAGTCCCAGAACAGCTAAAGGCAAAGGGGTCCATGGGCAGCAACCAGACCATCGCGCTCGATGATAAATGCAGCATCAGAGATACCGCAATGGTCCCATGTGTCAAGTAAAAGCCTCTGTTAACAAATCTCATAACATTATTTGTGGTAAATTGAAATATTCAAATTGACACCGACATAAAAATATGAAAAAGAGAGGAACACTGCCACCCACCTATTACCTAACAAGGATTTTTATAAGGATTAATGAGTGTAGCACTTTGAAAGTCCTTGCAAATAAGGAATAAACACATGCCCCATCATGCATACATTTATAGACGAAAAATATATTTTAACAAACTAAGGATACTGTATAAATTTAGATCAGGGCACAGCATGCCTAGGATGAGTAGGGTAGGAACAATATGTTCTTGCTTATGACACCAAGCTCATGACAAATGATTCATACCCAGTAACTTTCGTGCCAAAAGATCCCCCCAGGTGTTCCACCAACTCGAGCAACAGTTCCCATAAAGCTAGACTGCAGTAGAGTGGAATCACATCACACCCACAGATGAGGCAAAACAGTCATGTCTTTACACAACTGCACAAGTCCAACAGGGGAGGGGGCAGGAAGGACAAGGAAAGGAGGTGAGAGAACCATCCAGAATTCCCCACAAGTCTGACAAGCAGCCTATAATTACCATACAATGCACCTTCAATGCAGGTGTTATTGTAATCAGAAGCCCTACTTACAAAGGTGAGACAGTTTCAGAGGATGTATATTGCCTGTGGCGCTGAATGGATTGAGGGGGAGGGGATTTGTAGGGGAAGACAGCTAATGTGAACAAATGAGAGCCCTCCAGTGCTGGCCTTAGGTTTAGGTTAGTGAAAATGAAGCGCTGTGAGACGAAGGTTCCAAACAGGTGCACCGCACTCTACAGTCACCATACCTGATGTGGGTCCTGGCACACAACTCTCTGTAGTGAACCTGATGGGCATCGCCCCCATTTTAGAGATGAGGAAATTCACACTCAGAGTACAATCAACCTACCAAAATCAAAACACAAAGAAGCAGAACTAGAACTCAGGCCTGCACTCTGCCTTTCATGTCATAAAGTTATGCAAAAAAAAAAAAAAGTTTCTTTCTGCTTCTCTTTCCTTTAAAAAATAAAACTTTGTCTTGCCTATGAACGTGTGCCAGCTTTGTTTTCGAGGACCTGGACACAGACTATCTCTCTCCCTTTACCATCGGTACATGTACACAAAAAAGAAACCAATTTGCGTGTAAGCAGGCAGGGATGGGGTGGGGATGGTGATGGAGGAGTCCTCACAAAGTAAGAGACTATTAAGTAGGAATCTCCTTAGTTAATATGATTTGAGTGCTCAAACCTTTAACACACATCACCTTGATTATTTTCTATACTATCTCAGACTTCGCTGCATGTCTCCCATCCAAGTCCTGACCCTACTGGGCTTATAAGCACCATTAAAAAAAAAAAAAAGTCTGGCAGTGCTTGGCGCCATTTCTTAAATGGAGTTTAAAATTTGCCAAAGATGTACTTTCCTTTTCTAGGTCTTTCCAAGATCTTTCAAGAGACGAACTAAAGTAGAGGTCTAATGGGTGAGTGATATTTTACAGCTTGAATTACATTAAAAGCCAGAAATATTTTGAGTCCAAAATCCTTTACTTCTTGATACAACAAGATCTAATATGTCTGATGTGTTTAAAATCTCCCCTTAAAGCCAGAAGCTTCGAGCTCATCACTTAAAGCAGTGCAAGTTACTCAATTAGTTTAGGAAGATTCAAGTTCAAATTGTGTGATCAATTTTAGTGGTTACTATATTAAAGATATGATAGTTAAGGTAAGAAATGAGGGCAAGGGTCTCCAGAACTTGAATGGAAATAATTTAACTTCCATTATTTGATTAAACTGGTCCTGAGAACCACATAAAATCACAGCCTCAGTCAGGAAGGCTAAATTGTAGGGAAAACCATGATGATGCTCTCAGACAGAGACAACAATACAAAATACTATTTATCATGATTTGCCTTAATACAATATATGTGTATGTATCCAAGGAATCCATAATGACAGACTATTTTTTAAAATGTTTACAACCGTCATTAAAAACGCTGACAATGAGCACGTCTCACTAAAGTGGCACTTCCCTGGGAAGGTTTCTGGCAATTACATCACAACTGAAAACATTTTGAAAGGTACCAGGCTGCAGAGACTGTGCATATTACAAATACTCCAATCTCAATAACCTGATGGAAGTTGAAACTTTGATTTATTTTTTTCATTTTACCCATCCTTGGGTTTTATGTTCTTGTCAGCTTAATGGCAGCCTAGAGAAGTTTCCGCACTTCCAAATCCTCTTCAGTTCTTACCATCAAAAGCTGGCTTTTTACTATTTCCGCTCATTGAAGTTTCCGGGTGCAGTTTAAACTGGAATAGCTACCTCAGATTCCAGACATGCAGGCTTTTCCAAAAATCTAAAACCTTTACTGACATGGCCAAAGCTCATGGACTTGCATCCGTTCTCCCCAGTGCAGAGCCTGCTGGAATCCAGCAACGCCTCTTCTCCCTTCATAAAGGGAGGCTAAGACTTGATTTGTGCTCTTCTCTAGAGGAGGTCAGGCAATGTGGGAGAACAGGGAGCTGTTGTCACTGGGGTATATCTGATCTTCCCCGGACTGATCATGCCAGAAAACAACAACTCATTCACAGGCTGGAAAGCCCCAGCTCTCAAAACACACTGGCTGGTGCTGTTAGAAGATGCTGGAGAGTTCCTGTCCTGAAACTTGCATCCACTTGGTCCCCCAAAACAGAGACAACATTAAGGGCACCTTATCGTCCACTGCAGTTCTCTTCCTTTGTGGGGAAGAGGGGGCTAGGAGCTCTGAATAAAGATAAAATAAAAATCCTCAAATAAAATCTTATTGATACCACTTGTGCTCATCCATGAGTCTAGCAAGTAAAGGGAAAGTCACTTGAGGGAATGTCGGTCTGCCTGGAAATTTAACCCTTTCATCGCCACATTCAGGATACTTGAACATCTCTCTGTCTGTCTGGTCTTCAGATCCATACTACATCAATGCGACCAAAGAAGTGAGGAAATAGGGATTTGCCTGCCCTGTTTAAACCTTTGCTTGGGGTTTGCAGGGGACTCTGATAGTTTTGTTGGGGAGGGGCTGGTGGTGGTCTCCTAGGAGGTAACCTGGGGGAGGTGAGCAGGTAAGACTTTAGTTTGCAGCATCTTTTCAGTCCAGAAACCCCATTTCCTCAAATTCTCCATCAGATCACACAGCCAACTTTAACCCTTTTCAGCTTTCGCCCCTTTGCCCCCAGTCCCATTCTACTCACGCTGCTGTTGTGGCCAGACCAGTGGACCATAGCTTGGTTGTGTGCTGAGTCGCCTGTCAGCGCGAACGTGGTGCTGGTCAGTTTCAGCTCCTCCATCCGGAAGCGAGTGGCTTTGTCTGGGTCCCGCTCCAGAGTCCCAAGCTCCTGCTGCCCTTCCTCCCTTAGCACTCTCCGGGGGTTCCTACTCGCGCCCTCTCCTTGTTCTGCCTTCTGATCCATTCCACTCCGTTTCCTCCGGCCCGAGCGTGGAGCAACGGCCACGGATGCCCCGGGGCCCGGGGCCCGCTCTAGGGACAGCGCTCGGTCTCCGGGGGCCACTGCGAACAGAGGGCGCCCAAGGAGGGGCAGAGGCGTGGCAGGAGCCCTGCCTGGTGGCCCCTGATGAAAAAAGCCCCCTGTGGTCGGACCCCAACGTGGGGCCGAGCTGGGGTGAAGCTGGAGGCAGCAGGAGCCGCCGCAGCAGGCGCCCGGGGCGCAGAGGACCAAGAGCCCCGCGCCGGCGAGGAGCGCGCTCAGCCCGGCTGGGGAGCCACCTCTGGCGCCAACTTTTCCCATCGCAGGAGCGGAGAGGAACGGAAAGGGGGTCCCGGACTGAAGGTGGCGGCACGGGGGCTCTCCGCTGGCCGGCTGTGGGGGAGAGGCGCTCAGGACCCCAACTCCATCCAAGTTGGGCCGCTCTGGGGCGGGTGGAGGCGGCGCCGGGCAGGTGGCGGCCGCTTGCCCAGGCTGGGCTGGTGCCGAGCGCGGGTTCGGACAGAGCTAGCCGCCGCCACGCGGGGGTGGAGCTCAACTGAAGTCACGGGCGGAGCGGGCGCGGGCGCGCTAGCAGGCGACGCGGACGGGAGGGCGGGCGCTGCCGGGGCTCCGAGTGCCGAGTCCCGCTCGTAGCTGCGCTGTGCGCGGGTGGCTGTGGAGACTGCATGCGCCGCGGACCCTCCCCTTGGGCTCCCCGGCGCTGCCGCCGCCCGCTCCTCGCCGCCCTCCGCTCTGCGCCCCCGCGGCTGCCGGCTCCTCTATAAGCCCGCGCGCCTCCCGTGGGGTCGGCCAGCCCGGAGCTCGCAGAGTGGTCACTGTATTGGGGACTTAATATTCCTGTTTTATTGTTGGTATCAGTTTCTGTTGCTGTTTTCTTCCCCCGTCCAACGGTCTTTTCCAGTTTAGAAAATGGGGATGGTTGGGCTTCTCATTTTTCCCTTCGTAGTCTCCTTGAGTTGGTATGTGAACCTTACCTTGAGCAGAATCTGTGTCCGGGCTTGGGGGAGATCCCTGAAAGGCAACAGCAGAGAATGATGTAATTAAATGATGGTGGGGGGGGGGGGGCGGATTTTTTCCATTAATGATGGAGTTTAGATTCCTTTCCCGACCTCCAAAAGCACTCACTGTATTTGAACTCAATCTTCCTGCATCTTGTGGGCATATATCTTGGTTTTCCTAAGAGACTGCAACCTCAGTGAGGACAGGCTGACCAAATCATGAGCAACTTGAAAGAAGTGACCGGTTTATTTTGTTTGCCACTTTATTCTCAGTGCTTGATAGCGTCCCGTACAGTAAGAAATATGTCAGTCATTAATCCAATAAATATTTATTATGAAGAGGCAAATAAATACCAGAAAGGAGGCACAATGCTCTGTTTATCCGTGTGCCCAGCCCAGGGCTACTAACAAATGCCTTAAGATTATTAGCCAACGTCAAGTCTGTTCTGGGTGTTCCGTCACTAGTTTGCTGTGGGATCTCACACAAGTAGCAATCTCTCAGTTTCCTACACATTACAATTAATTAGTTGCATTAAATGATCTTTAAAATCCCTTCCATTCCTAAAATTCTGTAATGCTATGATTACGTCGGCCCAGCCCAGCTCCCTGCTACTGTTCAAAAGTTCAGATAAAAATTTATAGTAGGTGAATGGGCTTTGAAAATTACAAAGAATTTCTCAAAATCCAAACCTTTTTCAAGTAGAAAGTTTGCTTCTAGGAGTTGAAATACCTTCACATTCTTTGTAGTCTCCCTGTGTCTAATAACACTTCCTTATCACATAGTAACTGTTAAATTATTCGATGACTACTTACTGATTGAATAAATGAACCCCACAGCAACGTAGTGCAATTTCCAGTTTCTAATTACATGTTTGTCCATTTTCACACTTGCATAAGTAACTTCACTGAAAAATCTGAATTCTGAGTTTGTGATGGGACCAACTTGAAAGTAACAGAGTGATAATTATTTTTCAAATAATGATACCATCTTTTTTATGCTGTCCAGGAGAAATTTCTCTTATATCAATCCAACTCAGAGTTGAATTACAAAAAAAAATTGAAATTGTTATTTTATGACCAATCCAAGAAATGTGCCAAGGCAAAGAGGCAGGCTTCTCAGCCATTTAAATGTGTGTACTTAAAAGGACAAAAGAGTGTCCTCTCTGTCTTAAAAGGAGCCACAGACTACTCTTCCAACAGCACCTTTACCACCCAAGCCTGAATCCTCCCGTAAAAGGAACATTGTCTGGCAAGTTGTGGCTTCTAGATGGGAGGAGAGGAGAGCCAGAGATCCCTCCTCCTCCCAAAATTGCAAGTGCTCTTTGTCAAAGCCCAAGACAGCTATTTTCCTCTCCTCAGAAAGGTTTCAGAGTTTTGCAGGACCGTTTGCCTAATGCCTTCTTTCTATGCCCTGCTAACCTTTCCAGTCTGGATAAGTGCATGAGAATTCCTCCAAGAGAAGAAAACCCGATTCAACAGTCAGAACTTAAATAAATTCCCATCCAAATATAGGACTGGAAAAAGTTAAATTAATTAATTAATTAATTAATTAATTATTTTAAAAAAAAACAGTGGATTCAAATGTTCTGGTCTTAATCCATTGTTGTCCTAGCAAAATTTACATTGTTTTGATTTCAAAATGAAGTTCTTCCTAAAGAACTGGTACAAGTAAAACTGATTTTTCGTCCCCAAAGAATTTACACCTCCCATCTTTTAAAACACACCTATTACAATGATCCCTTTAAAGTGAAAGTATTTGCAGGCCATTTGCTGAAAAGTCATAGAGGGCAGGTACTTTTCTACTACCTGATTTTAATTACTCATTTGAGAAAAAGGTTACACAGATATGGATGAAATTGGCTCCAAGTATTATTGTGTTGGGTATTTTTTATATGTCTATTTTATTTCTTATGTCTCTGTTCCCCATTGAGTCTTATCAATAAGCAGAAAGAGAAAGTACCAGAAAGTCCTTAAACCATCCTCTTTTTCCAGAAGATTTCAAGAAATAAGCTAATCCTGGGGGAAACAGGGTTAGTCTATTTCAAGGTGTTTTCATTCCAACAACCCACTAAGCAGCACAACAGATTTTAGTAATATAATGCATTAAGAATGAGTCCTAGGAACATAGTTCATATCAAAGGCCAGTAGAGAGCATAGATCTGTAATTCCAATATGGAGTCTATGCATTGTGCATATGAAAAATATGCCATCCCCTTAGTCCAGTTACCATGGTTTCTCACCTAGACTAGCACAACAGCCTCCTAACAGCTCTCCCTAAGCCACAATTGCTCTGTTCCAGCTCATCTCTACAAAGTGGAACACAAGTACCCAAATGGTAGCACAAGATAATTCATGGTGTGCAGGGAGAAAATAATGGCCCTGTTAATGTTTAATTACTGATCAACATATATATGTTGTGAGTGTGTGCGTGTAAAGAGAGATACAGAGAGAATCATGTATTTGTGAACATTTCCAGCTGCATGCTGGTTTGTGTGCATGATCAATAAAATTCAGATGCCTTACCCTACAAAGCAGCAAAAGTGGTCTTTCAAAAGTATGAAAAATATCGTTTCTTGCCACTATTGAAAACCCTTCCCTGACCTACCATTAGGTCAAACAGAATAAAACCCCCACTCCTTCCCATGGCCAATCAGGCCTCCATGAGCAGAGTCTTGCCTGTTGTCAGTCACATTTGGCAGCACTCTCTCCTCACGCATATGCTCCAGCCACTCTGGGCAATACCTTCCCCCAATGTGCCAAGTGTTTTCCAACTCATGACCTTTGTACTGCTGTTCCACCTTCCTGCAATGCCCACCACCACCCCACTTCTCATAGCTGACCACTTTTCTTTGAGACCTTCACTTAAAATGTACCTCCTTAGACTTCCCCTGACTGCCTACCCAAGAAGAAATCCCTCTGATATTTTGGGTCAGTCCCTTATTAGTTATTTCTTAGCATATATTACAGCCATCAATGATTTTATTTGAATGTTCTTTTGCTAATGCTCCCCCAAAAAGCTACATGTGGATAAGAACTGAGTCTCCCTTATTCATCTGTTCTTTCCCCAACGCCTCCTTCACTGGCTCATTGGATGTGTTCAGTCCTCAACAGGCTGGCTGAGCAACACTGGGGTAGCAACCCTACCTGCATAACTTCTAGTAGTAAACGCTTGGTAAATCAGAACCTGTACGTATGCCAGGAACTGAGCTAAGGTTTTACACGTAGCAACTCATTTGTTTTTTGGGTGTTTTTTTTTACAAAATTTTTCTCAGCTGAGTACTATCATTGAATCATAAAGTATCACTTTACAGATCACATTAAACAAATACCCAGTGTCATATGGCAATTTAGTGCAAGAGGCAAGGCTTCCATCCAGGCATCTCATTCCTAATGTGTTCTTGACTTTATGCAATACTATTTCTATTCCAAATCCAACTAATAACAGATAATGTTTATTGATAATTTACTATGTGCCGGGCACTATAATTACAATCATTTTCAGTAATGTTGAGCAAGCAATTTTGGAAACAAGTAAGCAAGTTTGTTTAGGCTAAAGGGAAAATTTGTATTCTCCAATTTATATTTGCTATTATTTGGTAGAGGGTGTGTGTGGGGGGGTAATGTTAAGGAAGGTGATGTATTTACTACACACATAATCTTATTGCACGAACTACAGTAGCTGTCACATTGGATTTCTTTTCCCCCTTTTCCTTGTTCTCTCCATAACTGATGGACACCTTGGCCTTGGCAGCCTAAATCACACTATATGTCTCATCATTAGAACAATGTCTTTTAATAGCTCTCCAAATACTTGGATCCCCTTGGATACTATTGAGACAAGGTGTCTTGCATTTCAGATCAATTTCATGAAGAACCACAGAGAGAAAACTGAGGAGAATAATATGCAAACTCCTCTCAGTGCCTGCCAACGGGGTTGATGAGTTTTTGTTTGTTTGTTTGTTTGTTTTTTAACTTCCCTATAAAATACTGATAGGTTTCGATAGATACCAGCCTTGGTCTGAATCCAGTAATTGTATCTCTTCTCATACTGGGTGTATGAGGCTTTAACAATAGGGCTTAAGCCCTCTTATCTGTAAAAATAAGTCTAAGATTATCTACCTAACTCATAAGATGTTGTAAAAGTTAATTCAACTTCATGCACATCTTGGAGATAATAATACCCCCTTGTATTTATTTAACTCCTATTTGGTCAGACCTCACTTTGTTTTTTTTTTTTTCTTTTCTTTTTTCTTTTTTTCTTCCCCCTTGTTTAATAAATCTTGCAGCAGCTCCAAAAGATAGATAGGGGGCAGATTTTGCCTGTATCTTACAAAATAAAAAAGAAATGTATCTAAGGTCATAGAGTTAGAGAAAAAAAAACAACTTAGAACTGAATTTTATTATCCTTTCTTCTCTCCACCCTTAATTTGTATATACATGAATTAAAATCCCACATTATTTTTGTTTAGCTATTATGCATTGCTTACACAATAATTTCAGATTTCAAAAAATAGTTTGTATAATTAAATAGGAAGAGAGAAGGACGAAATACTATTACTGTCATTGTGTGAATTCATATATGCACATATCTTTCCCATTTAAATAGTCCTACTAATGTGTAATAGATAAAATGTGCACAATGACTAAGTTTATTTAGAGAAGTATTATTAGACTTTTAAAAATACAGCTTTACCAAAAAGTTTTAGAATGTATTTTAAAATTTCATTGTAGTCTTAAAATGATCTAGAAACTGTGAAAAGTAACTTCTATCATCTCTCCTGTGCTCCTCTAGTCTGCCAGACCAACATAAAAAGGCTTATGTAGTAAATCACAAAACCAACTTCTCATAACACTTTCTCAATTCCAGTCTCCTTGAAAGTACAAACAGTAAGAAACAAACTCAATCAGAGCTACATTTCACTCGTTTCTTTGAGAGTACTGACTAGAGGAGAGAAGACGAGAGAAATAGAAAGCTAACCCCCAAATTATTTGAGGGCCACTGAGATGACAACCGATAGCTCCCATATCTTTTGGTTGTTGTTTTTTTCTCTTTTCCAAAGAACTAATCCAAAAATGAATGAGGTTAAATTAAGACTGAAGCCAAGTTCACTAGATTTCTAGCATAATATGCCAGCTGAACACAACTCTATAACACGTATAGCAGGATTGAGAAATTAGATCTTGGGGACTTCTCTCTCAGAACACAAGAGTAACTGGCAAAGGAAACAAATCCAAGAATGAGTAGCACAGTTGGACACACATTACCTCCTTTGTGTTGCTTCTCATTTCTCTGTTTGATCTGGGCAAAAAGTAGGTATAGTCCAGCCCCCAGGAGTCCAAATATCCCCCATACTATGTTCATCTCTGGTAGTGACACAGAAGTACACTGAGGAGAAAAGGACAAGATTAAAGCCCAAAGTTTGTTGAGTCTATTGGCCTCTGGTGCTTGGCGGCTGTCCATTGTGGGGCTGAAAACCCTGAACTTTGAAGCCCAAATCCTAGTTTTAAAGCCTATGTATGCCACTCACTAGCTGTACAACATCGCTTGGCTTTCTGAATCTCTGTGGCCTAATCAGTGAAATGGAAGTTATATCACCTTCCTCATGTGAGGCTGTTCTTCATGGCATGGGTCAAACCCTCCCCCATACATGTCAAATGTTGTTATCACACTTCAAATGCCAGTTTCAATTTGACACTGTTTTCCAACATGTTTCCCTAGATGGAAGACAAGAAGTTAAAATCCAGTCAATTAAAAAAAAAAGAAAAAAAAGTCCTGCTAGATACAAAATAAAATCTAAAGATCACCATACTCCATAAAATATAACTAGAGGAACAAATAGATAACTGGGAATGAAACTTAGAAGTTTTGCTTTGGAAACAAATAGAAAGGATGGTATAAACTGCTGCCTTCTTAGTTCTTGTCAACCAGTCTTCCATGTGCATCATTGTACAAGGGATCTGCGTCTGAGCTTCACAAGCTTCTGGGAGATGAACGGTAGATTGACATTGAACTTTTGAATATGTACTTGCATGATTCTTTGCAGCTTGAAAAATCAACTTTAGGAAAGGTCAAAGGGAATTCCTTATTTAGTATGTCATGGAGTAAATTCATGTAGTTTATAATGTAGAGGTATCACAGAGTCTGAAGACATGAATCCGCTTAGATAAATGATTAGATGTAGATCCATGATTGTTTGCCATGAAAAACTGTTATAGGGACGTGATCAGCTATATCGTGGCTGAGGCTTGTCTATTTTGTAAAGTCAGCTGTGGTTCTAACAGTGGTGATCTAATGAGCCCCTAGCTGAGAATGCAATTGGTTCATTGTTTAGCTGGTACTATGTGCCTGATATCCAGAGTAAGTAGCCAGTTTCTCTTTTCTATTTCTCTTGGCACCCCATTATCTATTCTGACAATGTACTTTTATTATTATAATCATCTGACCTACTCATCCATCTCCTCCACTGAATTCTGAACTCCTGTAGGTTAGGGGTCCTGTGGATCTTATCTATTCATTCCTTAGCCCTAGTACCTAACCCAATGCAGGCACAGAGTAACATTCAGTATGCGTTTGTTGAATGGATGAATGAATGACAAAGTTGATGTTCTCATATCTTTGATAGCCTTTCTTAACCATCAGATAATCATCACTAAGATGAATCACAGACACCCACCACAAGTGTCACATAAAGCTAAATTTACACCTAAGATAAAAGTTGAATCCTTGAATAAAGCAACTCAAAACAAAACAGTATTAAATTAAAATGCTCATGTTTATCAATGTATTGCTATTAGCTGCAGCATTTGAAGAGAACCCTGCCCCAAAACAATGACGTTTTTTAAAAATATCTTTAAAAACTATTTAGAAATTTAACCTACATCCGTAAGACTAAATCTTAACTATATTGTGCGCATGCACGCACTCGTGTACACACACACACACACACACACACACACACACACACGAAGATACAGATTTTTTTCTAGCATCCCAAAGGCTTCCTTTACTCTGCCAGTCAACAATACCAATATATATGCACTCTGACAAAGCAATGCCTATTCTGACTTGTATAAGCATAAATTACTTTGGCTCTTCTTGAACATATTTAACAGAATCAAACAGTATATACTTTTGGGTCCAGCTGTTATTCGGTATTTGTGAGATTTATTATGCACATATAGTGTCATAGAGATTGATCCATTTTATTGCTCTTTTATTGCTGATCCATTTGATTCCATAGTACGAACATACAAACATTTATTTATTCATTGTACTGCTGATAAATATTTAAATAGTTCCCATTTTGGGCTATTATGAATATAGCAGCTATGAGCATCGTCATACATGTCGTTTAGTACACATAACCACTCATTTTCTAGGATATACTGTTGGGCCTGGAATCAATGAGTCCTAAGGAACACATGTGATAACTTGTACTGTATGATGCCAGTTTTTCAGTGTTTGCTCCAAATAACAATGTTTGAGAGTTCTTGTTATTCCACATCTTCACCAACATGTATTTTTTTTTTTTTTTTTTGGTAATTTTAGCCATTCTGGTGAGAGCGTAGAGGTATCCTATAGTCATTTAATTTGCATTTTCCTGGTGAATAATGAAACTGAGTACCTGTAAAAGTTTTCATTAGCCATTTGGATATCCCAATTTCAAAAGTGTGTGTTCCAGATTTTGACTAGCTTTAAAAATATTAGGTGGTCAGTCATTTTCTTATTGATTTGTAGGAGTTCTTTATATAGTCTAAATACAAATTCTTTTCCATATGTAATTTATAGATAATAGTAATAATACATATAATGTCCCAGCCTGTGCTTTGCTTTTTCTATGTGCTGTTTTTGATGAATATTTATGTAATGTAATTTAGCAATTATTTCAAAACTTTTCTTTATGGTTAATACTTTTTTATTTTCAGTTTAAAAACTCTTTTCTTACCCCACATTGATGAATGCATTTTGTATTTTTTGTAAGCTTTTTTTTCTTATCATATTTATGTTTATAATCCATCAGTAGTTAATTTTTGTGCATGGCAGGAGGCAAGGGTAAAAGCTGATATTATTTCATTTGGATACAAATGAACCCAGCACTATTAATTAAAAAGACCATCCTTTTCCCATTTTGCCGCTGTTACATAATTATTGTAAATCAGGTAGATGTACATATGTCTGTTTACGAGTTTTCTATTCTGCTTGACTGATCCGTTTGTCAAATCTGTGTCAATAAAACATTTCTTAGTTACTGCAGCGTTACAATAGATCTTGATATCTGGTGTGAAGTCTCCTACTTAGTTCTCCCAGATTGTTTTAGAATTGTTTTATTAATTTTGAAAAAAAAAAAAAAAAAATGCTGGTCTTTTTAATGGGATTGTATAGTATCCATAGAGCAAATAGGGAGAAAGTAACATCTTAAAACTATTGAGTTCTCCAATCCTTGAATACATTATTTTCTTCATTTATTAAGATATTCTTTGAGTTCTCCCAGCTATATTTAATAGTTTTCAGTGTAAAAGTCCTGCATATAACTCAATAAATTTATTCCCAGGTATTGGAGGTATTTGGTGGCACTGTATTACCTCTTTATATTTTTAATTAATTTTTGCTAGAATATTGAAAAAATTAATTCTTAAATTATTTTGTATCTAGTGACTGTGTTAATTTTACTTATTAATTCTAATATATTTTTTAATTCTTTTAGAATTCTTATGTACCTGATGATACCATGTGCAAATTAAACTTCTATTTCTGTCCTTCAGATATTTCTACCATATATGTTATTGCTTATTGCTTTGGCTAAGGAAACAAACACAATGTTGAATAGAAATTTTGGCAGTGGGCTGCATTATATGATGGCACTGGGCTCACAAAACCAAGCGGAAAGGTTTCATTATTTCACTATGAAGTATGTTGTTTACTGGGGATTTTATTTTATTTTATTTTTGCAAATGACGCTATGATGTTAAATAATTTTCTTTTATTCTTAGTTGGCTGACTTTTAAAAAACTATGACTAGTTTTTCAATTTTATTATATACTTTTTCTGCATCTTTTTTATATGGCCACATATTTTCCTTCTTTGCTCAGTTACTTTAAATCGATTATCAAATGTTAAACTAATCTTGCATTCCTGGAACAAATTCCACTTGAACGTAATCTATTATCCTATTTTATTGGTGAATCTGATTTGCTTATGATTTGTTTAGGATTTTAACGACTATATTCACGAGATATCTTACCCTTTAATTTTTCTTTTGTGTATTGTCATTGCCAGATTTTAGAGTCAAGGCTATGTTGGCTTCATAAAACAAATTGATGTGTTCCCATTTCCTCTATATTCTGGGGGAATTTGTGTAAGATTGCTGTTATTTTTTCCCTGTATATTTAAAGGAAATAACTATTGAAGTGATCTGGCTGTGGAGTTTACTTTATGGGAAATATTTATTTACATACACAATCCCTTTTTTATATAATATATATTTAGATGTAAATGCATATGCATTTAGATTTTTCATTTCTTTTTGCATTCATTTTGGTACACTGTTTTTGTTTCAAATAACTTATACATTGAATGTGAATTTTTTCAAATCTTTTCCATAAATATTTCTATTAACCTCTTATACTACTCTTACTGTTTTGCTATGTTAGATTTATATTGTCCTCCTTTTGATTCGTGATAATGGTAATTTTTGTTTTCTTTCATTTGTATTGATCAGTCTTTCTAGAAGTTTATCATTTTTATCAATTGTTAAAAACAACTTTTTGCTATACCAATATTTTATATATTTTTCTTTCCTTTTAAAAACTTGGACTTAATATGATAGTATTTTTCTCTTCTGTAGTTGTAGTTTATTTTTTTCATACACACATATTTGAAACTTTGTATTTCCCCTCTAATCACTGTTTTAGCTGCATCCCACAGTTATGCTGTGCCCCATTCATTATTATTCAGTTTAAAATATGTTCTAATTTCCATTTTAAATTATTCTTTGATTAATGAGCTACTAACAAATATTATCTTTTTCAAGTATTTTTGTTTCTCTCATTAGCTCTTGTTTTTTAATTCCGAGTTTGCTTGCATTAAGATTAGAATACTGTAACTAATTGCAATTATTTGAAATTTGTCAAAACTGATAGTCTATCCTATGATAATAATGATAAATGTTCTAAGCACACTTGAAGGAATATGTTCTACAATATTTATATTTGGTGTTCTATATATGTTTGTTCAGTAGGTCAATTTGTTAATCATGTTTTCAAATAGTCCATGAGCCTATTGCTATTTTTTTTTTCTGCTTAATTTTTAATTACTAACAGAGGTACACCGAAATTTCCAATTATGTTTGTGTATTTCCCCTTGATATTTTTCAATTTGTTTTATATATTTTGAATATGTTATTAGGGTCAAATATATTTAGAATTGTCATATCTTCCTTTAAAATCCATCCTTTTATAATTATTAAAAGTTCCTCTCAGTCTCTAGTATTATTTCTTGCCTTAAAATTGACTGTGTATGCTATTAATATAGCTATACCTGTTTTTTTTTAATAATGTTGGACTGTATTTTTCATCCTTTCACTTTTGCTCTTCCTTATGATTTGTCTGTCTTTTAGAACAACATTGTTATTTTTCTGCCTGTCACAATTATTATTTGTCTTTTTAAATTAATCTTTTTTTATTATGAGATAACTGTCGATTCTCAGCAGTTGTAAGAAATAGTTCAGAGAGGTCCCATGGACTGTTTAGCCAGTTTTCCCCAATGGTAACACCTTATGGAGTTATAGTATAATAGCACAAACAGGATATTAACATTGATAAGCTCAAGGTATGGAATGCTTTCATCGAAACAAAGATCCTTCATGCTGTCCATTATAATCACATCCATGTCTCTGTCCTCCCCAGACCCTTGGCAACCCCTAATTGTTTTCTATTTCTGTAATTTTGTCATTTCAAGAATGTTCCATAAATGGAAACATACACTATGCAACCTCTTGGGACTGGCTTACCCATTCAGCATAATTCTCTTGAAATTCATCAATTACAGTTGTATACATTAAGAGTTTATTCTTTTTTATCGCTGAGTAGTATTTCATGGTATAGATGTACCATTTGTACAACCATTTGATGATTGAAACACATGGGGTTGTTTCCAGGTTGGGTTATAATAAATAAAGCTATTATAACATTCATATATAGGATTTTGTTGTGAACGTGAATTTTCATTTCTCTGGGGTAAATGTCCATGAGTGCAATTTCTGGAATATATATATATATGTGAATTTTTTTTTAACAAAACCTGCTAAATTGTTTTCCAAAGTGTCTATACCATTTAACATTCCCACCAGCAATGTAATCTAATTTCTCCACATCCTTGCCAGAATTTGTTGTCAATATTTTTAATTTTGGCCATTTTGGTAAGTATGTCGTGACATCATGTTGGAGTTTTAGTTTATATTTACCTAACGGCTAATGACATTAAACACTAAAAAAAAAAAATCAGTACCGCTTCAGTGAAATATCTCTTCATATCTCTTGCTCATATTCCACTTGAATTGCTGGACTGATTTTTTTTACAGTTGAGTTTTGAGAATTCTTTTAGATACTATTTATTTATTTGGATACTATTGAGAATATATTTTAGACACTAGTCCCTTTTTAGATATATATGGTTTGTATATGTTTTCCCCCCACTTTGTAGCTTGCCTTTTCAGTCTCTTCATAGGGTCTTTCACAAAACAAAAGTTTTTAATTTTGTGAATGTCCAATTTATCAGTTTTTCCTTTTATGAATTACATTTTTGTGCCAAGACTAAGAATTATTTCTTAGTCCTAGATTCCTAACATTTCCATTTCTTCTATTTTTTCTTAAATATTATAGCTTTACACTTTACATTTAGGTCCATGATATAGTTCGAGTTAGTTTTTACCTAAGGTGTGAGATTTAGATCTAGGTTATTTTACTAGGTATTTGTTTATTTTTATGGATATTCACTTGCTTCAGCACCACCAGTTGAAAAGAAGACTAGCTTCCCTCAATTGAATTATTTTTGCACTTTTGTGAAAAATTACTTGTGCATATTGTTTTTCTGTCCCTGAACTGTGTTTTGTTTCATTGATCTGTGTGTCAATTTCTCCACCAATATCACAAAGTCTTGATTGCTGTACCTGTATAAGTCTTGAATTTGGAGAGATTGATTCCTCCTCCCCTTCTCCTCCCATCTCCTCCTTCTCTCTTTCCTTCCTCTCCTTCCTTTCCTTCTTCCCCTTCCCCTTCCTCTTCTCTTTCTCCTTCTTCTCTGTTGATGGGATTGATTACATTTTCTTTAAATCACATGATTTTATCAATAGATTCAAAAAGAGCATTTGACAAAATCCAGCCCACATCCATGATAAAATATCTCATAAAACTAATAGGAGGGAACTTTCTCAACATGATAAACTCTATCTAGAGCTAATATGATACTTAATGGTGAGAAATCTGAAGCTTTCCCATTAACATCAGTACAAGACAATATTGTCCCTCTTATCACTCCTTTTTATCAATATACTGGAAGTAATTGCTAATGTAATAAGGCAAGAAAAGGGAGAAAAAAGATTGAGAAAGAAGACATGAAACTGTCATTGTTCACAAATAACATGATGGCCTGTAGAAAATCTGAAAGAACTGACAAAAACAAACAAGGAAAAAAGCTCCTGAAACTAATGAGACTATGCCAAGTTGCAAGATACAAGGTTAATGTACAGAAACAAGGGCTTTCCTATATACTAACAATGAACAAGCAGAATTTGAAATATAAAACATAATACCATTTGCATTCATTCCCCCCTAAATAAAACCTCCTTGGGTTTCACTCAGTTCTTAAATCTGCAAGGGTGTCTTTTGCAAAATTTGGAAAGTTTTCAGCCATTATTTCTTTGAGTTTTTTTTCAGTCCTTCCATCTTTCTCCTCTCCTTTTGTTCTGCATAGCCTACGATGACACCTGATTTAGAACGGCCTTGTTACCATTGGCCAGTGGTGCAAGTCCTAACTCTCCACTAGACATTCCCTGAACTACCTCAGCAGGCAGAGGGAGAAGCTCCTTATTATTTCCTGCAGAAGAAGCCCGGGCTTCCTATATAGTCTTCACTGTGGGGGTAGGAGAGAGAAGTGCCTCATTCTGCCTGATGGGATGAAAATCTTGGCTTCCCATTCTGTCTTCTCTGATATCACCCTAGTTGGCGGGAGCTTGGTACACCTGGCAGCAGTGGAAGTCTAGGCTCCCCACTTGGCTTTTATTGGCCTGAGTGGGAGTAGGGCTACACTTTTTTTTTCCCTGAGAATTTTGACTTGAATAGCAGTTATTGACTAAATAACTGCTTGAGTCTTGTGTCTTGCTAGTCTGCACCATTCCTGGTTCTTTGGCTAAAGAGAATCAGGCCTTTATTAGGACTTTTTTGTCATGCCTTTTTGGCATTTTTAAGTTCCCAGCTATCTAACTCCAAATTTATGATCTATAGGCAAAAAGAAAACCCAGGAAACTCACCACTATATCATTCCTTGGGCCTCAAGGTCTGTAGCTGATCTAATTTCTTGTTTCTGCCTTTCAGAATCACTGCATGTTCATTTAATATATAACACCCAGAGTTCTTAAATGTATTATTGGGAGGGATAGAGTAAAGTATGTCTACTCCGTCTTCCGAGAAACCAAGGTCTGTCTTTTTCTTTTAATCAGAGAATTTGGTACTTTTTTTTATTTTATATTGTTTGCTATTGTCATATAGTCCTGTATATATATAAAAAAATCACCTGTCAAATCATCAACTTAAACTTAGAAACATAAGCAATAGCCCCTCTCTCTCTCTCTCGCTCTCTCGCTCTCTTTCTCTCTTTCTCTTTCTCCCCTCTTCCTCTCCCCCCTTTCTTTCATAAGTCAGCAAAGGGGCTTCTGGGAAAGATTTTCCTGTTCCTAAGATGAAAAAAAAAAATGAAATTGTGGTAGCGATCTTGCTATCAACTTGAGAGGCTGAAGCCAATGCTGCGAGACATCAGTCAGAGGGGAGATGTGGAAAGAACCTGGGTTCCAGATAACGCCATAGAGTTAATGAATCAACTCACTCTGGAATCCCTACACCTGGACTTTCTGTTTCCTTATTGCTCAAACTAGTTTCTATTTCCTCTAGACAAAATAAATGTTTTTATGCAGAAAACACTGTTGGCTACCTTGAAGACAAGAGTTTTTAATTCTTAGTCTTCCATCTGCAGGTCAGTTGGGGTTGGGCAATCTTTGGTGAATTCAGTGGGACCTGCCTAAAGGAGGCATATTACTTGCTTAAGTGCTCAATGTGTTTGCCATCCCTTGGATCAGTAGGCTGTCTGAGATACATTCTTCCATGTTGATAACAGAAGAATCAAAGAAGAAACCCATGTGTGAATGTATATTTCAAATCTCTTTCGTGCCTTATATGCTATCATTTCATCAGCCTAAGCAAGTCACATGACTGAGCCCAAAATCAAGGATCACTCTACCCTCCATGAAATCAAAGCAAGCTATACAACCAACCTAAGACCCACTCCCCAAATTATAATTAAGTAATGGTATCAGGTTACTTGACCTTCATTTGTTCTTGATGCTATAGTTCACTCTTTTGTCAATTTTGGAGAATTATTGGCCAGTATTTCCTCAAATATTACTTATGAAGCTTTCTTTCCTCTCCTCAGAGTTGCAATCAGAAGTGCATTAAAACTGTTATGGTCTTTTCTGTATATTCATCCTTTTTGTCTCTCAGCATCTATCTGCTTACATTATTCTGACATAATTTCCAATTAATACTTTGTTCTTCTATTACACCCCTTTATCTAATTCTTACATTCAAAATTACTTTTTTTTTTCAGTTTTAGAATTTGTAATTGACTATTTTTTTATAGCTCACAGGATTCTTCTGGCATTATTCATCTTTTCCTCTATATTTTAGAACATATTAATTATAATTATTCTCAAGTGCCTGTCTATGTGAATCATCTGTGGGTCTGTTTCTATTGTCTATTTCTCTGGCTCGCTCTCTTTCTCTTTCTCTCTCTTTTTGTCTCAGTCTTTTAGTCCTGTTTGGGTCTGCTTGTACTTTTAGTTGGATCTCTAAAAAAATGAAAATATTTAGACACTCTGGAAAATGTTATCTTTATCATAGTTGTATAAACATGTCTTCTGAATAATAGATGGAATTTACACAACCTTTATCTGGGGGAGATTTAGCTTTAGAGTTTGTTAGAACTGCTCTATGTCAGTTTTGCCATTACTAATATGACATGCACTTCTGAGGTCTAAAACAAAACTATAAAAAGAACTACTCCACCTTGATGGGCTTTGAACTTCAACTTTTGTTTCCCCATCACGGTGTGGTGGTTGAAGTCACTGTGAATCTTGGCTCTTTAATTTCCTAGCAGCTGTGACCTTCAGATGTTTGGGGGGAAGTTTTATCCTGCAATGTGTAGAACATGAATTGCTTAAGGGGAGAATTTATATACAGAGAGTGCCAAAACAAAGTATACACATTTTAAGAAAGTTAAAAAAACTATTAAAATAGTAATACTCAATATATACCGATAAAAGATGAATACAAGTCACCTCTGACTTCTGCAGTTACAAGAGGTGCTCAGACTGGTTACCATCAGCGTCCAGACACTTCTGATTACGGCGAACTACTGCTTGAGCAATATTGACAAAAGTATCCACTTGTATACATTTTTTTAGCACCCCCAATAGATATATAGTCATTTTATGTGTTTCCACTATCTGCATTATCTTCCGTTAAAGTCCTGACAGCTTTGTCCACCTTCAATTCAAGCTTCTGTCTCCTTGGCTGAATGTGACAGCTACTTTTTTTTAGGAAAATATTCCCCCAAGCTTGAATGGACAAATGGACTCAGGAATAAAATCCTGGGAATACGGAGCTCAACTGATTGTGTGAATTGTAGCCCCTGAACCCTCTGTGCATAGTTTATTTCCAAGACCTTTTAAATCAGTTATTTTATGTTAATAAGTTTTACAGTTGCTTTCAATAGGCAGGGTTAGGGTGAGTCAAGCACTTACATCTCGGCTACAACCAGACGTCTAAGAAATCATAGTGCACCTTTGTTTCTGTGTGTCCACTGGACCCTATTAAATACATCACTGGAGTTTAGTCTCTGCCAACAAGACTATGATATTTTTATGCTGGAAATTTATTTTTATTGACAAGATAGTAAAAATTATTGTCCATCATTGTCACCTATAGCCCTTAACTTGATTTTGAAGAAGCTAATTGGTGGAAAGAAAATACTGAGAAAAGGAAGACTGCAAATATCCTGACCTGTGAACTATACTTGTAGTTTTCATTATTAAAGATGGTATATCCTGTGCTGCTAAAAAAATAAGACTTTTTTTTTCTTTAGTTGGGAACTAATTTTAAAATGATTTAGATGGAGACTTACACTTGTAAAGAAAGACATTATTTTTCCTTACTTTTAAAAACTGGAAAGAGCCAAAAGAAACCCTTAACACTTCAAGACAATTTAGAAGTGTCTACTGGCATTTGTTCAGCAACAACTGGGAATCTGTTGAAGACGTAAATTTTCATGCCTCACCCTGGACCTACTGGATTAGAAAATTTGCGGGTGGAGCCCAGCCATCTGTATTTAATAAGCCTTACAGGTGACTCTGATTCACGCAAAAGAGGTGGTGCTCATGCTGGTGGTCCAGAGAGCACACTTTGAGAAACACTATCCAGACAACTAATACCTGGTTTACATTGATGATCAGTAGATGTTTTTTGAATAGCTGAATAAATAGGTGGATTGATAAAATTAATCACGTGGCTATATAGAATCACTTGCAATTTGGTAACAAAGTTTCTCACTTTAAACATAACACTAGGATCAGAGCTGATGGAAGGAAGTGTGACATTCATTTAATTTAATATCAGAATTTCACACTTAGGAATTTTCTATATTCGTATCTCCAAACATTAACTCCCAAGCGGTACCACAGCAGTTACCCTGCCATCCTGCTGTCTTACAGCAGAGGTTCTCAATGTGTGGTCCCTGGAGTAGCAGCACTAGCATCTCCTGGGACCTTGCTGAAAATGTAAATTATTTGTCCTCACCTGAGGCTCACTGAATCAGAAACAGAAAGTGTACAGACTTTCCAGGGGACCCCAATGCACACACAACTTTAAGAACCACTGCTATAGGAAATGGATTTTAGTAAGTTGGCAATGAAGCACACGGAATAGTTAATTAAAGGTGATATTTCAAGTAGGCACCGAGATACAACAGATGGGAGATTCCAAAATCACTTTCCAAGTTAATATATGCAAATGCTCAAAAGAAATTCTGTAAACGAGTTCTACAAATCTTGGACCTTTCTGCACATAAGAATGTAGGGTGTGTGTGTGCGTGTGTGTGTGGTCTTCCTGAAAATACAGAGAATTTAATGTCTGTTTTCTGTGATCGGATTACAGTCTAACTCACATTAATAAAATCTAGATTGTGCTGAAAGTGCAATAAACGTGCACTCCCAAGAATTGCTCAGTACAAAGGACATGTAGATTTCTTTCCTGGGTCAGGGGTGGTTCATGTGAGAGCATAATATCCAGCATGGAGTCTTTCACAGTCCAGTCTAGTAGTGCCACTGAGAAATTTCAGGAACAAGAGCTTCTGATCCTAGCAGCAAAATCTAAGGGGCAGTCCTGGATATCTAGGGGTTGCTGTCATTAGAGGAAGGCATCACCTAAGACAGGATGCCCAGGGTAGGAGATCTATAGACGGACAGGCCCAGCAAAGATACTCCAAAGAGTCTTGGCAACATCCAAAGAGAAAAGATTAGCTCTAAATAATTGCCAAGCCGAGGTAGCAGAAAACTAGCTTATGAAACAACCATTTAAAGAAAAGGTACACTTTTCTTTTCTACTCCCTTCTCCCTCTGCTCCAACTGTGTAGGAGTTAGAAACTATCTAGCAAAGTGGGTGAGGGCAGTGAAAGCACAAGGTAATGAAATAAAAATAAGTCAACCATGCCCCTCTTTTCCACTGCAGGCTTCTAGGAGATCCAGACTTCTGCAGGCTGGGAAGATGAGAGCATTTAATGTTAAGTCAAATCCAAATCCAAAGTTTACACTAATGTCTTGAATTGAACATTGTAATTTATTACGTATGGTGGGTTCAAGATATTTTAACCAGCAGTGAGCAAAAATATCATGAACTTGAAGTTTTCATCCAGGGGCACAGAAACATTATTATCGGAACTGAACACCTTTTAGAAGGAGGATGAGAGACAAAAATAAAGTTGTGTTTTGATTATGTCAGGAGTCTTGCTGGCTCAACATAATGGTTACACACAGACTGAACCTTAAACAACTTGGTTCAAGTCCAAAAATTCTAAAAAACCAGAGTTGAGCCAGCTTTGTGCATATGAAGCCTATTCTACAGCAAGCCCACATGTGGACATAGGCCTACCCCCCAAAAAAATTTGACTGTGAATTTTATGTTTAAAATAGGTAATAAAGATATGGGGCAATATTGTGGGGGCAAAGTGGTATAAACATTATAGATGTTCTGCTTTTGTTTTTCTCGTACTTTACTGAAATACTAAGTCAGCCACTCCCTAGCGCATGATCTAGAATAAGCCACTAATACTCAGTTTCCTCATCTGTGTAGCAGAGGACTAGACAATGTTAAATGTTTGCAGTTATGAATACATGGCATTGTTATATAAAACAAGTTAATGTGTGAAATGTACATTTAGTCCTGCCTCTTGCGTTTATTAGGTTGGTGCAAAAGTAATTGCGTTTTTTGCAATTATTTTTAACATTTTAAACAGCAATTACTTTTGCGCCAATGTAATAGATTGAAGAATCATCTTCAGCAAGTTTCTTTATTTCTCTGTTATATTTGCTTTACCTATAGAACCCCTGCCTTGTATTACTATGAGGTGGTTCTGTGGTTCAAAAAGATGAGTGTTTTGGTAGAATAATGGCCTCCAAAGATGTCTACATTCTGTCCTAATCTCTGGAAACTGTGAATATATTAATTTACATGGGAAAAGGGACTTTAAATATGTGATTAAATGAAGGAACTGCAAATAGGTAGATTATCCAAGACTGCTGATCTGATCACATGGTCCTTAACATTAAACAACCATTTTAAATAACCAATGCCAGTTGTGGTCAAAGGGAGCAAGGACTACTGTATAGAACAATGATGAAAGAGATGCAACATCACTGGCTTTAAAAATGCAGAAAGAGAATGTGGGTGGTCTGTAAAGCTACAAGTAGCGAGGGAACTCGTTTTCCCCAGAGTCCCCAGAAAGGAATATAGCCGTGGCAATGAACTGATTTTTGGTGTAGTGAGATCCATTCAGAGTTTTGACCTCCAGATAATAAATATATTGCTTAATCCGTATTAAATTTGTAGTAATTGGCCATGGCAGCCACAGAAAACTATTACAAGTCTGAACATTTTTTTTTAAAGTTCAACACTCTATGCAAATGCAGGCTCTGATGGTGGTAAAGATAGACACTCTAATAGGATGTGAAATGAACATTGGTAAAAAATAAAATAAAAATACTAAAATGCTACCAAGAGTGGGGAAGAAATTCTAAAGGTTATCCAGAGAAACTACTCGTTTCTTCTTCCTATCCAGATGGTATATTCTTTTCTTAAATATCTCATGCAGAGAAATGCGCAAATACTCTTAGTCACCAATTCCAGAATCTCACCATTTTTATTACTGCAAAATTCATTTCATCTTAATAAGGATAGATTTTTTTAAAAGCACATAATTTATTCTTAGTTGTGCTACCATAAATAAAAAGCCTTCTCTACATAATAATATGGAAATCTATTCCTACATTAAATAAGTTGTGAGCCAATATCAAAGTATATCTTTTAATTCTTGTTTTTCGGTAATGTCTGTGATTTGTTTTGATATTCGGATTATTCAAATTATTCAGTATGTGCTGATTATTAAAGTTGTATCTCTCCTTTACAAACCCATCCTTTAATACTCTGTGATGCTGGGCTTGGGGCTGTGCAAATAACACTCTCTTTTGCCTGCTGACTTCCTGTTAGGCTCCACCACCAGGGGGAGCTAGATGGAGTCTGGAAGGAGAAAATGACAAATGAACTTGCTGTTTACTATTTATTTGTGTCACCACAGAAACTGTCCGTCCTGACTGTGGTAGCTGGTTTCGGTATTAGTGGTTCATTCCAGTTTACTGATGTTCTTTCCACACTACAAAACTAGTTCCCTAGTGCCTTCTCAAAAGTATCAGCACACGTTCCTTGGCAGTTTGAGTTCCATCTTGATGGGAGTGCTTTTCTTGAGGTTCTGGCCAGTTCCTGTCTATGGCTGCCCGCTCCTCAGAGGGCTGAGTCTCAGCTCTGTGGAGCCTGTTCTTTCCCACCTTCTTCCTTTCGTTTCCCAGATCCTAGGGGAGCTACTACCTCAGTAATCTTCTTTTGCCTTTTCAGTTACCTAATATCTGGTTAAACGTGTTCCATTACATTTGTTCTGTTAACATTTTGAGAGCTGTTCTGCATCCTGACTAGAACCAGAATGATACAGAAATTAGTAATAAGAGTTGTCCCAGGGAACAAACCCTGGAAGAGGGAAATTTGGGTTGGTTTGTTTATGTTGTTGGGTTTAAATGCAGTGCTGTGCTCCTTGCGATAGGAATGGGATACTAGTGATCCACGGCATTTAGTGACATAATAATTAAGTTATCATGCATGGTTATGATAAAGTGATCTCAGAACTCAGGCTTTGCTTGTGATGGTAGTGATGACACTAATAAGGACTTTGGTGAGGCGTGGCTGCTTCTGAATGTTGTGGAGCGCTTAGAGAAAGAAATGACAAGCTGAGGTTGCAGTTGAGGAACTAAAGGACTTCTGTGGTGGCCCCTCAAAGAATTTCTTATTTTTATAGCCGTAGGGTTAAGCTCAGTAATTCTAGAATAAACATTAACTGTGCACTTTGCACAACTGTGAGGTATTGTCTTATGGGGGATGCCTATATTCTTCAAGTCTCATCATACACTCATTATTGCCACTAGAGTCATAACAGAATCCTAGAGTCATATCTTAGAAAGCTCAAAATCTAACCCAGCAGAAAATAGTTAATACTCTAAAAATGTTCAAGATGTTGCCAATTTATACCAGCAGAAACCTGGGAAACATATAAAAGCATGGATTCCAACAGCTTCTGTGGCAGTCCGTTAAAGATAAAGCAAGATATAACATAACTATTGGCTAGGCTAAATATGTTGCCATGGATCCATTTACCAGAAATCCTGGGTTTCACATTCACAAATCTAGAACAGTTTTGATGGTTGAATATATTTTGAATTTAATGTTTTTCCTCACTTAATGTGATCAAGATGCCAGAACGTCCATGGAATAATATAAAGGAAGGAATACAAAGGTTCTGAGACATAGAAAGGTGGAGTGGAATTAATATTCAAGGTTTGCACTTCATCACTCTCCCACATTGTCTTCTGGGCACATTCCCCAAGAGTGCCCAGAAGACAATAGCTTCACTAAAGCATTGAGAATTACATTAATTATGAGAGTATAAATATCCCTGGTAAGCTCTATGGTAGCTTTCCTATCTAGGTTGGGTATGATGATGGGGGATGCTGCCATGATTTCAAAGGGGATGATAGAATCACAGAGGAACAAAAAACAAATGGCAGCACACAACCACCATGGACACGGTGGGGATGTTTACTATAACCAACAGCAAGATTATGGAAGAAATCAGACTATTCAGACATATTACTTATGATGCTTCTAGGAATAAAACAGATAGTTGGCCTAATAAATATTACTTGATCCACATTAAGAACAAAAACAAAACCAAACTCCAGTTCTGGTGGTTTTTAATTGCCGTCCGTCATGGAGAACCATGGCCGCTCACCTAGTTTTCAGAACACAGCCAGTTTACAAATCTGGAGGCACTTGATTAACGGGGACTCTCTTCTCCTTAAGAATGGGCACTGCCATAAATATTGCCATAAATACTTATGTAAATGTTCCTCCAAACCTTCTTCAACGGGGATGAGACCCTTTAATAAAGGGAAATGGAAATATCTAGCCCTTATCAAAATCAGTAGACATTATAGTTGACCTGACAATAATTTTTGGGCATCCCAAATGTGACAGGGGTCTACAAGTTAATTAGAAGCCAATGGAGTTTAGGCAATAAATGGAGTTATGGCCCAAGTTTCAATTAAAGTAGGTCCAGCAGTTTTAACCATACATTCGCTGTATGTGTCCCTACTTCTTGAATGAATAGTTGTAACAGAGAGACATAGCAAATGTTAGAATCCACATCATATCTCTCTGACCCATTGACTGAGGGCTACTGTGAAAGGAAAATGTAGGTGAAAGCCTCTGGAACTTTCCTTACCAGAATAATAAAGGAAAAAATATACCACATCCCTATAAAAATTGCAAAGGTTAGTGCCTCCATAAAACCTTGAAATATTCATGAATATTGATATCTATTATAGCCCGTTTAGTTGTCCTGTTTAGCCTATGATAAAGGGAGAAGGATCACCAAGAACAACTGTGGTTATCATACACTTATTAGGTGGCAACTCTAAATAGAGCTGCTATACAAAGGTTGAAAAGTAATGTTAGGAGCACGTCAACACAGCTCCTGGCACCTAGAATGCAACTATTTACCTAGAAAATGTTTTTTGTTTGTTTGTTTCTCTATACTAGTAGATCCATTGAAAGATCCATTGATCAGAGGCTGTTTAATTTTAATCCACTTAATTCATCTTCACCAACTTGCCTCACAACAACATCAAATCTCTTATTCTCACTCATAATACAGTCTGCAGAAATCTTGAGTGTCTTAACAATGTCCACTACACTGATGACATTGTATCTATAAGACAGAAGGAATAGGAAATAGCTATTACTTCTGCTGCTTTAATAAGATGCATATAAGCTAAGTGGTAGGGGATGAACTTCATGAAGGTTCAGTTAAACACTATCTTTGTGAAAAATCTTAAGGTCCAATGGTCTGAATATTGAAATACCCCTCCAAAGCGAGAGACAAGTTGTTCCATGCATTGATGCATTAAATAGGAGGCACAATGCTTAGTGGGACTTTTTGTATCTTGCTGGCAATTCATACATATTTTAGTGTCCTGCTCTGAGCCTTTCACTGAGAAACCCATGAGGCTAGGGAGACATCAACTGTCCAACACCTTATCCTTGGTGGTTTGAGTTTCAGCTCCATAGGGGTTGACCTCCAAGCTCCTTAGCAATAACCAACAGTCTAGAAGCCATCACTCATCAGTGGTCTAGGTCCCATCTCTGCAGAGACTTCCTCTGAGCTTTATGAGGTGAGACTAGCAACGAAGCAGTAGGTGCTCCTCAAAGACCTGAGTTCCAGCTTCCTGCAGCCTATTCTCTAAGGCTGTATATGTTCAGTAGTCTTAACTTCTTCCCTTTGTTCACTCACCCATTCTCAGGACTAGTAGGCATTTCTTCAATCACCACCTCTGTCATATCTCAGATTCCTCTTTTTGATTTATTCGATTCTCTAATGCCTGGCTGCACATATATTATATTAAGTTCTTTCTCTTAAAATAAGTGGTCTTGTTTCTGCTATCTGATAGAACTTGATTGATATTTAAATGGACATATGTTTATGAACTTAACTTTGCTAATGGTTTCCAGATCATTGTTTTACTCAGAAACCAAAGTAGGAAAATGTTTCCAAAAAACAAAATGGGATGACTATCACAGTGCTTAGGAAAAAACCAAACCAACTAATGACGACATTGCATGTACAAAATTCTGTTACCTATCATCCTCAGTGCCTTATATAAATAAAATTTCATAACCCTGCAATGGCTCAGCTAACGCATTTACATTTTACTTGACATCATGTTTTCCTACAAAGTCCCTTTAAACCATTCCTAATCTAAACATTGTTCTCCAAGATTTTGATACAACTGGGTCTCCCTTCTCCCTTGTATCTGTGACTTCAAAATCTTTGAGCCAATAAAGAATACTTTCATTATCTGAATTGTCCCCTTGTAGTTTCCAGGCTAGTAATGGAGAATGCATTTGTTTTTATGGCTTAGACCATCTCTTTGAATGTCTTAGGTTTTATCCAATCTCCAGATGTTTCAGATTTTGGGTGTTGATAATGGTGATGGCTTGTTGGTTAAAAAAAATAATAATTCCAGGTGGAATTCCAGCATATATGTATATATGCTGGTATAATATTACTAGAATTATTATTTATTTAGTGCTCTCAATACTATGATAAATAAAATATAAGGATACACCTGGTTTCCTAGCTTTCAACTTTCCTTCCCCCCTCCCGTAAGATTGTCTTTCCTGGTTCTCATGGAAAGGAGGGGATTCTGCCTAATGAAGGACATGAAATTGACAGTGACGTAGCATTTCCCAAGATCTTTCTTGCAGACCTTGCAGGATGAGGAGGCAATTGTGTTCACTTCTCTTTCCTCTCACCACTGAAGGTTCTGGCAGTAATTCCCAGGACTGTACCGGGAAAATTCAGGAAAAATAATTATGACACTGGGGACCACCTGCTTCATGGAGTTACCATTTTAAAGAGAAAAGTGTGAAATGAGACACACCGCTTCCTAAAATGAAAAAAAAAATGTCTCCGATACTCAGACATGCCCTCAAGATTTGCACTAAAAGGAATTAGGAAAATAATTCCGTAAAGTGTGCAAATGTTACTTTCAAAAAAACGGGAGGGGTGGGGACAGTTACAGAGGAATCCAGATGGAGACAAATAACTAGTAGTCCAGTAGGTCATTTTATGCACTTTCACACATACTTTATTTTTTTATTCATTTTTTTGGAAGAGTGTCTGTGAATGAGAAAATTTGACTGCTCTAACGCAATAAAAAAGAACAAAGGGAAATAAGTTTGAAGTTAAATTGGAGTTGCTTAAACTATAGAAATGTGCACCTTTTCTGACACGGGAGAGAGTACAGAGTGAGCAATGACACAAAATGTTCTCCCCAGCATATTATTTAGGATAATGGAGTTTGTTGGTTAAATGTATTTAAGCTTTAGAGACAGACAAAGGTCAGAGTTTCAGTACAAATTTTCCAAAAATGATCTCCACTTAGCATTTTTTGCAAAGTTATATTTCATTATGATAACTGTTACGACATCAATAAAAAGATGTTAGAGGAAGCCCTCCCCTACCCCAGCACTAGGCAATTCCCCTTGTGTAAGAACTCGCTTTTATTACCCAGACCACTATGGTAATGTGTTCTGTGCTACAGAGAATGATTAACTTTCTGCTCCTGAGATACAAAAGAAAAAAAAACAAAACCAAACAAAAACAAAAAAAGACCTCATGTTATAACCCTGGTTCATTTATCTGGAAAGTGGAGATTATAATGGGGCCAATATTGTAAGATTTATGTGAAAATTACTGGTGATCATTCTTTGAATTTGTGATCTACTACGTGTGTCCTGCCTGGCCCATGGGACAGCCCCTGTGCCCCCAAACCCATCGGAACTATGCACGGTAGCCAATCCTAAATGTTTACAGTACCCTGCCTTAGTCACAGAAACTCCAATAAAGGCTATGGCCTCGGACTTTCCCTTGCTCCTTTCTGCCCCCTGGCTGACACTGTCCTTGCCTCCTGTGCCCTGTGTGATATGCCGTGACTCTCATTTTAGGGACACTGTAGGTAACATAAATTTGTGTTTCGATGGTCCTGGCCTTTCTGTGTCATCACTCGTCATCGTCATAAATTAAAATCCCACAGGTAAATTTTGGGGCACCCACATCTTTCATTAAGAGGAACGCGTGAGTCCCCTCAGACATTTACTCAGGCTTGAACATATGAATTGTCTTAGGGAAGAGGCCACGAGCCATGTAAGGCTTGGAAAGTACAAATTGGCACTTTCCCTGTTGTTATGCTGCCTGAGACCTTCATGCTAAGTGGAAACTGATCTATCCTTCCGACAAGGAGAGGCTTCATAGAGCAACACAGGCATCCCAGCTGACAGACAACACAACGTCAGACAGGGGAGTGAGATCATTTTAGACCATCCAGCCTTTCAAGTCATGCCTGACTTCAACTGCACAAGTGAGCCCAGTGATCTGCAGGTGATATCAGTAGGAGAACTGCCCAGCAAACCCACGGAATAGGGAATAATGAGAAATCATCATTGCTTTAATTAACCAAGTTACAGGGCGTTTCCTCAACAGCAATAGAGAAGTAAAACACAAAAGAAACTTGTGATTGGAATTATTTGTTATTAAATGCCTTCTGCTCAGTCATACAAACACGCATACATGCATTTCTAACATACGGACCAGCTAATGTGTAATATGAGACAAATTCTGCAGTAATCTAAAAATAAAAAAAAGTAAAGACAAAATGGGCTGTTCATTAATTAACATAAGTCTGGTTAGTAAAAGTCAGGCAGGGGATTAACTAGGTAATTCCAACTGGGCAACGTAGAGCCTTCTGCAAGATCTTATAAAAATATTACAACTCTTTCTCTCATGAGGTGTTTTGATGTTTAAATGAGATAAAGAACAAAAAGCATATAGTTCTGTACCCAGCACATGTTCAGTACTCAGCCATTACTGATCCCATACCACTTCCCTGAGATATAAATAGGATGAAATTCCTATAAATCAACAAAAAATAGGCAAACATTCAAATAAAACACACGGATGAACAAATTGAACAGATACTTCACACACAGGCACACAAAAAGGCATCTGCGTTAGTCTGCTTGGGCTTCTATAATAAAATACCACAGATTTGGTATTTCAGCCTAAACAACAGAAATTTATTCTCATACAGTTCTGGAGGCTGAACGTTCAAGACCAAGGTGCCAGCAAGGTTGGTGTCTGGTAAGGGCTCTTTCCCTAGGTTGCTATTAGCCATTCTCACTGTGTGCTCACGTGACCTTTCCTCAGTGCATGCATATGGCGGGGGGTGGGGGGGAGGAACAGGAGGGAAAAAGGGAGAGAGGGGGGGGAGGGGGAGGGGGAGAGAGAGAGAGAGAGAGAGAGAAAGGGAGAGAGAAAGAGAAAGAGAAAGAGAAAGAGAAAGAGAAAGAGAAAGAGAGAAAGAGAGGGAGAGAGGGCTCCCTGGCATCTCTTCTAAGGACACTAATCTTATCTGATCAGGGCCTCACCCGTATGACTTGATTTAAACTGAATTGCTTCCTTAGAGGCCCTGTCTCCAAATACAGTCACAGGGTTACGGTTTATACATATGATATTTTGGGGGGCGGGGCCATGATGGAACACAAATGTTTAGTCATAACAATATCCCAGCCTCCCCTGAGGGACTCCTCTACTCTCTGCCTCTGGACAAAGCATTGTCTTATTAGACACAGGCTTGGCCTGCTCCTGCCTTTTCTGATCCCCTCTGTCTTTCTTTTCCTAACTGAAATGACTTCTGCCTTCCCTCTGATGACCAAAATCCTTATTTGCAATGCCAAATTCAAGTCCATATTATTGCAATCAATTGAAGGGCTTCCCATGTCTAGATTAAATCACACTGATTTATCTTCCATAAAATTCTATTATACTCTCTACTTCATATCTTAGAACAATAGTTCTAATATATTGGAGGTGCTTTTATCTCCTTTTTTGGGAAGATCTCATGCTTTACCACGTAATGTAGCAGAATCCTTAGGTCTGTTTGACCTCATTATCTCAGCTACATAATTTATTAGCTGTGTGACCTTTTGGAAGTTTCCTAACTTCTCTCAGTTCAGTCTGTAAAATGGGAGTAATGACAAAACCATACGCACCACGTTGTTGGAAGATCAAAGAGGGTGATGTATGGGGTAATGTATGTAACGCATTTAGAACAGTTCCCTCCAAATAGTAAGTGCTATAGAAAAATTCGCATTTTAAAAAAGAACCACAGGATCTGGTATAGGAAAGAGATGTTCATTACATCCTTATTAATAGTTTGATTGATTTAGATAGTTTTTACTTTTCTCTGCACTATAAACTTTTAAGTCTATATCATAACCCCTTTATATTATCTCTTCATAGCAACTACTATATTAGAGAATTAAAGATTTTCTTATGCAGGTAATGAAACAAACCATAACCAACCAACAAATAAAAGCAAATCTCGCACCTCTCAGTCTGTTTCTATTAGAAGAACAAAAAACTGCTAAAACAAAATGAGAAAAGAAATCCCTTATACACAATAATTGACATTTATTGCTATTTTTGGCTATTTTCACACTTGGGATTGAAATCATTTCAACTAAAAAGCTTCTCCGGCTGAGAAGCCTGGATTCATGTTTATCATTAACTCGGCAGCAAGAAGACCTGGCCGAGCTTTAACATGAGAAGCGTATTTTCCCACACTATAAAAGCAATGTGGGAGGCATTGCCTCATATTAGGAATCTCAGGGACGCTCCTGAAATCTGTGAAAGATAAATCAATATATCTAGCATCTACAACGCACTATACTATGTACTTGGGGGTGAGGCGGAAATCTCTGCCTTCAAGTAACTTAACACCTAATATGTGTGGATAGATGGTTGCTATAGAAGGCAACATGGGACCTAATTCATACTAGCACATAGAAAGACTTGAAGATTCAGAGGAGACCACCATCAGAGCCACCTGAAGAACAGTACTCAGCAAAAACTCAGTGGATGTGGTATTATTAGTAACATGACCTTGAAGTTTGGGTGGGATTTCAATTGAAGAAAAGGGCATGGAAAAGCTATTGACTTGTGTTTGGATTTTACAAACATGGGAAAACTCACAAATAATGAGGCTCCATCCTCAGAAGATAGCCTGTTTAGTTTAAACAGGAAGGAATAAATTCATAGTAATACACTCAAATATTTAGTTAGAATGTCTTTGGTATGCAGATAGCACTCACACTCAATTATAATCCAAATATCCATCTTATAAACCACGAAAATGTGATTAATATCACGACGGGGTAAAATCCTTATTTATTAAGCTATGTAACATAGATATCTCGGTAGCATGAACTGGAAGTTCAGAACTCTATTGGGTGTCACTGGCATTAATGTCCTAGACAATAAGCAAATGAGCTATTCATTCTTTATAAAAATAATGCCATTGACCTACATGCTCAATAAGTCACATGCTCTGAGATTCTGCAGAGGTGGTGACACTCTGCCAACTGGTCCTCTTATAACAAAGACCCATATTCACATAATGGCCATCAGAGTAAGGAGTCTGGAACTTAATAACAATGTGAAACTGGTTAGCCCACGAGGCCATGGAACTGCCTACTAGATGGCCTCTGAGCTCTAGTCCCCAGCTCATGCTGAATGAAATAATTAATGACTGCTGACATATGTATCATACTCTCAAATATCTGGTCACACACTGATGACCGATGACCTTTTCTCCATTATATTATTATTATTATTTATTTTTTTTTGTTACTTTCACTGAAAAGATAATACCTTCAAAGGTCAAAAGGCCAGTAAGGGTTTAGGCTGCCAAGGATAAACTTGTAATTAATTTGAAATGGACTTTTCTTTTAGGATCAAATACGACAATTTAACAAAATATCTGGCACACAGAGAGAAATAATGAGAGTGTATGAATATATTATTCTTTACTTACTAATTTCTTCTTCTGACTGTGTTCTCCTGCCTTCCTTGCATGTATGTACCATGGTCTTCAAAATTTCCACATTGGTTTTGAAATCTATACTTATCCTGTTCCCTCTGTTTACAATCCTTCAATGGCTTCCCATAACTCTTAGAATAAAGCCCTTGTACACGGAGTTAAGGCTCGTATCACCTGATGCTGTCCTTCCTCTATAGATTTATGTCTTATCACATTGACCTTAAATCTCTTTTCTCCAGTTCCACAACGCTTCCCTCAGCTGCTGGTAGCTTTCTACACACGCTATTGTACATGCTGTTCTCTATGCTTAGCATGCCAGCCCCACTCTTCTTCACCTAGCAACCCCACATTTATTCTTTAGGTATCAGCTTAAGTATGTTTCCTCAGGGAAGTTCTTCCTGACATTACTGACTAGCTAGCATAACCCTTCATATCATCGTGCCTCCCCTTCTTAGCACTTACCACAACTGTAAGTCTATTTCTGTGATAATTTAACTCTGTCACATATTTAATTTAATGCCTGTCTTCCCTACTAGACTATAAGCTCCATGAAGACAGGGGCAATGTCACTTTTCTCAATATTGTACCCCAGAATGTGTTACAGTACTTAGTACACAGTAAGTTTCATTAATAACATTCTACCCATTCAATAAATGTTTGAGCACCATGTAAATAAATTTGTGATAATTACTTAAATGGAAAGAGAAATGAAATAATCGCTATGGAAACCAGAATTTTATAGAATAAAGTAGAATCAATATAATGTAGAAAGGTAAATGTATATGAAAGTCACTTTCAATCTTCTACCAAGGAAAGTTACCTTGTGTGACTCAACATTTTTGTGCCTATTGTAATAAAATTCTGGTTTCCCGGGAATACAAACTCATTTATGTAGCCAGAACTACTTTTGAGATGCCAAAACAGTAGTTGAGAGTTTAGAGCTTTAGGGCACTCAACTTAGAGAAAATAATTATATCATAGCTCTCTCTCTCTCTATGTATAGATATACATATTAGAAAGTATACTTAAAAGTATTTACTTAAATTATGGTTTGGTTATGGTATAACCATACCACAGCTAGTAAAGAACACCTAGACCATCTTATCTGTACAGAAATAATAGAACCAAAAGACTGAATATTAGCTGAAAAAGAGTTTTACAAACTAGGCTTATTTATGTCATTTTAGAAGTACCTAGAAAAGAAAAATGTATGTTTTAGAATAAAAAATAAAAATTTCCAAATAAAAAACTGACTTTTTAGGAAAGGTTTGTTTTCACTAACATGCTTGAAAGCATCAATTTGAGTGTTGGTATCAATAATTTGCGGAACTGTGCAACAAAAATATGACATCTGCCTTAGACATTAGGTTGTAAATACTTCATGGTTTTATAAATGTACCATGATTAAGTGTGTTTTAGCAGCCGACTGAATAATGTTTTGCAGCATCAAAATGAAAAGGTTGCTTTATCTGGGAGCTTTGAAAATACTTCACAAAGTTCATTTTATTTCCTATATATTAGGACTGAACCCAATGTTCTCCTGGTGATACCAAGGAGAGGGAAGGGATCCTGAGTCATGATCCACAATTCTTCCCTATTTGGAGCAAATGCTGTAAAGTTCTGATTGCAAATTTTCAACTATGTCAAAAATTTGTTGATACCTATGGTAGACAGAATAATGTCGCCCAAAGATGTCCATCCTAATCCTTGGACCTGTGTTTATGTTACCTTACATGGCAGAAGACTCTGTAGATGTGAATATAGAATCTTGAGATGGTACTTGATGAAAGTGATGGAAGCAGGGTCATAATCAGAGAAAAAAGTTGGAAGATGATGTGCTGCTGGCTAGAAAACGGGGCAAAAAGCTACAAGCTAATGACTGCAGTCAGAGGCAGCCTCCAGAAGCTGGAAAAGGCACAAGGGAAGGGATTTTTCTCTATAGCAGTTAGAAGGGATGCCGTTCTTCTACACCTTGATTGTAGTACATTCAGACCCATTTCAGACTTCTGACCACCAGAACTATAAGATATTGTTTGTTTTGTTTTAAGCCACTGTCTGTGATAATTGGTGAGAACAGTAATAGGACACTAACACACTAATACATTATATATACGAAGTGCAGACTTTTATTAATATATTAATAATGAGTGAAAGAACTTTAATGTTAAAGCGGCCTCCAAAATCAATCCATCAGGGAGACCCAAGATGGCGGAATAGATAAACACTGTGCCTGCTGCCTTTCACGAACACATTAAAATTACAACTAAATTATAGAACAATCAACCTGGAGAATCAGCTGAAGTCAAGCTGAATAGAAGTCCTATAATGGAAAATATAAAGAAGCCACGTCGAAACTAGTAGGACGGGCAGAGACTCAGAACGGGCCCCAAACCTCCATGTGGTGTTTGAGAATCTGGAGGGATATCTCAGTCACTGAATTTCCCTGAAGAGGAGTGAGCGAACCCAGGCCCCCACACCAGGCTCTGCAGCCTGGAGTACTGGTGCCAGGAAGAGGAACCACCACAACATACGGCCGTGAAACAGTGGGGATTCCAACCATCCAGGAAACCCAGACATCCTCTTACACAGCCTGCGCACAGACCCAATTCCAGGCACTCACCTTGGGCTCCAGTGGAGGGACAGTGACTTCGGGGACCGTCAGCAGCATACCGGGAGCAAACTGAGGTGTGTGGCTTTGAGGCCCAGGCTGGAGGATAGTCCCATTTTTTCTGTGAAGGGTCCTCCTCTCCTGCAGCTGGCAGCCATCTTTAATGTGTTGGGCCCACCCCCTACGCCAAATCTGTATCTGATTGGTCTGGTCAGCTCCTGGGCCCCACGGTGTTGACTCACTGGGACTCTACCCCACCCAACACTCCCAATGCCAGAGGCAATTTCTCTGTGAGCAGCCAACCCCCACTGCATCGCACGCTTTCTTGGAAAACTATCAGAGTTCATGGGCTCTGGGGGGATGCAACTGGCCTCAGTGTGCTCTGAGAGTTATGCTAAGTAGCTCCAGGCTGGGCACTGGCACCACACCAGAGTCTACATTAACCTGGTGACCACAACACTTCCCACTATACTGACTCCCTGATACCCTGCCTCACTCAACTTGCATATCCCACCAGGCTTTAATCAGTGGTTGAACTTTAAGGGAGCCAGCAGGTGGCAGCAGGCCTTCGTGTCCTGGCTCTTTGCAGAGCTACCCCATGCCCAGTACTGGTGGCAGCCATCCTCGGTTTTCAGTGTGGCCTCTCGCCAGTACCTCCAGGGTTAGCATAGGCAACGAGAAACCAGGTATCACTTTGTAGCTCCTACCAGGTAGTCCTGAACAGTCACAGGAAGTGGGTAACCTGGGCCTGCACTAGAGCCACTCCCAAGAGGCCCCAGAACCAACATACTTGGAGGTTGACTCCAGTCTACAATAGAGCGTCACCCAATTAACTCCACAAGTGGCACACACAAAGGGTGTTCTCAACAGGCACCAGAGCCCACTGGGGTAAATCCCACTCAGTGGGGGTAAGACCCCGCACAGCAGCCTGTAAGCTGTGGATGTGGCCAAACCCTACTGCCAATCAGCCTGAGGGTCAACCCCACCCACTGATGTGCCCATAGCAATCAAGGCTCAACTATAGCAGAAGGGCACACACAACCAACACAAGGGACACTCCCAGACAACATAGAGCACCCAGCTCAGATGACCAGAGAGACGGTGCCAGCACCCCACGGGGCATCTACTACATATGACCACCTGGCCAAGACTGGGAGAGAGCAGATCAACCTCATACATAGAAACAAAAACATGGAGGCAGCCAAAATGGGAAACAAAGAAATACATCCCAAATAAAAGAACAGGAGAAAACTCCAGAAAAAGAACTAAACGAAATGAAGGTAAGTAACCTACCAGAGACAGAGTTCAAAACAATGGTTATAAGGATGCTCAAGGAACTTAGTGAGAACTTCAACAAAGAGATAGCAAGCATAAAAAAAAGGATGTAGAAACCATATAAAAGAAGGAGTCAGAAGTGAAGAATACAATAACTGAAATAAAGAATGCACTGGAAGGAATCATCAGTAGATGATGCAGAGGATCAAATCAGTGATTTGAAAGACAAGGTAGCAGAAAACACACAATTGAAACAGCAAAAAAAAAAAAAAAAAAAAAAAAAAAAAAAAAGAAGAAGATAGTTTAAGAGACCTCTGTGACAATGTCAAGCGTAACAACATTCACACCATAGGGATACCAGAAAGAGAAGAGAAAAAGCAAGGGACTGAGAACCTATTTGAAGAAATAATGACTGAAAACTTTCCTAACCTGGTGAAGGACATAGACATACAAGCTCAGGAAGTGCAGAGAGTCCCAAACAAGATGAACCCAAACATGCCCAAACCAAGACACACTATAATGTGGCAAAGGTTAAAGATAAAGGTTAAAGACAAAGGCAAAGGTTAAGGTTAAAGACAAAGATTAAAGACAAAGAGAGAATCCTAAAAGCAACAAGAAAAAGGCAACTAGTAACTTATAAGGGAGCCCCCATAAGATTGTCAGCAGATTTCTTAACAGAAACTGCAGATCAGAAGGGACTGGCACAAAATATTCAACATTATGAAAACTAAGGACCTACACCAAGGGTACTCTAGCCAGCAAGGCTATCATTTAAAATTGAAGGACAGATAAAGAGTTTCCCAGACAAAACAAAAGCTAAAGGATTTCATCAACACCAAACCAGTATCACAAGGAATGCTACAGGGACTTCTTTAAGATGGGGGGAAAAATAAAAATTATGAATAATAAAATGGCAATTGCTACATATCTGTCAGCAATTACTCTCAATGTAAATGGATTAAATGCTCTAATTGAAAGACACAGGGGAGCTGAATGGATAAGAAAACAAAACCCTTACAGATGCTGCCTACAAGAGAATCACTTCAGATTGAAAGACACACATACAGACAGAAAGTAAAAAGATAGAAAAACGTATTTCATGAAAATGGAAATAAACAAACAAAAATGCTGGGGTAGCAATACTTATTCCAGACAAAACAGAGTTCAAAACAAATGTTATAACAAGAAACAAAGAAGGACCCAATAATCCCACTTCTGTGTATTAATGCAAAGAAACCCAAAACACAACATCAAGAGGACATGTACTGTACATCCGTATGTTCACTGCAGCATTGTTGACAGTGGCCAAGATGTGGAGGCAACCTGGGTGTCTGTCAATGGAAGAATGGATAAAGAGGTGATAGTACATATATACAATGGGATATTGCTTGGCCATGGAAGGGAATGTGTTCTTGTCATCTGCAGCAGAATGGACGGAGCTGGAGGGTACTGTGCTGAGTGGAGTAAGTCAGATAGAGAAAGACAGATACAACATGATTTTGATTACATGTGGAATCTAACGAACAAATAAACAAATGAAAAACAGAAACAAACTCATCAATACAGAGAACATTTTGATGGTTGCCAGATGGGAGGGGGGTCGGGAGCATGGGTGAAAAAAAGGGGAATGGATTAAGAAATACAAATTGATTGTTACAAAGTAGTCATGAGGATGTAGAGTATAGCATAAGGAATGTAGTCAATAATATTGCAATAACTATGTATGGCTCAGATGGGTACTAGATTTGATGGGTACTAGATAGATGGGAAGGGGATGGGGGGTGAAAAAGGTGACGGGATTAAGAAGTACAAATTGGTAGTTAAAAATGGTCATGGGGATGTACAGTAAAGCATAGAGAATATAGTCACTGACGTGGTAATAAGTATGTAAAGTGCCAGGTGGGTACTAGACTAGTCAGGGGGATCACTTCTTAAATTATATAAATGTCTAACCTCTATGCTACACCTGAAATTAATATAATATTGAATGTCAACTTTAATTGAAAATCTAAAAGGGGGGAAGGTGAAGGGCAATAAATGGTACAAATTTCCAGGTATAAAACAAGTCATGGGGATGTAATATACAGCATGGGGAATATAGTCAATAATATTGTAATAGCATAGTATGGTGTCAGATCATTGCTAGATTTATGGTGTTCACTTCTTTAGGAAATAAATGTTGAACAATTATGGTGTACCCCTGAAACTAATATAATATCGTATGTTAGTTACATTTTTAATAAAAATCTTTTTTAAAAAATCAATCAAACAAAACTCAAAAAGGTTTTTGAACACATCATCTTGTAGGCTTTTTAGTAGTCAAATATACCTATAGTCAGTACATCACTTGGTCCTCTGGTATTGTATAAATATAGATAAATTTGCCTCATAGCTCTCATTCTATGTCTTGTAGAAGTCCAATTCCCTCTGGCCCTGAAAGAATACAACATTTAATAGGGTGATAATGTAGCTTCAGAAAAGATTATGATACAGAAGAGAAGTAATGTTTAGAGGAGAGAGAGAAACAGAAAGACAGAGAGACAGAGAGACAGAGAAAGAGAGCAGTAGAAAGAACCAGAAACTGGCTCTTGGAAATATGGCAATTGTAAAGGTGAAGACCATTAGAAACAAAGGAAATAGTGTGAGTAAAAATACAATGTTAGGAAATCATGGACCAGGAAGAAAGATACTTGTATTTGTGAGGATAAGACCAGAAAGCAAGGAAAAAACAAAAACAAACAACAACAAAAACACACAAAAAAAACAGCCAATTGAAGACCCTAAAAGCCAAGTTCAGGATTTTGTTTTTCATTTTGTGTACAATGGAGAAATTCCTGAAAGTTATGTAACAAAGTTATTTTCTTAATCCCTTACACCAATGTTAAAACAAGCCGTTCTGATTTCCTTTGAGGGAACTGTAAAGAAAAAAAACAAAAAAACACCATTTCCAATTGCTCTTCCCAACATCTCACAATGTGGAAGAACCTACTGAAGCAGTAAAGAATTATTAGTTCTATAAGAGTGGGAAGTTACACGCTTGGGGCTGCAAGAAATAAACTGCTTTCTTTGTAAAAAAGAAGACCTAAAGACCTAAAGACCTCTTCACTGCTGCAAGTCTCATTCCATCCTTGACAGGAGGTAGAAGACCATGGTGGAGCAGAGTGTGGGCTAGTGTGAGTGTGACACATACTTTGCCATTAGATGTTGCCAAGGACTCAGTTCTAGTCATGGAATCAAGCCATGTGACCTAGTCAAGTGATCAAACCATTGCCGGAAATGGCCCATATAAGAAACTCTCATGCCCACTCCTACATGGTCTTTATTTTCCCTCTGGCTGGATGGGATAGAGAAAACCACCACGATAACCTAAAAAGCTACATGCTGAACAGGTCAAACCCTCCATCTAGTCTGTGTTCAGAAAGGAGAGGCAAACTTGTATTTGGTAATCAGTTGGCAGTCTATGACACAGGGATCAAGGTAAGAGTTGACATTTCCAACTAGAACATCCTTCTACGTATCTTCTGCAAAACAAGGGATTTGAGGTCTCAGAGGCCTGGGATTAAATCATTTAGTAGTGGGTACTCTAAGACAATTATTTTCAGCCTTATCAACTAGTATATGCCCATCTATAAAGTAGGGTTCCTATCATGCCAAGAGAACAAAATTGTGAAAATTAAGTGAAATGTGAAATGCCTAGCATGGTGTCTCATACATAGTAATATTTACTCCAAATCCCATAAAGAATCCTTTCGGTTGAAAAACCCCTGATGGCCCCACATCTATTTGTCACCTGCATCTTATAACTAACTACTCTTTTTAAAGAGTAACCCTGGACTACATTGTACTTGAAATCTGCTACCTGGCTACTTCTAAGTGTGTCCTGTTTTATAAGGGAAAAATCAAGCCACTGGTTACTTAAGGAGCTCTGGTCATCTGATCTACCTTCTATCCTGCTCCAGTCACATCTTTTCCATGGAGCCTTCAATGGCAGCCTTTCTTCACATAGATTGCCCGCAACATTTGTTGCTTGAATTACATATTTTACAGGGTAATAGTTGTTTTTTATATATATTATTTCTGGCTTCAACTTCTGTTGAAGATAAAGTTTAAGTAGTTATATAATTTATTTTGAAATGTCTTAGATGATTATAATATAAATAGACAGTATACATTCCTCCCTCCTACAAAGTAATCACATCACTTTTCACTTACAAGGCTTTGATGGTTCCCTGGGGCTGATTTTTTTTGTTGTTATTGTTGACCCCTAATTATCTATTCTCCACTGATTTATTTCTGTTGACCCCTAATTATTCATTCTCTCCCTCTTAGATAAAAATAGAGCTTTCGTCCAACATGGGGCCATTTCACTAAAGACTTGATTTCCTTTCCTCTCTTGGACTTGGGTATTGCCAGGAGACTACGTGAACTATTTCCTAGTTTTATTTAAATGTTCAGTTAAAACAGGACTTGTGTTTCCTTTGTTGAATAGCCGTGTGGGAGAGTAGAAAAGGCACCTGATTAAAAGTCACGAAGCCTAGAATCAGATTCATCAACTTTTAGCCAGTTGGGAGTCATTTGCTTAGTCTAGCTTCAGTTTACTTGTAAACTTAGGATGATAATATCTACTCTTAATTCTTCTCAAGGTTCTGAATGATCAGTTGGTGTGGTCAGGTATTACACAAGTATTAAGGATTGCAGATATAGGTCCATAAAAAAATGTTAAGCCAGAAAAGGCTTTTAGAAATTTTTTATTCAGTGCTTTCATTTCATATATTAGAAAAATCTGAATGGAACTAAACCAAACTAAAAAACCTGAGGCCCAGGGTGTCAAATGACTTGTCCAAGGTCACGTGACCCTTAGCGTCTGGGTCATAAAAATACTCCAAATCTCCTGATTTTGGGCCTGGTCACTTTCAAGTGCACCACCCTCAGCTTACATCCTGAGGCTCAATCAAATCCTTTGTTCTTTCTCCTCTTAAAGGGAAACAAGCAACAGTGAAAACTGTAGCCCTGAGTCATTCATTGATCTGTTGAGCTCAATTTTATCTCCAAAGTCTGTGTACTTTGTGACCTTTCCTGAATTCCATTCTCCAGGCCTGGGAGGGAAGTCAATCCTTCCCCGAACCCACTGGTTAGAAAGATTGGGAATTCTATTGTATTTCTGTCAATGTCACTTTTGGTGTACCAAAGCGTATGTTTAGGGTAATAATCTGTCTGAAGTTTATGAAACAAAAGATTGATATCAGCTTCATAAAACTCAGGCAAAAGCAGTATCGATTCTATATCTTGTTATACCTTCAATTTTAGAAACCTCTATAGTTGGTGACTACTGAAAACAATTCTAATTAATAATCAGGGCAAGAATAAAAATAATAATTGAAAATATCTTCCAAAACCACCATTTTTGTTAATGTCCTTAATTTATTGATTAATTGACTAGTGACAAGGGCGGGTATACTTACTACTTTCTCTAGGTTACAAGTGTATTTTCTCTTTCATAGAGAAAGTGAAAGCTTCTGAGTATGCGGCTTAAATGTCAATGATTTGTTTAGCAATCGCCTAGTTTGTTTATATACTGGAGACTTGGAAAACTGAAATGCATAGCTACAATTATTGCATTCCTCAAAATCTGGAGTGATTTTCTGAGAAAGACATAATTACTGTGAAATATGAACGTCTGGAAAGTAAGTCAGCTGCACAACTTTCTAGGAGTCTACACCACTTCATCTGTTGAGCTATTTATTTTTGCTCACGAGACAAATAGCAAATGTAGGGATTTGGTACTTCAAGATAACCCTCCTCGTCCCTATGATTTGGTACCTCTCAAACTAGGCTTTTTCTCTAACTTCTCTAATTCACAAACACAATAAACGAATTGAATTGAATAGGTCATTATTTCCCACACACTTACTTCCACTTTTCCTTTTTTTAATTAAAAATATTTATTTTATTTTTTCCCACTTTATTGAGATATAATTAACAAACGCCATTGTGTAAGTTTAAGGTGCACAATGTGTTGATTAGAGACACATACATGTTGCAAAATGGTTTACCACCATAATGTTAAAATGAGAATACTGTGAGCTGGACTTAGCTTAAGTAGAGAAATATTAAGAGCTTTCTATTAATATTTGTCAAGCTCCATTTTACGCTTTTGAGCTGGGAAATGACATTACTTGATTTATCTTTGTTAAATCATAATCCAGATTAACAAAAATGAATTGATAGCCTGTTGTGATATAGGCATGTGACAGGCACTGGGAACAAGACAATAAAGGAATATATAATTCATGGTTCTTGCCTTTGAAGAGCTCACAGCCTAGTTGAGTATTTGACATGGTGAATCTGATGGAGGCAAGCAGGGGTGGGTTGGGAGACATACTCACAAGAAATGGTTGCCTACAGGAGGTAAACCTCAGCTGACTTAAAGAATGAGAGGGTTAAAAAAGAAGAAGAATGATTATATGGAGAGTTGAAACGACCTGGAGGGGGTGGAGAACCAGACTTTAGTGTTAAGCTGGGAGGAATCAAACGCTATGCTTGCAGAAATCTTCTTGTCTCAAATGTTCTTCAACCTTCAATTCTGAGTTTCCTATGTGCATATTCTTCACTCTTTATTAAAATGCTTAATTAAAATACTACCTACTAAAAGAAGCATTTTCTGATGCCTGCAGGAAAAATGTATTCATGTCTCTGTTGTTTATCTAATCGTCTCTAAATAGACTGGAAGGATTTTGCCAGTATTATCCTTACCTATTTTATGTTTCCACTATATTTCATAACTTGCACATAGCCCAGCAATCTTCCATTACCAACTCAGTTTTCTTCATCTGAATTCATACCACTTCTTCAGGTTTGGTTCAGCCTCACAAACATTTTACCGAATTTATTAGGTTTCCATAACTTCTATTTGCCGCACACCTTTATCATTGACCACTTGCAGGTTAACCAATGGCATAACTTCCTTTATTTGAGCCCCAATGCTTATTATTTTGTATCTAGAATCTTAGACCTGAAAGAGAGCTTGAATTTCATCTCTATCATCAATTTACAACTCTGGTTGCTCATTAAAATAGAAAAGGTGTCGCTGAAATGCAGTGGGCAAACAATGGCTTTTTACTTAATAGAGCTTATTCAATTAGATATCTATACTGAAAAAAGAGTAACCTTGACTTTTGCTTCATACTATATACAAAAATTAGATACATTATAAGGCTTAAATATGAAAGATAAATTTAAAATCTTCAAGGAGAAAACCTTCATACTATTGAAGTAGGCAAACGTTTCTTAAACATAACACAGAAAGCACAAACCATAACATGAAAGACTTATGATTTGGACTTTGGAGTAGACGTAGAGATGTGTCACCCAGATTCCCCTTCAAGGAAGGGCTGACTTATTGTCTCAGCTGCTGGGAGGACTGTCAGTGGACAGTGTTCAGCTATCATCCTGCTTTAGGGATTGTCTCAGGTACAGAGAGACACCCTGCCCAAGGTCACGCTCTTTCAGGGCCAACTATAGGCAATAACTAAACCAGACAGAAGCATAATCTGTCATTTTGGTCCAATGCAGGACAGCTCTAGGAGGTTATATACATATATGCTCCAGAGCTCCCTGTGGTTGGCTGAGATGGTTGGTCATGCATCATTGCCAGACATTCCCCTTTCTTCCATCCTTCTTATGGGTGTTTGTCCAGAGGTCACTCTATAAACATCTTGAACACTAGACTCCCTCAGAGTCTGCCGTCTGGAGAACCCAAACTGTGCTATAATAAAAGTCATTCAAATTAAGAACTTCTATTCATCAAAAGACACCATTAAGGGAGTAAAAAGACAAGCCACTGCCTCCGAGGAGACATTTGCAACACCAATATCTGAAAATCGTGGTAGATGAAGAACTTCTACAAATCCATAAGAAGATGATAATTATATTAAAAATAGAGAAAGGGTTCAAAAAGGTATTTCACAAATAGGATATCCATGTCACCTATAAGCATAGATTAAAGGTGCTCAATTCTCCAGGCATCAGTGATATTCAAAAATGAACAAACAAACCACAAAAATCAAAACAAACAACAAAACAATGTAATACCACTACACACTCATGAGAAGGCCTAAGATTATGATGATTGACAATATGAAATATTAATAAGGATGTGGAATGACTAAATAACTCATATGTTGCTGCTGGGAGTTAAATTGGCTCAACTACTTTGGAAAAAAACGCTTAGGTTGTATCTACTAAAGGTGAATATAGAACGCCTATGCTCCAACAGAGCTCCTACCCAAGAGAAGAATGTGTTTATCTTCCAAATGACTTGTACAAGAATGTTCACAGCAGTATTAGTTATAAAAGGTAAGATTTTAAAAACAACTTAAATATCCATCAACCATAACATGGACTCAAAATCTGTGATATATTCATATAAGGGAATACTGTGAATCAATAATAAATGAACAAACTACATAAAACATTACAGATAAAGTATACATGATTAATACTGAGGGAAAGAAACCAGACACAAAAGAAAACATACTGTACGATTCCAGTTATATTAAGTTGAAAAACTAGCAAAACTGGTCTATGGTGTTCAATATCGGTAGGGTGGTTACTTGGGGGATTGGGTGGGGGATTGATTGAGAGAGAACCTAACAGAGTCTCCTGAAGTGGTGGACTTGTTCTACTATATTTTTGATCCAGGAGGTAATTACATAGGTATATACATGTAAAAATTCATTGAGCTGTACACTTAAGATTTGCTCACTCTACTGCATGTAAATCATACCTCAACAAAAACAAACAAAAATCACTTTGGGATGTGTGTGTAATCATACATCAAATAATGATGTTTCAGTCAACAATGGACCACAAACATGATGGTGGTCCCATAAAATCAAAATGGAGCTGAAAAATTCCTATCAGTTAGTGATGTCTTAGCTGTCCTTACATCATAGTGCAACATTACTCACGTGCTGTGGTGTTGCTGGTGTCCACCAACTTATTGCACTGCCAGTCATGTGAAAATGGAGCACATACAATTATGCACAGTGCATAATATTTGATAATGATAATAAATGACTATGTTACAGGTTTATGTATTTACTATATCATTTTTTTATCATTGTTTTCGAGTGTACTCCTTCTACTTATTAAAAAAAAAGTTTGCTGTAAAACAGTATGCCTTTACTCTGAATACAGCCTTATACATCTTGTGTTCACTGCATCTCTTGATTGCCTCATTTTCTCTTGTGCACGATTTAGTCTCCTGTTGTTTTATACAGTGACATGTTCTATAGACTTGCAGCCTGGGGGCAATAGGCTACACCATACAGCCTAGCGGTGTCGTAGAATACACCTACCAGCTACCATGTTTTCCCGAAAATAAGACCTAGCTGGACAATCAGCTCTAATGCGTCTTTTGGAGCAAAAATTAATATAAGACCCAATATTATATTATATTATATTACATTACATTACATTACATTACATTACATTACATTATATTATATTATATTATATTATATTATATTATATTATACCTGGTCTTATAGTAAAATAAGACCAGGTCTTATATTAATTTTTGCTCCAAAAGACCCATTAGAGCTGACTGTCCGGCTAGGTCTCATTTTCAGGGAAACATGGTAGGTTTGCGTACGTGCACTCTATGATGTTTGCAAAACAACAAAATCACCGAATGATGCATATCTTAGAACATATCCCTGTCATTAAATGAGGCATGACTGTATATATCTCCAGACTTCACCCTTTAGAGAATAATTTAGTTGGTCTGCCTTGTTTTGGGCCTGGTGCTACGCATACTGTATTTTACTTTGAGAAGCTCCCCTGGTGATTCTAATCCGTAGCTAGTGTTAAGAACCACACAGCTGATGCAACTTTGCACACTATCAATTGCAAGTAAAGAAAGTCAGCTCTGAGAGTCAAGAGACTTACCCAAGGGGACAGACAACAAGTCAGATTAGTGCCAAAGCTCTCTCTGGAACCACACATCTCATGGTTTATAACGTACTTCTAACCATGGCCATCTTGTACTGTTTTTTCCCCACATGTTACCAAGTAAGGACATCCTCAGTGAATGCTTTCTGAACCCCAACCCAAATCCCCACTTCACATGAGAGCAAGTACACCCTTCCGAGCCGCTTGCCTTTGTTTAATTAAGTCCACCCTGATGCGCTTAGATTTGAGGGACAGAATTTGTTTTCAAGCAGAATTAAAGTCCATTTCACAATAGAGATGCTTTTACTTGTCCAGATTCAATAAGCAGCTGGCGGTAATCCCAGAGCTCTCCACATTGAAAAATGTTTACCAGGGCAAACCTTTACTGGACTGTCTCCCTCTCTGGGTTTTGTGAGGATTGAAGGAGACAACACACTTAAAGCTTTTGGCACAGTGGGTGTTCACTAAATGATAATGGTCATGTGTCACGCACATGACCTGCTCCCCGCATAAGAACGCAGGATATGGTGAGGCCAAAAAGGAATACCCACGGAGACATAGATAGGGGAGTCATACCACTATATTCTCACTGGCGGCTGGGTTGGAGACACAGGAAGCAGGAGTCACACGATCCACAGCCTGCCGTCCACTTCTCTGCCAACCAACCAATGGCAGTTATATCAGTGGCTAATGGCTAACTGGTAACAGCTGATGGCCAACTAGTCACAGCTGATGGCCATCTACTACCCAAGCCAGCACCTTTCCATGTGAGGCTGAGAGCCTGGAAACTGCTCTCTGGGACTCTGTCCCCACATCATGATAAGAGTCATTATACTACTACTAATGATGAGTATAACTTGTTAACATAACCACAATGCAGTTGCAAGCATTAGTAAATTTAACATTAGTATCATATTTTCATCTAATACTGTTTGTGTTCCAATTTCATCAGCTGACCCAATATGTGCTTTTTCCCCTCCAAACCAAAATCCAGTCTATAGTCACATATCACATTTAGTTGTCATGATTTTTTCTATGATATTGTTTAATTTATAAATTAGGCACAGTAAGAGATCAACAATAATTAACGATAAAATAGAATAATTATAACAATGTACTATAATAAAAGTTATGTGAATATGGTCACTCTCATCAAAATATCTTATTACACTGTTCTCACCATTCTTATGATTATATGTGAGATGATACAATGCCTACGTGATGAGATGAAATGAGATACTCAGAACAGCGTGTAACTTACAACTTATAAATTGCTCATTTCTTGAATTTTCCTTTTAATATTTTTGAACTGTGGTTAAACATAAGTTACTGAAACCATGAAAGCAAAACCACAGATAAGGGGGAGACTACTGTATTGCTAGAAAGATCTGGTATTTTATGAGCAGTTATTTGGTGGTTCAATGAGGAACTTTCCCTTTTTATAAAATGTATTTTTTAGTCTATTTCTCACAGATTTTCAATAAAATTTCTGTAACTGAAACAACAGTCTTCACACCATTTATAGTTCATCAAAGTTACAATCTCAGATCTTGTTAAAAATCATTTAAAAATTTGTTGTTGGATATTTAATTCTAATTTTTATTTTATATGACTTGAGAAGAACCCTCTTATTAATCTCTTAATACTGTTTACATTATCTTAATTTTTTATACAACAAACAATGTTTTTATTTTGTTCCATATCAGAAAACCATAACTGCCATTCAATCTGAATTTATGACATAGTTTCTTTCTGTCTTTCTTTCTTTCTTTTTTTTTTTAGAGAAAACTGCTGGTTATGGTTCTGACCTCCTCCCCTGCACTGACACACACTGTATTCTGTATTAGTAGCATGTCTACATTTTAAATGTAAAATATTGTTCATACTTTTCAAAACTGAAAATATTAATTATATTATAAAAATAATAGGTGCTTTAGTTACCAATTAGAATTCACATAGGTATCTCTTAATTCATGCTCTCTGCATAATATATTCAAATGAGCACACTACAATGTTACATCAAAGCGTAGAAAACAAGCTTTCTAGTTAAATCAAATCTATTGATACCACCTAGATTGGTAATGTATTTATATATAATACTGCAAATTGCACACAAACCTTACATGAGCACTACAACAAAACAGTAATATCTTACTTGTTCCACTCTATCATCACAGGACAGTAAGGTTGTGTTTCACACACAAAAATTTTATACTGTTTTAGTTTTTGAATTTAACTTTTTAATTAAAATGAATTAAAAATTTGATTCCTTATTTGCACTATCTACATTTCAAGTGCTCAGTAGGCACGTGTGAGTAAGGGGCTACCATATTGGCGAGTGTAAGACAGGTCCTAATTCTTGAGTAGGGGATACACACACCTGGACACATCATAAGTCTCACTAATCTTAAAACTGTCTCTGCTTGCCTGATCAGTTTGGTCTCCTCGTGACAGTGGACCAGAAGGCAAAGAAGGGAGGTACCAGCCAGATGAGAGTAGTTGACCCTCATCATGGTGAGGAGATAGGTTTGCTCCTACAAGAAGGTGGTAGGGGGAAATACATTATTCAGGGATCCATCTGGGGTTTCTTCATACTTCATTGAACAGGTTTCCCCCTGAATGAGTAATTACAGTAGACACACCCTGGAAAGTGCAAAGCAACCTGGGGTTTAGATGCCTCAGTAATTAAGGTCTGTATGATGCCATCTGGTAAGTCACCTAGACCAACAGAAGTATGAGTGGAATGTGGAATGGCTAAGTTAACATTTTGGGCCAAAGATTATGAATATCAGTTATATTCAGGTGACTAAATGTAGCAACAGGAACGGTAGCTCATCTTACTAAAAACTCTGTTTTGCATTTTCCCTCAGAAATGGTGACCAACCACAATCTTGAAGATGCATTACCGGATGGAGTAAATGTAAGAAGTGAGTGGGTTTTAGTGGTGCAAGTAGTAGACTATAGTGAGTGCCAGTGCTTTCTTGCTTCTACTCTCTTGCATCTGTTTTCCTCTTTTGTGCACCTGCCCCTAGCCTCTATGTGCTTGTTTCTAATGGCTCAGCCTTGTGGTTTTCTTCAAAAGACTGACCTTGGGCTACCTCAGCCTTCATCTGCAGGTGCAGAAAACCAGACATCCCTGTTATATCACTAGCGGCCCGTGGTCATTGACTGACAGGAGTATAAAATCATAACTCCCTTGCCTGGAAATCGGGCAAATTCCGAGTTGTAAATTTATGTTCCAGAATGCCCTATGGGATCAGTTTGATGCTGGGTCTTTGCCAATAATCATGACTTTTCCTGGCTTTTTTTCCTTCCTTGTCTTGCTATTACCTCCACTTTCAATCTCTCCCGGGAGCATGTCCTTTATAAATCACTTGCACACAATTCTTCATCTCAGGAACTGTTTCTGGGGAACCCAACCTAAGAAGCACACACACGATCTCTATTTTCATTTTTCACACTTCTTTACTTAATGTTGTCAGTGAGATGTGTATAATATGTGTATTATTATCCGTTTTAAAAATTCAATTTAGTTTCAAAAACACGTAAAGGCAGTTTTTTTGTTTCTTTCAGTCTTCTTTTTGAATAGATTACAACTAGATATCTAGAACAGGTAGAAAGGTCGATATTAATTTATTTTTGTCTGAAGAGACCACAGGCCAATAGTGTGTGTGTGTGTGTGTGTGTGTGTGTGTGTGTGTGTGTGTGTACACAGAGATAGGGCAGGAGGAAAGAGAAAGACAGACAGACAGTCAACAGCCAGAGGGAGGCATGCAAACTTCATCTATTATTTGAATACATTTCAACATATATTCATTGACCTTTAATTTATATTTAGGACAAAGATAAATGAATCACTCTACTTCTGAGAGCTCATGATCTAGTGGAGAAAAGATACATAACCGTAGATCATGCCAACTCCAGGCACTCTGTGAAAAGGGTCTGATGAAGATGAAAATTTCCAGGTGATCGTGATGATAGGGAAATTGTAGTCAATATGGGTTGCCTCGAGGGCCCTCAGGAATATGGAATTTAATACGGAACTTGGATCTCAAAGCACTGTTTTCCCCCAAGAGGAAGGCTAGCAAGGCCCTCGAGAGCTATGGCTGTACAGTCACCACACATCAAGTAAAATAATGTTATAAGTTCTTTTTTGCATGTGATAATTTGTAGTAGCTAGTTTGAAGATTTATCAAGGTTTTTTGAGTCATTTCCTTAGCTTGCATTGTGACTATAAAATAATGATATTGATTTACTTTAAACATAGACAATAATTTGTGTAAAAATGTATATTTCCTGTGCATAAAATTTGTTAATCCATTGGATTGTCTCTGCCTCCTCTGTAAAACAGAGACTATACGACCTGTCTTGCAAATATTGGAGCTTGTGCTTTACTGAAGTCCCTAGCACAATCTCTTTTATAAAAGATACTCCAAAATTTTTGCTGTGGTTTTATTCTTATGTGCACTATTCCCAGGGTTAATGACAGTTAGCTATATTTCAAGGAATTATCAATAATAAAACAAAACCAATTATATATATATCAGTGTTGTGCCAAGCTATATTAGAGCCTGAGGCAGAAAGGAAAACTGTTATACTGATCCTGCATTTATTTACAATTTTGATATCTTGTTCATCATTGGTTTTGCATTAATTTTGGTTAAAAAGTATTGGACTAGAACATTATTTATTTTGATTGACTTTTTTGGTCCTCCTTTAAATTTTGCTCATGAGGCCTCACTGGCCTCACATTAGTCCCAGCACTGAACACATTCTCACTGTCTTACTGGTGTTGTTTTTATATTGGATACTGTCCTGTGTCTATATCCTCCTGGTTAAGGATTGGAGCAACCATACTCTCAGAGGCTGAGAGCTACTGGAAGCTTGTCACTGAGTCCCCTCCAGAGGTCATCCTTCACTCACGGTAGATGTCATGTCTAGATCATATTGCCCACCCAGGAGCATCCACATATGATGACTGATACATGTGGGATATAAACGTCCAATATCCTTGCCCCAGTTTGGGAAAACTCTAGAGGACCATCAGAGTTCCCTGGAGGATTGTCTTAGGCCTTTTCTGGTGACTGCCTCATAGCCCGACTGCCCCCTCTGGCCATTCTTACTTTCTTCACTTTCCCCACAAGAGTTTATTCCAAGAGCATTCCCCAAATATATTTCCTACACCCCAATCTCCATCTCAGAATTTGACCTCCAGGAACAAAACCTGTGACAGTGGTGTCCAAGAGTGGTCTGAGAGAGCAGATCCTATTACGAGATTTTGCAGCTGAAGCACCCACTGGCAAGGTGACAATGAGAACCCCATCACTGGTGTTATGTGGAGCATGGAGAGATCCTGGCACAAGAAATTGTTACAACTTTCGAACTTTTACCAGTGATAAACTGAGATGGTACTGTGAAAAGAAATGCACTAGTGGCACAATATATCAGGTATTTGAGAAATACTGGGAAATAGGAACTAGAAGGATGATATTTCTGGATGCAATAGATGATTTGAAAAAGATAGTAAAAGGCTGAGGGCCAATTAACCAGCAATAAAAGCTAGGAATGAAAGCCAGAGGACCTCTTTGGTAGCATTTAAAGAGATCTGTATCTCTTGCAGCTGGAGAGCTGAAAAAGATAAGGATAATTCCCAGAACTTACTCATAAGACCAATAGAGCTTCAAAGAGGACTGAGTTTTCAGAACTGCTAGTTCTGCTAAATCAAGGTCAGGATCCTATATGAGAAGGAATAGGATCCTGAGAAATGGGATTTGGTTGATGAACTAAAAACATGTTGATTCTTTAGATTCCCTCAAATTATCGTGCCTACAAAAGTGTACCACTTCTCCCTGTTGTCCCCACTCCACCCCTTACTTGAAGATTGCCTTGCTAGACAATCTTCCACTTGCTAGAACTTCCACTCTTGTCTACTAGATCAATAACAAGGGTCAATGCATCATATAACTCAGCCAGCAAATGCTGGGATTATTAATGGAGGAAAAGAAGTATACTTTAGAAGAGCTGCAAGGCCTATCTAAACATATACAGGCAAGGATTGGGACCGTACCTATGGAACAAGATTCTGAGGGTGCTGGATCAAGGGTGGCAGAATATGGGGTTAGATTTCAGAGCATTTATTGATAATGGGAGTCCTCTCTCAGGAGTTGGAGAAAGCAATGGCCACTGCCAAAGTGAAAAAGAAATGCCAGAATTTTTGTGGGAGAAGGTGGATAAAGGATACAAAAGACTCAGAGAAGTGGACTTGTTGGAGTTATATACCATATGAGTCTTGAGTTGTATACCACATGAGTGCTTTTCCTTGAGAAGACTTGAAAGACCATCCATTTACCAAAGCAATAAGGAATATGCTGGTGATCAGGAAACCAGCCTCACTGAGAAGCCCAGAGGTCATTACCCTCTGCTAACCTGTGTTATTATATAGTCTGAAAAGATTCAGGCCATCTGGACACCCCACAGAGCATCACAGCAATGAACTTATTCATGACATCATGCTAATCAGTCCAGATAAAAAAGAAGTGACAAGTTCACTGGAGGACTTGGTAAAAGACATGCACTTCAAAGAGTGAGAGATAAAGCCCATGAATATTCAGGAATTTGCTACATCAGTGTATTATTTAGGGATCCAAGGAGGCATGCCAGGACATTATCTCCAAAGTAAAAGACAAACTATTGCATCCCACAATGCTTATCATGAAGATGGAAGCACAATGCCTCATAGACCCCTTTGGCTTTTGGAGGCTTTGGGAACACTGCACTGACCCACATATCAAGTCATATCAAAGGCAACAGGACCAGGTCCTGTGGCAGGACCAGGCTCTGGTTCAAGCAGGCCAACTGCTTGATCTATAGGACATGTTAGGCCTTGTGTATTAGAGATGATTATGGTAGGAAAAGATGCTCAGGAAATCCTGGCAAGCATATGTACAGATTGACAATGTATTACCCTGGGGTTCTGGAGCAAGACCATGTAATTTGCAGTAATGCATTAATATTTTTTTTAAAAGTAGAGCTTGACTGATACCCAATTACTTTGGGCCCCTTGAACTGAGAGACCAGCAGTCAAGGAAAAGTGTCAGCAACATGACAGTGGCCATGACCTTGCCATTGGGAGAAAACAAAGATCAGTTTCTACCTTGGCGATGGGGAGAAATATGACTTTCACCCTGTTGATTCAGAGTTGTCTCTTGATACCAATGTTGGTAATTAACAGACAAGTACAACAGCCACAGCCTGAGTGAGAAGTGTCTCAAGCTCTAAGAAGTAAAGATCTGAGTTGCCCCACTAGGTAAGTCACCTAGAGAAGCAAAGGAGAATCTAGAATGAATAATACAAGAGGGATGTGATGAGTGTAATTGTGGTCTTAAGGCAAGATGCAGTGGTAGGGTCATTGACCCCACAATCCTTTCTCTTGTACATCTACTTGAGGGAAAGAGGCCACCAGAATCCTGAAGGAGTGGCTTCCAGAACTTAAATGAAAGAAGTGAATCTGAGTGACTCATGGAGGAAGCTGTTATGGATGCTGCATTGCACCCTCCTACTCCCTCACTTCAGAACTGAAGCCCTCATTCCTCTAGCTGCCAATGGTTTTGGAGACAAAGACTTTGCAGCTGAGTATCCACAAGATCATGCCATAGGCTGTATAGAAACACCTTTCTCACATTAGATCCTCTTCCCTGGGGGTAGATGTGGGACTAAGAAGGCCCAGAACTTTCTTTCCTAAAATTGGAACAACTCTCCAGGGTTATTTCAGTTCCAGGGTTCCCCATAAGATCAACTGAGTCCTTTATTATAACGGCATCACAGCTCAATTTTTCCTGGAAATTCTACCTTCACTTCTTCCACAGGTGTTGACCTAAGTGTGCGCCTTTGAACATTTCCTGTAGTGTCTGTTTCCTGGGTGTCCTGACCTTTGACAGATCCTCTCTACACACTACAGCCAGCTTAAAACTCACTCTTCTAACTGTCCTCTAATTTACTTACACACAGGTTAAACTGTCTGAAATTCCTATTTTTATCATTGCCTCCCCACTGTGTGGAATCTCATTTGCTCCCTGCACCACAGGTCCTGCTTTTTCAGAGAGCAATTCATTCCAAGGTTGCGGTCCTTGTCTCCAGGTGAAAGTAAGAACCTGGTAGGTATTATTTTCCTATTTTAATAATGTCAAACCTCTTGCCCCTGATGTGTTTGACGGATTCTAAATTGAGAAGCATCTCAATGAAGAAGACCTAAGATGTTTAAATGCACTTGTCACTGCTGAAGCGTCATCCTCAATGACTGCATGAGTTGAGGACCCACAGAGGGCACACCATCTGAGCAAGTTGAACATCAAGAGGCATTCTGGAGTTTTGTTTTATACATTCATAAATAAATAAGCCCAATTTAGCCTATGGTGGTAAAACTGAAATTAGGCACACAGAGGCAAAATACAGCCTGAAGTCCTCACCCAGAGGAGCCGCTCCCAGGGTTTTGCATGTAAAATCTTGAAAAGATATTCTTTAAATAAATTAATTTTCTCTAGCATCGTCTATCACTGTCACCCAGGGAAGGCCCACCAGTAATCGTGGCTGACATCTTTTCTCTTACAGTATTTAGTGAAATTAAACTGTCAGTCTTCATTTCTCTTGATGGCTTCAGTACTGTACCCATTTCTGACTAAGAGTTTGTGCGTTTTTGTTTTTTTTAACATTAATTTTCAAGAGAATCTTGGTGGATTCAAAGCCCATATTTTCAGATTGGCATCTTTAGATGAGACTCAGGATAGTGGAGACAAAGACATCAAGAAAAATGAAGGTTGGCAACATACAAGCAGAATAAAACATTTTTCCCCTTTTACTGACTTGGAATTCTATAATTAGAAAGCTTGGGAGAGTTCCAGGCCCAGAAATGGCCTCCTTGTTGCTGAGATTGGACATGAGATAGGCCTGTGACTCTATGCCTCAAGATAATGTCAAATAGACTAGGTACAAGGAGGGTTTTCCCACCAGGGAGGCAGGGCAGCCTACAAAATAAGATCACTCACAGAGGTGATCACCTCTCCAAACTGCTCTACAGAGGCCTCCTTGGTGGTGACATTTTGTCATCTCTGTGACTGTTTCAGCTCCCTGAGCTACGTCAGACTGTGCTTTACAGATTCAGGACTTGACATGGCCCTTTAATCAATGGACCCTCCAAATATAGCAACACAAATGAGAAGTTCTTGAAACTGTTTTTGTACTCACTCTCCTTCTCACCAAATATCCCACCCAGCTGGGTTTTGATTAAATTGCAGGATAGGCAAGTTTGCTGTTCAGTGTCTTGGTGTCATCTCTCATCTTCTCACTTACATGACACCCAGGGTGCTCATGCTACTTTTCATAAGCTCAGCCATGACCCATATTCAGTTCTTCCTCTAATATTGTGATGTTCTTTAGCTTAAAACCATATCCTTTTACCCTCCTAATAGCCAAATTTATATTCTGTAAGTATCGCAGAAAGTGCCATAGCTATCAATCACTTATATCTCCATCAAAACCAGTTTATTTAACTAAGGGTTAGAGGACAGCAAACTAATAAAATATATTCAGCCGGAGGCAAGGATGAAGTCTTAATATCTATGGAGTATTTTTAAAGCAGAGTCCATGCTAACCAAAATTGAGCTCCCTAAAGACTTATCTGTGTCTTATTCATGTTTCTATATCTTTCCGTATTTACCACAGTGCCTTGAGTAAGTGGGGAGTTCAAATAATGTTGGATTCACTGTGATCAAATGCATTTAAAGTTACTGACTGAAATTCTGCAGAACACACTCCATTTGGCTGTGTAGCTTTGTAGTTAAAATCATAAACTTTTGGGTTAAAAGGCTTAGACTCTGGTTTTAGGCTACCATGTACTTGGGGAAGTATGTTTTGTGGGCAGGTTATACGACATTGTTGAGTTTCAATTTTCTTATGCATAAAATGGGCACAATAACATTATGTATCTCATAGGGTGGGTGTAGAGATGACATTTGTAAGAGACTCTGCATAGTGACATGTACATAGGTAATGCATGTTAATAACAATAACAGTAATAGTAATACTAATATAAATACTTATTGATTTTTATGACTGTGGACTTAGAGTTAATTTATGGGCTAACTCTCAACTATTTCTTGATGCATTTGAACTACAGGAACAATACAATTTTTAACACTTAAACCACCATTATTATTTTACTTCTGTAAAACATGCAAGGGAATGAGATCATTGTGCCTGAAGCTTATTGGAAGAGAACAGAAATTGGAAAACTTTTCCTGGAAAGGACTAGATAATAAATATTTCAGGTTTTGGGGGCAGCATATAGCCTCTGTCTAACTGTTCAACTGCTGTTTAGCCAAAAATGAATGGGTGTGTCTGTGTTTCAATAAAAAGTTATTTACAAAACCAAGCAATGACCTGAAGGAGGAAAAACCAGAGAAACACATTGAGTTAGTGAGCTCCATCATTGAGTGATGCCTCATATGAGTGAGTGACTGTTAAAGGCTCATATTCCATCTAGCATTCATAAAAAACCACTGTATCTTTATAATAAACTCTACATTTGTGCTTAAAAAGCAATCAGACAAATATCGCACAGACATACAAATCAGAAGAAGTGTTTGGCTAGATTTGATCCCCAGGCTATACTTTGCAAAGAGAATCTGAAGTCACTGTAGAATAGGTGAATCAGAGTGGATTCCCTATTATTTCCATCAAGAACTAACAGGTGGAGCTCTAGAGAAGGCCAGACTCTCCCCACAGAAAGGTGACCTACTTATATCAGGGAATACATGCTCAGCATGGAGGCTAATAAGATATACCTTGCAAGACATCCTAGGACAGGTAGCCAAGGTAAGTAGATTCACTAGCTAACTTCAGTAGCTTGTCAATCTAGTGTTTGCAGGTTGTATTTCTTTGCTTTCCCCAAATGGTTGGTTAGGAAATCAGACACCATAGTAACCTTCCAATTTTAGAGAGTAGAAGGGTTTTGCTGGTTTTTCGTATATAGTTAAATAGAAAGAGAGAAGCCAGTGAGGGAGATCTTAAATCTGTCTTTGTTGATATGATTCATCCCACAGCCAGAGTGTCTTCTTTTATTTGACTACTTACAGAATGTGTCCACAGCAGACTTAACCACAATGTACAAGTCATTGGGAGAAACTTACTCCATTTACAATGGAAGAGAAGGAAACCTGAACTCCAACCATTGGCAGCACTGAGGAGTGGCCTGGGAGAATTCCAGCATCAGTAAAAAAAAACAAAGAAAAAATCAAAAAGCTTCAAAACATGTCTGATAGCCCCCATTTCCAACCAGATTCCACCCCCCTTTTAAAAATAGAAAATAATGTCAGAAACTATTACCAGCTGAGAATATTAAAGTACCCAGAGCAGCCAGAATCGGACCACCAACACTGGACAAGATTCTATAATTTCTGACCAGCCTCAGAAAAGTAACAAATGGATCAAGTTTTGAGCAAATTGCTTCTCAATGGTTATTTACACAGAAATTTACACTAGTTCAATCTGAGCCAGATGATGATAATCGATTGAACACGAATATAGAGTACCCAGCCTTCACTGGCCTAGCCCTAGCTTAGTTTGCATATGATCAGATGACAGACAGTATGGGGGGGGGGTTCCTCTCTCTTAAAAATGTGGAAATGTGGTTGAGAATACAAATTCCCAAACAAAACCAAATTGCAGAAGCCAGTCTATCATAGTTTCCAGAAAATCATAAAGGCCATTAAATTTGAATGAACATTACAAGAGCTGAAACCCAGCTTGAATTGATGCATTTTCATTTCAATTGCATTTGATTATTCTTGTTATGTTATTACTATGCTCATAACTGTTGCAATTTGTCAGTATGGAGCGATTACTTCCCAAAAGTAATATGGCATGAAATCAAGAACGCCAAACGATGGTTTGCTCTGAGCACCCATTTTAGAGGCAATTGGTCAGGCAGAATTTCATTTAGGAAGCTGAAAGCAGTGTGTTGGTCAGAGTTTGAACACTTATAATTGGGGAGAAAGGTCCTAGAGAAAGAGCATTGAATTTGAAACAAACTTTGTCTTTTTTGTCTTTAAATCGTTGCGTGAGCTTGGGCTGATGTTACAAACTACACGCCTCAAGCCTTCATACAAGCAGTTACTTCTTTTGAAAATACTTCCCTTCCTTTTCCCCAAGGTCTTCTTGGTGAATTCCTCTTCCTTCAAGTTTCACCTTTGATGTATATTCCCTTTGACTTCCCCATTAGAGTAGATTATATTAAAAAATCCTTTAATAATAATATAACATATATTATTTCATGCATGTAAAATGGCATGGTGTTATTCGGGTCCCTATACCACTTCTTACTTTAATTTTTTGTATATATATATATATATATATATATATATATATATATATATATATATACACACGTATATGTATATATATATACATATATATAATGTGTATATATATATATACACATATATAGAAGATTATATATGTGTATATATATGTGTATATATACACATACATACACATATATAATCTTCTGCACAGACTATTAACTTCTTGATAGGTATGCTTGTTCAATTTTATGTTTGCAGCATTCAGAACAGTGATGACACAGAGTAGACATTTAATAAGTACAATACGTTTTTACTTCTGTAAAATGAGGAAAATGGTTTCTGTTCTTTCCTTCATATAGTAGTTGCAAGAATAAAATGAAATTATGTGTATGAAAATTCTGTGTCAACTAAAATATGTTCTACACATATTAGAAGTTATGATGCTCTCCCAACGAGGAAAATATAATCTATATGAGAAATCACAAAGATGCTCATTAATACAACTGGGACCTAGGTGTGTTGAGAACCCACGTTCATTACTTCAGCTGCTCAACAAAAATATAAATACTTAACTTATCCTGTGTTAAAAAGGGGAAGAAGTCTCCATACGTGGTTTTTATAAGGAAGATATAGAGTGTGAAGCGATGCAGGGTGTGACAAGATGATGAAATATTTTGAATAAAAATCTCCATTAAATATTTATTTACGTATATTTTTTTTTTGCAATTTACACTTTGCTAAACAGGTCTGTCTCTGAAATGCAGGGTCTTTCCCTGCCTCTGAAGGACTCAGTAGAAGACAGAACGGTTACAGGGCACTTGCTCCTTCACCATGATGTATGAGAATGTGTATCAGCATAAAGGTCCATCCACAATAAGTGAAAAAGTAAATGATAATACGTGGGTGCAATGAAATGCTCTGCAGCAAAATGAACCATTACTATTATAATATGGTAACTTGAGTGACTCACACAGATGTAATATTAAGGAAAAGCTAGTGCCTTAAATGGAAACACACTATATGATTCCACATAAATGAAGTTAAAGAATAGGTTGGAAAAAACCAAGAAGCCATAGTGCCTTACCTTATAAATAGACAAAATAAAGTTTGTACTATGTTAAAAAAAAAGAAAGAAAGAAAGAACCAGAGGGTAGGGGGGCGTGTGGTAGATCAGGGTAAAGGGGATCCAATATATGGTGATGGAAAGAGAACTGACTCTGGGTGGTGAACACACAATGTGATATATATATATATATATCAATGATGTATTACAGAATTGTACACCTGAAGTCTATGTAACTTGACTAACAATTGTCACCACAATAAGCTTTAATTTTTAAAAATAGCCAAAAGTAATATATGGCGATGGACGTCAAAATAGTGGTTAATCCTGGGTGTGTTTTGGGTGGGAAAGGGAATGAGAGAGATAAGACTTAGGATACTAGAAATGTTATATATATAAATACGAAAATTCTTGGGCTGCCCATTTAAGATTTGTGCACCTTACTCCATGTATGTAATTTCCTCAATAAAAAGTGTAGCCAAACAAAGGAAAGTAAAACTCCTGTTCAGGGGTGGATTCATGAAGGATGTATATATTTGAAGTAGACAGATTCACTCTATTCTCTTGTTCATTATGGTCTGCATTTTTTGTCAATTACAACTCAATAAAGCTAAAAACAAAAGACAAAATAAAGGAAAGACATGAGGAGGGGGAGAGGAAAGGAATTCTGAACACTGATAGGCTGATAGACTGAAACTGATAGATTGAAACTCTTCTTCAAAAACCTTTTCTTGCTCCTCTTCCTGCTCTCTCTCCTCAATCACCATTACCACCTTTATCAGGTAATACTGAAACTTCTTCCCTCCTTAGGTTATTTATTTGCTGATAACATTAATTGAGAAGTCCTTAAATATAGATAGGGACTTTGACAAATAGGAAATAGATATTCATAAAAACATAACAAAAGGGCAGCTACTGTTCTGCTCCAGCTGACTGCTGCCAATAAAGAAATTTAGACATAGTATATTCAGATCTTTTGATTTTCCAAGAGAAGACAATCATCCAGATATTTATGAGAAATCTTCTTAGTTGCAGAAATTGTCAAATAATTAGAATGTTTTTACAGGACTGTATAGGCCAAACAAAATGATCTGTTGACCAGACTTAACCAAAAATCTGCCCATTTGATGAACATGCAATTGCTGCTTGTGATATATCATGTCTTCCACAGTGTTACAATGATATTTGAACCATGCATTTATGTATTTTTTGCATGTATAAAGACAATATTAATTACTTTATTGAACATTACTTAGCCAGCATTGTGCTGAGCACTCAATCTATATTTCACTTAATCTTTAGGAAGGTATATACATAGTTATCTTCAATTTTAAGACCACAAAATGGGGTTCTTTGAAATAGATTAACTAGCTTGTACAAAGGCAAAAATTAGTAAGTGGAAGAGGCAGGATTCAGGCTATGCTTGACTTTAAGTCTGAATATCTGATCATTAGTGCTATATGCTGCATAACTCTTCTCTACTGTGAATTGGAGAATATGTTATTTATGTCCAACCAATGTCTTTTTAGATTCTGAGGTTGAATGTAACTTGTGGAAGACAGGAACCAAGCCTCATATATATATATATATATATATATATATATATATATATATATATATATATATATATACACACATATATATATATTTAACCTTACCTTAAAATTTTCTTGCATATAGGGTTTTAGCAAATGTTGATTGAATGAATTAATGTTTGGGGATAGACCCATTTATTTATTCTTCCTCTATTACACTAAATAATACATAGAGCTAAGCATAATGTTGGCTTTCAAAAAAAGAATTTACTTTCACAAAATAGTAAAGTAGTGTAGGGTGGTGAAAAATGCACTGGTGTTTCGGTCAGTAACCTTGAATTAGAAATATAGTTTTCTCACTAGTCACTCTGTACCTTAGTCTTTTCATTTCTAAACTTTAAAGATCGGATTAAAAACTCTTAATTCCAATGACTCTACTGTTGATTTTTATTGCCTGAAACTAAAGCTTGAAAATTAACTTTGGTCCAAATTTCTATGCCATTGTATCACTTAGGACACTTTCTTTTGCAAATATTATGAAATCCAACCCAAGTTGTCTTAAACCAAAAAGTAATGTGCTGACTCAGAACTGTACAGTCCAGAGATAGGTCTGGTTTCAGGTATGTCTGGAACAATATTACCAGGATCCCTTTCTCTCCTTTTCGAAACTCAGTCTTACTCTCCTATTTGTGTTGACTTTATTTTCAGATGACACCCTCTTCATGGTTATGAGATGGCTACAGAAACTCCATATCTTTTTTTATTATAAAAATTAATTAGGGTGACAATGGTTAGTAAAATTATATAGGTTTCAAGTGTGTATCTCTATAATACATTGTGTGTTCACCACCCAGAGTCAGTTCTGCTTCCATCGCCATATATTTGACCCCATTTACCTTCTTTTATCACCTTCCCGCTTACCCACTGTTAACCACTAAACTCTTGTGCATGTCTATGATTATTTATTTCTTTTTTTCATTTGTCTTGTTCCTTTGTTGCTTTCAGTTTTTTATCCCACATATGAGTGAAGTCATATGATTCTTGACTTTTTCTGTCTGACTTATTTCGCTCAGCATAATAATCTCAAGATCCATCCATGTTGTCACAAATAGCTATATTTCATCTTTTCTTATGACCAAGTAGTATTCCATTGTGTATATATATACCAGAACTTCTTTATCCATGCATCTATCAAAGGACACTTTCGTTGTTTCTATGTCTTGACCATCATAAATAATGCTGTAATGAACATTGGGGTACACATATCTTTAGGGATTAATGTTTTCAGATTTTTTGGATAGATATCCAGGAGAGGGATTAATGGTAATTCTATTCTTAATTTTTTGAGGAACATCCATACTGTTTTCCATAGTGTCTGTACCAATTACATTCCCACCAACAATGTATGAGAGTTCCTTTTTCTCCACAGCCTCTCCAACACTTGTTATTACTTGTCTTGTTGATGATAGCCATTCTAACAGGTGTTAGGTGATAGCTCATTGTGGTTTTGATTTGCATTTCCCTAATAGCTAGTGAAATTGAGCATTTTTTCATGTATCTGTTGCCCATTTGTATGTCTTCTTAGGAGAAGTTTCGTTCAGGTCCTCTTCCCATTTTTTAATTGGATTATTTGTTTATTTTGTTGTAAGGTTGTATGAGTTCTTTATATATTTTGGATACTACCTTTATATATAAGGATACTACCTCCTTATCAGAGGTATTGTTTGCAAATATCTTCTCCCATTCTGTTGGACACCTCTTTGTTTTGTTTATGTTTTCTTTTCCTATGCAGAAAGTTTTTCATTTGATACAATCCCATTCATTTATTTTTGCTTTTACTTCGCTTGCCTTTGAGGTCAAATTCATAAAAATCCTCTTTGAACTCAAGATCCATAAGTTAATACCTATGTTTTCTTCAATGCAGTTTATTATTTCAGTTCTTATGTTTAGGTTTTTGATCCATATTGAGTTAATTTTAGTATCTGGTGATAGATATCAGTCTGGTTTCACTCTTTTGTACGTGACTTTCCAATTTTCCCAGCACCATTTATTGAAGAGGCTCTCTTTTCTCCATTGCATGTTTTTTGCTCTTTTGTTGAAAATTATCTGCCCATATAAACGTGGGTTGTTTTTTTTTTTCTGGATTTTCAGTTGGTCTACGTGTCTGTTTTTCTGCCAATACCATGCAGTTTTGATTGCTATCACTTTGTGGTACAAGTTGAAGTCAGGGAGTGTGATATCGCCAGCCTTGCTCTTTTTCCTTAGGATGAAGCTCTATATCTTGTATCATTTTATTGTGAGGTCCAGCTGACAAGAGAAAACTTCCTCTTCCCTAGGCCTTGACAGTTGCATAGAGCCAAGTTCTCACTGCTCTACTTAGGTTGAATGAATTCCTGTTTGTGAACCAATCATTCTTGCCAGTTACATTAGATTTACTAATAGGCTTATACCAGAAGCTCTAAGATCAAGATGGAGCCACATTAGCATCTCCTGAAAAGCTTTAAATGATACTTAGGTATGTTTCTCACCCTAGGGAAATTAAGTCAGAATATCTAGGAGTGAAACTCAGGCATTAATCTTTAAAAAGTATACTGCATGATTCCAGTATGAATCCTGGCTTGACCAATCCCAGTTCAGATAATTTGTGATGCAACCTTGGAGGTGTGACTGAAGTCATTTCATTTTAAAACACATGCGCTAAGCATAGGTGAACTTCGGGAAATGCTTTACCAGAGAATGTTTGATGGGTGCTGGAGTTGAAACATCTTGGGCTCCATTGTTTTGAACCTAGAAAATTTGGACTTCTCCTTCTTCCTATTATGCCTCCTTATTCTTTCCTATATGGGAATGGAGTAAGAGGTAACAATTCCTGTGGGATCCCACAGTCATATGGTCTGGCATATTAAATACCTAAATGTTGAGAATTAAAATTTGAGACATTTGGGTAGTCATGTCACTCTTTCAAGAAGTTATAGTATCTACTCTGGCCACCAGTGGATACAAATAGGGCCTTTTACTGAGAGGGCTTCTTAAAACATTGGCCTCTCCCACAGATTCATCTGTCTGTGACTTACATCCATGCTATTCACATCATTGTCATGTTCTCTCGCAAGTGACTGGCATGTGCTTCTGGAGAAAAATGTATCCCTGGCTTCATGAAAATGTAAATTAGAATTTTAATTTCCAGCGCACAGGCTGGACATAGTCTTAGGCAATAAGGCATGTCAGAGCAATATAAAACTAATAGCAAAAACAATATGAGCCTTGAAATAATGCCTAGATACTTGAGTGCTTCTTCCAGGAAATAGGGTCCCTAATTGAGGCCCATGCTTAATGGTCTTAGACATTTTAAAATGCTTCCAGTCCTAAGGAACTGTTTTGTCATCCTTCCCACGCTATAGCAGATTTCTCATACGTAAAATAAATTCCTTCCCAGCCTGAAAAACACAATGGTTAGTACCTGAAACCCCACTGGGGTCTGGCTTCCTAGGCATCTCCACCTCTTTCTTTTCTAACAATCATTGAACAGAAGTCAATCCTCTTCACCATGTCCTTTATAGACATCTTCAAAGGTGTAACAATTAATGATAGAAAGGGAAAATATACTAATATCTATGTTATGGCAGGCACTGCACCAGGGTTTTATAGTTCCTAATGTCCTTACAGCCACATGAGGTATATAGCATGTTAACCAAAAGATCAGCAAGGAAATCGAAGCTTTTAACAACACTAGAATCCAACAAGGACTAACAGACATCCATAGAACATTCTAGAAAACTAGAGCAAAATGCAAATTTTTCTCATTTGCACATGGAATAGTCTCCATCACACCATTTGATAACCAATAAAACATGCCTTGATATATTTAAAATCATTAAAATCACGTGGAGTATGTTTTTCGAACATAATGGAGTGAAACTAGAAATCAATCACAAAAAGAAATTTTCAAAATTTAATTCTAAATAATAACTTGGTCACAAGCAAAAATCACAAGGGACATGAGAAAATACTTTCTTTGAGATAAATTTTTAAAAGGGACAACATAAAAGAACTTATGGAATTCCGTAAAGGTAGTACCTACATGGAAAATTTTAGGTAAAAAAGCTAAAATATATGAAATTAATAACATAACATTCCAACTTATGCATTTGAGAAAGAAGAGCAAACTAAATATAAAGCATCTGGAAGGTAGGAAATAGTAAAATATTAAGTGGATGCTAACGAAATAAAAAAAGAGTGAAAATTAAAAAAAAAAAAGTTGGTTCTTTGAAATGTTTGAATGAATTGAGCAACTTTTAAACTGACAAAGAAAAAAAGAGAAGACTGATATTGCTAAAATCAGGAACGAAATGGGAGATATTACTACTGACCTTATGTAAATTAAAATATGTGCATGAAGGAATACAATGAAAAACTACCTACCAACAAATTAGATAATCTGATCAAATGGAAACATTCCTAGATAGAAAAATACTACCAAAACTGAATGAATAAGAAATAGAAATTCTGAATAGGCCTATTATATGAATCTGCTCAGATTGCCATAACAAAAGACCTCAAACCAGGTGGCTTAAACAAGCAAAATTAATTTTTTCACAGTCCTAGAGGCTAGAGGTCCCAGAACAAGGTTTGGCATTTGGTTTCTGGAGAGTGCTCCCTTCCTGGCTTGCAAACAGGAGCCTTTTCACTGTGTCCTCACATGACCTTTTCTCTGTGTGTGTAGAGAGTGAGAGAGAGCTCTGCTGTCTCGTCCTTTTTTCAAAAGGACGCTAGTCCTATCAGATCAGGTTGCTGCGATCATAAACTCATCTAATCTTAATTACTTGGTTAAATCGTACCATAACTACTTGGGATCATAATAAAAGGACTAAAATGAGCTTACAAATAGTTTCATATTATATAGGAACATCCTTATTGTAAATGATAATTATAAAATGCTGGATGAAAACTTGTATGTAGAGCCTGATCCCAAGGACATACATCTGACTGTTTAAAAAACAATTCTGAAAGAAAGCACATGAGAATAATAACAGTGGTTATCTTTAGGTTATGCGGATGACTTTTTTTTCCTTTTTTCTAATTTACTTTTTCTAAAAATTCTATGATGAATATGAATTACTTTTACAACTATTTTTAGAAATATGTGACTGTCTTTTCAGAAGTTAATAGCTTTTTTTGGTTTGTGGTGTATAGAAAGTATACTGAGGAATAGATAAAAGTTGTGTATTTGTACAATGGAATATTATTTGGCAGTAGAAGTTCTAATATATGCTATGGCATGGATAACCCTTAAAAACATTATGGTAACTGAAAGAAGCTTGTCACAAAATAACATACATTACATGATTTCATTTATATGAAATGTCCAGAATAGGCAAATCGATGGATGGAAATTACATAAGTGGTTGCCTAGAGTTGGGGTTTATAGGGAGATTAATCGGTACTGGGTTTTGGGAGGGCTATTGAAATGTTCTAAAACTTATTATTATTCTGGCTGATAAGCTCTGAGAATATAGTAGACAAACAAAGCACAAAAAGTAACCATCAAAACAACAACACTAAATTAATTGTACCTTATATAGGGATGAATTGTACGGTATGTGAAATATAACTCATTAAAGCTATTATTTAAATGGAAGAATAAATGAATACTATGAAGAAAGCTATGCCAATAAATTTGACAACTAAGTTTAAATGTAAAAATTTTATAAAAGACAGAAATGACCAAAACTGGGACAATAAGAAGACAAAATCCAAACAGCCCATTATACAGTAAACACACTGAATTAATATTATACTAACTTAAAAAAAATACTATATTAACTTTAGGTGATGATGCCTTCACAGTTGAATTCTATCAAATGTATATGAGATAAATAATATAAATTCTACACTAATTATTTCAGAACATGGATTTCCCTAACAGATGTTATGAGACAAAATTTATCCTGTTAGAAAAATCAGATAAAAATTTTAAAGAATAAAAATTACCAGCCATTTTTCTTCATAAACTTAGACAAAACATTTTAAGATAATAATAGAAAATAAAATCCAGTATGTAAAATTGATAATATATAATGACTGTATAGGATTTGTACCAAGAAGCAAGGTTGTTTTAACACTTGAACATCAATCAATTCTATTTACTACATTAACAAAATAAAGAAAAAAAAACATGTAGTTTTTATATGCTGTCCATATATGCTGAAATAGGATTTCATGAAAGTCAACACACATTCATTAAACAAACTAAACCAACAGCGAACAGACAATAAATCCTAAAATTGAAAAAGGGCATTTATGAAAACCCCACAGCTATAATCATACTTAAAGATGAAGAATGAATGCCATCTGCTTAAGACTGGGAATACCACAAGGTTATATACTGTCACTACTTCTACTCAGTATTGTACGAGAGGTCCTAGTCATTAATGATGCAAGAAGAATAAATTAAAGGCACATAGATTAGAGAGGAAGAATTAAATCTGCCTAAATTCACAGATGCTCTGTTAAGGAAATTACAAAAAAATAATAAAATAGTAATAATAATTCTACTAGACTAAGACATGAATGTAGCAGAGTCACCTGATATATGTTTTATAATCACAGATGAATTTTATTTGCATATATAAGTAATAAATACTTGAAAATGAAATTTTAAAACAATACCACTTATAACATCAAAATATGAAATATGTAGATATAAAACTTGAGCTATAGATGGAAAACTATAAATATTGCTCTGGCAAATTTGAAAGGACCTGAATAAATGGAGATTTATGTCATAGTCATGGATTGGAAGATTTAGTACTGTTAAAATGTCAGTTCTATCAAAAATTATCTATAGGGTCAACGTAAGCCCTGTCAAAATCTGAGCAACATTAAAAAAAAATGTAATCTGATACTAGTATTTTATGAAACTACAAAAGATTTAAAAGGTACAAAATAATCTTAAAAAGGAAAACATTGGAGGAACTACACTACCTGACTTCAGTAATTAAGACAATGTCATATTTGCATTAAAAGTACAAATATATAATACTTGTATATTGAATCAATTGAATAGAACCGCGAGACCAAAAGTGTATATATAATATATGCACACATACATATACACACAATATTTTCAGTTGATTTTCAGTCAAGATGTCAGATGTCAAGGTAATTCAATGTGTGGAAGAATAATCTTTTTGTGAAATGGAACTGGAAGAACTGGAACTCTATTTGGGGGGGAAAAAACAACTTTGACTTTGACTTCACACTGTATGCAAAAATTTATTGAAAATGGATCATATAATTCAACTAAAACCATACAACATGAAATAATTCTGGGAGAAAATCTTCATGGCTTTTGGGAAATCACAGTTTTCTTACATAGGACCAAATAAGGAAGAACTCCAGAAGAAAAAAAATTAAGTGGACTGTATGAAACGTAAGAACTTTTATATTTATATAAAAAGTTTAGAATTTCTCATAGACAATCCTCTTATTAGTGAGCGTAGCAGCTATCCAGAGGGGTGCTATGACTATTAGGGATCACAAAGTAGGGGTGTCTGCAGCACTATTAATGTCCCTTGAGGCTGTGTAATATGTTTCAATTGAGGTGAACACATTTTGGATGTCAAATCCCCATCCTTTACTTTGCTTGTACGGTATTGATAAATTTAGCATTAGTATCCATTTATTTTACTGTATGGGTAGGAGGAATGGGTGTGGAGAATGCATTATTTTCATGGCCCTGTTTATGAGGCTTATTAGTCAAAGGGTAGAGGAATATTTTTCCTGATCTTTGTCAACGTGGATATAATGTATTTTTACATAACTACTGACATTATAATTATGGTTACGTTCAAAGCCCAAAGAAAGTGACAAAGTATGCTAAACAGTTAATAAGTTTAAGCAATATGCTATGTGACTTATCAATATTACATCATGTAATCTTATGAAAACTTTATGAGGTAGGTTATGTCCCTAATTTATAACTAAGGCCACTCAGATATTTACATGACTCACCCTATATTTGGTCCCGTGTCACCTTCATTTAATTCTTTTTTATTGTACCACGTTCATAAAATTAGCTGGCTAAATCAACTCAACTCCATTCATGATCATTAACCCAGATCTAATCAAATAGATGCAATGTGGCAAAAAATAGTGGTAATAAATCAGGCCTAACTCATCCTCAGAAAGTTTCAAGATTACGCAAGACACTTATCTCCCTTCAGCAAATCTTTGGCAAATTAAAATTCCTGAAATATCCTTGATTATGAAATCACAAAATTAGGTAGCTGAAAGGGAATTTGATAATATTTCAATTAAACTCCGTCTTCTAAGATGAGGAACTGGATGTCCAGAAGTATTAAAATGCTTTGCCCAAAGAAATATTGGAAGAAAAATTAGAGTCTTACGTTAGGTTACCAAATTCTAACTTCTGCCCTCTTGCTGTTCTTCCAATTGTCTCTAGTAACACGCTAGGTATAAAACCCGGGAAGGATGAGAATGCACAGAGAATCAGAGGAAAACAAGCAATCGCGGTGACATTCCTGACGTTCCTCACTGCACACCAAGAAGAACAGCAAAGATGTGATAGAAGTTGGCAGCAAGGCAGCGGGAGCCTGAAGTATGGAGGTGGCGGGTAAACCAGAAGGCAAATATCATCAGCATCAGATGTTGGATGGACAGTTTATTGATTTTCCTTTCCCTTTAGTCACGATGCACATCAGTAAATAGCAGACCATGTCATGGGAGCCAAGCTGGAACCTGGCAACACGGGGAAAGATGAAGCCTTGAAGGGGAGTCTGGCTGCTGTGGCAAGCATCTCACGTCCATAGCCCCCTCGTGTGCATGTTCATGAGCAGCTCTTTAGGTCAGAATGTAACTTAGTCTGGCATTCTTCCAAGTACCGCAAAGCACCACAGCTTCCTGCCTGTAGTTCTGTAGTGCTTGCTAATAGTCACAGTTAGATGAGAGGGATGAGAAAGCTTGGTTATCTCCTTCCCAGGAGGAGGCTGGAACAGATTCTTCCGTTATCCTGTGGCAGATGGAGGATGATTCTACAGAGTCTGTGTGTCCTCAGGTCCCTGCTATGATCTGAGCCCTGCAAGGCCAAGAAAATCCATTCCTGTGCTCTGTAAGTTCAGAGGTCTTGACTTCCAGACAACGACAGTGCCACCTAATTGCACATGGCAACTGCCACCCAAACTTTGTGAGCTCCTCAAATCATCAGCCCTATAAAGGCGTCACCATCATGGCACATGTCATGCGCTCTGATCATTAGGAGGAGCTAAGATTACTGTTGTATAATGGGGCAGGAAAGCATATGTTTGGCTCTTAAATGATCCATGGAAATCTCCTGAACAGCTTTGAGGGCACATGACCAAACAGAGCAACTTGATGCAGATAAAGCCCTGGTCACTCAACCAGGAATGTGGGTCTGTCCCCCCACCTATACCAGCAGAGTCACAAGGATGAGAGGAATCTGAAATCAGTGAGAGATAAAGAAGTATCAGGCTTGGCCTAGAAATCAGCTGCAGCAGGTGGGACTCTAATTATTACCACAAATATTCTCCTTCTGCAATTCATCCAGGAAAACAAAAAAGAAGCCTACCAGAATCCTAAAGAAGCTGCTCCCAGAGCTCATAAGATACAAGTATACCCAAGTGTCCAAGTGTTGGACTGTGATAGACATGGCACGGCACTGCCCAGCTCAGAAACACTTTCTTTAGATTAGAAACACTTATTCACTCAGCTGCTGATAGTGTTAACAGCCAACAGCGTGAAACTTGATTTCCCTTCACAACGTTTGCCCTTGGTAGAAGAGAGCTATCTTGTCCAAGATCACTCCCACTTCCTGCGGCAGGTGTCACCCAGGGAATGGAGGATAAGAGAGTGGAAGGGCAGGAGAACAGGGGAGGCCTTTGTTACTATCGCATGGCAACCAAATCCCTCTGTCCAATCTGCTCCTTTTACTCCCCAAAGGTGTTGATTCTGAGAGCACTCCCCAGTGAACTTCCGGTATACTTTCTAGAAAACCTAACTTGTGATATCCTCATATTTTCCACTTTCCCATGCTCTTCATTTTTTTTTTTTTTGCTATAATTCCATATTTATATCTGTGATAAATATTTTTCAGCTTTTGTATATTTTATAGGACATATATGGGCAACAGATTCTTCCAGATTCATTAATCTGAAAATGTCTATACATTTATAAATTGTTGTCAATTGTGTGATATGTTCTCACTGGGATAGAACTCTAGGATGGTGTCGGGCGGCGAGGCCTGCGGGGTCTCTGCTCCCGCTCCCCACACAAGAACGCAGAACATGGTGAGGCCAAAAAGGAACACCCACGGAGCCATAGGTAGGGGAGTCATACCACTATATTCTCGCTGGCGGCATCCACCTCTCTGCAATCCGCTCTTATTAGCTCAGCCACCATCTTCTTGCTAGCCCCCGTTTTTCTGCTAGCATAGCCACAGCAGTTATATTAGTGGCCAATGGCTCACTGGTTACAGCTGACGGCCAACTAGCCACAGCTAATGGCCATCCAATCACAGTTGATGGCCATTTACTACCTGAGCCAGCACCTTTCTATGTGAGGCCGAGAGCCTGAAAACTGCTTTCTGGGGCTCTGCCCTCACAGATGGCACGTTCCCTTTTTTTTTTTCTTCCAATACTTTAGATATATTGTTTAAGTGGCATCTGTTTTTAATCATTCACATTATTAAAACAGACATCAGTTTATTTTTGTTTTATTGAAGGTAATCCATCTTTTCTCTGTCCCTCTGGATGCTCTTATTATTTTTGTTTTTTAATAGTTTGTGTATCATTTGTCTAGATGAAATCTTTTTTTATGTATTTTTTCCCTCTTAGGATTCTTGGAGATTCTTAAATTTTGTCAGGTTGAAAAAAAATGGCTAGTATTTCTCTACATTTTTCTTCACCTAAGTCTCTGATTCCATGTTGTGTATATTTTTAACATATATAATGTGTTTTTTTATAGTCTTCTTTTCCTATTATCTATCAATTTTGATCTCTGCCTTCAATTTGGATATTTTCTACAGGCTTTTTGCTGTTTCCAATCTAATATTACACCCAATACTTTATTTTAGTGATTGAGTTTTTGATTTCTGTGATTTTTGGTCTGACACACTGTCTTGCAGGGCGGCCTGCAGGGTCTCAGCTCCCGCTCCCCACACAAGAACACAGGATATGGTGAGGCCAAAAAGGATCACCCACTGAGCCATAGGTAGAGGAGTCATACTACTATATTCTCGCTGGCGGCTGGGTTGGAGAAACAGGAAGCCGGAGCTACACTGTTCGCAACCCTCACTGCACTGCTTGTAGGTTCAGCCACCATCTTCTTGCTAGCCCCCATTTTTCGTTAGCGTAGCCACAGCAGTTATGTTAGTGGTTAATGGCTCACTGGTTACAGCTGATGGCCAACAAGCCACAGCTGATGGCCATCTAATCATAGATGATGGCCATTTACTACCTGAGCCAGCACCTTTCCATGTGAGGCCGAGAGCCTGGAAACTGCTCTCTGGGGCTCTGTCCCCACACACACTTTCATGTTTTAAGTCTTTGCTCAAAATTTCTCTCCTCATTTCTTAAATGTATTAATTATAAGTATTTTTAAGTTTTTTTCTGCAAAGTCACATTTTTTTGGTCTTTTCTTCTTTTTGTACTATTGATTTATTGTCACTCAGTCTTTATTTTGGCCATGTATCTTAATTTATTGATTGTATCATGGACTTACAAAGGAAAGAAAATAGGGAATCTTGATGTGTGCTTTCTGCAGAGATGCTTACTTTTTCTTGTCAGACAGGTAGTGCTGCAACAAATAAGTTTTATCCTTTCAAGAATGGATTTAGGCTTTATTGATCTATTTCAGTTTTGTGTTTAATCCTAGGAAATGGTCCTTATTCGTAAAGCCAAGTCCTTCTGGTGTCTCAACAGAAATCCCGAGGAGCTTACCATGGGCCCTCTTGGTAGTGTTTGAACTCCAACTTCCATCTCCCCGGCTCTGCATGACCATAGAAGCGTCTGGTCTGGTCTTTCATTTACTAGTTAATGTTTTGTGGTGAGTTTCATAGAGTTTTCCTGGCTGTAAACTTATATAGATGATGTATTACAGAAATGTAAACCTGAAATGTATATTACTTGACTAACAATTGTCACCCCAATAAATTTTAATTAAAAAAAAAAAGAATTTAGGAGTTATTCAATGACTTTTTGGACATTTGTTTGCAAATTTTGAGACTTGTTTCTTTGATTCCCTCTGTTCCAAAACTTTGTTATTCAGATTTATGTTATTTTGTGGACTGGAGTTTGGTCTCTGACTCTTCAGTCCATTTAAAATGTCACTTAATATTTAGGGCCGTGCTCCCAGCACTACCAATCAAGAAGTATCCTCAGAAAGAAAACAAGAACAACTACAAAAACCTCAAGACTAATGTATCCTTCACCTTGTGTATTATCTTTATCTCAGGTATTGTGGCCCCTCGGGTACTATTTGAGTAGGTTGTTCTTCAATACAAATATCTAACCGTATATATTACGTATGTACATATCTGTGTGTTTGTGTATTTACAATTATTTTCTATGAGAATCTTAATCTAATCCACATGTCGGTAAACTGTATCTCTACCTCTCTTGGTAAATTTATTCTTTTAAGTTCTATGTCAATGAAGCCTGTACTTTAATATACTGAAATATTTACTATTCTCTGAGTACCGCTCTTTCTTACTTCCCTGCTTTTACTTATGGTGTTCCCCCTTTTCTTGATACTTTTCCCTAAATTCTAAATTTTGTTAATGTCTACTTGTCTTTCAAGTTAGTACTCAACCATCTTTAACTGTCTCTTTTTCCCCATTAGGATGAATTGGTTAATTCTTCTAAATGATACCTTGAAACTCTGTCCTTAACTCTCCCCATACCATTTTTTAATACATTGTAATTAGATGTTTATTTGTCTGTTTCCCTCCCTAGATTGTGAGTTTTTATTAAGAGGGATTCTGCTTTGTACATTTCAGAATCATTAGGGCCTGACACATTGCCTGTGCTGAGTCATTTATTCGTGGGTTTATCAATGAATATTTTTGCCTCCATCACTATAGACTTCATATTTAGGGAGACTGTTTGAAACAGGTGAATTCTGAGCCCTAATATTCACGAAGGGAAAAGTGGACGAGATGGGAAATCTCTTTGTCACTACCAGTCTGGAGAATCCCCCAGTAGGCAATAGGCACTAATCCCAGGCCTTTTTGCTGGTTGAATTACTTGGACACACTAATTTTGATTGGATTACTGGATCCCAGTATCAACTTGCACCTTTATGCTGATTTTCTACTCACCTCACCCATACATCTCTGTAAATATGCAACATGCTCATTCTACCTTGAAGAACATGGTTTAACCTGTTATATTGTTTCTTTCCTCCAAATTTAGGCAAATTTAACGTATATTTCAAGGGCCAGACTATGCCTCCTTTATTCCATGGCTACTCCATGCTTCCCTGTCTCCTCCTGTTTCTCATATATCATCAGATCCTCTTAAATTCACACTCAACTTGTTTTTGCCAATATTTCTATGGGTTTTTATCTTCTCACAGTAGACTATATGTTTCTTAAGGACAGATGGTATTTATTTTATATTTTCCCTGTTTTGTCAAACACTGAAATAACCAACACATTGGTGAGCATATAAGGGAATCACAAGAAATATTGTTCAATTAAATGTATAGATATCTGTCTCTTTGCATTGGGAATGCCGCAATTATATTGATTAATAAAGGATTTTCCTTATTTTAAACAATATTCTCACAACAGCTTACTAACTTTTACCCTATCCAATTTGCCATAACAGTGTCACCCATTTTACATACTTAGTGGTGTCTCCTCAAATTGGCCTTAAATCTTTCTTTTATCTATCTACCTATATCTATCTATCAATCTATCTATCTAGCTAGCTAGCTATCATCTATCTAAACTTAGCCTATTGCAAACGTGAAATCATGAGTCAAATGCACTATTTAAGCTTTATTTTTTTTCCTGATAGCCATAAAAATATATATTTTTTGAAAGTCTCTTTCTGTACCACCCAAATTTCCTGCAAGTCACCAGAGCTACACTGTCTATATGGAGGATAGGCCACCCTTATTTTATTTTTATTACATTTTATTTCTTTATTTTAGCCTGTGTTCTTAAGACCTAGAGACATATTTTCACTGTAATCAGATATCATCCTGGTTTTAGTCAGTGTGGGGAATTAATGGAGGTTCTGCCACTTACCTTCTGCTCCAAACTTGGCTCTTAACCTCTTTCGGCCAATTTCTATACCATTAACTTTGAATCCAGAGTTTTCCTTTCTGCCTAAAATGTTTAGAATGATACTCAGTTTAGCAGTCTGTCTGGCTTTTCCACTGGTCCCCTTGTGATTTTGACCATGGATTTTCATCCACTTTCCCTGAACCCAGTCCTTGCTCAGCATAGCAGTGGTTATGAGATGGAAGGGAATCAGATAATACGGCTCAAAGAAGTCACCAACTATGAAAGCTATTCATACATTCTCCCCCACCCAGCAGCAGTAGAAAGCGGATTTGCTTATGAATCAAACCTAGGTCTGTGTGCATGTGATTGTCAGAAATAGACTTCACTTTTTTTAAAAGATATTTTTATTAAAAATATAGCTAACATACAATATTATATGAATTTTAGAGGTACACAATAATTATTCAACATTTATATACCTAGAGAAGTGACCACCGTAAGTCCAGCAACCATCTGACACCATACTATGCTATCACAATCAATATTATTGACTGTATTCCCATGCTGTACATTACATCCCCGTAACTATTTTGTTTCATATCTGAAAATTCGGACCTGTTATTCAGGGAACACCTTTCCCACCCTTTTTTAATTTTTCAATTACAGCTGAAATTCAATATTAGTTTATATTAATTTCAGGTGTACAGCATAGTGGTGAGACATTTATATAATATAAGAAGTGATTCTCCCTGACTAGTCTAGTACCCACCTGACACCACACATAGTTATTACAATATCATTGACTATATTCCTTATGCTATATCCTACATCCCCATGACTATCTTTTAACAACAAATTTGTATTTCTTAATCCCTTTTCATTTTTTCATTCTCACCCCCAAACCCCCTCCCATATGGCAACTATCAAAATGTTTTCTGTATCTATGAGCTTGTTTCTGTTTTTTTGTTTGTTTGTTAATTTTGTTCTTTGGATTTGACATATAAGCAAAATCATAATTGCATCTGTCTTTCTCTGTCTGACATAGTCCACTCAGTACAACACCCTCCAGGTCCATTCATGCCAACCCAGATGGCAAGAACACATTCCCTTCCATGGCCAAACAATATTTCTTTGTATATATGTACCACCTCCTCTTTATCCATTTATCCATCGACGGACCCCAGGCTGCCTCCACATCTTGGTTATTGTAAATAATGCTCCAATGAACATATGGATGCACATGTCCATATGTAGCATTTTGGGTTTCTTTGGATAAATGCCCAGAAGTAGGATTACTGGGTCCTTCTTTGTCTCTTGTTATAGCCTTTGTTTTAAAGTCTATTTTGTATGGGATAAGTACTGCTACCCCAGCTTTGTTTGTTTGTTTCCATTTTCACAAGATGACTTTTTCCATCCTTTTTCTTTCTGTCTCTGTGTGTCTTTCGATCTGAAGTGAGTCTCTTGTAGGCAGCATGTGTAAAGGTTTTCTTTTCTTATCTATTCAGGTCTATGTCTTTTGATTGGAGCATTTAATCCATTTACATTGAAAGTAATTGTTGATAGAGATGTAGCTATTGCCATTTTATTATTCATAATTTCATTTTTTTTCCCCCGTCTTGAAGAAGTACCTCTAACATTCTTTGTAATATTGGGTTGGTGGTGACGAACTCCTTTAGCTTTTTCTTGTCTGGGAAGCTCATTACCTGTCCTTTGATTTTAAATGACAGCCTTACTGGGTAGAGTACCCTTGGCTGTACGTCCTTGCTTTTGATTACATTAAATATTTAGTGTCAATCCTTTCTGGCCTGCAAAGTTTCTGTTACAAAATCAGCTAACAATCTTAGGGGGGCTCCCTTATAAGTTATTAGTTGACTTTTTCTTACTGCTTTTAAGATTATTTCTTTGTCTTTAACCATTGCCATTCTAATTATTACATGTCTAGTGTAGGCCTGTTTGGGTTCATCTTGTTTGGGACTCTCTGTGCTTGTTGGGCTTGTATGAGATCTGACAATTAAGTTTGCAAATTCATCCTAGAAAAAGTGCTACTTACCTCATTGCTGAATATCACTATGGTCACCTTTGAAGTACTTCCCTTGGGAAGCTATGCACCGATGCCAGCACCTAGGCCACCCTTCAAAGCAATTTTGGAACTCTTTTTCTGGAATGGCCATCAGAGCTGTCACCGTATTGCCCTTGATGTCCTGAATGTCATCAAAATATCTTCCTTTCAATATTTCTTTTATCTTCAGGTAAAGAAAGAAATCACTGGGAGCCAGATCAGGTGAGTAGGGAGGGTGTTCCAATACAGATATTTGTTTACTGGCTAAAAACTCCCTCAGAGACAGTTCTGTGTGAGTTAGTGGTGCATTATCATGATGCAAGAGAGATGAATTGTTGGTGAAAAGTTCAGGTTGTTTTCATCCACCTTTTTCACACGGCCTCTTCAGTACTTCCAACTAGTAAATTTGGTTAACTGTCCAGGTGGTACAAATTCATAATGAATAATCCCTCTGATGTCAGAAAAAGTTAGCAACATTGTTGCAAAAAAGTTTGCATACTTAATTGTCAGACCTCGTATGTCTATTTCTTTCACCAGGTTAAGAAAGTTTTCAGTCATTATTTCTTCAAATAGGGTCTCAATTCCTTGCTTTCTCTCTTCTCCTTCTGGCAGCTCTATGATGCACGGATGTTGTTACACTTGATGTTGTCCCAGAGGTCTCTTAAACTATCCTCATTTTCTTGGATTCTTTTTTCTTTTTGCTGTTCCTATTGGTTGTTTTCTGCTACCTTGTCATCCAAATTATTCATTTGGTCATCTGCTTTTTCTAGTCAGCTGGTTATTCCTTCTAGCACATCTTCACTTCTGATGGGTTCTTTTATATGGTTTCTATGTCCTTATTTTATGCTTGTCATTGCTTTGTTGAAATTATCACTAAGTTCCTTGAGCATCCTTATAATAATTGTTTTGAACTTGGTCTCTGATAGATTACTTGCCTCCATTTTGTTTAGTTCTTTTTCTGGAGTCTTCCCCTGTTCTTTCATTTGGGATGTATTGCTTTATTTCCTCATTTGGCTGCCTCTCTCTTTGTTTCGATGTATTAGGTAGATCTGCTAAGATCCCCCAATCTTAGGCAGGTAGCCTTTTATAGTAGATTCCCTGTGGGGCCCAGTGGAACAGTCTCTCTATTTACCTGTACTGGGTGTTCCAGGAGTGTCCCTTGTGTGGATTGTGTGTGCCCTCCTGTTATAGTTAAGCCTTTATTGCTATTGGCACATCAGTGGGTGGGATTGACCCTCAGGCTGACTGACTGTGGGTTTTGGCTACATCCACAGCTTATAGGCTGCTGTGCGGGGGTCTTGCCCCACTGAGTGGGATTCACCCCAGTGGGCTCTGTGCCTGTTGAGAACACCCTTTGTGTGTATCACTTGTGGGGATAATTGGATAGTGATCTGCTGTGGTCTGAAGCCAGCTTCCAGGTATGTCGGTTCTGGGGCCTCTTGGGAGGGTGTTTTGTTCAGGCCCAGGTCATCCACTGTCTGTGACCAGCCAGGGACCACCTGGTAGAAACTACAAAGTAAGCCGTGGTTTTTCGCTGCCTGTGCTAACCCTGGAGGCATGTGGGAGAGACTACACTGCTAACTGAGGCAGTCTTCCACCAGTACCAGGCGGGTGTAGCTCCTCAAATGCTGGAACACCCTGAGGCCTGCTGCCACCACCTGCTTTAAGGTTTAGCCACCAATAAAGCCTAGTGAGGTATGTAAGTTGGGTGAGACAGGATCTCAGGGAGTCACTAGAGTGGGAAGAGTTGTGGTAACCAGGTTAATGTAAATTCTGGTTTAGTGAGTGACAGTGCTAAGCCTGAAGCTACTCGGCAAAATCTCAAAGCACATCAAGGCTAGTCTCTGCCCACCTGGGTTCTGTCACACTGATAGTTTTCCAAAAAAGGATGCAATTCAGGTGGGGCTGGCTGCTCTTGGAGAAAGTGCCTCTGGCATTGGGGGAGTTGGATGGGTTGGAGTTTCAGTGAGTTGGCAGGGAGGAGCTTTGGAGCTCACCAGACCAATCAGATTCAGTTTTAGACGTAAGCGTAGAGGGAGGGCTCAACACAAGAAAGATGGTGTCAGTGTGCTGGCTTCTCGGGAGGAAGACTTCTCACAGGGAAAATGCTAACTGTTCTCCAGCCCTTGTCACAAAGCCACAGAACTCAGTCTGCCCCACTGTGTGTCTCCGACACCCCCGAGTTACTGTTCCTCCGTTGAAGCCCAAGGTGAGTGCCTGTGAGAGACAGAGTCTGTGCGAGCGTTTTTTAAAAGGATGCCTGGGTTTCCCTCCACTTTCTGTCCCACCTGGATGGTCAGAATCACCACTATTTTTCACAACCAGATGTTGTGAAGGCTCCTCTTCCTGGCACCAGTACTCTGGGCTGGGGAGGCCAGTGTGGGGCTGGGGTCCCTTGCTCTTCTGGGGGAAATGGCGACCAAGATATCCTTCCCAGTCCTCAACTGCTGCACAGAGGTTTAAGGTTAGCCGGTTCCGCGTCTCTGCCCCTCCTTGCAGTCGCGATGTGGCTTCTACTTTTTATCCTTAGTTATAAAACTTCTGTTGAGGCAGTGTTCAGATGGTTCTCCAGGTTCATTGTTCTACAATTGAGTTGTAATTTTAATGTGTTTATGGAAGGAAACACGCACAGTATTTATGTACTCCACCATCTTGGATCTGTCTTTAACTTCTTTAAGCTCAATTTTCTTACCTGAAAAAAAAGTGAACATTAATACATGATTGCTGGGGTTTATTTCATGAGTAAGTGAGAATATGAATTGTTCTTATTCTCCCAGCATAGGAAAAACTCAAAAGATACGTCATTATTATTTTAATGTCATTATTCTACTTATTACTATACCACTACCACTATTTAATGGGCCCGAGTAACTAGACCAACTCCAAATCTTCTGTTTCTTGGCAACTTCTAGAGAAGCCAAAGAGTGTTGTACCTGCTGATTCACCCTGCCCAGGCATCAGGGATCTCAGCTCTGTAAGCTCTCTGTGTAGGCAGCTGTTTCCTACAAAGACAAACCTTTCCTTAGGGAACTATGAGAGCAGGGAACCACAAAACAAAAATCGAAAGAATTATTACTTTTTTCTGAGATGAATGTTTGTTAAAAATCCAAAGGCAGAGACAAATAATACAGGAATCATTAAATGGAAAAAAAAAAAAAATAGGTATACAATTGATCAGAGACACAAAGCTATGTGGGCATGTGACAATGGCAGAACCCTTCTTTCGGGGATACACAAAAAATGAATGTAGAGCAATTCATCATTGGAGGATAATTGAGTGGAGTCTGATTAACTTCTTTATTGATACACATTTCCTCCTGAGCAGTATTCACAATATTCAGAGTCTTCATTCCATGTCTACCAGCTTGCTACTTTACATTTGTTATCCTTCAGGCCAGGGTTTTGAGGTTTTTGTTGGTTGTCTATGCTTCTTGGCAAAGGGAACCAATCAGCTTTAGGACACAGCACATTCTTGTTTATGACAGTGGGGTGATAAACATTGCTTGGCCCTTCTGTTAACGCTAATCAACAGTAAGTTGTTGCTGCCCACACAAGCTGCTTTCTCAAAGCACACGGAAAGGCCTGTGACCTGGTGGTAGTGGAGGTGGAGTCGGTAAGGGAGCCAGGGACCAGTGTGTCCTGCAATGTGATCACGGTGACGATCAAGGGCAGGATTAATTTCTTCATCCCAGTGGCATAAAATCCAAGAGAATTTATATGACAGTTTCCCTGTGCAGTAAAATAGATTGCAAGTAGACAAGCAGTAATTGCTTCCAGGGTAGTGATTGAAGCATTGTATTTTTGTGTGTGGTTATTTGGGCAAGTATATATATAGGATTGGGGTAGGAGGCTGTCAGTGAGGATTTAGCAATAAAATTTATCTGAATTTTACTGCAGGCTGAGATCCCCAAAAAACAAAAAACCTCGAGAAGGGCCGAGGATATAACAGAAAAAGAACATGGCTTTGATTCATACATATCTACGTTTGGTTTCCAGCTCTGCCTCTTACTAGCTGTGCAACATTGAGCAAATCATTTCCCCCATCTGAGATTCAGGAAAAATGAACAACCTAAAGCTCAGAAATAAATTTTCAAATAGAGTGAATAATAATAACAATTATAATACCTACTTCGTGAGTTGTTTTGAAGATCAAGTGAAAGGATACTTGTGAAAGATCCTGTATTAGTTTACTGATGCTGCTGTAAACAATTACTCTATACTTGGTGGCTTAAGACAACATGAATTTATTATCTTACGATTCTGTAGAACTCTAAGTTAGGTTGCAGTGTGCTACATTCAAGGCGTCAGCAAGGCTGCATTGCTTTCAGAAGGCTCTAGGGAAGAATCCACTTTGATACCCTTTCCAGCTCCTAGAGGCCATCTTGGTTCATGACCCCTTCTTCCATCTTCAAAGCCAGAAACGGTGGTGGTCCAGTCCTTCATTGTTGTGTCATTTTATCTTCTTACTCTGCTGCCTACCTCTTCTACTTTTAAGATGTCTTGTGACTACTTTGGGCCCACCTGGCTAATGCAGGATAATTTCCCTATCTCAACGTCCTTAACTTAGTCACACATGCAGAGTCCATTTTGTTATGTAACATAACATATCCACAGGGTCAATGTCCAGGGAATGGGATGTGGACATCTTGCTGGGGGGGGGAGGAGTATTATTCTGTCTACCACAGAGCCCCATAAACTATGAAATCTATGCACATGGCTCTATTTGGCTTATCAGAATGCGATTTTTTATTGAAATTTTGGGGAGGGATGAGGGCTATATTTATCTTACTTTCACCATGATCATAGAAAGCCACTTCGCCTTTCCTTGGACCCAGAGTGGTATGTGATAGGGACATTGATTTACCCAGACACCTTGATACGTGTATTTCCCATATTTGGGGTCAGAAGAGCTCCTCCAATGTTATGTAATACTGATATCAGGCTGCCTGGTAAAGAGACAATGAGCCAAACTGAAAGTCAGCAATCGAAACTTGATTCTGCTTCAGAGACAATATAGACGCGAAGCAAGAGGAAAAGGTGCCAGCTCCTCAGTGTCCCATTTTTCCCCTCAGATTGGCATGAGGCTCGGGTCAGAAGACAGGTAGCACAGGGGAGGGAATCACCTTACTGCTGAGGAACCCTGCAGAAAAGGCTGCTGCCTTTTTAGGGACCAGAGGGAAGGAGGGGAAGAGCTGGGAGTGGAGAAAAACAAAGTCAGAGTGAGGAAAAGTGCCTCAGCCAAGGCCCCTGATGAGGAGGTCATGGCAGAAGATCCTGGAAAGTGCTTCCGTTGAGCCTCCAACAAAGAATTGTCTGAATGGAGGTACCTGAGCCCAAGTCCTTGACTGCAGCTTCCTCCAGAAAACTGCAATGAACTGACTGTGTCCTGAGTCTGGTATGGGGAGGACAGCTTTGCCCCAGGAGGCCTGCCAAGCAAAGCCTTGGCATTGTCTGTAGTCAGGCTGAAAGATCACATAGGATTTTGGCCTGGAGCCAGACTCCTCAGCTGGCATATATTAAAAAACAAACAAAGAAATATATGAATAGACTGCAGAGTAATTGCTACAATACCTTGCTGTCAGAAAAGTGGTGCTTTTTTGGTGGGATGAAAGCATTACTCATATATAGATAAAAATGCCACTTCGAAATTACAAGAAGTGATGTATAACTAGGCTCATTTGTTGAAATGTTACGTACTGACCTTTCCCATAGAATTTCCATAGAATTTCTATAAAATTAAGAACAGGCCTGGAATTAGAACGTGGGTCCTAAAATTTTTACCTGTGTGTCTAGGCTGCTTCTTAATAATTGAAGAAGGGATCTTTTTTTCTTTTCTAGTTTAAGGAATGTGGTAGCGGAGAAACAAGAAATGTTTTTGTCTGATGATATAGCTGAAGTGAACAGGAGCTACAGAATTCAGCCTAGAGAAAAAAAAATTGAACTAAGAACAAATAAATCTTTTATGTTCATTTTCTTCGTTCCCATTTGGCCAAGGGTGTGATATTCTTGGTAGCACATATTCACTGACTTTGTCCAGTTGAGTTTTAAATAACTCAGATGATTACCCTCTTACTCTTTCTCCTGGGATCTAATTCCACCACATAATGGAGCCAGCTGTTAGGGAGTTCATGATATGATAATCTCATGTCGAGTTGAAAAATTTTCCTTTACTCAGTTTTGCCTCCATAAAGAAATCAATAAGAATAAAAATTAAAAAACACAAAGAGAAAGTGGTTGTGAGATGGACTGAGGCAAGGGAGTATTATTTGTTTGCTTGTTTTGTTTTGATTGGGGTTGGGGAGGCAAAGAGTGCCAGGGCATACTAAAAGAAAGGGTGATTTATGGAGAGACCCAAACAAAACATGTCCCACAGAATGGATCTGTGGAGGCAGCAGCAGCCCAGAATCAATAGCAAATCCCCTAATTCCTCTCACTCGCTGTGAAATGAAACTCCAGGTGCTGATTTTGGTCATTTTTATGGATTCGGTCAAGTCTCAGGATGTTAATGTCAAACTGATATTTAGCCATTTAAAAATCCATTTCTTTTCACGTTAACCTGCAACACAAAAGTTTGAACATTTGGGCTCAAGATGTAGGGAATCAGATGAGAAGCTAGCTTAACTCTCCTCCACATTCTAAAATGGTAACATATCCGTTGCTTTCCCACAGACAACCACTCTGCAGACACCTCCCCACCTCACCCCAGAAGACATCTTCACATCCATCAGTTCTGAAACCCTGAGCTCTCAAAGTACTGAATTTCAGTAACTAACAAGAAGCTGGCAAGTAGCACTTGAGAAGCCTCTATTGTCCCCAGAGACAAAAGCACCAGATTTTCCCCACCCACCTGTCAGGGTAATCAGAGCATAGTTTCCAGGTGGATGCCTCAAAGGTAAAAGCATCTGATGACATTCTTGGGGTTTCTTTGTAAAAAGATACTCAGAAATAGGAGTGATGTTCAAAGAAGTGTTTCTTTATATCACCCCAAAGCAGAAATGCTTTAAATGGAATCGAGACGTGCTCCTTGCTGTATACTTTTAATGCCATCGTCTCAAGGCCCGCAGGGTACCACTAATCGTACCACTCTCTTACTAACCTCGCCTCCCACCCGCAGCCCAGTGACTATCCATCCTAGTTCTTAGAATAGAATTCAAAATGCCACACACCATTCACCAGATCCTGTCTTTCTTTGTTTCTCCAGCTTCATCTCTGGCCATCTTCCCTGAATCCTAATCAACTTGCTCAAATGAGTCACACTCCTCAGTGCCTCAGAGGTCTCAAATGCTGCAGTTCCCGTGGCATTTACTGCACCTTCCAATACCTTCCTCTTTCCCTAATTAAACTCCACACACTTTTCTTTTGTTGTTGTTTTGTTTCTTTCTCTTTTTTAAATTTATTTTTGATGTTTTAAAAAACCCTTTCAATTGTAGTTGACATTCACTTTTCCTATTATTGTTTCATCTTCACATCCTCAGAAAAAAGTTCTCTGACTACCCCTTCTTTCATACTAGATCAATTTCCTTGCCAGGGGCTCTCATAAGACTATGCACATTCCTTTCATAGCAGGTATAATTAATCACACAATTGCCCAGGTGAATATGCAGATGTATCTTCCCCCCCACTGGATGGCAAGCTCCAGGAGGACCCCTTGTCTACTTCACTCTCTATTGTACCATGCCCTGGTAGTGCCTGACTCAGATTGTATAGCATATAGCTTTTTTTTGGATAAACAACTTTGTGTATTACAACCCCAACTGAGAACAAACAGAGAGGGACTGCCAAAATTCAGAGACCTGTGGGTGGCTGTTCAAAATACAGATGCTCCTCAACTTACGATGGGGTTACATCCCAATAAACCCATCTTAAATTGAAAATACAATAAATTGAAAATGCGTGTAATGCACCTAACCTATCAAACATCATAGCTTAGCTTAGCCTACCTTAAATGTGCTCAGAACACTTTCATTAGCCTATAGTTAAGCAAAATCATTTCACTGCCACGGCCCAGCATCACGAGAGTATTGTACTGCATATAGCTAACCTGGGAGAAGATAAAAAATTGAAAGCATAGTTTTTACTGAATGCTTATTGCTTTCACACCATCATAAAGTTGAAAAATCATTGAAATTTGGGAACTGTCTGTAATTGAACTGAGTTAAAAAAAACAAAAAAAACATTTTCTATGTGGAAACTTGTTTGCTGCCTTAAGTCATCAAAGCAATGTTCTAAGCATGTGCAAGTGGCTTGTAATAGATTTTTATGCAACATGATAATACACACTGCTCTCCATACACTTAACTTAAAATATCTGCACTAATAGTTACCTTTCTTCTGTCTATTCTGAAAATATTCCTCTTATGGTTTGCACCTTCTTAGAACATATATGTGTATATAGACCATATCTTTATCCAATCATCTATCGAAGGATACTTTGGTTGTTTCCATGTCATGGCCACCATATATAATGCTGCAATGAACATTGGGGTACATATGTCTTTATGGATAAATGTTTTCAGATTTTTTGGGTAGTTGATCAGGAGAGGAATCGCTGACTCATATGGTAATTCTATTCTTAAAATTTTTGAGGAAATTCCATATTGTTTTCCATAGTGGCTACTCCAATTTACATTCCCACCAATAGTGTACCAGGGTTCCTTTTACTCCACAGCCTCTCCAATACTTTTTATTTGTCTTGGTGATGATAGCCATTCTAACAGGTGTGAGGTGATACTATCTCATTGTGGTTTTGATCTGCATTTCCCTAATAGCCAGAGAAGTTAAACATTTTTTTCATATATCTGTTTGCTATTTATATGTCTTCTTGGGAGAAGCATCTGTTTACATCATCTCCCATTTTTTAAATGGATTATTTGTTTATTTGTTGTTGAGCTGTACAAGTTCTTTATACATTTTGGATATTAGCCCCTTATCAGTGGCGTTGTTTGCAAGTTATCTTCTCCCACTCAGTTGATTACTGCTTAGTTTGTTTATGTTTTCTTTGCTGTACAGAAGCTTTTTAGTTTAATATAGTTCCATTCGTTTCTTTTAGATTTTACTTCCCTTGCCTTTAAGGTCAAATTCTTACAATCCTCTTTGAATGCAAGGTCCATAAGTTTAGTACCTATGTTTTCTTCTATGCAGTTTATGGTTTCAGGCCTTATGTTTAGGTCTTTGATCCATTTTGAGTTAATTTTACTATATAGTGACAGATAGCAGTCCAGTTTTATTTTTTTGCACATGGCTTTCCAAGTTTCCCAGCAACACTTATTGAAGAGGCTGTCTTTTCTCCATTGTATGTTTTTGACTCTTTTGTTGGTATTTCTGGGGTTTCACTTCTATTCCATTGGTCTGTGTGTCTGTTTTTCTGCCAGTACCATGCTGTTCTGGTTATTATCACTTTGCAGTACAAGCTGAAGTATATATACATACATATATGGAATGTATACATATATGGAAAGTATATATATACACAATGGAATACTACTCTGCTATAAGAAAAGATGAACTACTGCCATTTGCAACAACATGGATAGATCTTGAGGTTATAATGCTAAGTGAAATAAGTCAGAAAGAAAAAGTGAAAAACTGTATGAATTCACTCATATGTAGGATATAAAACTGAAAGCAACAAAGGAACAAGACAAACAAAGAAACAAAAACTCATAGACACAGACTAGTTTAGTGGTTACCAGAGGGTAAGTGGTTACCAGATGGTAGAAGAGTATAAAGGGGGTCAAATATATGATGATGGAACAAGAACTGACTCTGGTGAGCTGACATTTGTGGTGAGCACAAAATGTGATAGATAGTGTATTATAGAAATGCACACCTGAAACCTATGTAATTTTATTAACCATTGTCACCCCAATTTATTTTTTAAAAAGGACATATACATGTATATCCATGTTTGTATGTGCATTTTTTCTTATTATTCAAACTGTAAACCCACTGAAAAATGATAACATCTTTATTTTTGTTACAGCAGAAAGTGCATTGTTAAATAATACTTAGTCAGTGGTGTGCTAAAGGCTTCCAAGAACTGATTGTGAGTTTTCCTTCCCAATTTTGTGTTCAGCCTTGTCAAATATGTAGCTTGAAGTCAGACATGGTGGGAGTATTTACTCCATGGGAAATGACAAGAAGTAGAAATCAGAGCTGTTTTCCCTGGAGAGCTAGTAGTTAAATATTTACCAGCATAAAACTGGTTATAATTCTAGTTATGGATAAATACAATTGTTTATGTCTTGAGAAAATTAAGAGGCTGTCAGAGCAGTCGACAATTATTAGATCACTAACTGTGGTATCGTTCACTGTGATATTCAATTTCATGTGGCTGTAAAGACGGATTTAGATGAGTGGAAAGATTCCCTATTAAAAGTAGGCAAAATTCCTCAATGATTCAGAAGCCTAATCATTTAGACATATGAATAAAGGAAACTGGTAAATTTAAAATCTATCATCTGCAGGTATCAATGTAAAAACCAAAGTTAATAATTTTGGGAGAAGAAATCTATTCCCGAGTTATTGCTGGGGCAAAAAGACGGGATATTTGTAGGAATAGGGGTGAATCCATAGTATTTGATGGACTTTGTCAGGAAGACACAGGAGCTTCAAAATTTTGTGAGCAGAAGCATAAGTCTGGATTGATAAAGAACATTCTACATAGACTGGTACTGACAGTTGAAAACATAATGAGGCAATCTCAGGAATAGGGTTTTAACGGTCACAATTTTTAGAAAGTTTCTGAATTGGAATTGAAAGTTAAGCTGAGGATGATACCACAACAACTTAAATTGAACTGCCAAGGTCAGGACCCAAAGACCCAAAACAAAGACCAGAAAGTGCACAGAGAGCTCATCCCAGATCTGTGGGGCCTGAGTGAACTGAGCCCAGTCTCACTTTCTGTATAAAGTCCTCCTTCACCCCTCAACCCTAGTGGTCCCTCTTCACTCAGACTCTGCTGCACTCACTGCCTGTTTTGCTCACAAGGCATTAAGGTTTTGATGCTTCTGGTGGTCATTATCTTCAAATGTAGCATCTTCAGCCATTCTCTTTGCTACCTCAGTGCATGGCACAAAGCATGGTTCCTACAAGGTGTCTCAAGTTTGAAAACAGTCCTCTGCATCTCAGCCACAGCATCATACCTACAACATTAACAGTCACCAGCACATCCTACCAACTCTCTTTATATATTTTGATCCTAAAACTGAACTCCCAATGGCACAGCTGTAAATTTGATGCCTGGCTCCTTTATGCAGACAGCCTCTCCTAGGACATGATAGCAACCACAGAATATCTCTCTTGGAGCTAACTAAAATATTGAAATTTTTTTTCTTTTCTTTTTTTTTTCTATTTTATTCTGTCTGTTTTGAACAAATTCCAGGTCTCAGCAATGCAAGTTGTCCAGCTCTGTACACTGCTGTGTTCTTTAACTAAGCTTGCTTCTGGGTCATACTGTTGGTTCCCTATTAAGTGTTCCCAGATCCCAAGCTTTGTGGGGGTTCCGGGAGGACTCTTCAATTTTTTCACTGGATCTGGGTGGGCCCTTCAAAGATTATTGTTTTTTTTTAGAGATGTTTGGGCTCCATGAACCTGTTTAGCTCACACGGATTTCTGAAACCCACCCAGAGTAATTTGTGTTTCTGTGTCCTGTTTGTGAAATTTTAGATTCAATATATAAGCACACAATCTAGTTTCCGAGAAGAAGTTAGAAAAATAGACCTTTTTGATTTTGTTATTGCCCTTGTTGTTTTTTGTTGTTGTTGTTGTGGTTGTTATGGTTTGAGCTAAAACCATTAGCAGGAAACTAACCAGAGAAACTTGTATGTTCTTCATTTGCAGACCTTAGGTTGGATGGCACAGTGAAATGTAGACTGCAATAGAGTGTAAATTTAGTGTTGCCCCTAGCTAGCTGAATGACCTTGAGCAAGCCACCTAATCTTTCCTGTTGTTTCCTCATCTGCAAAATGAATAACTCCAAGGCTCTTTCTGGTTCTAATATTCTATGAAGACAGAGCACAGAAGCCAGAGAGCCGTGTTAAGGGACAGAACTGCTTTAGTCTATTGAATACTTGGATAAGACTGAAGTAAAGATCAATAGATATTAAAATGTCAAGAGGTACTGCCTTTATTTTCTCCTAAAAAAAGGTGTATCATCCATAATGTGTCCATATATAATGTTACTTCAATAAGGCTAAGTAAGAGAAAATAGCAAGGGAGAGCAAAACAAATCTCACTATTTTCCAGACACAGCTGAGCTCTTTGCATGTATCATCTTATAATACAGCAGCTCTGTGAGGTAGGTATTGTATCTCCACATTACACATGAGCTTGAAGGAGTTTTAAGTAATTTGCTTAATTACTTAAAACTAACAAACTGTATAGCATATTTCAGTCCAAATCTTCTTGAAGTAAGTAACACTGCCAACCCAAGAGGGAAGGCGATCGGTACCACACCATATTGTTCACCAAGTTGCTGGGTTTAATATTTGGATATACAACGGGGACGTGGATATACAACGGGGAAGACTGTTTCAGGAAAAATGGTAGGCAGTTTTGTTCTGGGGCATGTGAAGGAGTCTGGAACTCACATGTTTCTATCAGCAGTATAGCTTTGAATAAGTAAGAAAAAAGAGACATGTTCATATCAAGCAAATGCGAGATGGAGTAATTGCTCTGATTGTCCCTTTCCGGGAGCTACCAACAATATTATCGATGACATGATTCTTTAACTTGCCATTCTGTTTTCTGAGGAAGTGGAGCATAGGTTAAGTTGACTGGATGAATGGTCCTGTGCCCAGAAAACAAAACCAAACAATTTTACCCCTAAGCAGTGTTGGTACACACAAGTCCATGCTATCTGCAAAGACTGTTACCTATAAATTGATTTTACTTCTTGTTCATTCTTTGGTTTACCAATTTTTTCATACTCACATTAAAAAAGACAGCAATCTTTGTGTTAACGTGCTTTTTCTGGACCCTGAAAGGAGGTATACAGTGGATGCTTAGATAATGGTTATGCTGTACCAGGAGACTGTATACATTTTGAGTTGTTTGTGGAGCATCAGAATATGCTGAGTTATCCACCGACTTTTGGGTGGTCTTTACTGACGTTGGTGATACTTGGTAGTGTGACGAAGGCATCGATTCTCCATGACAGCTGGGCCCTTCAAAGGAACCTCCTCTAGAGCTTCTAAGCTAGAAGTGACCTGAAGGACCATCTAGTATAGTTCCCTTCTGGCTAGGGATGAGATGTTGAACCCAATGGAGATTGAATACAGGGTTTTGCTCTCATTAACATCTTTCTGTATTCATTGGTGACATTTAGTTTCAAATTGTGAGAAGACCTCTTGATCTAGTTTAACAATCAATTTCAAATATATTTTAAATATAAAGGAAGGGTCTCAAAGAAGCAGAAGAAAGTTTCTGAGCCTCAGAAAAGAACCGGAAGCAGGAAAGGGAAAGGTGTTAGGAAGCAAGGTAGCGCTCCATACCTCCCACATTTCTGCTTTATGTGGTCCTTCTGCTTTATGACTCTCTTTCTCTGGAGACTAGCTTTTCCCCAACTGCCAAATTCAATTACATGGTGCCAAGGGCTGTTCTTTGGCTCTTTAGATCAAAAATAACTGTTCAATGTCAGTGAATGTTTTCTGATTAGCCCAGCATATGTTGGATATTGTGTTAAATTAAATTGTGGTAAATTAAATTTGTTATTTCCCTATAGAAGAATAATAACATTTGCACCCTTGCAACGCCTTCATGGTGGGTAGAGACTACTCTTGAGGCTTTGATATGTGGTGTACTTTGGCCAGTGGAATTTAAATATGATGGAAGCAGAAGCTTTAACTGTGCTCAGAAGGTTGTCCTTTCATGTTCCAGTGAGCTGCCATCAGAAGAGCATGCTCTGAGTAGCTACTGTTCCTTCAGCATGGACCTCAGAATAAATATATGTAGAGTGAACATAAATCAAGCCTACACCCTAGAGCTGAGCCAAACTGCAGCCAATATACCAAACATAAAGTAAGATTAAATACTAATTGTTGTAAACTGTTGACATTTGGGATTGTATATTATTCAATATTATTGTGCAATTGGTAACTGGTACAGAAATTGGCATTGAAAGCAGTGTGTTGCCATAACAGAAGCCTAAAATATCGTCTTTGGAATGGGGAATGAGCAGTGAGAAAACAGAAGATGCTGGTAAAGTTGTAACCCATGTTATGTAGTGGTAAAATATTTGGCAAATCTATCACTTGGAATATAGAGGATATTATTAATAAACTTGAGCCTTGAGCTAGGTGGTTTTGAGTTGTAATATTGAAAGGTGAGCTGATGGTACAAGGTGAATTTAATGTTATTAATACAAAAAAAGAACACCCCCTCCCAATAAAAGATTCACAAATGTAATTAAGAGGGAATATATACAAAACCGACACATTCCAAGATTTGCAAGATTAAAAAATAAAACTTTTTAACCATTTCAAATGTTTGGCTATTCACACAAAGCTGTAGGAGAAAGTCCCAGACTCCACTCTGCCATTAAGACAGCCTAAGAACAAAGTGTAGGACGTGGTTGTCACAACCTTTGTTAAGAACCTCTGTAAGGTTTAAGGTGATACAACTCTGTCCTTTCAGCTGAACAAAAGAATTCTCAGAAGTAAAAAGGACATGGCCCCATAGAAGCCTGCTAAACCCAAAGCTTCCTTGATTAAGCTTGAACTCTAGACAGAGAGAGACATGTCGGAAAAGAATTGCGAATGTGGTTTTTTGGCACTCCATGTGTTCTGGAATCAACAGTACCTATTTGGAGTAATTGCAGACTTTAAAATTTTTGTATACACACAGAAAATGAGCCTCTCAAAATTGCAATTGGCTGAAGGATTTCAGATGAGGTCTACTGGTTCTTTATCTAGCAGTTTTTTCTACCCCTCCTTCTGTCTCTATGTTTAACTTGGGTTTCTCTGACCCAGGAAATTGACAGCCACAGCTGCATTTCTTGTCCTAGAACACGCTGTATGGTTAGAAACCACGCCTTGCATCTTGTGTCTTTCTCTTAGGCCTGAATAGATGATAACACAGGGAGGAGGAAAATAACAGAGATGAGTTACCTACAAGCTGTAGAGGAGCCAAAAATCTCAGCAATTTTTTGTGTGTGTTCATGAAAATATTCAGAATATCTAGAGAGACCTTCAAATAACTGTGAATTCTGGCCAACAAAATGTAAAGCAAAGGAAATAGGACTTTTCCCCACTTCTCATTTAATCATTAACCTTGAAACCTATAGCATTGTGAAGAGTCTCGTCAATGCTGCCAGGTTGATTCCCCACTTGCTAAAAGCCTGCCTTGGGGACCACAAGGAATTTGAGTAGAAAGCATAAGCAGCAGGGTGCTCTCATGACTTGTACCAAGGCCCAATGATTTGACCTACAGACTTGGAGAGTATGATGCTCTGGGCTTCTGCTGGCTCTGTGTACAGATACCCAATAGATGTCAATGCTCAGATGTTAGTGCAGGTTATTGATATCCTTTTCATTACCAAGAGGAAAGAAAATGGATTGGCTAAGCCAATCAAAGTAAGAGTGCATTGGTCCACATATAGAAAGTTAGACTTGGGGATCAAAGGACTTGGTCTCCAAGTTCTGGGATGAACACACCTACCCCATACCAAGCACACACTCTCTTAGGTTTGCATTTTGTTTCTCTAACTGTAACATGGGCGGTAAAACAAAATGCTTTTGCTTTAGGCTAACACAAAAAATGATTTCTCTGCTTTTAGTGCTTTATCCCCACCATAACCCTCATAGTTATTCTGCTTATAAAGTATCAGATATAGCTGTGGTTGGCCTGTGTCTACTGATGATGATTTTCTGGATGCCAAACAAAGTACTTCCTCTGGTATATTTGTGCGCAAAAAAGACCTATATACTGAAGACCTCATGGGGGATAAAAGGATAGGCTGAGAGCGGTGTGGGTATTTTGTATTGTGCATTTTTCAACAAGACGATCTAAAACTCACCTATGAGAAATTATATTCTCTTAAAGATATTTTTGGAGCACTGTACCACCAGGGGGAACACTAGAACATTCTGATGGGCCTCTTCATGTCTTCTTTTTCTATTTACCCTCTTCTACCATCTCTGTTAGGAGTCACACATTTCCTTCCTTGACAAAACAAACAGTGCAGTGACTATATTTGAGTACTTGAGTTTGTACATGAGATCTCACCTTCAGCCCAACAGCACGCCCCTAAGAACATTTTTAGTGAATAAGATTTTCACCATGCCTTATAGTATAAACCCATCCTAGGACTTAGGTCTATGAGACCCAGGAATGAAGACCTTGCTGAGTTTACATTAAGACAAAGCTCTCTATTTTCTTATTCTAACACATAATTACTTTTCTATCTGATTGTTGTTGACCTTTGCATTATTTTTCATTAGAGAGTTCACAAAGTTTTATTAGCTCAAGCTCTATAAAACCTGAATTCAACTCTGCCCTTCTCCTATATGTAATCTTACCTGTAATGACTCATGGGAAGCCTGGAAATACAGTGAAGATGTCGCTCTGCTTTCCTTTCTATTGCCAGGCTGCCCCAACTTTCCCCAAGGCCGGGCAGGCAGTGTCACAGGAAGAGAAAACTCGCTGACTACTGTCAGTTCCCCCTAGTGTCACAGGTGGGATTGCAGCTTTGCTTGTTGGATATAAGAGATGGTTAGAGGCACAGAAGATAGAATTCTAGGCAAAGGGCATTATTTTGGAACTAGCAGTAAATAAAACAGGGCTATTGTTTTATTAACTATTTATTGTTTTATTGTTTTATTAACCATGTGGTGGGAGTTGGTAGTAAATTTACTTGGAGAAATGTTAAAACCCGTAGAAGAGAAAATCGATAATTTGGTGTGTAGAGGCACTGTGTAGGGACACTGGAGACATTAAAATGGAGCAGCACACACTATCCTAATGACTCAACTTGTCTCTCCTGCCAGTTGTCACAAACTAAAATGGGACACTTTTTTTTTATTTAAAAGAAAAATGCATTCCATAGAGAATAGCTAACAGTGTTTATAACACAAAGTACTCCAAGAGAGAAATCTGAAGGCAAAAGCTATCAGTCTTAACTTGAAAGGATGAATCAAGAGAGGGATACCTTTCTGATGCCCAGTGACATGTTGTGATTATTAATGACAGGAGCAGAATCTTTTCAAAATGCTTCAGTAGGTCAGATGTTGTGGCGATTCCATAACAAATGCATTCAAAGCAAACAACTGTTGCTTTTTGGGTTTTACTGCCTGTCACCTAACCTCAACCGTATCTTTCCCACTTATTAACCATATACATGAAATGCTTGTTTCCCAAAGAATAAGTTAAACTATTGCAAATTACCCAGAGAAAGAGCAGTCTGCACCTCCATACCCTTCCCACTATTTGCACTATTTGTTCTTTCTAAATGTTCTAGAATATTTTCAGTGCTTGTTTTTGCTACTTTACCACAAAGTTGTAGTCTTTAAATGCAAAAGAAACTAGGGATTCTATTTCTTATATTGTTTTCAAAAATTGAATTCAGGTAACTAAATCTTATCATTTCTGAATTATTATATTGCATTTTTATTGTATCTTCTTAATGGTGTTAAAGTTTTTCAGTTATCTTTGCTTTGCCGTCCCAGCACGATGATTATTTTAACAAAAATATATGAAGTTTCAGGCACTTTAGAGATGCAGAGTTGATTAGGACCCAGTCAGTGCTCTCACAGAAGTGTTAGGTAAAGGAAAATAACACAGGAGAAAACTATTTATAACATCTGTCAAGTTATTTATTTCGTTAAAGCTGCTTATACAGCCCACATTGGAGCATATGAGTTTGTATGCTCACTGAGAGAAGTATGACATCTTTATCATCTCTATCGCCTCCAACATCAAGAACAGTGTTTGGCACGGAGTAGGTATCCAGTTATGCCTGTGTTTTTTGAAACTTTCATACAATTTCTGTATCCAGACAGAATGCAGTTGGGTACGTCAAGATGCATAAGACACAATCACTTACTCAATTCACTGTAGGTGGTGAACAGGGTAAACGTTTTTTAAAAATAGGTCCTTAAAAATATTGCTGACTAACTACCTCCTTGAAGGTAATGATGTGACTTGATCTGTATCGTATTATCAAGTGGTTTTTACATAAATGCTTCCCAGACATCCCAAACACAAAAGAAGCTGAAGTTTATTTGGGGGTGCCAAAAAAATGTACACATTTTAAGAGATGTTATCTATGTATTACTTTTTGAAGTTGAATTGAATTATGGTAGCAATGTGTAGTATGACGTTCGCTCAAAAGATGGCGTTATTCAAATGAATGCAGGCGTCACTCATTGTATTACAATTGTAATACAGTTTTTTCCTTTCTTAAAGTGTGTATACATTTTTTTGGTACCCTCTGTATATAAACATAAGACTTCTATTAACACTAAAGGACAATAGAGTGTGAAAATGTGGCTTTAATTTATATAGTTTTTTAATTTACATTTTAGTGATTTTCATATTGTCTTATAAAAACAACATCCTTACTTATTTGATTACATATAAAAATAATATCTGAGTTGCAGGTATTTTCCTTTTCACTGTTTTCCCTGATGTATTTGCTTTGTTCAATGAGACTGGAGACAGTACTGAATGTTACAGTGTATAAAAAGACATCAGAAAACGAACTCACCGAGTCTCAGTGGCAGTAATAAAAGATGGCTGATGTCAAAAGCAAGGAAATGAAGTCATTGCCACGGTATCTTCACAAGTACACATCATGAACGTTCTGATGCAGGGTCCTGAAAACTCTAAAAGATATTGTAGCTTTTTAAAAGATGTGACTTCCTATTTCAAACTAAAGCTGTTGTTCTCTTCTGTTCCTAATTATGCAACACGCTATCATGGTCTCCATGACAACTCTTCACTCAACAGCAATTGAGGTGATGGCAAAGCCATTGTTCCCATGCAAGGACTGACCTCCCCTGGTCCATCTTTCCAGCATATTTCCAGTGACTTCTCCCCACATTGGGTACCACTTTCATTCTAGCTTTAGTTAATATCCCACTGATCCACGAGCGCTCTATACATGTCCCCTCCCCATGCTCTTAGACTTAGTCTATGAATGATTCAAAGCCCAACATACATAATACTTAATTTATTATTCTTCTAAACATTCATCCCATTTTGTACACATGTTAAAATACTTTGATAGCCTCTCATAAATCCAGTCTTGGCTATGTTCTACAATGTTCTGAATCACATATCCCTGTACTTCTTATGTGACAGTTAATGGTTTTCTCCTAGTTCACAAGGCTCTGGCCACACTGACATTTTTCCAAGTTCTCAAAAACTAACATCATGGCTTTTGACAATTCCATTCTCTCCTCATAGAAGAAGCCCAAGCTACTCCCTATTCTTCACTTTTTCACTTCCTACTAATCATTCTGTTTGTTGTCAGCTTCAGTTACACTTAGAAGCAGCCCAACAGATGTTTAACAGTTTGTACTTGGCGCATGTGCACACACATGCGTGCACACCCACACACTCAAATGACAAATTCACATCAGAATTCTCTCTCTTACTAAAGGTTTGACCTTGAAAAATGTGCCTAATATCTAAAGCTTTAGTCTCCTTCTCCATAAAATAATAATAATGCTGTTAAATATCTCTGAGGATTATGAAAAATAATAAAGATAATCCAAGGAATTTCTTAAAAGTGGAAATGATAGTATAATGTAAAACTCTTCCTAGTGCTCCATGAAGTAGACAGAGTAGCTATATAGCAATGAAGACACAGACAAACAACATAACCAAGTTGGAACATGTCTACGTTAATACTCCTTAAATTTATTTTCAACATGAACCACATAATACAAGAATGTGGGGATAAGCCACCATCAGTCACAACAATATGTTATAAAATTTGCAGGGTGGAGCAAAGGTAAACACCTAGGCATTGGTAGGATTTCACAATCCCCAAAGCAGGGACAAGAAAGCAGATGGAATAAACATGTGTTCATGGGAAAGCTCGGGTAGCCATCTTGAAAAGAGCTGCTGAAACCAGAGGGCTTTGCCAGCTTCAAAAGTGAGTGATTGCAGGGGGTGGATAAAGCTCTAAAAAGGCTGAGAAGAAGTCCAAGTCACAGAACTCTCAAAATCAGTCATCCAAAGCTCTCTTTCAGGAAAATCCCTAAACTGAGGAGAGGTGCTACATCGACAAAAGAAAGCTCAGATAAAAGTGGAGGAGAGGAAGTGGGTTAGGAGCCATCAGAAAGTAAGAAAACATGTTTTGAACATCACACCAAGACAACAGAGGAAGGTACTCTAGAGCCACAAAGTGAGGGGGGGAAAACTGTAGTTTCTTGTATAATGATTAACAAAAAGTTTAAATGCTGTATGATGTCATATAAGAAAAAGAGAGTAAATAACAGAACGATGTTCCCACGTCAAGGAAAGCATGCCAGAAAACATGATCATAAAAGAGATGAGATTTGTAGCATATTTCAAAGGGAAATAACTGCAAAAAGATAATGGCATAAAATATGAAATATACGATAAATCATAATTAAAAACACTTGGCTATGTATTAGATCTTAATAAAATTTATAAATTAAATTTTAAGATCATCTGTCCAGAAATTAAAAATAACTATAAATGAACAAAAGACGGAATAAAACAGGAAAGAAGAGAAACATAAAAATAATTTGAGAGAAAGTGGTAAATTTAAATATATGTGAGAAGTTACAGCTTGATACATAAGGTGAATAATGAAGTATAATGAAGTATAGAAACAGAGTGAATACTAAAAATTATAATTCTAAATAATTTTTCTGGGAAAAGAAAAAACAAGGTTTAAATTTACATGTTAAAAAGTCCCATTACAATTTTAGTATATGTGCTACTGCAGCGAGCACAAAAAGTCCCATTACATACTTAAGAAATGGTGACCCAGAATATCCCAAACTGAGATTTATTTAGTAAAATTTCTCAACTCCAAAAACAAACAAACAAACAAACAAACAAACACAGCAAAATTCTGGGCACCTCTGTAAAGTTACCAGAACACTTATAAGTGAAAGAAAATCAGTTTATTATCAGTCTTGTCTATAGTAACACTTTACTTCTGAAGAAAATATAGTGACACTTTTAATATTTCTCAGGAAAGAAAATGGAATACAAGGTTTTATATCCACCCAAATAGATTTCCGAGTATAAAGATAGAAGATAAATTGTTATTGCCAACTCTTAACTCAGAGAATATTGTTCCCAACAATTCTTTTTAAGAATTCAACTAGAAAACAAGCTTCAGATCATCAAAACCAAGTATCTACAGAGACATTCACATAAAGCCATGGAAACAGAAAAGGAAAAAGATTGGTCCTTTTTATAAACAATCACCACTATATTTTGTGCGTGTAACTGTGCTTTATTATTTTTTCAGCTTTATTGAGATATAATTCAAAAATACAATTTTGTATATTTAAGGTATATGTGATGTTGTCATAAACTTATGCATTATGAAATAAGTACCAACATTGAGCTAATTAACACATCCATCAACTTACATAGTTAACCTTTTTTTTATGATGCGAAAACATGAGATCTACTTACTCTCTTAGCAAATTTCAAATATACAATATATTATTTTTAACTGTAGTCACTATAGACACATTAAAGCTCCATAATGTATTCATCTTATCACTGAACATTCGTAGCCTATGACCATGCCCACATTTTATCTACCCTCCAGCCTCCGGCAACCATACTTTGCTTTTATATGCTTGACATAGATTTTTTATGGAAGGGAGCTCATGCACTATCTGTCTGTCAGTGTCTGGCTTATTTCACGCAGCATAATATGTTCCAATTTCATCTATGTTGTCACAAATGGCAGAATTTCCTTCTTTTTTTAATGGCTGAATAGTATTACACTGTATATTTATATACCACATTTTCTTTATCCATTCATCCATTGACAGATGCTTAGTTGTTTCCATATCTTGGCCACTATGAATAATGCTGCAATGAACATGGCAGTGCAGCTGTCTCTCCAAGATAGTGATTTTATTTCATTTGGATATATACTCAGAAGCCGGATTTCTGAATCATGTGGTAATTCCATTTTTAAATTTTTGAGGAACCACCATATTGTTTTACATAATAACTACATCGATTTACTTTCCCAGCAATAGTGTACAAGGGTTCTCTTTTCTCCACAGCATTGCCAACACTCATTCGTTATCTTTTGACTTTTTGATAATAGCCATCCTAACAGGTGTGAGGTGATATCTCATTGTGGTATTGATTTGCATTTCCCTGATGATTTGTGATGTTGAGCATCTTTTCATATACATGTTGTCCATTTGTATGTCTTCTTTGGGAAAATACCTATTTAGGTTTATTGACCACTTTTTAATCAAGTTATTTCATTTTTGATGTTGAGTCGTATAAGTGCCTTTCATACTTTGGATATTAACCCCATATGGTTTGCAAATATTTCCTCCCATTCCTAAGGTTGCCTTTTCATTTTGTGGATTATTTACTTTGCTCTGCAGAAGCTTTTAGTTTAATGTAGCCCTACTTGTTTATGTTTGCTTTTGTCTGTACTTTGTTGTCAAATGGAAGAAATCACTGCTGTGACTAATTTAATAAAATTTTTATGATTTCTTCTAGGAGTTTTATGATTTCAGATCTTGTGCTTAAGCCTATAATTCATTTTGAGTTGATTTTGTGTGTGGTGTAAGATAACAATCCAATTGTATATTTTTGCATGTGGCTGTACAGATTTCCCAACACTATTTATTGAAGAGACTATCCTTTTCTCATTATTTGTTTTTTTCACACCTTTGTTAAAGGTTAATTAACCATATACGTGTGGGTTTACTTCTGTGCTCTTGATTCTGTTCCATGGGTGTATGTTTCTGTTTTTATGCCAGTATTATATTGTTTCGATTACTATAGCTTTGTAATATAAATTAAAATCAGAAAGTATAATGCTTTGTTCTTGCTCAAGCGTACTGTAGCTATTTAGGGTCTTTTGTGGTTTTATACATATTTTAGGATTTTTTTTTCTATTTCTGTAAAAACGCTGTTGGAATTTTAATAGGGATTGCACTGAATCTGTACATCATTTGGAATAGTACGGACATTTTAACAATGTTAAATCTTCCAAGCCATGAGCACAAGATATCTTTCCATTTATTTGTGTCTTTTACAATTTCTTTCATCAACGTTTTATAGTTTTGAATGTACAGATCTTTCACCTCCTTAGTTAAATACATTTCTAATTATTTTATTATATTATAAATGGATTTTTAAATTTTATTTTCTTTTGCTAGTTTATTGTGACTGCATAGAAACACCTCTGATTCCTGTAGATTGATATTTGTATCCTGCAAATTCAATGAATCCATTTATTAGTTGTAAAAAAAAGAAAAAAAAAGTAGCTTTTTTTTTTTTGTCTTTCTTGGCAGAATCTTAGGACAGGTTTACTTCTTCCTTTATAATTTGAATGCTATTTATTTATTTATTTATTTATTTATTTATTTATTTATTTATTTTCCCTAATTGCCCCAGCCAGAACTTCCAGTAGTATATTTAATAAAAGTAACAAGATTGGACAACCTTGTCTTGTTGCTGAAAGTAAAGGAAAAACTTTCAGTTTTTCATCACTGAGTATGATGTTGGCAATGGTTTTTTTTAATATATGGCCTTCATTATGTTGGTGAGGTATATTTCGTGGGATGATCATACGGATTTTATCCTTTATTTTGTTAATGCGGTGTGTCACATTTATTGATATACATATGTTGCAACATCCTTGCATTTCAGAAGTAAATCTCACTTGATCATTGTGTTATGATCCTTAATGTCTGTTGAATTTGGTTTGCTAATATTTTGTTGATGATTTTTCATCTCTGTTCATCATGAATATCGACCTGTAATTTTTCTTTTCTTGTACTATGCCTACCTAGCTTTGGTATCAGGGTAATGTTGGTCTTGTAACATACATTTGGAAGTATGTCTCATCTTCAATTTTTTGGAATAGTTTGAGAAGGATTATCATTAATTAGTCTTTAAACTTTTGATAGAATTCACCAATGAAGCCATCTAGTCTTAAACTTTTGTTTGTTGGAGGTTTTGATTACTGATTCAACAATCTCAGTAGTAATTGATGTATTCAGATTTCCAATTTCTTCATGGTTCAGCCTTGCAGAAACCATGAAGGCTGAACCACGGTTTCATGGTAGTAGGTAGTATGTTTCTAGGAATTTATCCATTTCTTCTAAGTTATCTGAATTTTTGGCTCACAATTGTTCATAGCAGTTTCTTATGATTCTTAATATTCCTGTGTTGTCAGTTGTAATGTTTCATCTTTCATTTCTGATTTTCTTTATTTGTGTTGTCCCTCCTTCTGTCTTAGCATAGCAGAGGTTTGTTAATTTCACTTATCTCTTAGGATATTAATAAAACGAAAAACAGCTCTCGTAGCCGTTGGTTATTTCCATAGTCTTTCTACTCTCTATTTCCTTTATTTCTGCTCTGATTATTGTTAGTTTTGTTTGTTTGTTTGTTTGTTTGTTTGTTTGTTTTTCTTCTACTAGCTTTGGGCTTAGTTTGTTCTTCTTTTTCTAGTTCCTTGAGATTTAAAGTTATGTTTTTTGTTTGATATATATATATATATATATATATCAAACAAAAAACATATATATATAATATATATAATTATATATATTATATATATATAATATATTATATATATAACATATATATATAATTTTTTAAATGTAGGAATTTATTGCTATAAATTTGCCTGTTAGAACTATTTTGCTCTACCCCATCAACGTATCTTTGACTGTGACACCACCACCTTAGTCAAGGCTTAAGACTGGAAAAACATGGCACAGGTAGTTCTGAAGAGGAGTTTCCTGATTCCCAAATTACATTCTAAGACTACTGCCTCCTGTCCTTTCAGATCACTTACCTGCTACCTCCATTTTACCAATTGCAATCTTTATTCCTTTTACGTTATTATTTTTTCACTGTCTTTACAATTTCATATCCTTCTCACCACTTTTACCCTGCTAGGTTCTGTGGTCCATTTTATTCTGTCCTATAAACACTATGAATTATCCATTCCTTTCCCCTCCATTGTTCTCAAATGAAAAACTCAAACCTAGTTCTTGTTAATTACTGCCAAATCTTTGTGTTCAACACTGAACTTTTCTAACAATATTACCTGGCTGCTTAGCATTTTCGTTGGGAAGAGGAGGACTATACGGTTAAAATGAGCATCAATTTCTTCCACAAATTGCTCTTCTCCCATTTTATTTGTGTCAATAAACAAAGCCACCATTTTCTATCCAATTGCTCAAGATGAAAATTTGGATTCTGTCATTTTTCTTTTTCCTTCAACGACCACAACAAATGCACATTACTAAATTTATACTTTCTGAAAGAAAATACAAGCTGCTTTCTTTCAGTAGCCCCACGGAAAACCTTTTCCCCTTATAGCACATCCCACACACCTGCTTTCCAAATCTCAGCTCATTTTTAAGCTTTGGGACCTCTGGTGAAATGACAAAACTCATAACTGGCCTGAAAACCAATGGCGGGGAGAAGCCATCCCACGTGCTCTTGTCCCAGACCCTCCAGTTCATCAAGATGAGCTGGCAGGAAGCCAACAGCTTACTTTAATGAGCATGATGTATTTTCTAGTGATTGATCACTTCCTCTGTAAATTGAGGAAAAGCACTTTTGCTGAGGCCGATGACTTATTAAAATCTCTTTAAAGCAGCAAATACTCTCCTTCACCATGCTCTAGGCAGTAACGTCATTGCTTAAGTCACAGAGACATACAGAGCTACCCTTTGCCAAGGTAACACTTTCCTTGAAAGCAAAATTTACTTGCTAAAGCCGTAGTAGGGAGGATTTGGGGCAAGATCAGCAACCTCAATCAGCAGTCTTTATCTCCCACTGTTCTCATTTAACAGGGAATCAAGGGACCTGGGATGGGATCCAAAGTTTGGGCTATTTGAAACACCAACCTGTGGAGAAATGGCTCCTTAGGGTACTCAATTGCTTCCATTGAAATGTATAGGTTTTGTTTTGTTAGGTTTTGATTTTGGCAGGAGCGTATTTGATGATAGATTGATACAGGAGGGATGGAGAAAGAGAAGAGAGAGAAATGAATGTGCATACTCTTGCCCAGTTACTTGGTCCACTTTTGGTCCCTGAGGAAAGAGCGGGTAAGGGAGACAGTGATGGAACTATTTTCATGGGAGCTCTGTGAGTCTGTGTCTCAAGTCATGTCAATTTGGGAACTAGAAGACAAAATGCTATGTGGAGCTGGTAGAGCACCATTTGCCCCATTGCTGTAGGGAACCTCATTGTCCTCTCGGGACTGATGGGTTTGGGAGCAGGAGGGGCTGGCACTGCAGACCTAGGCAGTGGTGACCTCATAAGCACACGTGGACAAGGGTGAGACAGAGAGGAGAGAAAGATCAGAACAGAAATGCTGGCTGACGGAGGCAACCTTGGAGGCTCTTACAGAGTCTTGGGAGGGCTCTGATGAGGTACTTTGTCTAATTCGTTTTCCTCTAATTAAGAAATATTGAGGACTTGGGTGATATTAAGCAGAGTTTGGGGCCCTAATATAGAAAGAACATAGCTAAGAGACCAAAGTTCTACATTCAATTCCTGCTGCTTCTAGTAACAACATGTATGCTTTTGAATAAAGGATTTCTTTTTGGAGGCTACAGTTTTATAATCTGAAAATGAGGAATTCGAGGCTTAAGATCTGTTAGCCTCTTTCCGCTTCAGGTGGCTGTATCTTTCTCCACTTCTCAGCCAGAGGCATCCTTGAAAATACCAATAACATCCAGATCAAGTTGTTTCCATGCTTAAAACGTTTCAGTCACTTCCCACTGCATATGGAATGAGACCCAAGGATGACTAATGATCTCAGGATTTGCCTGACCTGGCTCTGGCTTCCCTTTCTACCACGCGTCCATAAAGTCCCTGTACTACGGCTGTACTCTCCTTCTTTCTGTTCTTTTAATATTCTAAACTCATTCTCACCTCAAGGCTTTGAATTTGCTCTCTCCTCTGCCCAGAAGGCTCTTCCCAGAGATTGTCTCAAAGCTGGATTCTTCTCATCAGTCAGAAATAGTTCAAATATTTATGGAAGAAACTCATCAGTATAATGGTATGCCCCACCCAGACCTTGCCTCTCGCAGTGTCCTGTTTTAGTTTATAGCATCTTTGAATTTCTGTAATTATCTTGCTTGCTTGTTTCTTCATCTTGACTCTCCATCATTAGAATGTAAGCCCTTTGTGAGATGGAACCTTGTATTACTCAGTACTTTGAACAGTCGCTAGTCCACAGCAGGTGTTAAACATTCTTTATTTAATGCATCCAATGAACGGATACTAACATAGCATCCCAGGTATTGACTGGCTACAAGGGTGTTTCACAAGCAGTAGATTCTGTAAAAATGTGAAAATGGAGCCTTCTGTATTTTGGCTCAGATTTGGGGATATTGTTTGCTAAGTTTGTATTTGAGTACTGATATAGGAAAGAGGTGACGTCTTCACCCATATTCCAGCCAAAATGAAATCTGAAGAGGAGGGAAGGTTTTGAAATCAGGTGGATAAAAGCAATGTTGATCAATTCCCTGCTTGATCCAGGCCCTGTGCAAGGCACATTAGTATGTCACCTCCTTTACTCCTCCCTGCAAATCTGTCATATAGATACTCTTCAAATGAGGAAACTAGGACTCTGAGGCAGTAAGTCATTTGTCCAAGTTTCACAGCTAGTAATTAGCCGGCTGGGAGTTAGAAGTCAGAGAAACCCAGACTGAATCTCTACCACCTGGCCTCCCACACACTTTATATGGTGCTGCTACTCCTGAAAATAATTAGTTTTGTGACATTTTATGTCCAAGTAATCTCTGTTAAGAAGCCTTAACTTGCCTCTTTCTACTTCTGGCAGACAACTAAGAGAAGGAAGATGTTGTCATTTGGAGGACATATAAAAGCAAAGTCTTTGCCACTTCTAGTCAATAAAATCTTCATGATGCATTTTCCGTGATTGTTCTGGATGAATTCCATTTGGAGCCATTAGCTTAAATGGCTTTGAATGTCCCCAGCACTTTAAGTTGCTTAGTATATTCCAAGTGTCCAGCTAATTTTCAGTACATTACTGACTGTGAACTGTCAACGTTCCCTTCCCCCAAACACCAGAAGAGAATACATTTCAAGGTGAAAGAAATAGACGTAATCAATATAGTCTAGTAAGCATGAAGGACAGAAACTCATGAGAGAAGAAAGGAGGGAGGGAAGGAAGGAGGAAGATACGAGAGCTAAAGGAAGGTATGAGAGCTAAAAAAGGAATAAAATATGATCGTTATAATAATAATATTTATTGAATTCGAATGCTTATTTTGTTCTAGATACTATTCTATGAATTTTTAAGCATCAATTAATTCACTCCTCAAGACAATCCTGTGACTTAGGTAATATTATCCCCAGTCTGCAGATGTGCAAACAGAGGCATAGAAAATTTAGTAATGTGCCCAAGGTCACTGTTCTATTAGGAAGGTAAGCAAGGATCAGAAGCCAGGTACAGTGGATCCAGAGTCTGTATTTTTAACCGAAATGATATGAAATCTGAGGGCATGATCAATCTTAAATATATATATTTGGGGTGGAAAGATGGGAAGACAATCATTTATCTATGTCTATGGTGCATAAAGAAGTCTCTTAGCCTCAAATATCTTTCCCACTGGTCTATCAGTAATTAAATAAAAATGCCTTTAAAGTGTTTGTGTTGTGATAACAAGGATATAGCATCCTGTTTCAGTGTAAACACTGTATAGTTTGCTGTGCATATTGAATAGCTCTGAGTCTCTCTTTTCCTCTGGGTCCTAAAGTTCAGAGAGACACCATTAACAGTAAACTTGAAACAGAGAACTCAGCTTTAGACCAGAGGACTAAGGAGGGCTTCCTGTTTCTTTCCCGATTGAGATGGCATCAACCCTCACCAAGTGACACAATGAGAACTTGGGAGGATGAATTTACGCAATCAGGTCTAGCCTGGTCTGCTTACTGCATGGGAAACACAACCAGAGAAGATCCCCCTGGGCTTTCTGCTCCATAGAGCATGTGGCACAAGCAGAAAATTTAAGGCCAGGAGATTAGATTTACCCAGGCAGAGAAGTCATTCCTCTTGTAGAAAAAAGAGTGAAGGGTGGAGCCATGGGGGTGGGGGTGAGAGTGGGGAATGGGAAGCGTGTTTTCAATACCTTTTTTTCATTCCTGGACACAAAAGAGCAGGATAACCAGAACTCCCCATGAAGTCCACTTCTTTTCAATTGACACCCATCTAAGAAAAGACAGCAATATAAGGACAAAGAACTAAAAGTTAGAACGAGTGGGTGTGGAGGAACTAGAGACACTCTGTGTGTGGATATCAATCATAGAGGCCTGGACTGGGCACTGGTCCTCGCTGGGTGTCCAGAATGCAACACGAAGACAAAATTTGACTGTGATGGATCTGAATGTGATATTACGTGGAGGTAGAAGGTTTGAAAGAAGAGCTGGGAAAATTCTAAAGATAATCTTGTTTGTCTCTTTCTTACTTTTACTGGTGGCATGTGACTAGGGTAAAAGGTAGACCGAAAGATCACATGATATTTTTAAGAATAACAACTTCAGCTTCTATGTATGTTTACTTTTCTAAGCAGCAACCAACATTTAGTTACTTCTGTATATGGATACAAATATGTGTGTCGTAAAAATCCAGTGAGTAGTTAATCTGATCATTAATAATTCTCAAGGCATTCATCATAATATTGTTAATGTATAGGCTACTTTTGGTGGCAGGGTACCCAGGATATAACCTGTCTCTGCCTAGTATGCTGTTGCCAGTTGGTGACAATTAATTATAACTGAGTACAAGACTTAAAATGTAGTATTCCAAGATTGTTTATGTTGTGAATGAAAACAAGCTGAAGTCAGTATTATAGATGTAATTAAACATCACTCAAGTAGGAAAAGAAGACTATGAATGTAAGAGGACCAGTTTGCCTCACTGCAAGCATATTGAGTTTTCCCTTTCAGAGAAGATTTCATAATCTCAAGTGGTGAATCATTTCACTAAATATTTTTTACTACCAAGTGTTGCTTAGAGATTTTTCTTGCAGGAATATGTGCCTTGATTATTTTGAGATTATCCGTGCAATTAAGGCCAATTGGCACCTTTTTCCCCCTGCCCTCAGGTTAACGTTGTCAAACAATTCCTGAAAAAACATTAGCATTCCCATCTTGATGAACTCTTCTGGCAGGAAAAATAATTTTAGATAACAGTGTATTGATGAATTAATGTGGCCACTTCATGAAATTATAAGAGTGTGTTCTGATTTGTACAACCTAACAAACATTGCGATGTTAGCTTTTCTTTTTCTGTTCCTTGGTTTATGTGCACAACATAAATCAATTTCACACTTGGCATCCCAATTAATGCTTCCTATGTTCAGTTTCATAAAGAATGTGATATGGGGGAATATTTTGCTTTTTCAAGGCATGACTTCTAGAAGTCCATGGAATAAAAAGACACTGGTTAGGACCATTTTATTTTTATAGACTGTTCATTAGTAAAATTTGACTATTTCATTTTCTTCTTGTATCATCTATGAACTCTGACACAGACTGATTAGAGGATTGGCAAATAAAGAGGACCACAGAATACCAGATTTTTAGGGACTTTGGAGACCACTGGTTGGTTTTTCATGTTGCAAAACCCTCAGCGTGATCCAAGGTCACATTTTAAGTCAGAGGCAAAGTAGAAACTAGGTCTCAGCTCTCTGGACTGCAGGGTATTTTTATTATACAGTACTTTTTGAAATATTTACAGAGAGGTAAAGTAGGTGAGCATGCAATTTTTTTTTATATCAGTAACCCCTGCTATGTTTCAGAAACTAAGCTATGGCTCTGGGAACACAGTTGTGAGCAAGATAGACAAAATCTCTGGCCTTGGGGTAAGAGGCTCAGACATTAAGACTTCAAACTATGTTGTAAATATAGTTGGAGTCTAGTGAACGCTCTAAAGAAAAAGCTTGACAGGGTCAGAGTTATGTATAGTTAGGCTACTGCTGGCTTCAGTGTGGAGAACTGAATGGATGGACAAGAACACAATCACAGAGCAGGGACAAAAGATGAATATAAGTTATGATCTTTGAGATGGAGAGGTATGTGGGAAGTATTTTGGAGGGTGAAACCTTAATTTAATGTTTAGTTGGAAATGAATCAAGGGAGAAGTCAAAGGTAATTTCTCATTTTCTGAGTCGAGCAGTTTGCTGGTGTCAGTTTTCACCACAGGGGGAGGTAGGGGATATATTCAGCTGTGGTTATACACCCAACGAGAGATGTGCACTTAGCTGTGGGAGGTTAAAGTATTAGCGTAAACTGTGGAATCATTAGAATATGGATAGTTAATGAAGCCATAATAGTGGAAGCGATCATCATGGAATCATCTACAGAATGAAAAAGATAGTTGTCTCCAGGGAACAATCTTCAGAGCATAAGTAAAGAATGATCAAAAGAGGGAATCCTGAAGACTGGAGAGTGGGAATGGTCAGAGGTTTAGGAGGGACAAAAAAACTAACGGATTAGTTTATGAAAGAGAGAATAGCAGCAGTGTTAAATGCTGCCAGAGTATCAGAAAGATAAGGCCTGAAAAAAGTCCACTGAGCTTTAGCAAAAAAGAAGTTATTTTGACCAAGGAGTGGGAAGTTTCTGTGACATGATGGGGAAAGAAGCTGGATTATAGTGAATATATGGCTACAATAGGCATAAACTAGTTTTTCAAGAATTTCCTTTGCGAAGGGTGGTGGAAAAACATGCTGATAGATGGGCCTGTGAGATCCTGGGAAGGTATTTTAATTATTTTAAAAATTGTTTGGAGGAGTGGATGAAGATAAAAGAGTGAAGAGATAACCAAGAGAACAAGGTCCCTGAAAAGGGGCATCTGAGGAAAATTTTAAACACAAAGATGGAAAGATTAGCCTTAGAGGGAGAATGGACACATTTTTTCACTGAAATAGGAAAAGGAGAAGATGAATGCTGACAGAGGACATAGTATGGGTGTTGTGCTAGTCGGTTGACATTGTTAAAAGGCTTCCATTTTTTTCTGGGATTTTAGACTAGATGGCCCTTTGATGAGGGGCCATAATTTGCAAAGGGTTTCCTGTGGAAGGCACGGTTCCATGTCTCTTACCCCTCAGCATGTAGTTCCACGTAACCAATCAAAATCAATGCTGTGAAAACTAACCTGGGAGACAGATGTTACGGCCAGCTGTATCTACTAGTAAGGGATTTTTCTCATTGGTTTGATAATGAAATCATTAAATTTTTATAAGCAATGTTAAGAAAAAAAATTGGGATTACATTCTATTTTTGTATTGGAATGACCTAAATTCAAAGACATTTTGTGATAGAGCCATATCAAACCACTGATGCATTATAGAATTGTACACTTGAAACCTATATAATTTTACTAACCAATGTCACCCCAATACAGTTAATTAAAAAAAAAAAAAAAGACTGGGAGAGAACAGCCAGTAATTATATACTGATTTTCCTTTTAAGCAGCATGTACTACAAATGCTAGCTCAAAAGCATCAGTGGAACTCTACAGTAAGCATGTAGGGGAAATTAGATTAGTATATGGGCTTTTGAGTCACAGAGACCTGAGTGCCAATTCTGAGTCCCCCACCTCGACCAGCAGCATTACCATTCACTAGTTATCTAACCTCCCTGTGGATGCCCGATGGAAATGACAGCAGTCATACCTACCTCATAGACTATTTGGAAGGCCTAAGAAAACTGATGGATTTAAAGTGATTAACCCAGAAAATGGTCTTCAAAGACTTAAACATATGAATTATAGCTATTTTCCTAGGATACAGATGAGAGAAGTGAGGTTCTGTTTTCTCAATGGAATTCAACCGTGGATCTGATAGGCCTCAGGAAAAAAACAAAATAAAACAAACAAAGCAAAGTCCTGTGTCTTCATGCTTGGCGAGAAAATGCCCTGATAAAGTGAGAGAGGATAGGAAGTTACTTCCAATCTGTCCATCCATGACCCAAAAACTAAAATGATAAAGCACCTGTCACATGTCTCAAAGACAGGAATCACTTCTGATCAAGTATCAGCCAGAAAAGGCTCTTCTTTGGGGTGGTTTACAGCTCGCCTACATAGGGCCTTTGGTATCAGTTAGAAAAGGTCACTGTTTGTGCTCACTTCGGCAGCACATATGCTAAAGTTAGAAAAGGTCCCTCTTTCTAGGAAATCCTGCCCTTGCAGGGTGAAGGGGTGTCTACCTTGGGGAGTTGGAAGCAAAGGCTCATAGCTTGGCAAGAAGAATGAGCATGGTAAATTTCAGCCCTGCTACCTGTGCCCATGGTGGCTTTGGGCAGTGTCCTAAGAGCTGGAGCCACCCAGCCTACAGGCCACAGTGCCCCATTTCAGGGAACCATCCCAACCAGTGTTTCTGAAAGACTAGTACACGACAGGGAAGGGTGAACACAGGGAGTGTGAGGCTAATCTGCTGCAGACTAACTTCACCAGTTTCCTCTTAGACAGGCTCCGGGAATTTGGCAGGGAGGGAGGTCGTTGGCTTCAATCGTTTGTTTCAGCAGACAATTCTGTTCCGAGCACCTGCAGGAAACAAAACCGTTCCTCCCTCCCAGATTATGTGGACCCTTATTTATCTGGTTTTATTATTGCCTTTTACACACACACACACACACACACACACACGCACACACACACAAAATGATGGCTCCTAAGGGCACGGTTTGTGCTTTATGGATGCCTTTTCATTTTCCTGTAAACACCTCTACCTCTCTAATTTTGTACCTGAAGGTCAAAGAAATGATTTAGGAGCACAGAAAACAAAGTTCCATTTACCTCTTCTGCCAGGAAGTTGTTAAAAAATTGGGACGAGAAGAGCTTCGGCTTCTAAATATGTATTACCTTTTTCTGATATCTTTGGGAATTTGGCAAAGATCTTGTCCAATTTTGTGTACTTTGACTGAATTTGGCTTGATGTGTAATGATTCCGCTCCTTCTCGAGAAACTTTGTGGTTGTTGCCAGTTCTACCCAGTTTAATCTCATCTGGCCCAATGTGTATGTTCTCTCTCTCTCTCTCTCCCCACTTCTCTCTCTCTTATCCAATCCACCATTACTATTTTTCTCTTCCTCAGAAAACTCTCTTTTTCCTAGCTAGCCTGGTCTCTTCATTGCTAGATATCTATGTCAAAATTATTTAATGTCCCCTTTATTTTAAAAACTGAATTTAGTTATAGCAAATAATACATAAATATTTGCTATGGAAAAATATGAAAACATTAGTGGACATATGTGGCAGAGACTGGGTGGTTTTGTCTCCATGGCCCACTTTACATAAGGTGACTTCCAGACAGTGACAGTGAAGGGTTGGGTATGCTTCTCCATCATCTCTCTGTCCCCCCATCTGCCAGCTGGATGATGACAGCATAATTTCCAAGTCATGTGTTGAACATGATGGAATCATAACCTGGATAGCTGTGATCTCTGAGCCACTCAGGAAAGTTACACAGTCAAACATCATGTTGGACTTTCGTGTAGGATAGAGAAATAAACTTTTATTGCCTTGGGACTCTGAGAGTGAGGATTGTTTGCTACAGAGAGAGCCTATTCTGCAAAATGCAGGCTATTTCAAAGTTGAGAGAGTGAAATTACTACTGTGTGTCAGACTTCTCTTACCCTTAACAGAAAACATGTTTAACCCCACCTCCTAAAAAGTAATTATTAATAGTAGTTAAACAAGGGAGAGACAGAGAATAATGCAGTAGTCCTCAAACTTATCTGCTTATTAGAATCTCCTAGGTAATCAAATAAATACATACATACATACATAAATAAATAAAATAAAATAAAATAAAAGGATGTCTGGATCCTGCCCAAGACTCATTAAAGCATATTTTCTGAGAGACAGAACCTAGGTATTACATTAAAAACATAAATTCCAAAATGAGTCTAATATATATCTATGATTTAGAACTGAAATTGACAGTCTTCAAAAACAGGTAGCACATGAAAGCAACAGAAGATTCTAGAGTGAAGCAGGGAGCTACAGTGAGACTTTGATTTTCACTTGGGACCCCATCACCCTAACCAGTCTTTCTGCATCAACGAAGTTTTGAGAATTCTTACTAGGACACGCAGTTAGGAAAAAAGTACAATTAATATTTATACGTTTTACCATTTCTTGACTTAAGAGAAAGCTGGTGAAAGAGGGAACGAACAGGCTGCCTCTGACAAATGTTGAGACTTCAGGGTGACACACTGAATTGCAGAACTGGTAGAATTTCCAAGGGATCCCTCTCTCATAGTAGCCTAATTGATAAGAAATAAAAAGACACAAGAAAGGAAGGAAGGAAGAAGGGAAGGGAACGAAGGAAGGAAGGAAGGAAGGAAAGACATTTTTTTTTAATTTTTTTTTAATTTTTTTGGAAAGACATTTTTTAATAAATGGAAACAATCAGATCTAAATGAAAAACATACTTCAAGAAAGAAAGGAAAATTATTCACAATTTCTTCATTATTTTAGGTTACTACATAAAGTGAATTTTAATTCAATAAACAAGCCCTGAAATACAAGAGGAAAGGAAGACAAAAAGAGATGGGGCAGAAGACTGCATGTCTGGATAGCAAATTCAGAACAACAGTTGCGAAAGTAATAAATGAATGGAAACAAAAAAGTACAAAATAGAAAATTATTGACAGAAAGAAGGGTTTGAAACAAATCACAATAAAGGTAGATAAAAAAAGAAAAAGAGCTTCATAAACACATTCCAGTGTGAGGATAACTGATGTATTTGAGTACACATAAAACAGAAAATTCTTTCAATTACATAATAAATATGTCTTGAATTAAAAATACATATATAAGAACTATATCCAAATATTGAAAGATTATGAAATATTTTATGAAAATTTGGTACATAACAAGCTACTAGATAAGCTACTGAACATCAAGAATAAAGATACCTCAGGTATCAGAAAATAACTAAAAACACATACGAGGATAAAAAAAAGTCAAATGGGCTTCAAATTTCTCTACAGCAGCAATGTTCTGAAGACAAGACCGTGTGATTCAAACCAAACATGAAGACAACAGGTAGGCAGTCTCAAACATGAACTGTTTCAGGGATTAAAGCACCTGTGAATCCTTCTTGAATTAAAAATTCTAATGATCAAATCCTGTGTTTTAAGATATCTTTTAAAAATCCCTCAGGAATAGATAAACTGCACAAGAGGAATGATGGTGGGCAGTTAATAAATTCATGTATAAAACTGTATGAAATTATACTTACAGAACAGATTTAAAGAAAGTTGACAGTGTAAAATAATAGTGCAACTTAAAACATCTGGAGGTAAAAGGCAAGGGTGAGTAGTAGTCCATTATCTTCGTCTTTCACAGAAATAATGAAATGATGTTACATTAAACTGAGACACAAGGTTAAAGAAACCCATTATGTTTTTATCCTCATTTTTTTCTTAATCTTTTTATTCCTTGACTTTTAAACTATAATTGAGGAAATGATATCACTGTGGTAATACATCATAGGTGTGAAATTCAATAACTGCTTTAGTTTCCTCTGTTAATTTAAATAAAATTAAAATTCATACATTTTTAGTAAAAAGAGCATCTATCTACAGTCTGAAATCATACTTAGAAAATAATCCTGAATAAGTATCTAGCTATCTCTCTGTGTATACTCCTAACAAAGTTTTTTGAAATAATGTCCACATAATATAAAAGACAGTTATTTTTTGGATGGTGTCACATGGGGTATTTTCACTTGCATGTGGCTTTCCACATTGTTTGACATCTTTATAATAAACATGGATTATTTTTATAAATGGTAATGTGGAAGCAGAAAGCAATAGTTAACAGTGCTTAATTCTGGTAGTAATATGTATGCTTATTATTTTCTCTTTTCTCTATACATTCTGTACTTTTAATTCTCCCTCTTTAAAAAAATGATATACAGCTCATCTCTTTTGATGACTTTTGAAATCTTGTTCCCATCCCACAGATACTCATTGTAGGTACCAGTTAGGTGTGTCTTCGTCCAGATTTTCTCTTTTTCTATGTACTTGTATATCCTAATATACTTACATGTAGAGGTTCATTTTCTTTTATATTTATGTAACATTTTAGTACTGCATATTTTGTTCTGCTATTTGCTCTTTTTAAATTGCTAAGTTGTGAAGATCTTTACAAACAAAGTAAAGATCTAGCTTATTATTGAACTTAGTATATTATTTCATAATATAGACACAACACAATTTAAACTGTTCCTCCATTCCTTGTCATTTAGATTGTTTCCAAATCTCTTTAATTTGATAAATGCGAAAATGACGTCACTGTTCATGTCTTTTGTGTCACAACTGTGTTTCTCTGAGGTAGATGTTGAGAAATAAAAATGATGACTCCTTAAGAACATAGGCATTTTTTCTGTTCTTCTTTACACTGCTGTCCAAAGTGTCTTTACAAATTTACATTATCAGCAACAGGATGGCCCCTTTCTAAACGACCTGTTTCTATTTTCCAATACTTAGTCCACATAACATCCCTACTTCAACTCACGTTTTGTAAATTTTATTTTTAGAGTGAATTTGTTACTGGTGCAGGGGTGCTTGCCCCTCTCAAGACAGAAATCAAGAGAGTGAGCAAAACGGTTTGCAGAGAGAAAGGTTTATTAAAATGAAAGCTTGAGGCACCAAGAGAGCACACTATGAAAGAGAATGGACGTGGCTCTCCGAGGTCTACAGGTAGAGTGTGTTTATGGACCTCTGGGTTAGGGACTGGGTTGGTTATCCTGGAATGGGGTGGGGAGTTCCGAGAATTCAATTGTCACCAGCTTTTTGGTCTTATATAGTCACCCCGGATCTGTCACGATGCTGGTGGATGTGTTTAGTATGGTGCTGAGCCAGGTCACTCAGAGGACAAATCCTCTAACTGGTGCACAGGTGTGGTGTGGGGGACCTTTCCTAAATCTGATTACATCTCTTTTGCCGCTCGCTCCAACTGTTCTTGTTTCTTATTGGTGGGAAAGTATGATTTAAGGTTATTTTCCCAGTGGCAGGTTTTGGCTACATAATTACCATCCTTATTCTGACTATGTGACTACTGACCACAAATTGATAATTCAGTAAATGTTTATCGCTCATTCTCTCACTGTGTCTCTCTGTCTCTACCTGTGTCTCTCTATCTCTGTCTTTCTCTCATCATGGCTTAGTGGGGGATAGAGAAAAATCAATAAATAATTGAGCCATTATGAGTGTTCTATGAATATGCAGAAAGGAACAGCAAAAATGGAAATAACAAATTCAACATTTAAAGTATATCAAATCATGTTTGAATTGTCCTAATAGATAAGAATGTACTTGTATAGATGAGCCTTCGTAGGCAAAAAAAGAAAAAAAAAATGGAAAAGAAAAAAGATATTTGAAGGACAGGACTTGTGATCTCAGAAACTTCCAGGGTCCAAGCAGCTAACATAAATAGGTGAAGTTGCTCAAAGATAATACAGTCGCATAAGAGAGAAGATAATGTCCTGGCCTCATTGTTGGGAGACAATTGGGAGAGGTGGGAAGAGTGACAAACAGGAGAGCTCAAGCCCCATCTACAAGGGACACAGCTGCTATTCAAATACTCACTGCTATGCGGTTTTGAAGACCCAGTGTGGCCAAGTGTGATTTTGTAAGAGAAATTTAAATTCTAAATAACTGGGTAGAATTTCTCAATTTTTATACATGAAATATTGATTCAAAAGCATATTTTTAGAAACACTGCATAGTTCAAAGAAAAATTCTGGAGTGACCGACTCATCCCAATTTGCCTGTGACAGTCCCAGTTTTGAAACTGAAAGTCCTGCGTCTTGGGAAACTGGAATGTTGTTCACCCTAATTACAGAACCTATATATGGCCATATCCAGCCCAAGGGCTGCTCTTTTGTTAGTCAGAAGACTAACACCTTCATTAAGGAAGTGTAAGGGGTTCCATTTACATTGTCAGGGGGAGGAATTTCAGGTTGGGGTCAGAGAGATGGGTAGAGCAAAAATTATGTGTGTCGATCATTTGACACTTAAAAAGACAAGAATTATGCTTATGAAAAACTAACTCGCCTGAAATTTCATTGCAGCTTTTGAATGTCATTGTATCTTTCAGTGGCCAAATTCACGACCTAGTTAATTGGTTCATTTCAGAAATTAAGTAGAGGCAAGTCCTCCCACACTCACAGATAATCACTGATCCTTTGTACAACCTTATTTTCCAGTTACGAAGGGTACTGCTACCTTGTATTCCTTCTTCTGTGCTTCTGGTTTCTCTACTGCAGAGGATTTCAGCATGTGTTCTGATTCTCAAGTACCACCAGCCACCAGCTCTCAGGGTTCTCTACTCCCCACAAGATACAGCAGGAACAATAAGTATTATTTTTGATAAGAACAAAATTCAGCACTCCTATCTAAGGATTTGAGGTGCACCGATCACCATAATAACTAGACAAAATATAGTTTGTATAACATATTTGAAAACAATGTAATGCAGAGGCCATGCCTATGAGGAAAAGAGGAACAGAGGAAAGAGGTGGGAGCAGAAAAACATATGACTTTAGTCCTTTCTAGAATAATGCAAAGAATTGGATTATAGAATACCAGTTTTGCATCATTAAGAGTTCATTTTATAGTGGAAGAAAATGAGGTCTAAGGAGGTTATGTGACTTTGCCAAGGGAACTCAGAAACTAAAGTTGGGGCTTTAGTCCCTATCTCTTAAGATCAGAGATAATAAATAGTCACCCCCAAAGGCAAGAGACACTAATTTAATGACATCTAGTGTTTTCTTGTCTTCAAAAACATACTGGGCCACATAGCACTCTGTTTAGTGTCCTTCCAGAAACCAGATTTGACACAGGAATTTTTTTGGGAGGTGATTCTAGGGCACACTGGTCTGTAAGTGACACACTGGTATGTAAGTGGGGAGACGGTATAGGTAAGAGGAGGCAGTCAGCACAGGAAGCTTTCTCAAACAAGGTCATTTATCATTGGGTGTACAAGGCTTAATCCTTCTGAAGAACTCTTGAAGCCAGAGTTATTTCACCCGAAGAATGAGAGAGCATTGGTGTATTACTATCCATTACTCATTTGATGAAGTTGGCTCCCAGAAAATACTGACTCTCTGGAATATTCAGCATACTAGACATGTAGGCAAAACTGACAGAAATAACCAGAGAATACAGTTGACCCTTGAACAACAGGAAAGTTAGGGGTGCTAAACCCCACACAGTTGAAAACCCATGTATAACCTTTGATTACCCATAAACTTAACTGCTATAGCCTACTTTTGATTGGAAGCCTTATCAATAACATAAACAGTTGATTAACACATTCTGTATGTTGTATGTATTATATACCGTATATTTACAATAAAGTAAGATAGAGAAAATAAAATGTTATACAGAAAATCATAAGGAAGAGAAAATACATTTGCAGTATTTTAAAACATCCGCATATACTCATAAGTGGGCCCATGCAGTTCAAACCTGTGTTGTTCAAGGGTCAACTGTATCTTCAATCAAATGGTAGTTGGAGAACAGTGTAGTTCAGACAACATATTTCTAAAAATCCCCTTCAAATTTGTCCAGCATGTTGGCTACTCTAGATTAATTAGCCCATGGCGTAAACCATACCTGTATCCCTCCAGGGATCTGATCTATTTATTATGCCCCTGTTCAGCTCCGGTTGTATGTGCCCTTTCATGGTTATTACTGAGGATAGAAGTCCCCAAATATATCCCAGTGAATACCCTAAATTACAGGCATGTCTTCCGATTATGTAGCAGTAACCAGACCTCATGATAATTGGGAAGGTTGCCACTACCAGAATAGCAACTCCTTTCCTAGCCTGCTTATATAATAACAATAAGTAACGAAATGACCAACAGCATCTCTATTTTCAGGTTTAAAGGAACTTTCATTTTATCCCTTAGCAGAAGCATTCTCATCTTGGAAAGCTGAACTTCTAATACAGCAGAGAAAAGAGTCCCCAAATGTATCACTGAGAGGGATGGTGGGTGGATCCATTCCTAACTCCATTTTTTGGTTTCCCCACCCACACTTCTTTTACCTATTAGAGAAATTACCCCATATAATGGCTGTTATTACAAAGTATAAAATGAGCTTTCAAGAACAGTACTTCCTCCTCTCAGAGGGCCATTCTCATCTGATGCCTTAGATAAACTTTTATAATGTCTTTTCAATAATCTATTGGTTCGTAATGTCTGAGATGTAGTAGATGGTAGAATGAGTGGATTCCATGGTCATTTGAATTTTGTTCACCTTCCATTCACAGTAAAATGGACATCATGATGTTCAGCACATTATGGACAGCTCCAATCATGTGTTCACTTGATAGGTTGTGGTCAGGTGCTTAATATCTGCAAGACAAGGTAGCATAGCACACTCTGCTTTATTCATTCATTTACTCATTCATTCATTAATACATCCCTACTTCATTTATTCATCCATTCAATTAATTCACATTGTTATATGTATCAATAATTTGTTCTTTTTATAAATGTACAATAATTGACCCACCCCTCTGTTAATGGGCATTTGTAATATTTTTAGTTTGGTTTAGTTTAGTTGTTTAGTTTAGTTATAGTCACATCTTGGTGAATTTATATACTTATTTCTTTTGGTTATGTTCCAAGGAGTGGAAATCTTGGATTATAGTATGTTTAGCTTTAATAAATTCTACAAAATATTAGGTTGGTGCAAAAGTAATTGCGATTTAAAAGGTTCAAAATAATTGCAAAACTGTAATTACTTTTGCACCAACCTAATAGTTTTGCCAAATGGCTGAACTCATTTACACTGCCAGCGATATTTGAGGTTTCCAGTTGCTCCCATTCCTCCCAGCGTTGGTATTGAAAGTCTTTATTTTATTCATCTGGGGGTTTGTAGTGTTATCAAATTATGCTAATATTTGCATTTCAATGATAAGTAATGATTTTGAGCAACTTTTGATATACTTATTAAACGTTTGGATATCCTCTTTTGTGGAGAGATTGTTCAAAATTTTACCCGTGTTTTAATTGGGTTGTTTGATTTTTTTTTCAATTACTGATGTCTGAAAATTATTTGTATACTACAATTATAGGTGTTATCAGATATATTCTGTTGTCAAATTTTTTTTTTTAAGTCTGTGGCTTGCCTTTTCACATTCTTAATGATGTCCTTTAGAAATAATTATTCTTACTTTTAATAAAATCTATCTATCTATCTATCTATCTATCTATCTATCTATCTATCTATCTATCTATCTATCTATCTGTTTCTGTCTATACATTTCTCTGCCAATTTACTATCTATCTATCTATCTATCTATCTATCTATCTATCTATCTATCTATCTATCTCTATCTATCTATCTATCTATCTATCTATCTATCTATCTATCTATCTATCTATCATCTATCTATCTAGGTTAGCACATTTGGAGCTTGTTGAAAAGTTCCCTACCTACCTTAAGGTTGTGAAGGTATCATCTTACATTTTCTGCTAAAATATTACAATTGTAACTTGAATATTTAAACCCATGATTCATCTCTAATTAAATATTGTGTATTAGGAGCTAAGAATATGGCTTTTAATGAATATATAATTGCAGCTGCACTATTTAATGTGAAGTCCATCCTCCCTATTGTTGAACTATTAAACATACCTTTAGTCATAAATTAAGTGATCATTACACATTTATTTACTCTGGGACTCCATTTAGTCTTTCAATCCACTTGTCCAATTTTCTGTCAGTATAGCACTGAAATGAACATTGTATTTACCATGCTTACAATCTGGTAGCATAATTACTCTAACTTTCTTTTTCTTCAAGGTTGTCTTGGGTCTTATTGGCCTTTTGTTTTTCCATATAAATTTTAGATACAGCATGTCAGTTTTCACACATTTACAGATTACTACTGTGTTATAATTTTGAGATAAATGTTTTAAATCAATAGATGAATTTGAGGAAAACCTGATGTCCTAACATCATTTAGATTTTTGATTCCTTGTTATCAATTATCTCTCAAATAACTTAGTTCTTTAATTTCTCTCAGCAATATGTTGTAATTTTCAGTGTAGAGGTATTTTTATACATTTATTCATAAATATTTATTTTATGGTGTGGTAAATTCAATTTTAAAAAAATTATTTCCATTATTTTTCATTGCTAGTATATAAAATGGGTGTTAAAATTTGCCAAAGGCTTTTTCCTTCTTATGATAATATGTATTTTTCTTTATTATTTTAATGTGCAATATATTGAACCATTTTCAAATGTTTAACCAACATGACATTGCTAAAACAAATCCCATTTGATTATTGCCCATATTAATATTTTCCTGCTTCTTTGGATTCAATTAATATTTCATCAAATTCATTTTGTTAATAATTCATTTAGTAATTTCACATCTATGTTCAGGTAGATTGTAACCATCTGGTGTTATTTCATTGTGATAATTCTGTCAAGTGTTGATATCAAGGTTATGGCAGCTTCCAAGAAATGAGTGAGAAAAGTTGTCTCGTTTTCTTTTCTCAAAAAATTAGCAAAAGATTGGCATTATTTATTCCTTACATATGTGGAAGAATTTACCAAAAAAGACAGCTAGGCCAGGAAGTTAAATATTTAAATAAAAATATTTAAACATCTAATATTTAAATATTGTGTATATTTTTTTTTACTTCTTTTTTTTTATTTTTTACTTACGGTTGACTTTCAATATTATTTTATAGTCGTTTTGTGTATGCAGCATAGTGGTTAGACATTTATATAACTTACGAATTGATCCCCCTCGTTAGTATAGTGCTCAATCTGGCTCTATACAGACTTATTACAATATTACTGACTATGTTCCCTATGTAGTATTTTACGTCCCCGTGTCTATTTTGTAACTACCAATTTGTACTTATCTTTTTAAAGATTTTTATTAAAATATAGCTAACATACAGTACTATACTAGTTTCAGGTGTACACATTAATTATTCAACATTTATATACATAAAGAAGTGATCACCACGATAAATCCAGCAACCATCTGACACCATACAATACTATTGCAATATTGTTGACTGTATTCCCTATGCTGTATATTATGTCCCCACGACTTGCTTGTTTTATACCTGGAAATTTGAACCTGTTATTCCCCTTCACCTTTTCCGTGGTTTTTAAATTTCTAATTACAGTTGACATTCAATATTATTTTATATTTATGTCAGGTGTACAGCATAGTGGTTAGACATTTATATAATTTAAGAAGCGATCCCCCTGACTAGTCTAGTACTCATATGGTAATAACAATTTGTACTTCTTAATCCCTTCTGGGTGAACATTTTTTAATACGTGTAGGACTACCCATGTTTGTGTTATAATCCCCTCCAGATTTTGCCATTTTTGTTGCTTTAGATATTCAATAAAATTTTATAATTGTCATTATATTATCTAATATGGTCTTTTTTCACTGCTTTTCATTCTCCCAGCCTGAAAAAAGGGAACATCAATCCAACTCCTACAGACACGAAAAAGAAAATTAAAACCTGTACACAGTGAGGAATATAATCAATAATGTAAAGACAATGTAGGGTGCCAGACTGACACCTGAAGCTGAAGTTGAATAATATTGAATGTCGACTATAATTAGGTTATACACACACGCACACACACACACACACACACACTCACTCACGGGATGTAAAGTACATCATGGGGATATAGTCAATGGAATTGTAACAGCTATATGTGATGTCAGACAGGTAGTAAATTGGGAGTGGTTATTGTTTTGTGAGGGGTATAAATGTCTAACTATTAGATTGTTTTGTACACCTGAATCTAATAAAGACAGAAAAAAATAAAATAAAATAAAGTGCTAAATTGTAAATTCTCAAAAAAAATCCTTTATATTGTGAACAACTTATGCCAATATATTTAATATATTGATATAAGCAAACAAAATAGTTAGAAAATAAAACTGACCAAATCTGACAGTAAAATAAGGAAAACACTGAAGATTCTCATATGTGTTAAAGTTGAGTGTCATTAAAACAAACAAACAAACAAACAAAAACCTTCCATCACAGAAAGAAAAAACCCATATGAATTCGTTGGTGATTTAAAATAATACTTAAGAAAATGAAATTGTCATCAATATTGAACAGACATTTAAAAAAAAAAAAAAAAAAAAGCAGAGCAAAGTCCTAACTGTCTTTTTCTGAGACCAGCATAACTTTGATTCCAAAATCTGACAAGGATATTGCAGACTGCACTGGAAGTTCTATCCAATGTCACAAGACAAACAAATAAAAGAGAAAGTACATGGATCAAAATGGAAGAAACAAAACTGTCATTATTCTCAAATTATTTCATTTTTTAGCAAGAAAATCCAAATTCAAATCTAAGAAAAAGATTAATATGTGAATTAAATGAGGTCACTGAATTCAAGGTCGTTATAGAAACAAATAATATATTTTATTCAGCAGCCTGTAAACAAAGAAAAATAAATATTAGAAATTTTATTTTTAAAATAACCTTTTGATCTTAGAACAGTTTTACATTTACCAAAAAAGCAAACCTTGGAAGATAGCAGAGTTCTAAACCCAACCCCCTCCTCCCCTATTATTTTTAACATCTCACAGTAGTATCATACATTTGGTTATAATTAATGAGCCAATATTGGAATATTATTATCTAAAATTCATATCTTATTCAGATTTCCTTAGTTTTTTTCCTTAACCTAATTCATTTTTTCTATTTTAGAATACTATTCAGGACACCACATGACATTAATTGTCATTTCTCCTTAGGCTTCTGTGGGCTGTGACAATTTCTTGGACTTGCCTTGTTTTGATGACCTTAACAATCTTGAGGCATTCTGGTCACCTATCTTGTCTCTCTCTCAATTTGGAATTGCATAATATTTGTCTCATTACACAAGGGTTATGAGTTTGGGGGAGGAAGAAGAACATAGAAATGAAAGGTTGTTTTTTATCACATTACATATAACAAAGATAGATACTATTGATGTGATTATCACTGTTGATGTTGACCTTGATGTTGACCTTGATCACCCAACTGAGTTTTGTTTGTCAGGTTTCTCCACTGTAAACTTGGTCTTCCCTTTTCCTCCCTCCTTTTCCTACTGGACTCTTTGGAAGGAGGTCACTATGTGTAGCCCTTAAACATTAGGGAGTGATGCTCACCTCTTTAAGGACAAAATATGTCCACAAATTATTTGGAATTCTTTTGCAAGGGATATTTGTCTCTTCTCTTCCATTTATTTACTTGTGTTTATTCAATCATTTATTTATGTGAATATGGGCTCATGAATATTTATTTTATATTTTGGGTTATAATCCAGTACTACTAAATTTTGTTGCCCAAATTATTCCAGCATTGACCTCTTTAAGTTGGCTTCTAAGTCTTTGGGACATACTACAATCATTTTGGTGTGTGTGTATGTGTTTGTTTAATACTTTTGTACTTTCTGATACTATAAAATGCTCAGGCGTATCTTTAAATTTCCCTGCCCAGTCCTAGAATAAACCTTTTTTTCTTAGGAGTCTTGGTTCTTTTTATTGGAGAATGACATTAGAAACCAAGTACTGGATATTTCATGTACTTATTGCTACTGGGATGTTGTTATTTCCAGGCACTCTCGGCTGACAGAGCAAGGAAATATATGTATGTACTAATCCATGTGTATGTCCATATCTATAAATATTTCTATGTGTAATCATCTGTATTAATATTAATATATAATATAAATGTATTATAAATGTAATACATTTAATACATATAAAAATGTATGCCATCTACAACTCTAATCTATTGTCACATTCCTCATTTTAGCTTCCTCCCTGCTTACCTGTAAACTTTCACTCCGAGAGTAAAATCTGGTTTCTGCCATCTATCATCCATTTCATTAATAGTTTACTTCTGGTGAACCTGTATAGTGGTATCAATATCAAAATTGTTAAACCATACCCTATGGGAAACAGCTTTTTCAACTAGAGTATGATACTTACATACCGTTGTTGTTTTTGTTGTTGTTGCTGCTGCTGTTGTCATTTTGGGGTGGGTTTTTTTTTTTGCATGTAGTGTTACTGATACCACTGATTTCAAAATTACTTGGATCAGCATCTCCCCTCAGCCTCTTCAGTGAAGTTGTTTCATACATTTGTTACACAGTTTGATTGTTTTATCACATGCTTCCTTCCATCTTGGGATCCCCAAAGTCTTAAATGATTTTTACCATTGGCATACAGTAAGGTTTATTCTTTTTTTTTTAAATTAAAGTTTATTGGGGTGACAAGTGTTAGTAAGGCTACATAGATTTCAGGTGTACAATTCTGTAATACATCATCTATATATCACATTGTGTGTTCACCACCCAGAATCAGTTCTCCTTCCATCATTATATAATTAATCCCATTAAGGTTTATTGTTGGTGCTATAAAATTCTATGGGTGTTGACAAATTCATAGTGTCATGCATTTGCCATTGCAGAACTGAAGAGGATAGTTTCACCACCCTAAAAAGCCCCCTGTGACTTACTTACCTTTTAACTATTCCTCCTGCTCTCCTCCCCCTGGGTCTTTAACACCCATTGATCTTTTTACCATTGCTATAGTTTTGCCTTTCTCAGAATGTCATGTAATTGTTAGCATACAGTATGTAGACTTTTTTGATCAGCTTTTATATATGAATATACCATAGTTTATCTGTTCTCCCACTGAAAAACATTTTTGGTTGTTGTCAGTTTCAACTTTATTTTAGTGCTAAAAATTTAATCACCTGGAAACAACTCTACTAATACATGCACAAGATAGCTACCCTAAAACTATGAAACACACATCAGAGAAATTAAAGTCCTAAGCAAAATGAGGGATAGGTCCTGTTCATAGATCGGCAGGTTAGGTATCTGAAAAATGTCAATTCTCCCAAAATTAATCTATAGATACAATATAATTACATTAAAAATCCCAGTAACTTTCCCAGAAATTCATCAGCTCTTTAAAAAATTTGTATGGAAATGTAAAGACCCAAATATTGCCAAGAAAATATTGAGAAAGTACAACAAAGTTGATGAACTTGTGTGGCAGATAACAAGACTTTTTTAAAAAACCTATATTAAATAAAGCAGCATGGTCTTGGAACAAGGATAGATAAAATAAACAAAGCAACAGAGTAAAGTTTCTGGAAATTGGCCCACAGTTATTTGGTAACCTTACTTACGACAAAAGTGGGAATGGAAGGACTTTTAAACGCTGATGCTATGCAAATTAGATGTCCATATTAGAGGAAAATGAGCTGTATTCCTACCTCATACCATATACAAAAATACTTGCCAGGTTGGTTGCAAACCAAAATTAAGAAGCAAAGTTAAAAGCTTTAAAGTAAAGTATAGGGGAAAAAAAACTTTTTATTTTGTGGTTGACTAAATTTTCTTAAACAGGACAAACAGAGCATTAATCAAAAACAAAGGGAAGTAATAAATTACTCTATGTTAAAATTAAAAACTTTGGTTAACTAAAACATGCAAATTAAAATATAGAAAACACAGCCTGCATGGAGTAAGAAGATATTTAAGGTACATTGGACAGAGTAATCATTTTATCACTAACTCCTAAAATTCAATAAGAAAAATACAGAGACACAAGTAGTTCACTGGAAAAAAATAAATGGAAGAGATGATTATACACATCACAAAATAGAATACCCAAATAGCCAATGAAACTGTGAAAAAGTACTCAATTTCATTTATCATTAGAAAAATGCAAATTAAAACAATAATAAAAATGACAATACAAAACATCAGAAGTGCTGAAATATTAAAGGTCCATTCAAAATAATCATGCAGTGATGGTAGGAGGACATTTTGGTCTAACTGCTTAGAAATTGTCAGTATCTACTCAAGCTAGACATTTTTATATTTTCTGTACCAACCATACCACTCTTAGTTAAAATCTAGGCAAAATATATACAAAAGTTCACAAAAGGACATGAACTAGTGGTACTATTTTTAATAGGCAAAACTGGAAACTACATGAAATCCAATCACCCGTAGAATGGAAACAGATTGTATTTTATCCACACAATGAAGTACAATACACCAGTGAGAATTAACAATGAATGTTGCTTCAATAGGGATGAATTATATCTCATAAACATAACATTGACTAAACGAAGCAAGACCCAAAAGAAAACATGATTCCTTTTATACTGTATTTTCCGAAAATAAGACCTAGCCGGACAATCAGCTCTAATGCGTCTTTTGGAGAAAAATTAATATAAGAGCCGGTATTATATTATATTATCATGTCATATATCATATCATATCATATCATATCATATCATATCATATCATATCATATCATATCATATCATAAGACACAGTCTTTCATTATAGTAAAATAAGACCGGGCCTTATATTAATTTTTGCTCCAAAGACACATTAGAGCTGCTTGTCCGGTTAAGTCTTATTTTCGGGAAAACACGATATAAAGTACAAAGCAGGTAATACTAATCTATACTGTTAGAAGTCTGAGTAATGATTACCCTGGGGAGATAATGACTAGAAAGCAGAGCTTCTGGCTACTAGCAATACTCTATATTTGACCTGGATGGCTTTAGTTTGTAAAATTCCACTGAGCTATCCACTTATAATATGTACACTGCCCTCCAATTGTATTATGTGTCAAATATATATATATATACACCCCCCCAATACTCTTATACTTGGTTGAGCTGCCTCAAAGTTGTACACACCCTCTCTACATGTGCTTTCACTCCTACTACATCAAGTCTGTCCACGACCACTGTCTAGACTCTGTTGGGCTGGTGCCTCCTTTTCTGTAGCACTGGCCTTCGGAGTTTACTTCCTGTCTCTCATGTGCCTCATATTTCTTAGTTGGGTAAATATTGAAAGAAAATGCATTTTCTTTAGTCCCTATTTTTTTTTTACCCACATATCACCCACCCTCCTTTTCTCTGTGCTGTTCCCCTCTATGTGGGGCACAAGATTTTTGCCCATAGCAGATATCAAGACATAACCCTAAACAAACCCATAATGTTAAGGAGCCGCAGAACCAGAAGAATCATCCTAGCAACTAAGACCTAATTGATTTACAACAGGATCTTTGTGACCACGACTCCTTCCAATGAACAGGAGGGAAGTTGAGGAGGACTTTCCCTTCCCCCCATGCACTGGGGTGTTGTTATTTCTAGGCCCTCTCAGCTGGCAGAGCAAGGAAATATATGTATGTACTAATCCATGTATATACCCATATCTATAAATATTTCTATGCGTAATCATCTGTATTGATATTAATATAAAAATTTATGCCGTCTACAACTCTAATCTATTATTACATTCATCATTTTAGCTTCTTACCTGCTTATCTGTAAACTTTCACTCCAATAGTGCAATCTGGTTTCTGCCATTCATGATCCATTTCATTAATAGTTTATAATCTGGTAGAATTCTCCTCTTTTCAGTCAAAGTATGTTTGTTTTGGGGGTGGGGCTGTTTCCTGATCCCTATGTCCACAGATCTTCTGACACTTTCCCAATACTTTTTTTCATAATCTACCAGAGGTTCGTGTGGTGACAGATGAAGGATGTCTCACCCCCTTCACCAGAAAGCCATTTCTTCACACTGTGAAATATACATCTAACTTGCATTGCCATTGCTAACACAATTCATTAACTTAAACTATTGATTAATAATACAATGTGTAATCCCCAAATGCTTTGGGTGACACTATTCTGACTGAATCTTATTTAAAAGCACACTTTAGCAAAAGAAAGGAAGAAAGGAAGAAAAAAGCCATAAATGATGCTTCCTTTGTTATTTTAATTTGCTTTTATTGCATATTGGCAATACACCATGAGCATACATTGAAATAATGAGACATTATACAACATGAATTAATTACCACAATATTAACAGATCCTGTGGCTGTACCTTTAGAACTAACAATAGCTAGTTGGGGCAAAATTTGAAAAAAAAGTTAAAGATTACCTGCTATTTTCCCCCTAAAACAGAACAAGTATCATAAATGTTTTGCAAGTATTGGGATTCTTTTTCTTTTCCTTTTTGTGTATTTCCTTCAGCTCTTCTAAAGAAAGAAACTCTTGTCGTAGGCAAGAGAAAAACAGGAACTGATGACCTTCTAGAGCACAGAAGCTGTTCAAAGATCTACTACACCAGATATCACCTACACATGTGATTTATTTCTTGGCTGATAATATTCTATTATTTGGCAGGAAAAGAGAAGCACCGAATGTCTTTTTCAGTTCACCCTTGACCCTTTTTTGGATCTGCATAGTTCTTCTCCAAATGTCATCTCTGCTTGTCATGCATTCGCTCCTGAAATCTGTGAGCTTCCATCTAGCTAGATGTAGGAACAGATTGACATGCACCCACATAGTGGCCAGTCGCTTGCACTCTGGAACAAAACTCCATTATTTAAAATCCCAATTCTGCTACTTACTAGCTGTGTGACCTCAAGGAAGTGATTTTGTCCTTCTGAACTTTAGTTTCTAAATATGTAAGATTGGCAGATCCATAGTAGCTAACTCAAATGATTATTAAGTATACATAGTATACGTAGCACACGTTCCTCTGGAATTTGTAGAAATAGAAAGCTGCTCATTGTTGCATAGCATAAGTGAACCTTCCCTCTCCCTTTTTCGTTCTTTTGTGTAATTTTAAGAAGGTTGTTTTAGGAAAGAAAAGAAAATATGCATTAATTTAAAAAGCTATGAGTTTCTCTACTACATTAGGGTTAATTGTCAGTTTAATCAACAAATGTTGGGTTGAGATAGGGCCTAGTACTGCTCACAGGATTCTTTGAGCCCTCTGTGTCACCTACCAGCACTTATACCATTGTTTTAAAAAATAATGTGGCTGTGTTTAATGTCTTTTAGAACTTCTTTCACTTTATTCCACTCTCTCACTTCCTATGAGAATTTACTTTTCATGTTAGAATCTCAAAGTGAACACTCATGTCTCTCCCTTGCCATTCTAGTTTTCCATCACACCAAGGTCTAGAATGTTGAATTTTATATGGAGAAGCAGATATTGAAATACACTGTTTAATTCAACTCTACTCTCATACATCCAGAGAGAGGCAAATGACATAAATACCTAAATGATAATATCAACTTTATCAAGTTAGACAGAGATGGAAGTAGTGATGCTGTTTCCTGATTCATGACCAAAGAAGTTGTAAGAAGTCAGGCATAAACTCCTAAGAATGCCACCACACTTAGAAAACAAATTCACTCATTGTCAGAAACATATAGAATAATGAGGTTTTGGGAATGGCTTCTGGGAGTTTTGCTAAGTGAGATAACATAGTCCTATTTTATAATCATAGTTACATAAAAGATTTTATGGAAATTATCCTTTAAGTAGTATCCCGCACTACTAGACATATCTTTAAGTTTCTGGATGTATTTCAGTATGTGAATTATCATTGTAGATTGCTATGGAGAGGTTTCAAGGATAGGAGAGGCTCAGATATCTTTTCTGAGGATAATTTGAGTTTCAATATCGAATTTCCAATCCTGTGTTTCTATAATATGATTCATAGCATTTCTGTAAGAGAATTTTCAATTTAAAGATTTTGCATATATGATCAATTAGACTTTCTTCCCAGGGACACTCAATAGTTCTTCTCAGTATCAAAGGTCCCTGCTCCAGAAAAGTTGAACACATTACTATCCCATAAATTAACACATTTTACACAGATATCATAATATAAAATTCTAGGAAAGGCAAAGCTATAATGAATGAAATCATATTGATGGTAATCAGAGACTGGAGGAGAGGAGGGAATTACTAAAAGGTGCATGGGAAATATTTTGGGGTGATGAAAGTGTTATATGTAATGATTAAGCTGTTGGTACAAAACTGTATATCAAAACCCTTTGAATTAAATTCTTTAAATTGTTGAATTTTATTCTATATGAGTTATACTTCAATTGAAGTGGGAAAAAAAGTAGGGGAAATTATTCAATCAATGGATTTATCAGCTAACTGGCCAAAGGACTCATGAGCTCAAAATCCAACCAATTCCACCAAAAGTTTCCAAAGAGAATTATGTACAGAATACTAAAATGAAGACGATAAAGAGAAATCAGAATGTAAAAGACATTTGGGTATACCAAATAGTTGTAAGAATAAGTGAAGTCACAGATGGAGAAGAGAGATTGAAACAGTATTTGAAGATAGAATTTCTGAAAAAATACTAAAACTGGTAAAAATAGAACCCTACAAATTCAAGAAGCTCAGCAAACACTAAATACTAAACAGGGCACACACACACACACACACACACACAACACACACACACAAAGAGAGAGAAAGAGAGAGAGCGAGAGAGAGAACACACTTTGGCATATTGTGCAAACAATACTGATGACCAAAGAGAAAAATAATTATTAAAAGCAACACAAGATGAATAAAAGACATTATCTTCAAAGGAACAAGAGTAAAACTGGGTTAATTTCTCAATACACATGATCAGGTTGAGAAAATAGTCAAAGTAGTGAAAAAAAGAATTTCTGACTTAGAAGCAGATGGCTAGTGAAAGTAATTTTAAAATGAGGAGGAGGTATGTGCTCTTTAAAAAATTTAAAGTTCTAATAGGAAGAACGAATGGCAAAAGTAATGATTTTCACTAGGTTGTAATCAAAGGATGTATTTTGTTATTTCTAATATATCCAATAAAATATATAAAAATGTAACTAACTTGTTAATATAATAAAATAGATTATTTCAAAATATATCAATTCAAATGAAAAGAAAAAAATTATATTAAAGTTTATTGGGTGACAATGGTTAATAAAGTTACATAGGTTTCAGATGTACAATTCTGTATTACATCATCTATATATCACATTATGTTTTCACCACCCAGAGTCAGTTCTCATTTCATCACCACATATTTACCCTCATCTACCACCCCCTTCCCCCTTTACCCTCTGGTCACCACTAAATTATTGTCTATGTCTATGAGGTTTTGTTTCTTTGTTTGTTTGTCTTGTTCTTTCATTGTTTTCAGTTTTATATCCCACATATCAGTGAAATCATATGGTTCTTGACTTTTTCTGTCTGACATTTAGTGGGAAAATGCAGATTGGTGCAGCTGCTATGGAAGGCAGTAGGGCGGTTCCCCAAAAAATTACCAGAATTACCATATGACCCAGCAATCCCTCTCCTGGGTATGTACCCCAAAAATCTGAAAACATTTCTCCATAAAGACATATGTGCTCCAATGTTCATTGCAGCTTTATTTACGGTGGCCAAGACATGGAAACAACCAAAGTGTCCTTTGATAGATGATTGGATAAAGAAGTTGTGGTATATATATACACAATGGAATACTATGAAAAAAGATGAAACAGTGCCATTTGCGACAAAATGAATGGATCTTCATATTATTATGCTAAGTGAAAAAAATTTTTAAAAAGCAGGATCAGAAAACATAAGCTAAATAGAAAATTAAGATGGGAGATACAAACCCACTATATCATTAATAATATTAATTGTAATTGGGTGCATTATTTCAGGTAAAAGTATTATTTTATATATTAAATGTCACAGCAATAATCTTGAAAAGAAAAACACCCACGTTCCCCCATGTAGACCAACAAACATATCTTACAAGGAAAGCAAAGCAAAACAAAGTAAACAATAAAAACTAAAGATGCCTTTGTTTATCTGAAGGAAAAGCTTCCATAATAATCGTCAACTAAGTTTTCTTTCAATGTTTATTCATTTACATTTTTAGTGTATTTATTTATTTATTTACTTCTTTAAGACATTTAAAATTCTCTCATCAGGAAAACCCAGATGACATGTTACATAGGCATAATGTCCCCACCACTTATTTCCCCAGTGTTTTAATATTTTCTTCATGTATACGATTTTCTAATTTTGTCCTAGTAACAAAAACAATTTCATAAGCAACTCAGAAATAACTTGAATTCCACTTGGAATTTGAAATGGTAGGCACAAATTCCATATGAAACTCAGAAATACAATTGATATATCCTAGTGACCAATCATAGAGCAGCTTTCATGAATGGATGTGGCATCTTTTTCTCTCTCACTATACACAGACAATGCAAAGTCTCTAATAAAGGATTTAACAAGGTGGGTTGTAGGCTGACATAGGTAAGAAAGGACTAACTCTCCTTAAGCCCATCCATGCAACTGATTACCAATGAGAAAAGAAATCTCTGATGTCCCAATTTCAGTAATATGGAAAGAGTCAGATGCACTTTTAAATGTATTTTCCCACTAATACTCTAACACGTTTTAAAATTACACTGTCAAAAAACAATTGCAGCAGCTTTTAAACTAATGATACAATCCCATGGATAATTTCCTCTAAATAGCTCAGAGATGTGAATGAATGAATCGTACATCATTGCAGGAAGCAATTTCCCTCAATGAGCTCTACCTGCTGGAATCTCAATTCATTACATATTGAGTAAAAAGCTTTTATTTGAAATAAGACTCTCAAACTGGCTCTGGAGCAAAACCTAAACCCTGAGGGGAGACAGCTGTGACTATATTTAGAATTTCCACTCCCTGGGAGGGCTTGTGTTCTAAACATCTCCCCATTATGCACTGTAACTTGGTGTAGTATTCCAGTGACATAAATGATTTCAACAATTCCGTACAGGTTTTAATCTCCTTAATGCTGTTTGGCTTTTTCCTGATGAGTTGCCATCGTCCAAGAGTCATAACAATATTCCACTCTCATTTTATCTCTGTCTTCAATATGGCACAGGTATATGAATGTTTATTATTTAAGCAAGGAACCTTAACAAACCAAATGCCTGTAATTCCCTGGAGATTAACAAAGGGAAGTTAAATGCAGCCAAACTCCAGAGAGCTTTTTGTATCTTCACACTGCTTTTGAAATATTTTTAAAGAAACAACATGGAGAAACTTCCTTTTATACCAGCATTAAAAAGTAGTAATGTAAATCTCTCCCCTCGAGTTAAAACAGAAATTAGGCAGGTAGTCCTGTTCACTTTTTATTGCCTAACTGCTCCTTCTCTTGACTGGGTGCTTGGTTTCAGCAAGGAACAGGAGAGCTTCTAAAAGGAACTTAAGATTCAGGGATGACAAATGATTTACACACAGTTAAAACCTAGACTTTGTGGATTCAAGATCCTAAAGCAAGCTTTTTAATGCTCCTTCTTTATACTTATCATCCTTACGCTAAGTCTTATCATGAGTGTTATTCTTGTCTCTCCAACTAGAATATCTGTTAGTTTCTGAAGGTTGCGATGGGAGGCTTAGAACTACAGACATTTATCTATGTCTATGAGGTTTTGTTTCTTTGTTTGTCTTGTTCCTTCGTTGTTTTCAGTTTTATATCCCACATATCAGTGAAATCATATGGTTCTTGACTTTTTCTGTCTGACATATAGCGGGAAAATGCAGATTGGTGTGGCTGCTATGGAAGGCAGTATGATGGTTCCTCAAAAATTACTAGAATTACCATACAACCCAGCAATCCCTCTCCTGGGTATATACCCCAAAAATCTGAAAACATTTCTCCGTAAGGACATATGTGCTCTGATGTTCATTGCAGCTTTATTTATGGTGGCCAAGACATGGAAACAACCAAAGTGTCCTTTGATAGATGAATGGATAAAGAAGTTGTGATATATATACACAATGGAATACTATGAGAAAAGATGAAATAGTGCCATTTGCGACAACATGACTGGATCTTGATATTATTATGCTAAGTGAAAAGAAAAATTTTTTAAAAGCAGGATCAGAACACATAAGCTAAATAGAAAATTAAGATGGAAGATACGAACCCACTATATCTCTTTCATCATGTGGAATTCTCCCTGTGAGTCTAGGTCTTTCCCTGGCTCTCTTATTACAAGGACACCAGTCACATTGGCTTAAGACCCACTGTAATGACCTCATCTTAACTTGATTAAATCTGCAAAGACCCTATTTCCAAATAAAGTCACATTCACAAGTACTAGGAGTTAGGTCTTCAGCATATCTTTTTTTAGGGACACAATTTAACCCATCACAGACCATAAGCCCTTTACAGACAAAGAAGTTGCTCTTATACTCTCGTGGGTTACCTGTGTCTTCTAGCATAGCATTGATCACACAGATTATCATTTGTTGAAAATTGACTTATGGCAGGTAAAAGGACTCATAAGTGAGAAGGCTGATTTGGTCACATGAATGACAAGTTTGGGGATATAACTATATAATGAAGTGCATCCATTAATGGGAAAGCAAGACACAGGCTTGGAGTCAGGTGACCTGGGCTTTGGCCCTGTCTGTGGTACTTAACTAATTTGATGACCTTGTAACTACATTTCCTTATCAATCCTGAGAGATAATATCTTTTCTGCCTATCCTACTTTAATATTGTGAACATGAAAGAATAATGAATGTAAAAATGTTTAATGCGATGCTAATTCCCAGACATCAGTAGTTAAGTTGCTTCTGTGATGTCACTGGACTCTCTGGGTGCCAGAAAAACTACGAAAGTACAGCAGATGCTATTGGTACTCTTCCCAGATGAACCACGATCCCCTTTACTGCTCCTCTGCAATCATAGCCCCGCTTCTAGGAGCTTTCTTATTAAAGGCGTCTACCCACAACTTTTTTCAGTGTATGCCCTTGGGCTACAAAAGGCACTTTGTTTTTATGGAGATCTAGAAATTTGGGGGAGCTCACGAACAATAAATACATGGTAAGGGAATGCAAAAGCTCAACTTCCTTTTATCAACGTAGGATACATTCTGAGTTGTTTAGATTCTAGAGCTCCTCCTAAGATCAGAGAGAGCATGGGGCTTCAACTGAAGTTGAGTCTTGGGTTGGCTTCTCTTTCATCAATGTACTTTCACTGCTCATTCATTAGTTTCAACTGGGGACATTTACTTAATAAACCACTTGAATATGTGCTCTAACTTTAGAGGCTCCTCTTAGAAAATCTGACCTAAGCAAAGGATTCCGGAATTGGAGGACTCTTTGGCCAACTGGCAAGAGGAACCCATTACTGGTGGAAAGTGGAATGTTGGTAGCCATGAGCATGTGGTAGCATTACCATTACTAAGGCTTTTATCTCTGCTGAGCTGAGAAAGGATACTGATGGAAGGGGTTATGCAGTATCTTCCAGGTTTGAGAGGTATGGGGAAAAGAGTAATTATATGGGCAATAAAACTGGGTGATTGCTGCTGAGCACCACTGAATCACTAAAGAGAGAAAATGACAATGGGACCAATTAACAATTTAAGGACATATATGAAATCCTGGTGGTTTTCATGACAACATGTATTGTCCCTCACTAGCAGCCAGAGAGCAAAACGTAGTGACAACCAAGGACAGGACTTAATTATGGAAGTAGCTGAACCTCAGAAAGACTGAATTTGTAGGCTTGTTAAGTCTCTTATGCCAAAATCAGGGCTCTAACTGGGAGTAAGTGGAACAGTTAGACTTGGGGTAGGGACAGGATATTTGGTTAGACTTACTTATGAGCTTTGAGCTTCCAGATTTCCCTGAGTCTCTGGGCCTGGAGAAAGAGTCAGCTCCCCCTGGTTAGAGACTCACAGCCATATTTTTGGCTAAAGACTCTGCAGAGACCTCAAGTGAGATAGATGCATGCAGGGTCTTCCCTCTGGACATCAGATCAATAATCAAGTGAAATCTCATCCTGATTTTGCAGGGGAAGTGGTAAGGAGAGAAGGAATTATATATATTTAGGGATTATACACTGTGGAAGAAATTGAGAGATTATGTCTGATAGTAGATTTTATCTCTTTAGGGGCACTCTTCAATACGCAAGACTTGACATCCAAGCCAGCATCCCTTAAGCTCGTTCTAATATGCTTCTAGGATGGCTCTTAGAAGGTTAGGGGGGAAAAATAATAGTCCATATTAAGCCAAGTAGAGTTGCCAGAATGGCTTTCGCAGAGTGTCCAGGAAGAGATTAAAAGGCTCAGAGAACTTAGAATGCTAAAATGGATCTATTATATGAGACCAGAAAGTCATTATCTAGCTGTGCTTTTTGAAAGGACCTGGAAGATATTTCCTCTGATAAGAAAATAAGGAATATGCTGGTGGTGAAGAAGACATTAACATTGGTGAGCAGCTTAGCCGTGGATATATTTTGTTGGCCACAGATGACAGTAGGAGATAATATTCAGAAACTGGGTTCCCCAGTATCAATGGAGTTGATAGGATTCTGTAATAGCAGAAGCCAGGTGATGGTAACACATAAATATCAAAAGGAAGGTGAATATAATTATGGTAAATGACATTCAGTGGACTCTGACCTGCAAGGAATTGTGGCGATGACTTGAAGAGGATGTATGCTTGGGTTCAAGCTGAATGGATAGCTGACAAGGACTTTATTTCATATGAAATCAAGAATGAATTTAAAAGATGCTTCATGTCAGCCATACCAATAAAAAGGCGTGATGCCTTGTCTCGTGTCTAAATCAGAGTCAGTCCTCAGACATAGAACACATCATTTGAAAGAGGCAGAACCTACTTGAAAAACAACAACAACAACATCATTGACAACAAAACCTGCAATGGCACAGCTAATGCAGCTGTAGTGTTTTCTAAAAAGGGACATTCCTGGATACTCAACTATCTGTCCATAGGAAAAAGCAGGATGCCCAGATCTTTAAGAGCTGGTACGTACAAGAGCTGGCCTTAAAGATACAAAGGGAAGCAAAAGGCTATAAGGCTCTGTGATGGTTCATTTTATATGTCAACTTAGCTGGGCACAGTGCCCAGATATATGGTCAAACATAATTCTGGATGTTTCTGTGAGGGTTTTTTTTTTTATTAGCATTTAAATTGAAAATTGAGTAAAACAGTTTGCCCTCCATAATGTAGCTGGGTTTCATATAATCAGTTTAAGACCTGAATAGAACAAAAGACTGACCTCCCTCGAGCAAGAGGGAATTCAGCCATCAGAACACCTTTGAACTTAAACTACATCAGTGACTCTTCCTTGAGTCCCCAGTCTGGATCTCCTGCAAATTGTGGGTATCCTATTGGTTTTGTTTCTCTGTAGAACCCTAATACAGACTTATTTCAAACAAGGAAAGCATATGCGGTTCAAGTTATTAATAGAGTCTACACCTACGTCTGCGTCATAGTTATTTCACTGGTTCATAAAGGTTTACTGGTAAATCTGGGAAAACTAAAATTATTCAAGAAATGCTACCATGTTTCCCCCAAAATAAGACCAGGTCTTATATTAATTTTGCTCCAAAAGACGCATTACAGTTTATTTTCAGGGGATGTCATCCTGAAAAATCATGCTAGGGCTTAGTTTCCGGTTAGGTCTTAGTTTTGGGGAAACACGGTATATTGCAACACTGAAGCAGATATTAGGACAACCAAAACATGGTTAAGGACCTCTGATAAAATAAGAGCATATGAAGGTCAAGTAATTAATGGATTCCTGGCTTAGACTCTAACACAATAGTCATTTTCCATTTCCCAGATGCATAATTGTAATAGACATAATTAACAATTGGCAGAAGCCTCACATTGCTTCTTTGCCATATTGAAGAGCTATTTTTATAGAAAAGATGGAAGCCTTTGAAAATACCCATCTTGGCTCTATTTAATCAAAAGGAACTTAGTTGAAAAGGCAGAGATAATTGCCACGTCAAGGACCTAAAGGAGGCAGGAATGATGTTTCCTGTATGTATACATATATATATATATATATATATATATATATATATATATATATATATATATATATATATATGTTAGTTCGCCTATATAACTTCCATGAAAACAAGGTTCTTGGTGGATATTAGTGGACTACTGCCAACTGATTAATAATGTCATATGCAGCTATTGTGCCAGATACCATTTCTTCTTCTCCTTCTCCCTCTTCCTCCTCCTCATCCTCTTCTCCTCCTTCATTTTACTAGAAGTGATCGGCCTAACCTCTGCTACATAAAACTTAGCTATCTATCTACTTAATGCATCATATATTCAATAGTCATCATGATAGGGGGTCAAAATAGATTTACATTGACCTGAAATGGACAGCAGCAAACATTCATTTTCTTGCCTCTGAGCTATGTTGCTCTCCTTCTCTGTAATAGTTTACAATTACGTGCTGCATAATGTTTTGGACAATGATGGACCGCATATAGGACAGTGGTCCCTTAAATTAAAATGGAGTTGAAAATTTCCTATCGCTTAGTAATGTCAGAGCTGCCATAACATTGTAGCACAGTGCATTACAGGAATACTTAACCATTGTGTTACAATTGCCTACAGTATTCAGTACAGTAACATGCTGTATAGGTTTGTAGCCTGGGAACTGTAGGGAAGCAGAATTGTTCACCCCAAAATATGTCTATTTGGCATTAAGATTATTTTAAGAAAGAGCAGACATGAGAGAAGCTCTGAAAACCAAGTAGAAGTTACCCATTTGTAAGATACATTTACAGTTGTTATTAAACTTTTGCTTGTTTTCCTCCTGTTAATCTGTCTTTTATTACAGGCATGTCTTAGCCAAGAACCTAGAAGGGTAGAAGGAAAATTACTTTTCCTTTTTTACAGAGCAATAGGCTAGTAAGCTATACAATCTAGGTTTGTATAAGTACACTTTATGATGTTTGCACCAACGATGAAATCTCCTAACAACACATTTCTCAGAAAGTATCCCTTTTGTTAAGCCGTGCATGACTGCAGTCTCAAAGGACTTTGATCATCTAGAAATTCCAAAAACCGTCATGGTGATCAACTATATTAATGATCTTAGACGTGTTGAACCTGACATGCCATGTGTTGTAAATGCCCTAGTAAAACATGTGTACTCCCGATGGTAGGAGATAAACCCTGTAACTATTTAGGGCCCTGCCATGTTGGAGAAGTTTTAGGGATCGAGTGGTTTGGGGCATGCCAGGACATCTATCCAAAGTAAGAGACAGGTACTGCACGTGGCATCACTTTCCATTTAAAACAGAACACAGAACTTGTTAGGCCAATTCAGGTTGTATATATTGCACTCAGGAATACTGTAATGTCCATTTACTAGGTGATGTGGATAGGTGTCAGCTTTGCATGGGGGCCAGAGGAAGGAAGCACTCTGTATTAGGTACAGGCTGTGGTAGATGCAGCCCTGTATCCCCTCCAGGACATTTCTGGCACCTCGACATTCATTCCCCATCATGTCAGATCACTGGCAACCGTCTTTGGATTCACAATCAAGCGTCTGGTGATGGGCCTGGAGAAGCTGTTGTTAAGCAGGGTAATCAGTCTAGAAGATGAGGGGAAACTAAAGGAGGGAAATAGAGCAAGCTGGAACCTGCTGGGGCATTTTCACATCTGTCCACCACCATGTCTAATTGTGAAAACTCCTAAGAGACATATTCAATGCTTTGCATCTGCCTTCCAGATATCATGCAAGTTTCTCTATTTGTCATCTGTAACCCAGCATGATGTAGTTAAAGGGAGTCTTGGAAATATAGTTTCCAGGCTTGGACAAGTTGTCATAGCAGGGTCCAGCACATTAATTTTTTTTCTTGGCATGATCTATCAGCTGTTGGGAGAGGTTTAAGTTGCCCACTATTATCATGGATTTTTCCATTCTTCCCTTTAGTTCAAAAATTTTTGTTTAATATATCCCCAAATGATGTTACTGGGTAAATTTGAATTTGGTATCTTCATGTATTAGCCATTTATCATTATGCTTCTTTATCATTAGTAATCATTCTTGCATTAAAGTGAATTTTATCTGATATTTTCCTTTGCCTGTTCTTCTTATAAAAAGTAATCTCAGTCATCCACCAGATGCTTCAGAGTGGACCCACAGAGGTGTCAGCTGATTGTCATAAATGCACAATTTCCTATTGACCTTTTCATGAACTCCCTCTTTGTGGTCTCCTGTCCATGTGTGTCAATGCTTGGCTTTTAAATTTTTCCCTGTATGTTTCAACTTGTCCACCTACACCAATACTAGACACAGACAGATTAGTGATTCTTTCTCTGATGCTGGGAAATTCTTTTCCAGATTTTATATTCCGTAGCTTCTCCTACCTTATTCCTTTGTGTCCGTAATACTCACTGACTGTCAATCTGACAAATTTAAGTGATACAATCAGTAAAGCTATAGAAAATATAAAATAAATAAGCTTGATCTAATTTGTACATATACGCATGTATGTGTGTGTATATAGCATTATATATACTAAATCCTATTCCACAATGACAAGCTTCACATGATAGGATCATTTCAACAGATAAAGCCAAAACTTTTGGCAAAATGTGACACTTGTTAATGATAAAACTCTTTAGCAACTAAAAATAGAATAGAACTTCCATATTTGATAAGATATATTTATTTGAAAAAGAACATCTACAGCAAACCTCATACAAAGTCATAAAACAATTAAAATGTCAGGACACTTTAGAATTTGCTATTCAAAAAAGGAAGAAAATGACAAATTGGGCTATGTGAAATTTATGAAATTTTATCAAAAGGCATTGCTAAGGAAGTGAAAGTATAATCTAAGAAGAGATATATTTGCAATATATATATGATAAAGGACTTGTATTATATATGTATATATAATGTACATATACGTATATATATATATATACACATGTGTATATACACACATAAATATGGAACTTTCATAAATCAATAAAAAAAGAAAGCAATTGAAGAATGGGCAAAAACACTAGCAAGCATGTGTAATAACCAACAAACCTATGAAAAACGCTCATTTGTAGTAGTTAATACGAAATGTGAAAAAAACAACACTGAGTTAGACTTCTGGTGATCACTTTACAATATATATGACTATCGAATCATTATGTTGTACACCTGAAACTAATGGTGTTACATGTCAATTATGCCTCAACAACAAATAAATACAGTGAAATACTACTATACAGCCAAGAAAATAGGCAAAGTGGTAAAGCTGAAAATATGAGATGTTATAGAAGATATAGAGCTTCCAGAACACTCCTTAGTGCTGGTGGGACTATAAATTGGTACAACCACTTCAGAAAACATTTTGGCGATATCTACAGAAACTGGATATATGTATATTCTAGATGATGCAACAATTCCACTATTGTATGTTACTCAACATTGATGCATATATGTATAAATCATGAGATAGCTACTAGAATGTTCATAGCAACATTTACTTGCAATAGCCAAAACTTGGAAACTACCCAAATGCTAATCAACATTTAAATGCCTAAATAGTGAAATATACTTCAAAGCATTAAGAATGAGCAATCAACACACACATAACAATACTGATGAATTATACAAACTGTTGAACAAAAGTAATCAGACACAAAAGAGTACATACTGTATGATTGCACTCATGTAAAGTTCGAAAGCAGTCAAAATGAATGCATGTTATCAGAAGTGAGGGTAGTATCAATCCAATAGGGCCCAGTGATTGGAAAAGAGTACAAGAGGAAGACTGATGGAGCTACCCTGTTTCCCCGAAAATAAGACCTAGCCGGGCAATCAGCTCTAATGTGTCTTTCGGAGCAAAAATTAATATAAGACCTGGTATTATATTATATTATATTATATTATATTATATTATATTATATGACCCGGTCTTATGTTATATAACATAAAACCGGGTCTTATAATTTATGAGACGGTATTATATTATATTATATTATATTATATTATATTATATTATATTATATTATATCATGTTATATTACATAAGACCTGGTCTTATATTATAGTAAAATAAGACCGGGTCTTGTATTAATTTTTACTCCAAAAGATGCATTAGAGCTGATTGTCTGGCTAGGTCTTATTTTTGGGGAAACACAGGAGTCCTGGTCTGTTTCGTGATCTGCGTGCTGATTGCATGGGTGTGTTCAGTTTGTGAAAAATCCATGAGCTCTGGACTTCCATGTGTATAAAGGTATCTGTATCTTCCTTATGTCCCTAATGCATATGCCATAAAGTGTATATACACAAAAAATGTGAATTAGTTTCCTAAGCATTAAGATGCAGAATTCGTCTTTTGTAAAGGAAATCCCATGTGTGCTGCACTGTGTCCTCTGGTTTTCCCTAAATGGGAAAATGCACAGTGATAAAGCAGCTGCAGTCAGTTATTGTGAAGCTAATGGAGTTAATGCGATTCTTGGTCCTACAGTGTAAGCTTTCCTGATGACAGGTCTGCCCAAAAACAAATGTGCAAGTGGCTGAGACACCGCGCTCTTAGATCCTTTTTCCCCTGTAGTCAAAAATCAGAATAACAAAATGCACCTCAATATTCCTCTCCACTGTATGTTATAAAGAGAAACTAAATCTACCATCTGCTGTCCTTTTGTTCTGAGGTAGATTATTTTCGTATTTCTTCTGGTTACTGTTCTTGTGTACGCTTTGCAGCATAGACAATGACATTTACAGCTGAGAAAAAAGGGCTCCTATTCCCCTAGAAAGGGATAAGCAAGATCTATATGTAAATTTGTCTGAAACAGGGATCTTGGCTGGTGAATCCTCCCTCCAGTAAACAGCTACACTCTACCTGTCACCCTAATCAGAGGGGAAAGCCACAGTCCCTATTGTCTGGCTTACCTGAACAGGAACCCTGGCTGCCCAGGAAACAGGAGTCATCTTATTTTAGAATCAATTCTCCTTTATGAAAAACCTAATGGAAATTTAAATCAGAATTAAATAGAGCACCTTATGAGCAATCTCCAATAACTTGGCATTATTGCAAATGCTCATACACAATTGGAAACAGTTTTCTGTGGAAATATGGAGACGAAGGGTCTCAACCCAGTGCTGTCACAGAGTAGGTGTCTCACCTTGCCCTTTATACAAATGGGGTCTTAGTTTCCATTTCTGAAAAATGACTAAAGTTAGAGTAAGGGTTCCCCAACATCCCACTCTCCTTTGACAATCTATGAACGTGGGCAACATATTTTAACAGCAACAGGTCTATTATTAAATAATGTACATGTGAGAGGATAATCTTATTAGCAGAGTCAAGCTACTGCTAGTACTTCTGTATGCCTAATAGCATTTAAGAATAGTATTAGTGTTGGCATAATCTGTATGGGGGTTTTCTGTCTGTCATTTAATGATGGTGGACATCTTTACAAATATGAAAAATAAAGTCACAAGTATAAAGCATTACTCTCTTTTTGGTTTTACAGATGGGTACATTGTTTCCCCTCAGCATTACACAAGCTGTAAACAGTGGCTACATGTTTCTCAGAAATATTTGGGTAAATGCTGTTCAATAAGCACTCCCCTTCTCTCTGGTGTCATTCATTCAGCAGCTGAGAGACCTTGCCTAAATCACTCCACTTTTCTATGCTTTAATTTCCCATTTTACATATTAATAGGGCTGGCTTACACTTGTATTTTCCAACATTTTGGGGCAAGATACAGCAATACCTGAAAGACTTCCTGTGATCAAACAAATCTGGACAAAAATGTATTCAATAATTCCTGTATCTGTGCTTAAAGAGTAACCATTAATATTTGAAAGAAAGGCTCTGAAAATTCCTGCAGCACAGAAACACTCTTCACATTATTTCACTGAGCTTCTCCCAGCTCATTTATTCAGGGGATCCTTTATCATCAACTGACAACTAGTAATGGCCCTCAGATGAAATGATCTACCGTAATAGACTTACTAACAAATGTGAGGCGATACCTCATTGTGGTTTTTATCGGCCCTTCCCTGTTGACTAATGATGTTGAGTTCTTTTTCACATTTTCCTGTGCCAGATTGCCATTGTATGTCTTCTTTGGAAAAATGTTTACTCAAGCCATATGCCCATTTTTTAACTGTTTTTTTGTTTGTTTGTTTTGCTGTTGAGTAGTATGAGTTCTTTATATATTTTGGATATTAACCCCTTATTGAATATATGGTTTACAATTTTTTTCCTCATCTGTATATTGCCATTTCATTTTGTTCATTGTTTCCCTAACTATGAAGAAACTTTATAGTTTGATATAGTCTCACTTATTTATTTTTGTTTTTGTTGCTTGTGCTTTGGTGTCATAGCCAACAAATCATTACCAAGACCAATATCATGGAGTTTTTTACTGTATTTTTTTCTAGGAGTATTAAAGTTTTAAGTCTTATGTTTAAGACTTTAATATATTTTGAGTAGATTTTTCTGTATGGTATAAAATAAGGATCTAATTTTATCTTTTTTCATGTGGATACCCAATTTTCCCAGTACCATTGATTGGAGACAACCCTTTCCCCGTTGTGTGCTTTTGGCACCTTTGTTGAAAATTAGTTAACCCCATACACATGGGTTTATTTCTAGGCTTTTTCTTCTGTTTCATTGTTCTGTGTCTGTTTTTATGCCAGTACTATGTTGTTTTGATTACTATAGCTTTGTAATGTAATTTGAAATCAGGAAGTATGATGCCTCCAGCTTTGTTCTTACTTAAGATTGCTTTAGTTGTTCAGATATTTTGTGGTTCCATACAAATTTTAGAATTTTTTTGTTTGTATTTTTGTGAAAAATACTATTGGAATTTTGGTAAGGAATGCATTGACTTTGTATATTGCTTTGAGGAGTGTGGACATTTTGACACTATTAATTCTTCTAGTTCATGAACATAAGATCTCATTCCATTTCTTTGTTTCAAATTTTCCATCAATGTCTTATAGTTTTCAGTTTACAGATCTCTCACTTCCTCACTTCAATTTATTCCCGAGTATTTTGTTATTTTTGATGCTATTGTAAATGGGACTCTCGTCTTAATTTGTTTTTCAGGTAGTTCATTATTAATATATAGAATTGCAACATTTTTTTGTGTCTTGATTTTATATCCTGCAATTTTAGTGAATTTCTTTATTAATTCTAACAGTATTTGGTGGAATCTTTATAGTTTTCTATATATGTCATGTCATCTATAAGAGACAATTTTACTTCTTCTTTTATGAGTTGAGTGTGTTTTATTTCTTCTCCTTGCTAATTGCTCTGGCTAGAACTTCACATATATGTTTGAAAAGAGTGGTGAGAGATGGCATCCATGCCTTGTTACTGATCTGAGAGGAAAAGCCTTCAACTTTTCAACATTAAGTATAATGTGAGCTGTAGCCTTGTCATATGTGCCCTTTACTATGCTGAGGAACATGCATTCTTTGCCTACTGTTTTGAAAGATTTTATAATAAAAGGATGTTGAATTTTGTCAGATGCTTATTCTGCATCTGTGATGTAATCATATAATTTTTTATCCTCTTTCTGTTAATGTGGGGTATCACATTTATTGATTTGCATATGTTGAATCATCCTTGCATCTCAGGAATAAATCCCACTTGATCATGAGTTAAGATTCTTTTAATGTGATATTGAATTAAATTTGCTTGTATTTTATTGATAGTACTGGTATTCATTCTTCATTAAATATTTGGTAGAATTCACCAGTGAAACCATAAGGGTTTTTCCTGGGCTTTTCTCTTTGTTGGGAGATTTTAGATTTTTGATTATTTAATCACCTATTTATCATTGGTCTGTTCAGATTTTCTATTTCTTCATGATTTATACTTTGTAGGGTGTATGTTTCTAGAAATTTATCAGGTTTTTTTTCTAATTTGTGCAATTTGTTGGCAAATAGTTGTTAATAGTAGTCTCTTACGATCCTTTGTATTCTGTGGTATCAGTTGTAATGTTTTCTCTTTAATTTTTGATTTTTTTTGTCTTTGTTTTTCTTAGTCTAGCTAAATGTTTGTCAATTTTGTTTAGCTTTTAAAAAAACACTCTTAATTTTGTAGATTTTTGAAATTGTCTTTTTTTTTCTTCTAATTTTTACTTCATTTATCTGTTCTCTGATCTTTGTTATTTCCTTCCTTCTACTTACTGTGAGCTTAGTGTGTTCTTCTACTAGTTCCATAAAGTTTAACGTTAGGTTGTTTATTTGAAACTTGGTCTTTTTTCCTTAATGTAGGCATTTATTGCTATGCACTTATGTTTAAAACTGCTTCTGCTGAATCCCATAAGTTTTAGTATGTTGTTTTTCCATTTTCATTTGTTTAAAAACATTTTTTTGATTACGCTTTTCCTTTCTTCTTTGACCAATTGTTTTTTCAGGAGCATGTTGTTTAATTTCCATATTTGTGAATTTTCTAGTTTTCTTATTATTGATTCCTGGTTTTATACCATTGTGATAGGAAAAGATGTTTGACATGATTTCAGTCTTTGTAAACTTGTTAAGACTTATTTTGTTGCCTAACATAAGCTCTATCCTGGAGAATATTTTGAGTATGCTTGAAAAGAATGTACAGTCTACTATTGTTTGATGCAGTGTTCTGTGTATATCTATTAGTTCTATTTCATAATGTACAGTTTAAGTCCAATGTTTCCTGGTTGATTTTCTGTCTGGATGACACATCTCCTTTTGCCCAGTCCTGCTTGTTTCATTTTATTCCCTCACAGATGTTCTTCCCAAGAGTGATCTCTACTAAATATCCTGTGTTCAATGTGTGATTCAGACTTTGTGTTCTGGGAAACCCAACTTTAGATAATGCTCTTCTACTTAAGTCATTTTCAC